>NC_141618.1:16246321-16915071 GCF_047967505.1 Dipteris shenzhenensis | reverse complement strand
TCATCTGCAACATATATTGATGGCTTACATTGTGCATTGGTATAGCACTCAATATCGTTGAAATGCTTTTCCTTGCTTACCAGTACACAGGCAATTAAGCCATCCATAGATCCAGTGACAAATATATCTGCAGTTTCAAAATTAAGGCAACCAAAGTGTATTTTATATTGTCCGCATGTCTTATTTAATGCATTCTTCAAACATGATACATGATCCATGGTCAAGAACACTACAAGAAGGAATTGCACTGGGGGAGAAGCGATTGTCATCAAGCTTTTCAACAAACACTCAAAGCGATCCTCGTTCCAATTTCTACTTCTGCTTGGTCCATACATTACGTCCAAAAAAGCAACCCCTATTGCCATTGGCTCTTGGTACACATTATGTATAAATTCCATTCCCTCCATGTTTGAACCGACTATGTAGAACCTCCAAGGCCGGGTGGAATTCGGTCCATGACTTGAACCTTCACTTTGTTCCATAATCCACCTTAGATACCCCTTTGCAGCATCAGGCAATGGTGGAGTTTCCTTGCCCTGTTGAAGCTTCAGTTTTAACCATGAATCAGAGCAACCACGAATCCGATGATACAATTCTGGAGTAATTTTAAAATGTAATCTGCACTCATCCCAATTTTTCAACATTAAAGAAGGTCGTTCTGCCGATATAAACATATAAAGTTCTTCTTGTAGTGCAGCATCTCTCTTGAACTGCATAGCTCATCCTTCAATATCAAGAATCATGGCATCAGTCTTTGTTTTAGTTATGACTACTCTACCTTCCTTAATGTCATTTTGAATTTGACCAATTTGATCATCACTCAATCCACGCAAGCATCTAAACATTGAGACTGTGGGTTGCCTACGGCATTTTCCATCTTGTGAATATTTGCCTGCAATGTAATCCTCAAGGATGGAGATCCAACCATCATAAATGGCATCGCTTGTAATTATCATATGTACATCCTTCGTGGCAAAGCTATTGCCCAATGTTACCTTGCCAGTGTCAATGAAAGCCTACAAGATATATGAATCCATTAGAATGCAATAATTAAGAAAACATTCTTGTAAAAAATGATTCATAATTAAAATATGTACTTACATCCCAATTCTCACGATCTGGATGTCCTTTTGCAAGCCCTTGTTGTGCTTTCTTGGGTTTGTTAAAGAGAATCCATTGTCCCCTCACCTGCTTAAGTATATCAATGTATGGACATTGTCTCAAGATATTTTGAGACTCTAGGTTTGCCATCTTTGATATCTCCACACAAAAGCGTGCGGGACAATTCACTACAATCCTCGCCTGACGGGTGCGATAGTAGTTCTTTCTTTGGGCCGTGCTGTTATCATCATTAGATGTGAATATTTTAGCAGCATATATTGAATGTTGTCCAGATAGTATCCAATAGTGGCACTTGGTTAAATCCTTTTTATCTACCCTTTCTAGGGGTTGCTTTGTTTCAGGATTGAAAGGCATTAAATCTGCTACAGCAGCAGGAGGCCTAGAGTTATAACCAAAGTCTGCAGCAAGCTTCTCCACATGCTCTTTGTTCAACCCTCTATATACATAGCTTGGAGGAGCTTTTTGACATCTTGCAACTGGAATTGGAAATGTTGCATGCAACCCGAATGGGTAGTATTTTTCATATTCCACCAAGCCTGATGGTTTCTTTTGCCCTTTTTTTCCTATGACCTCTCCACTTGGCTCCAATTCACTACCACTGCTTCTTTCCACAACTGCTAGCATACCCTCTGGAGGTGTTCCTTCGTCTGGTACATCAATTATAGTGAGCTTTCCTTTCTTTGCCCCTTCTCCACTACCACCTGGTGCTTGAACCATAGTCAACTTTCCTTTCCTTGTTCCTTCCCCACTATCTTCCCCACTCTTGCGCTTCTTTAATGTTGCTGAAACTTTGCGATATGACTCAATGATTGTTGTCACTGTGTTAATTTCATTTTCATCAATTGATTCCACACTTATCCAGCCTCTTGAGTGCATGTTGTCATCTACATCAGACTTCATACGAGATGCTTCATAATCACTAGGATCCAAGAGAAATTTCTTATTTTGATTTATAATGATTAAGAATCCAATATCTCCCTCTTTTCCAACCACATCTTCTGTGATTTGATGTACCGATCCAACACAAGTGTATGTACTTTTGTTAGGTAACAAAACAAATAAGTGAACTCGTGTCAACTGTGCTCCCTCAATACTGTATATGTCAAAGTACCATGGTATGCTTTTTTCTCCAAATCCACTTACAACTTTCTCAACCTTCTTCACATTTGTGTCTTTCCTGTAAAAAATCCAAGCAATATACAAACTATCATCTTTATAATCTTTAATGTTAGACAAAACACATTATCAATAAACATAATCGAGAATTAACAGCAAACATAGTGGTAGATTTGAGAAAGCACCAAGGTCTAGGGAGATTTCTTATGGGCTTCTTTTAGAGCACTGGAAAGGGAGGTTTGGACGTGTGGCAAAATCTTAAGGGTTTCTTTCAAAGCACCAAAGTTTGGGGAGATTAGCCTTGTGGCTAGATCTTGTGGGCTTCTTTCAAAGCACTAGGTCTGGAGAGATTTGGTCGTGCGGCCAAATCTTGCTAGCTTCTTTCAAATCGGTCAAATCTTTCTAGCTTCTTTTAAATCACTGGGTCTAAGAAGATTTCGCCGTGTGGCCAAATCTTGCTAGCTTCTTTCAAATCGGTCAAATCTTTCTAGCTTCTTTTAAATCACCTGGGTCTAAGGAGATTTGGTCATGTGGCCAAATCTTGCTAGCTTCTTTTAATCACGAGGGTTTATGGAGATTTGGCCGTGCGGCCAAATCTTTTCAAAGCAGCAGGGTTTGGGGAGATTTGGCCGTGCAGCCAAATCTTTTCAAAGCACTAAGGTTTGGGGAGATTTGGCTGTGCGGCCAAATCTTGCTAAATTCTTTCTAATTAGGAGGGTCTAGGGAGATTTGGCCATGCAGCCAAATCTTTTGAAAGCAGCAAGGTTTGGGGAGTTTTGGCTGTGGTGCCAAATCTTCCTAGCTTGTTTCTAATCACGAGTGTCTAGGGAGATTTGGCTGTGTGGCCAAATCTTTTTAAAGCAGCAAGGTTTAGGGAGATTTAGCTGTGGTGCCAAATCTTTCTAGCTTCTTTCAAATCACCAAGGTCTAGGGAGATTTGGCTATGTGGCCAAATCTTTTTAAAGTAGCAAGGTTTAGGGACATTTAGTTGTGGTGCCAAATCATCCTAGCTTGTTTCTAATCACGAGTGTCTAGGGAGATTTGGTCGTGTGGCCAAATCTTTTTAAAGCAGTAAGGTTTAGGGATATTTAGCTGTGGTGCCAAATCTTCCTAGCATCTTTCAAATCACCAAGGTCTAAGGAGATTTGGCCGTGTGGCCAAATCTTTTTAAAGCAGCAAGGTTTAGGGAGATTTAGCTATGGTGCCAAATCTTCCTAGCTTCTTTCAAATCACCAAGGTCTAGGGAGATTTGGCCGTGTGGCCAAATCTTTTTAAAGCAGCAAGGTTTAGGGAGATTTAGCTGTGGTGCCAAATCTTCCTAGCTTCTTTCAAATCACCAAGGTCTAGGGAGATTTGGCCGTGTGGCCAAATCTTTTTAAGTTTAGGGAGATTTAGCTGTGGTGCCAAATCTTCCTAGCTTCTTTCAAATCACCAAGGTCTAGGGAGATTTGGCCGTGTGGCCAAATCTTTTTAAAGTAGCAAGGTTTAGGGAGAATTAGCTGTGGTGCTAAATCTTCCTAGCTTCTTTCAAATCATGAAGGTCTAGGGAGATTTGGCCGTGTGGCCAAATCTTTTTAAAGCAGCAAGGTTTAGGGACATTTAGTTGTGGTGCCAAATCTTCCTAGCTTGTTTCTAATCACGAGTGTCTAGGGAGATTTGGCCATGTGGCCAAATCTTTTTAAAGCAGCAAGGTTTAGGGAGATTTAGCTGTGGTGCCAAATCTTCCTAGCTTCTTTCAAATCACCAAGGTCTAGGGAGATTTCACCGTGCAGCCAAATCTTGTATGTTTTGAAAGAAGCTAGGAAGATTTGGCCATGCAGCCAAATCTCCCCATTTAAAATTCAAAATTCAAATCTTAAGATTCAAATTTTGAATCTGAAAATTCAAAATTCAAAATTCAAAATCTTAGATTCAAAATTTAAAATTCAAAATTGAAATTTTGAATCTTAGATACAAAATTCAAATTTCAAATTTCAAGATCTGAAAGTCAAATCATACACTAAAGACCCTACTTTCAAATCACACTTTGAGATTCGTACTTTTACAACTCTTGCTTTCAAATCGTGGTGTTTTGAAATGGAAAAGATGGAGAACATGCAAGAATCAGGTACACTTTCTATTTCTTTCGTTTTCTTACTTGGATGATTGAGTAGCCATTGTTGTTCGTGAGCTTGGCTCTTTGGATTTCAAGCAGGCACGGGATTGTGCTTCCGTGAAAAGCCACGGGATTGTGCTTCTGTTTGGATGGTCGTAGTTCCAGAAACTTAAAGAAAAAGTTTCATCCGCTAGTAGAGTGGCCAAGATCCGCTCGTGGAAGTAGAGATGCCAGTGATGGAAGGAGAAGAAAAGCCACGATCCGTGCACTTAGAAGAATAGCTTCTCTAACGATGGAAGGGGCGAGGGGCGTAGCAGTGGAAGGGAGGGAGGGGAGCGCAACAGCTGTGTGGAGAAGGGGATAGCCGTGTGGAGAAGGAGACGACGACGAGGAGGCACTGCAGCTGAAGGCAAGGACGCAGTAGTGGAAGGGAGGGAGGGGAGCGCAGGAGCCGTGTGGAGCCGTGTGGAGAAGGAGACGACGACGAGGAGGAGCGTGGAGAAGGAGACGACGAGGAGGAGGCGCTGCAACCGAAGGCAAGGAGGGGAGCGCAGGAGCCGTGTGGAGCCGTGTGGAGAAGGAGACGACGAGGAGGAGGAGTGTGCAGAAGGGGACGACGAAGACGAGGCGCTGCAGCCGAAGGCAAGGACGCAGCAGTGGGAGGGAGGGGAGCACAGCAGCCGTGTGGAGAAGGAGACGACGACGAGGAGGAGGAGTGTGGAGAAGGAGACGACGATGATGAGGAGGAGAAGTAGACGACGATGAAATTGCACCAAAATAGCAAACGATGAGGATGAGGATGAGGATGAGAGAAAAGGAAGGGGTGGGAGGGAAGGAGGAATCCCCCAAAAAAGCATGCACCCCCCAAATAGCATGCAGAGCAAAAAAAAAAAAAAAAAAAAAAAAGACCTCTTTCTAATCCAATTATTGAGTGTGGAACCTATGGAATGTTTACTTGGTATTGGAATTTTAAAATCTACATAGTTAAGTGCACATTGTTAGGACAAATTTGGGATGGGGAACCTCCCGGGACCTCTCATTTTGACATAGTTTTGAAGTTTTTTGCTTGCAATTAGCTAACCAAGGGTGGAGGAGTGTTTTCCAAGAACTACCCCATCTAAGACATTGTCCTAAGGCTCTCAAACCACCCTAGTTACACATTTGAGATCTAGGAAGGGAGAGAACAAGGTGAGCCTAGCACTTCATCCCCATGAAGATGAATTCAATTCCTTCTCATAGTTTTACTTTTTATGCTTGGTTTAAAAGGTTTGTTTAGCTTTGCCTTTTAAAGTTTTGGTTTTTTTAATAGTTTTAGATTTTTAGGTTTGCTTTTAAAGTAAAAGTATGATTTTAAAGTGTAATAGCGTGAATCATGAAAAGCATGTACGATGTTTTTGAAAGTAGGATCTCTAGATACTAATTTCAAAATTTGAAACTTGAAACTTGAAATTTGAATTTTAAAATTTAAAATTTAAATTTTGAACTTTGAACTTTAAATTTTAAATTTTAAAATTAAATTTAACTTTTGAATGTTTGAAGATTTGGCCATGTGGCCAAATCTTCGTACTGGTTTGAAAGAAGCTAGCAACATTTGGCAGCATGCCAAAATTTTCCCAAACCCTGGTGCTTTGAAAGATTCAGCCACACGGCCAAATCTCCCAGAACCTAGTGATTTGAAAGAAGCATGCAAGATTTGGTTGCGTGGCCAAAATTCCCCATACTCTAGTGCTTTGAAAGAAGCCTACAAGATTTGGCCACATAACCAAATCTCCCTAAGTTTGAAAGAATGCCACAACCAAATCTTCTCAGTGCTTTGAAAGAAGTTACCAAGTCTCGAATGATTTCGCCATGCATCCAAATCTTGCCAGCTTCTTTGAAAGCACCAAGGCCTGAGTAGATTTGGCCATGTGGCCAAATCTTATTGCTTCTTTCAAAGCACTAGTGTCTTAGAGATTTGGCCATGTGGCCAACTCTTGTTGGCTCCTTTCAAAGCACCAGGGTATGGGGAGATTTGACCATGTGGCCGAATCTTGTGGGCTTCTTTGAAAGCACCAAGGTATGTGGAGATTTGGCTTCTTTCAAACCACCAAGGTCTAAGTAGATTTGGTTGTGTGGATAAATCTTGATGGTTTCTTGAAAGCACCAGTGTCTCGAGAGATTTGGTTGTGTAGACAAATCTTGCTATCTCCCTTTCAAAGCACCATGGTCTGTGAAGATTTGGCCATGTAGCTAGATTTTGCTGGCTAAAATTCAAAGCACCAAGGTTTAGGAAGATTTGGTCGTGTAGTGAAATCTTGTAAAGCATTTTCATCCTAAGTCACACCATCAGATATCAATATTGAACTATAACAAATGTTATGTATGCAGGTGCCACATTGAAAGTGGGGGTTAAAGTCAACTTGCTTGTCAGTGGAAAGATTGTTGCCATTGGGACAATATTCTCTACATCACATGATGACATGTGCCAAGGTGTGCCCTTGGGAGAAAACAATGTATCAGTGGCGATCGATATTTGTATGGATGAAAGTGCACTTCTTCCATTTCCTACAATGGATGCATTCTTAGTCTATGAGGCTTTGGGTAGTGTTGTTCGTTGGAAAGCATGATCAATGAGTTGTGTGGACAATGTCAATGGAGCTATTTTACCAATGAATGATATAACATCAGATACCATTGATGTTGAACCTCTATGTGAATATGATGAGTTTTCCATTCGAGAATCATGGAAGGACAAGAAAGTTTTAATATGGGATGAGCAGAAAACCAAGAGCATTGCTGAGGGTGTTGTTTTGTATGTCTACCCATTTGAACCTATAAACTTTGAGATGCTTGGTGAAGATAATCTGGGTGTGGGAATTGAAAAGTATCATAGTGATGTATCAGGCATCGATACCATCCACTTAATAAAATGGCCCATTGCACAAATAACCTTTTTAGATGGAACTTCATTAAGAATCGATGACACCATGAATTTTCCAAGTGGTTCTAGGCAAAAGCACATGGAAGATGAGGACCCAAATGAAAAATCCACAAAAAAGAGGCGTTACTGCATGATAAAGAGGAAAGCTAAAAAACATGGCATGCCATTAGCATCATCTAGACTCACTAGGGATGCAGTCACAAAAGTATCTATGATTGATTGTTGTAAAAAAAATTGTTGTCAATTTGCCGATCGTCAAATGATATCCAAATTACGCATAGAGTATTGGGGCCAAAGTTTGGAGGCTCGCACCAATTATGTATATGACACTCTTGGGGTTGCTTGTCGAAAAGATGACAATGGGCAGTTCAAATATGTCTTTTCATTGAATGGTATTCAAGTTTGTTGTAGAGCATGGTATGAAATGCATGGTATTCCAAAAACAACATTTTATCGATACAGGGAGCAATTTGAAATTGGTATACGAAGGTGCATGCATGGTAATAAAGGAATCGTGCGGAGAGGTTGGGACCACACAGAACTGGGTAGAGCCATAATCCAAGATTTTGTGGATAACAATTCTGAGCGTATGCCACACAAAAGTAGAACACTTCAGGATGGATCAAGGGAAACACAGCTGGTGATACCGGATGTATACAAGCAGGTTGATATTCTCTATGAGGTTAACATGCAATTAAAGCATAGTTTGGGTTGTAAGGAGATGTCAACTTCCACATTCAACCGTATATGGAACTCTGAATTCAAGCATGTAACTTTGTCAAAAACAAGTGAATTCTCTAAGTGTGGTTTATGTAGTGCAATCAAGGCTCAGCTTGCAGCGACAAAATGCCAAAATGAACGTAATAAGTTGATGGAAGATAGAAGAAAGCACATGTTACAACAAAAAAGTTGTAGAAATGTGTACTACACTTGGCGCAGATTTTCTGAAATGTATCCTCAGACATACTTGTGCATTATCCATGATAAGATAGACCAAAAGAAGATAGCCATCCCTAGATTACGCAATCGTTCAAAGGACATAGACAAATCCTTTCAGCTCCCAGTGGCTTTGACTGGCATGATAACACATGGACATGGTCAAGGACGTTATGGTCACTTTTCTTTATCCTTGTGGCCATCGGATCCTAACTTCACAATCGGTTCATTGGCTTTGTGTTTGAGAAATCTTGAAAGATTTGATAACCATGCACTTGGAGATTTGGTACATGATGGGATGCCAAGGTCTGATAATGCTCTGCTAAATGCACTAACCTCAAGAGAAGCATTGGATTCTCACTATGTTTCTAATGAAAAGCAACAACTTCATCTTGGAGCAATGGGTGGAACATTCAAATACCTTGGACTTGGAAGTTCCCATCAAGAAAATCCTTATAAGAAGCTACCCGAACACCTATTGTTGCAGTTGGATAATTGTGGTTCTGAAAACAAGAATAGGTACTTGTTTGCTTACCTATCATTACTTGTTGCTCGAGGGATTTTCAAGTCAATTCAATTGGGATTCTTGATGGTTGGGCATACACATGAGGATATTGATGCAATGTTTAGCAGGTTTTCAGAGAGGTTAAGAACTAGCCAAACATTGACATTTGCACATCTCATGGATACTTTTAGACAATGTGAGGAGTCTTCTCCAACGCCATTTTTGGTAACGGAAGTCCCTGATTTCAAGAGCTATGTTGATGGATGCCTATGCGATGGGCAAGATGCTTTAGTGGGACACTCAAAGCCTCTCCAATTTCGGTTCTTTATGCGAAATGAAGTTCCTATCATGCAATATAAAGTGCATCCACGATCATTAGATTGGCAACCAAGTGAAGGTGGCATTGAGTTGTGGAAGAGACATCCGGACCAATGCTACCAAGTGGAGAGCCACCTTGTGTACCCATGTTCGAGTATGTGAAGGATCACTCACATGTGATAGTTGGTATCAAGGAGTATGTACACTTTTGGGAAAAATGGGCACACCTACAAGGTCCAGAAGCATCTTTCACAAAGTTTTACAAGCTGGTAGTGAAGTACTGGAAGAACATGATTGATGAGCTTCATAAACCAAACAATAGTGTAGAGGGCATGTACGAGAGATTTTGGCCAAAGATGCAACATATTGATTGTGTGCAAGTAGTTGATAATGAAAACGATGAGTTTCAAGGAATTGAAGAGTTGAATGATCACTATTGTGGACCTCAAAGGAAAAAGCCAAAACAATCATTTGATCCAATGATTGATGTACAAAAAGGACACTTTCTTTTGGTCCAACCAGCAGAAAAAATTTACCCAATTTGGCTAGGCATTGCTCAAACTGATGTACAAAAGGATAATAAATCTAAAAATTTCAAGAAGGTTTTCATACAATATTGGGCACCTATATGCAAAAGACGCAATGCACAAATTGAGGAGGTGTATGCAGATTGTTGGAACAAGATTTGGATGTGCAATAAAGGTGATCCTCCACGTTGGGAATCTGTTGATGCTATTGTATGGTCATGGGTTCCAAAAGGTAACCTCTCAAAGAAGGTTTCCTCAAAGAGTAGCAACCTCCCCATCAAGGTGAAGATACCAACCATTGCATGCAAGCAAGCTTTATCTAGTTTGTCTCATAGTATAGATTCCAACTCTGATGTTGACTCCACAATGGAGTGAAGGGTACTTGAAAAGCTTGACTTTTTTTTCCTTGCACAACGATAATTTAATTGAATACTAACAAATATTTGGAAGGTATGACATTGATCTTTTTTCTTTATCTTTTTTGTTTGTAGACCATTGCTTTGTGGTTGCAAGTTCTGCACAATTGACAAAATATCAAGGACTAGTGTTGCATTCTTACTTTTTCTCCAACTAAACTAAAATGGTGTTTTTGAACACCACCTTTTTTCGAGAAGAGACAAACAATGCTTCGGTGAACTCAAACATATGATGTTTTTTTCTCGACTCCACAAAGTTTTGGCAAAGTAGGAAGGACACACTAGTACTACCGCAACAATGTGAACAGGTACTGTGCACACATATAAAAATACTCGCTTTTAAATACTTAATGCAAGAAAAGTAACATGATTGTATTTGTGTTTGAATTAGGTTGTCTATCAACCAATGGTGGATAATAATAGATGGTGGCATGTCATACCTATTATGCCATGTTCCAAAGTGATGTATAGTACATTTACTAATATGGAGCGTATGGAGGATGATCATGGCCATGGACGTGATAATGACCATGATACAAGAGAGGAGGATGATCATGAGATAGGAGATACAGATATTGAGGCCATTACCCGTGAGGACGAGCCTACCATTCGAGATGCTGATTTCGATGAGCACATGAGTGGCACAAGTAGTAGTGGGTTGAATGTATTTGTAGATCTAAACACTTGTTTGGATTTTGAAGTAGATAGTTTGGCAAGGGTTGATCTCATTGAGGATGAGATTGAACCGTAGCCCCATAATTGATATTGGCAAAACTATTTTACATATTGTCTCATTCTCCTCATCTCACTTAATTCTTGTATATGTGGGCTTGCAAAAAATTATGTGCTTTGGTAATCATGGGCAATGTTTGGAAAGCAATGATGTACACCAAAATCTCACTTTCTGTATTCTCTGGTTTGCATCTATTTACGCGTCTAAATGCGCGTCTGATTCTCAGTGTAAACGCGCAAATAAACGCGCAAATACACGCGCAAATAGATGCGCTAATAAACGGGATGTTAGACGGGCCCATATTTTCTCAGGTCAAATGCGCACGTAGACGCAGTAATTTACGTGCAAATAGACGAGCTTTTAGACGCGCATTTAGACGCACCCGTAATTCCTCTACTAAAGCAACGCCTATAGACGCGCCCGCTATTTTGCGTGTCTACCAAGCGCGTCTATAGTTGCTTTGTGTTGTTGTGTCACTTTTCTGGAGTATTAATACATGTATTTTGACTTTTCTATGATGTATGGATTGATAGTTCACATGGACATGATAGTAATCAAGTGTCAACATCATCATGAAGGAAATATGAAAGATTGGGATGCTCGTAGATGTTTACCTTGAATTTTGTGGATACAAGCTACTGATTATGGAGAGAAAACAAGAATGGATACATCTTTGGGTCATGCTCCACGTTAGTTTCTTTGAAAATATTTGAAGAAGTGGAAATGGGTTTTCTCTTTGTTGGCCACTAACATGAAGACATAGACCAAAGATGCACTGATAAATGCAATGTTAGACGGGCTCGTATTTTCTCTGTGTAGATGTGCAAATAGACGTGTTAATACATGCACAAATAGATGAGCTAATAGACATGCTATTAGATGTGCCCGTAATTTCTCTATTCAAGCAATGCCTATAGATGCGCCCGCTATTTTGCGTGTCTATCAAGCGCATCTATAGTTGCTTTGTGTTGTTATGTTGAATTTCAGATAGAGGCTTACAATCTAGAACACACAAGGTTGAATGTTGCTATTTCAGAGAACAAGAGCAAGTGTTTTATCTCTAAAGAACATGACAAGCTGCCCCATTTTTTCGAAAGGAGGCCTCCCTCAGTTGACCCTACCTCTATTCATGCTCGCCCTTCCACACAGCACCCATCTACCCAAAGTTAAGAAGCTCTTGCCCCCTCATCTCAACCTTGGTCTCATATACCTGAGGAGATGTATCTTAATCGCACATAGGGTATTCCTACTATTGCTGCTGCTACTCATGCTGACAAGTGCAGGACTCAATGAAGAGATTGCTAGTTTTTATTTTCATGTTCCCTCTTGATACACAAGAAATACCAAGGTTGTTATGCATCTTATCTATCTGTTGGTTTTAACACTTGGTAAGGTGTTAGACCTTTCCAGAGTTAGCAAATGTCTCATGGATAAACTCTATTGATGTACAAAGGTTACTCAAAGTTAATATAAAATCTCTTCTTTTTTTTGCCCCAAAAAAAAAGGATGTGCCTTCCTAGTCTTGTGAGTGGAGGTTAGTGCATTGGATACATAGGTCAACTGAGTACAAAGGGGTAGTGATAAGATTGTGAAACTTGCATAGGGAAAGTTGATGGAATAGGTTCATACGAAAATATAATGTCTTGTTGATGGAAGAAAAGTAATTCTCTTTTGAAAATTAAAAAATTGATTACCCATGCATTTGAATAAGATTTACCCTATGCTAATGGAATGCGATATGAATGGAGTTATAGCCATCATTTGCAACAGTTTAGGTAAAAAATATAATTTCTTTATGTTTTCCATATCTAAGTGCAAAGCATGTTGTTTTCCATACCTAAAGGAAGAGGGGGGAGAGAGAGAGAGAGAGAATGTAGAGGACCTTTGGCTTGCACATGTGGGTGTGAGCACCATACATTGACCGACAACATTCACACCTTGTAGTAACAAACGGGATATTAGATAATAATTATTTTTTGTATTGCGGTGTCGCTAGGGCCTAGCGAGGGGTTGACCACAGTTTTTTTTCAAAAACAAACGGTATGGATTAGGCTAGATGGAATGGCACCTTTTTGAGGAGACACGAGCAAGGTGACAAGGATGCTACATGAGCAACTTATTAGAACTTATTTAGGAACATCGATGACTCGGAGGGCAAAGTGAGTTTGTGGAAGGTTTACAGCCGGAGCATCAGACTTGAGGGAATTGTCGAAATCGGTCTTCCAAAACTTGTCGTTGCCCCAGCATTTCAAGGCTACCTTGTCTTTGGCCCCGGGGACTGTCACTTCCTCAAACATGCAATCCTTGTCCGTCCGATCCAGCTCGCTTGCAGACACACTCGCGTATACCTTATCGTCGCTCGTGTTGCGCTTACAGTACTTTTGGTTTGCTGTATTCAAGAGCCACCACACAGTTTGCTGCACGTTGGGAACGCGCTCCGCGCTGAATGTAGCCGCTGGCTGCCCTGGAACCTTTTCGCTCACTGAGAGAGGCTTGTCGCTTTCGCGCCATGCCACAAACTCCTGTTTGTAGCCTCCAAACGAGATAAATTTCTTGGCGGCCTGGCAAAACAAACCACATTCATACGTTACAGTACAATGTGCGAGTCCACAATCTACTTATTTAACTAGTAATACATTGTGCTTGCAACCAACCATGGGAAACTGCCACAAGATCTCAGCTGGTAGGTAGCACTAGGTAGCTCACGGGCAGACAGGCAGTCCGACGATATTGCGGAGGACAATAAGCTGAGGCCAGGCTTTTATAATAGCTCCTGCCAGCTGCTTCATCTCTGAGCCTCTTCACGCCGTTCACACATACACATTCGCGGTTTGCTAAGCTGCTATTGACCTCGTCAGTCCCTTTTCTGTGTGAACGGAGTGAAGATGAACACCATCGCTTTGGCAGATATAAAAGCTCGCCTCGATATCCTGGTGTGAACAGAGTGAAGATGGGCACAGGCGCAGCCACTTCGTCAATATGGTGGAGTTAAGGTCGGCTGAAATTTTGCATTTCCTGGGCTGAAATTTAATTTTGATAACATTGCCTTATTGGATAAAGCATTAACAAGCATTTCTTACCACTCGTGGGATGAGCTGATAAGAATTCGGATTGTTGAGTCAATGACTTATGTAGCTACTACACTCGAGTCCCACCAACTAACCATGTGAGAGTGGACAACACCACTATGGCCTTGCTCAAAGAAAATAGTAGTGCTTAAATTACTCTTAAAGATCTGTGTTAATGATTATCCATTAATGAGTGTGAAGATGCTTTAGTCAAACCGCTGAAAGAGAAAGAGCGGATTGATTATCCACCAGCATTGGTAGTCCCTACATCGCAGAATGTGTTGGTGTGCCTTTCTTTTCGTTGTTGTCATGCATATCTTGCTAAATGTATATGTATGCAATGGAAAAATATGTCCAATATGTGAATTTGCTTCTTGCAATTGTTTCATTGCTAGGCAAATTGCTCCATAGGTGGTCTAATTTAGATCCATATCATGTAGCTGGTTCTTGGAATTGTAAGTCTAAGTTTAAGCCAAGCGTCATTGTGTATAAATTTATTGCTTGAGGAGTTTGTCGTGATATGAAATCACCAATAAGTATAATTATCTCATCATGTTGTGTTGTGTGTCTGTTTTTGTTTTATGGAGATATGAAATAACATATTATATTTCAAGGACGGTGGCCTATAGATTTTGAACAGTTGAAGACAATGTTGTTACGCTTCTCTTTAATTATTTTTATACACTACAAGACACGGACCGCCTTTCGACGCCTATACCGATGCTAGATACAGAGATCTTTTTTAAAACAAGTGAAAAGTGTCAGAATGTCCATCGGTGTGTTTGTCGCAAAGAAAGCATCGGTATCATCATCGGTATAGGCGTTGGCAAGTCAATGTTCTCAATGTTAGTACATGGGCATTAGTACTATCATAGGTATATACCGACACTGCAATGTCGATATAGGCATCGATATATACCGACGATTTGACAAAATTTTTAAAAAAACTTGTGGGGTAGAATGAGGCTTGTTTTAGCCCCATCCTATCCCACAATATTTTTTTTCATTAGAATCATGATAAAATGTTACAAAAGAGGTTTTAAAAATCATGTTACAATGTTAAAGAGAAAGGTCTACAAAATGATATGCCCAACAAAATGGCAAAAGTGCTAAAGTTTAAAATGGCAGATCTGCCAAAATAAAAAATGACAAAATGTCCTATCCTATTACTACTCCTCCTCCTTCGAACTCTCCTCATCCTCCTCATGCTCTCTGCATAGTCCTGATCCCTTGCCCTCCTTTGGATCTTCTTTTTGAGATCCAATCTTTAAGTCTAGAGCTTCGGATGGGTTGAAATCAAAGTTATGGCCCTAAGAACAAAACAAGTTAGAAAATAAGACAAGAGTGTCAATTGTAAGAAAATCCGCCATCTTTTTCTAATCGATTTCATGTCCTTCTCACTCCATCTACCTAAACCAAGGCATGGCTCCACCAATCTTGTACGCCCTTTTGTTGTTGTTTGGAGGCCTACACATTCACAGATTGCTATGGATCCAAATTCAAGGAGTTAGATATGAATGACAAAACATTTGAATGACTAAACATATTAGATATTCAGTAGAATATAAATATATGCTTACCACACATACCTCCTTATCTAGTCTACCACCACTCTTGAGGTACGAAGGACCTACAGGCTCTAGACATCTCACAAGAACACAATGCATCCATAGATGCATGTGTAGATGCATTTCCTAAAATAATAAAAAAAGTGGCGGGTGTGTCTATTTGCATGTCTATTAGCATGTCTACAGACCCGCGTCGATAGACACATCTATATAATAGAGAGATGTGCCTATAGATGCGCTATTAGAAGCACTAATAGACGCTTTGTAGAAATTTAAAACTAGAACATTACACAAGGAAATTGAATGCCAAACAAAAAAGAGGAGTGTATATTAATTCATAGCCCAACGATGTACATGATGGTAGGCTGTCTCGGCAGGAGTAGGGTATCTGCCCACGATATCAAGCTACAAGATGACATAATTTGTAGAAGGGTTAGTACAAAGGAACAACCTCCTTATAAACCACATAAACACAATATAATTTGAGATCAATACTTATAAATTGGGCCTCCCATGATGCAATACCCCCTGCTCCAAAATGCATGTTTCCATATTGCTCCATCTGGATCCATCATGCCTTAGTAGATTGGGGTCCCCGCCTATGCTGCCTTCATCGCTTTCTTCCACTTGCACACTTATGAGCAGTGTGGGGCTGGCCCCTTGGTGGTTGACCTCCCTCTCTCCTAGCAAAGATCTCTTATTAGCAAGGATAATGGTAATCTTTGACTTTGCCCATTTGTTTATGAACTCAACACTGGATGGATTGGGATGCCTAGAGCATATAGCATTGATGGTATCATCAGCCAAAATTTTATTTCGGCTCTTTGAATTGAATAAAGAAATCTCTATAGTTGTTATGAACTACAGAGCACGTGAAGGCCATGATGTCCTTCCCTTGTGCATACATCAAGATGTCGCCCGTCTCAGTGGATATCATAGAAGATCGTACCATCACCCTTTGGCATGTCTGCATCATCTGAATCCTCCCCGCCCCCACCATTACCCCCAAAGCACTATGCTATGCATCCTGTGCCAGAGCTCTCCTTGTGCTACTACACCTACTGCCCTGTCATGATGATGATGAGCTACTACAATTGGAACTCTCGCCTCTAGAGAAGGGACTCTTGACTGCATGGGAGTATGCTGGTAGCTCTACAATCTAGAAGGGCCTCTTGATTGCAGGGGAGAAGGGACTCCAGACCAGAGGGGAGAAGGGACTCTTGAAGACCGGGGAGAAGGCTAGTGGCTCTGCTGTGCCTACTGGGTAGTCTTGACTCAACAGAAGTAATCTCAGTTGGTGTGGGTGTGGAATGGTTTGGAGTCTATACTCTCGACTCATGAGGGGTGTTTTGAGTGCTCGTGTTGTATGTGTATAACTCATGTGAAGTGGGAGGGTGTCCCAAAATTTAATAAGGCATCTCAAGAGTCAAACGAGGCTCCTGAAGAGCTTCTTGGCCACATCATGAACTACAAAAAAGAAGAGAAGAAGATTTCCATCATGCATGCCCTCTTTCCATATGCATATATAAAAGAGTTATGCCAATTTCCCAAATTTTCCTCATGCAGTCCCGTGATTTCCATCATGCACGCCCTCTTTCTTTATCCTGCCCTCGTGCTGCAATCCAATTTCCCTCATGCAATCTCTTATTTCCATCATGCATCCAATCGGCCCATATTTCCTCATGAATGCTTAAGGCATTGAAAATTTGACTTAAACATACATGCAAGGGAAAGGAGAAGGGAAGGATCAAGAAAGAGAAGAGAAAGAGAAGGAAGAATGGAAGGAGAAGGAGATGGGAGAATGGAAGGAGAAGGGAGAATGGATTAAGAAGAAAGGATATGGGAAGGGAAAGGGGAAGGAGAAGGACAAGGACAAGGAGAAGGAGAAGGAGAAGGAGAAGAAGAAGGTATGCAAAGCTATAAAACTGTTGTAGTGCATCTATAGGCACAGCTGATAGTTTTAAAAAAAATTTGATGCACTATTAGACGCGCTCTGACAGACGAATCTAGACAAAAATCTGACAACAATGATAGACCGCCTGACCCCAAAAAGAACAAAATTACCCAAAAACATTCTTTCTTGCATGCGGCAAAGGACGAATCTGAAGACTACTTTCCAAAAGTACAAGAAGCATCATAGATTGAGAGAGAAGAGCAACTGACAAGAGACTTACCTTGGATAGAGGTATGAAAAGCTTCTTGTCTTTCTTCAAAGTTTCCTCTCCTTCTTCTCTTGTGGCTTCCTTCTTCACCCTCTTCTCTTGTATGCTTGGGGATGAGTGTGTATGGTTGGAGATGAGTGTGTATGCTTGGAAATGAGTAAGTTGAAAGGAAAGCAAGCACGACGGAGTGAGGAAATGAGCGAAATGTAGGTTTAAAAACCATTCTATGTGTCTAACAGTGCATCTACACCATATTTTAGACATGCCTATAGATGCATTTCACAATACAAATACGCCTATAGATGCGCTACACACTTTTCTCATATAGACGCGCTACACAGTTTTCTCATTAAATTTGCAAGCACAAACACTCTTTTTGAGTTGTGTATTTGTAGGATGTCTTCATCTTCAACAAGTATCTCTAGTGAGGATGAATCCCTCCATATACACCATCAAGAAATGTGGTTGGAGCAAAAAATCAAATGTACATGTGATCGATGTCGAGGAAACATGTATCATGCATGTAGAATTACACTCAGTCACATCTCAAAGTATAGAGAATGGGATGTGATCGTATCCATGGTAAGTGTTAAAGCATTGAAATTGATTGAGATACCTATGGGTGTTCAAGTGTTTGATATATGATCCTTTTCTAATTTGATACTGGATGCAGTGCCACACCTGCATATGTTGTCCTATGCTCGTCTCATGAGGAGGTGAAGCGTTAGCGATATGGGGTGGGATCTTCAGGAGGGACCATTATGGATGCATGGAGTGATGGTGATAGTACCCCTCCACCACAATTACCTCATGAGGCCGTGGAGGAGGAGATGTTCAATGATATGGCACGAGATTTATTTTCCCATCAGTCCTCACGTAGGGATGATAGCATGGAGCACGATGATCTTTTTACTCTGTAGCATCGACACCAGTATTTGAGGGGTACACATTCTCTGCTCTACGTGCCTCCCTTAAGTTATTAAACTTGTAGACCATTTATGGATGGAGCAATGCAAGTTTTAATGCATTACTCAAGTAAGCTTTGATTTCTATTTTGCAAACATGGTGAATTATAATAATGGATCAATTACTGAAATACTTTTTGTCATTTATGATCTTCACGTGTAGGCTATTGTCTAAAATTCTTTCAAGGGAGAATAAATTACCGACCTCAAGAGATATGGCGAGGCAACATGTGACCTGTCTTGGAGGGTTGGATTACAAGCGCATCCATGCATGCATCAATGATTGTGTTATGTTTCCTGGACCACATAAGGAGGCAAGAGAGTGTCCTACTTGTGGCGAGGCAAGATATAGAGTAGATCTCAAAACTTTGGATGTGCCTTGTAAGGTTCTGCGACATTTTCCCATAATCCCTTGCATCCAACATATTTTCAAGTGCAAATACATTGCAAAGCTCATGTCATGGCATTCCTCCCATCAATCAATCTATGGCAAGTGGATATCTCTCGTAGACACTGTTACATGGAAGCATATTGAACTAGACACATGGCCAAGCTTCAAGGAAGAACCTAGGAACTTGATACTTGGATATGGACGATGTGAACCCATTTGGTCTCAAAAGCACCTCTTATAGTGTATGGCCAATGATATTGGTGAATTATAATCTTCCACCCTCTATGGCGATTAAGAAAGGACATGTTATGTTATCCCTTCTAAGTCTAGGGAAACAAAAAGTAAAAAACCCAGATGTTTATTCGGAGCCTTTGATTGATGAATTGGAGATACTTTGGAGAGGTATCGAGGTGCATGATGTGAGCAAGTTGCCTCCTTCATCACAAGACTTCACCTGCAAGGTAGTTTTGAGGTGGACAATACATGACTTCCTAGGCTATGGCGAGTGTTTAGGTAAGCATTAAACTTTTAATTATGAGTAGGAAATTGATGTGGCACCCAAACGCACCTTGCTTAGCAATTGCATCTATTGTTCAGGTCTCACTACATCGGGTTGCCATGCATGTCTTGTTTGTGGTCCTTTGCTAGTTGCTTCACGGTGGCCAAACGTGTTGAATAAGGTCATCTATGAGAATCACCATCGATTTCTCCCACCTGATCATCCTACATATGTCGCCACTTGGAATGAAGTCCCCCCACAATCACTCACTGCAAGAGATTGGATGAAAATTTGGGACCTTTCCAAGACTCCTCCTCCAAGTGGCATGAGCCAATAAGGGTTTGTAACTATTGTGTGCTATATTTAATGGAAATAAAGATTGCATGCTAACACTATCTTTTGTTTAGATGCTCCATCTTTTATCGGCTCCCATATTGGTCCCACCTAAAGATCAATCCCATGCTTGATCCCATGCATATGTTCAAGAATGTGGCATCTACCATTTGGGAACATTTGAATGGGACACGAGATTTTTTGAGCATAAGGGAGGATCTACGCACCAAAGGGAGGATGCATGAATCTTGGCCACAAGAGAGGCTAAATGGGCATGTCTTTTTACCCCGTGCACCATGGAAGTTATAAATGCTAGAGAAAGTGGTGATGAAGCGGGCTATCATTACAATTCGTATTCCCACTGGATGCATGAGGTGTTTAAAGGGGGCCTTCACAAAGAGCAAGAAAAGAGGTGTAGAGAAATTATACGGCTTGAAACCTCATGATTGGCACAACATGCTCCAAGCAAGTATGACTTGGCATAATCTCTTTTTCCTTCCAAATTTGTCATGTGTTCAATTCATACTACCTACCAACATTTCTCATAGTGCATCGAAGGACATGAAGGATTGTATTTACAAGATGGGTGAGCTTGTGAGGTACTTCACACTATACAAAATGTGAAGCATATCAATGCATGATACAAGGTCTTCATATTGCTAATATGGTGCACTTTTTTCTTTTTAGGTGTGTGAGCTCAAAGGAAATAGATCCCACCACACTTGAGGATGCTCGAGTTATGTCAGTGGAGGTGGTTTGTTTAGTGGGAGAGAACTTTCCACGTTCTATTCTCACAAGCCAACTACATCTCATAGTGCATTTGGTGGATGAGATTGCTACATGTAGCACTATACATGTACGATGGCTGTTCTTCCTCAAGCGCTTCATGAAGACCTTGAAGGGTATTGTGAGGAAAAATGCAAGGCCCAAAGGTAGCATGGCTAAGGGTTGGTTGGTACAAGAGTCACTTGTATATATTTCTGAGTTTCTTGTTGATGTGGATAGCTCTCTCCCATGACTATGAAGAGATGATGAAGACCTAAGTATGAACTCTATTGTGCCTCAAGGGAAAGGATGCAGCAAAGTAATGGATAGGTAGTTGCTTAATAATCTAAACCTATATTCCATGCTTAATAGTGATGTGATGAAAAGATGGGTGACAAGATACGACGATGCAAAGACAAGAAGACAAGGACAAAGGGCCCTCTTTTGTACACACCACGGATCTCTATGCCATACCCTTAGCATCTAAGAGAACTTCCAAAGGATATTCATGTGGATTGGCTACTTGATGAAATGGAGAGTGCAGAGAGAGACGAAGGGATGCATATCACAATGGAAGAATGGGAGTATGCTAGAGGATGCATGAGCAAGGTCGGTATATAGAATGTTATGCATAAGTTAGGAGCTTTCAACAATTTAGATTGCTTATTTAATTGATTTTGTCTTGGTGTAGTGTACTATGTTCAATGTTGTATGGTGTGAGGGCAACCATTTTTAGACACAACGGATTGATGATAAAAGAAACACACAAGATAAATGGAGCCATGGATGATTATTGTGGCATAATCCAAGATATTATTCAGCTTGACTTTCGGCGCTTCTTTGTGTATGTTTTGGGTGTCAAGTGGTTTAAGGACATGGTGGAACGAGGCCCTAATGCAACAATAAAATGCCATGCAAGTGGATTTGTAAGTATTGACTCCACAAAGTTTTGGCAAAGCAAGAAGGACACACTAGTACTACCGTAACAATGTGAATAGGTAGTGTACACACATATAAAAATACTCACTTTTAAATATTTTATACCTTCGATGCAAGGAAAATAACATGATTATATTTGTGTTTGAATTAGGTTGTCTATCAACCAATGGTGGATAATAATAGGTGGTGGCATGTCATACCCATTATGCCACACTCCAAAGTGATGTATAGTACATTTACTAATATGGAGCGTATGGAGGATGATCATGGCTAGGGAGGTAATGATGACCATGATATGAGAGAGGAGGATGATCATGAGATAGGAGATACAGATATTGAGGCCATTACCCATGAGGATGAGCCTACCATTGGTCATGCTGATTTTGATGAGCACATGAGTAGCACAAGTAGTAGTGGGCTGAATGTATTTCTAGATCTCAACATTGGTTTGGATTTTGAAGTAGATATTTTGGCAAGGGTTGACCTCATTGAGGATGAGATCAAACCATAGCCCATCATTGATATTGGCAAAACTATTTTACATATTGTCTCATTCTCCTCACCTCACTTAATTTTTGTATATGTGGGTTTCCCAAAAAGCATTGATATTTTTATTAAAATTATGTGCTTTGGTAAGCATGGGCAATGTTTGAAAAGTAGTGATGCACATTTATGAGCCTGCACCAAAATATCACTTTCTGTATTCTTTGTTCTACATTTATGAAGGCATCTAAATCCGCATCTAAATCACAGTGTAGATGCGCTAATAGACACGCTCATAGATGTGCCCGTATTTTCACTATTCTAGTTGCCCCTATAGACACACCCACTATTCTACACGTCTATCAAGTGCATCTATAGTTGCTTTGTCTTGTTTTGTTCTTCCCTCTCATCCCCCTTCCCTTCCATTACCCTTCCCTCTATTCCCATTTTTGACATGGTACGCATGGTCAGGGATGCATTACATCATGTTTTTTGCCAAGTGTTATGCACAACTGCCATTAAAAACACCCTCCGGGTTGTATTATTCAAATCTGCACATATCCAATGGACATGATAATATGAACACGTTTCAATCTCACCTTTATTGAGGCTCCTACAATGTATTGTGGCCATTTGATATTGTTTGCATGATCAGAGTCGCTTTATACCATGTTTTTCACCAAGTCCCATGCACAATAGTCAAAAAACATGCTCTGGGTTGTCTTATTGAAACTTGCGCATATATGATGGGCATGATACTTTGCATGCATATCAATCCCACCTATCTTGATGTATGTACAAAGTATCATTGCCATCGAATATGGTTTGCATGGTCAAAGTTGCATTAGATCATCTTTTTCACCAAGTCTCATGCAACATTTAAAAACACCCTCCAGGTTGTGTTATTTGTAACACGCACATATTTTATGGCCACAATAATTTTCACATGCACAAAAATCACCTATCTTTATATGCATTCAAAGTATTTTTGCCACAAAATACGATTTGCATTGTGGAAATTTTGTTAGACCATGTTTTTCACCAAGCCTCATGCACAACGATCAAAAAACATGCTTCGGGTTGTGTTATTCAAAGACGGACATATCCAATGGCTATAATAATTTTCACATGAATCATTACCACTTATCTCAACTTTTTTGTAACAGTGTGTCCCATCAGATATAGTTTGCATGGTTGAAACACATTAGACTATGTTCTCCACCAAGTGGCATACACGATGGTCAAAAAACACACTCCCAGTTGTGTTATTCGAATGCGTACATATCGATGTCCAAAATGATTTTCATATCCATCAATTATACATATCTTGAGTTGTGTGCAAGGTATCATGACCATTGAATATGTTTTGCATTGGCAAAGTCGCATTATACCATGTTTTTCACCAAGTCTCATGCACAAAGGACCAAAAACATGCTTCGAGGTGTCTCATTATAATGTGCACATATATGGTGGGAACATAGTTTGCATGTGCTTCAATAAAACCTATCATGAGGTCCCTGCAAAGTATCCTGGCCATTAGATATGTTTTTCATGGTCAAAGTTGCATTATACCATGTTATTTGTCCATCTCATCACGCAACGATCAAAACACACACTCTAAGGTGTCTTATTCAGATGTGTACATATTTGATGGGCATGATGATTTGTCCGTGAATAAATACAACTTATCTTGAGGTTTTTACAAATTATCACGGCTAGGAAATATGTCTTTCATGGTCGAAGTCTCATTAGACAATGTTTTTCACTATCGCGTGCACAACGGTCGCTGTCTTATTCAAACGCGCACATATTTGATGTCCACAATACTTTTCATGTGCACCAATACCACTTGTATTGAGGTATTTGCAAAGTATCATTCCCATCGGATATAGTTTGCATGGTTGAAGTCGAATTAGACCATATTTCTCACCAAGGGTCATGCATAACCATTAAAAAGATACCAATCAGGTTGTGTTATTCAAACACGCACATATATGATGTCCATGACACTTTGCACACATGTGATTTTGACATATTTTGAGGCTCTTGCAAAGTATATTGCCCATCGGATATCGTTTTCATGGTTGAAATAGCTTTAGACCATTATTTTTACCAAGTTTCATGAACAATGGTTAGAAAACACGCTGCGGATTGTGTTATTCAAATGCCTAGATATACAATGTCCATAATAATTTGCATACATGTCAGTCAGTCCTATCTTGAGGCTCTTGCAAAGCATCATGCCTGTTGGTGGATCTGGCTTATGTGGTCAAAGTCGCATTGGACCATGTTTTTAACTAAATATCATGCACAACGGTCAAAAAACACGCTCCAAGGTATCTTATTAGAACATGCACATATCCAATACTTGAGTCTCATACTATATAGCTGTGCTATGCATGCATAGTCTCACCCATTCTAATAGTTGGAATTCTCAAAATCAAGTTTGAGCCTCAAGTCTATTTTGTGATGAAAAGGCACATTTCTTGAGGCTCTTGAGCCTAAAGAGGCTCAAGTCTGATCCTCCAAACTAACTTGTGCGATGAATAGAATTGGACTTAAGAATCCACAAGAGCTTAAAGGAACATTAGCAAGCTATTTTGTAAAGGGTAGAAATGGACTTTGGTTTGCAAGGCCTCTTTAAATGTGCAACAAGGGACATTAGCTCAGAGGCTTGCACTCAATTTTGAGCCTCTGAGCTAAAAGTCAATAGACCTAATCCTTAAGAGGAATGGACTTTAGTCAAGGTAGATCAAACTTGAGATTGAGCCTTGAGCAAAATGAACTTTAGTCAAGGTAGAGGCTCAAACCTGAAATAGAGCCTCAAGCAAAATGGCCTTTAAGTATCTCAAACAAGGCATGCCTCTTCAAGCTCAAACATGAGTTTGAGCCTCAAGAGATACATACTTTAGTCACAATTTTGTATGATATTTAAATGAGAGAGATTGTAAGAATCATGTAAATTCTTAATTTGGATTTTGTAATTTCTTCTACTTGTAGGTTTATGCTTTTATGATCTTAACTAAATTTGGATTTTGTAATGCCTTTGTTACAGGCATGGAGCACAAAAGAAGACATTTTTATTGGAGGAGACTGTTACAATTAACAAGCCAAGATACAATCCTCCACACATCAAGATCAACAAGAGATATGATATGGTGGGAAATTAAAAGGGGTCTTAAGTGATTTTTTGCTCGTTTGTTGACACTTACAAGCATGATCTTAGAAAGAGGATATTCATCTCTATCTAACAAAAGGAGGTGAGGAATATGGGGACATGGGGGTAATCTTGAATGCCCCATAGGATACAAGATAGGAGGGAGTCCCCTATATTACATTCACCATAATTCTAGATCCAATAAAGATCAACCACAAAATGAGGCTCATGGAAGAGGGCAAAGTGTTGCAAAACCACAGGACTTTGTTACAATGTTAGGTCGTCAAAAGTGTATGTGCAACTTCTGCAACCAAGTCTTCATAGGATCGGCCTTGACAATAAAAGAAAACATTTGATTGGCAATGAAGAAAAACTAATGAAGAGATGTGAGGGACCAAGTGTCGAATCCGTTGCTGGCATCCTACAAGGCATTAACCATGCAAAGAGTAGAGTTACCCATGTCCAAGAGGAAGATGTAAATGAGTGAACATTTACTATGTGGAGCTATTCTAATGGAATTTGAGATTTATTTGGACGATGTGTATTTTTAATCAATCAATTGATAGTTCCTTATGTATTTTATTTGAGTCCAAATATTTAAGATTGCTTATAGTGTGAACAAATGCTTTAAATCTTTTGAATAATTGTGTCTTATGGTTGGGATTTAAAAGTAGAGGGTGTGAGAGAAAGAACTGCCATGTGCATGTAAGTAGTGCTAGCTACTGCACTAGCATGTGTGAAATACTGACTTTCGCATACAAAGCATGATGTTGCAAAAGATCATAGTGCAGATAGATGCTTACTCGAGAAATAGGGGGATGTGTGAAAAGGCAATTTGTCATCCCACGCCTAGATCCATACTCGGGGGATTCACCTCAAAAGGAAGGGTATTTTAATCCCACTTTTGGGGAAATTTTAAAAGGATTATAGTAATAAGAGGGGTTTTCTAGTTCAACTTTAGAAAAAAATCCATTAGTTCATAAGTAAAGAGGGGTATTTATATCAGGGAGGATTTCTTAGTTGAGGGGTTTTTTAATACCTCTTGAACGCACGTGAGACCTAGGTTTTCTAAGTAGTGCATCCCCAGAGGGTCCATAGGTAGATTACCACATCTATAACCATCCAATTATGTTAGGAGGAAGCAAGATGATTGGATGGTTGCTCGATCTCGAAGTCTAGCACACTTATTGAGCATGGGCAGAATAAGAGTGAGTGAAATGATTGTTCCATGAAAGACATATTGTCAAATAAAATTGATCAAGTCTGGACAAATGTTTTTGATACATGGCAATTGATAATTTTGCTTCCAAAACTTTTGCACATTATTGATCCATTAGTATGTGGCTCCAGAGAAATGAGGCCAAAACCTTGCAAAAGCCCGTGATTATGTTACACTCCTAACTACCACAAAGAGGAGATGTAACATCTTCCATAAAGAATACACGAGTTTAGGTACTCATATGTGCAAACATTTCCTATGCAATCCTCAAAGATAGATTAGAAAGTGCTAGGGTCCAAGAGTGAAAAGGGTGGTAGCCATTTTGGGTGTTCAGATATCTGCAAGTGTAGACACGATTGTGGATGAAATAGGTGCATGCCATGTGTCTGAACTTGTAATTGAAGAAAGAACCATGGGTCTTGAAACCCCTGGGAAGTAATCAATGACTATAAAAAAGTGTTTGCAGAGTGCAAGTGGCACAAGATCCCTTGCATAGTTGCCAAGCTGCTCAAACATGCATATGGAAAGAGGACAATGCAGTAATGTGCCTCATTTGAATGCCCATGTAATGTGCAACAACAATCCTTGGAAGCTTCCTTCAAAGCATAATGTATCGAGAAGGCGCAACAAGATGTTTTTGAAGCTATTTGTTGCACAGGATATCCATTGAGCATGGTGCAAAGCCCAAATTGGGAAAAAGCCATGCCCTCTGTTGCTAAAGCCAGCTAGGGTTTCATAATGCCTAGTTACGATGTCGTCTGTAACAGCATGTTGGATGCATACTACAATAGGATGAAAGAGGAGGTGCAGCAAGTGGTTTCCGATGGCATTGAGAAAATAGCTTGCACCATCGTATCAGATAAATGGAAGAATGTTAGCAAGCAGCCCTTGATTAATGTCATGGTTGTGCCATTCAAAGGGGAGGCTTCTGACCATGGATGATTTTTTCCTATTAGTTTCGTTAAGAAGAGAAACTTTTATATTGGTGTCGAAAGTTTGTATGCCCTAATAAAAATAAAGGCTTGAAAAATTCGCCAAGATTTGAAACTTTTATGAGAAAAATTTTAAAGTTTCGTCGGGATTTACAACTTTTTCTTTCAAATTCAAAATAAAATATATAAAATTGTAATATGTTATACAAATATTGTGAAACTAAAAAAACTAGCTTAATAAACTTTCGCCAAGATCTTATCTTAATATATAAGTATAGATTCGATAAAAACATCTTGGCTTTCGACAATCGATTGATACAAGCGGTGAGGCCAAGATGGGAAAATTCATTGCAGAATAGTTAAGTGGATGTATTGAAGACATCGGTCCTGACAATATTATTCAAATGATTACTGATAATGCTTATAATTGTCAAAAGATTGGGAAAATTTTAAATCACACATATCAACGTATTTGGCCATCGTCATGCTCGTGCCACTGTCTGGACCTAGTCTTGGAGGATTGGTACAAAACACTTGAGACAAACTTCTTCAAAGTTGTTGTGGATGAGGCTCAAAAAGTCGTGTTATGCTTTCTTAAGCATGAGCAATTACTAGATATATTCAGGAATCATGAGCCTGTGAATCACTTGCTAGAGCATCTGAAGGCAGGTGAAATGTGTTTTGACACAAACTATATAATGATGGAGCGGTTGTTAAAGCAGCAAGCCCTTGTAACCGAGATATTCAGCGTAGAAGCTGCAGAGTAGATAGCCGAGGCACGCACAAGAAGCTCTTAGAATAAATTCATCGACCTAAAGGCATTGGTTAATAATATAGCATTTTGGAAGAGGGAATTGGATGTAGTGGAAGTCATGAAGCTAATTTGGTTTGCAAACCATTGGTTGGATGTGAAATGGCCAAGCATGGGAAGTGCTTATATGTCTTGATGGGCTGTTGAGGGATGTTTTGAAGGAAGATGCAAGGCTAGGCAAGAGCTAGACACAACATGGCTAAATGGACCGCATTGTAAAAGATGGTGCAAAAATGATGGAATCAAGCTCATAACTCTTTGCACTATGCCACCCATATATTAGATCCGCAATGGTGGAAATACAGTGCAAAGATGGATGTATAAATTATCCAGTCATGGCATGATCTTCTTGGATTGAGGATAGGATAGAGTATGCTTCCATTGTTAAGAAACTCTCAACTTTTTGAAATAAAGAAGGACTTCTTGTCTATCCGAGAAGGACTTTTTTATCTCGTGTGCCATAACCTGAGCATCTAAGAGCAGACTCCCAAAGGATATTCTTGTGGATTGACTAGACAAAATGACTAGACAAAATGGAGAAATCAAAGAGAGACAAGGGGATGCATATCACAATGGAAGAATGGGAGTATGCTAGAGGATGCATGCAAAAGGTCGGTATATAGAATGTTATGCATAAGTTAGGAGCTTTCAACAATTTAGATTGTTTATTCAATTGATTTTGTCTTGGTGTAGTATACTATGTTCAATCCTATATGGTGTGAGGGCAAGCATTTGATCAGACACACAACGGATTGATGATAAAAGAAACACACAAGATTGTAGCGTCATTGCTAGCTTTGAGGGAGATAATGGAGCCTTGGATGATTATTATGGCATTATCCAAGATATTATTAAGCTCAACTTTTATCACTTCTTTGTGTATGTTTTGGATGTCAAGTGGTTTAAGGACGTGGTGGAAAGAGGCCCTAATGCAATAATCAAATGCCATGCAAGTGTCTTTGTACCTATTGACTCCACAAAGTTTTGGCAAAGCAAAAAGGACACACTCGTACTATCGCAACAATATGAACAGATACTATGCACATATAAAAATACTCACTTTTTAATATTTGATACCTCGATGCAAGGAAAATAACATGTTTGTATTTGTGTTTGAATTAGGTTGTCTATCAACCAATGGTGGATAATAATAGGTGGTGGCATGTCATACCTATTATGCCACGTTCCAAAGTGATGTATAGTACATTTACTAGTATGGATCATATAGAGGATCATCATGCCCATGGAGGTGATGATGATTGTGTTATGAGAGAGGAGAATGATCATGAGATAGGAGATACAGATATTCAGGCCATTACCCATGAGTACAGGCCTACCATTGGCGATGCTAATTTTGATGAGCACAGTCGCACAAGCAGTAGTGGGATGAATGTATTTGTAGATCTCCACATTGTTTTGGATATTGAAGTAGACAGATTGGCAAGGGTTGATGTCATAGAAGATGAGATCAAACCATAGCCCATCATTGATATTGGCAAAACTATTTTATATAATGTCTCATCCTCCTCACCTCACTTAGTTTTTGTATATGTGTGTTTGGCCAAAAGCATATTATCGTGTGTGATATTTTTTCAAAATTATGTGCTTTGGTAATCATGGGCAATGTTTGGAACGTGGTGATGCACATTTATCAGCCTGTAACAAAAATTTTCACTCTGCTACGCATTTATAAACCCGTCTAAATATGCATCTAAAACATAGTGTAGATGCGTTATTAGATGTGTTAATAAGCACGCTAGTAGATGCACTAATAGACGCGCTAGCAGACATGCCCATATTTTCATTGATTCTATCTACACCTATAGATGTGCCCGCCACTATGTTGCACATCTATCAGGTGTGTCTATAGTTTCTTTGTGTTGTTGTGTCTCCTCATCGCCCTTCGCTAAGTCATGAACACATCTGGATTCTCCTTCAATTCCTTCACTTTCTTCCTATATTTTGAGTCTGCCCACTTTGGCTTGTTTTTACCTTTCTTGACAGCATCCCTCAAGTCGTACCTCTATGAGACCTTAGGATCTCTCCCATGCATGTAAGCATTGCACCTCACTCAAACTCATACCCACAAGGGTTGGGAAACTTTTGCCGTAGGGCTTCTATGATAGAATCCTTAGCTCTTTTTTCCTGCTGATTCGAAGGTTTTAAGATATCCTTAGGGAAGTGCGTGATCACCAACCTCCTCATGTGGTTTATGACCCTCCTTCCATCTTTATCCTTTATAACTTTTCCAATGCAGTTCACAAAACAGTAGAGGTCCTCAGGGAAAACATAGTCTAAAGGATGTGAAGTGGAGGGAGTAGCAAATCTAGAGTGTGAAGTAGTAGCGGAGATAGAGCGAGGGGTGGAGCGAGCAGGTAGTAGCTGAGTGAGCGGTGCAAGAGTTGATGTGGTCTATGAGAGGGGAAGGCAAGGGACCAGACTGAAACTGTGTCTTATGGATAGGGGGAGACCTAGAGTGCTGGGAGTGTGCAGACTTGTCTACATCTCCCATGCCACCACATCATCCTCGACCTTTACTACTCTTTCTGGACCTATGACAGTGCCCCTCAAGTGATGATCCCTTGGAAGGGCAAGAGGGACGACTCTCGATTAGGAAAAGCCATCGATGGGAGTCTAGGAGAGCGAATAGTGCAAGTCCTCTTGGACAAAAGAGAATGAAATCTTTTTTCCTTTGCGTCCCTCGTGGATACAGCAAAGGACTCCCAAAGGGCTGGTCCTCTGAGGAGTCAGCTGAGTGGAATTAAAGTCCTTTGGAAAGTAGAGTCCATGAGCTCTCCTTTTACAAGGAGTCCCATGATCACCAAAAGTCCTCTCTCCAAATGTGCGATGTGAGACATGTCTAATTTAACGAGATTTAACAAACACAAACAAAAACAATAAAACAAACACAAATACAAAATTAAATAAGAAGTGGAAAAAAATAATAAATACTTACATGCGAAAGAAAAATAAAATGAATAAATAAATACTTTAGAGAGGAATAGAGGAATTTTGGAATGAGAGGAACCAAGAATGGAAAGAGAGGACAGGTGGAATGAGAGAAAAGATGGAAATATAGAAAGATAAAAATGCAAAAAAATGAAAAATACAAAAGACAGAAACGCGAAAAATCAAAAAAAAGGAAAGATGAAAATGCCAAAAGGCAAAAAATTAGAATGAGAGGAACAAGAAATGAAAATTGGGGACCGTGGAATGATAGAAAAAGTGGAAAAGCAAAAATATGAAAATACGAAAACACGAAAAAATGGAAAGATGAAAATACAAAAACACAAAGATGGAAAAGGAGAAAGATGAAAACACGAAAAAATGGAAAAACAAAAATGCTAAAAGATAGAAACACAAAAAAGCAAAAAAAAAGAAAGATGAAAAAACGAAAAGGCAAAAAATTGGAATGAGAGGAACAAGGAATGGAAAGAGAGGACGTGTGGAATGAGAGAAGTTGTGGAAAAGCGAAAAGACCGAAAGATGAATGCAAAGCTCACATTTGGGATGAGGAGATTAATAGACTTTTGATACTTGTGGATCTCCCGTAGTGCCACAATGCCTAGTTTGAACCTATAACTCCTTATAGGGGAAGGACCTCTCCTTCTTGGACAATGCAGCTCTTGGGGGGGTCACTATGTGTAAACCCTCTATACCACGTGCGTTCAAGGCATATTTCTAAAATCCCTTATCTGTGTAAAATTTTCATTAATAAAATGTAGCCCTTTTCTATACAAATCTGTAAATTTTTTCCAAAACTATTTTAAACAGTCCCTTATGTATATTTATTATTGTAAATTTTAGAAATAAAAAATATCCTTTTGTTGAACTCACGTGATAGGGTTACATATGATGAGTGACCCCCCCGAGATGCAGCTACCGAGATGAGCAAGGATGCTGTGGCTATGGTGCTAGGTATGGACGTTGTGGATATGGTGCTGAGCGAGCACGCTGCTATTAATGTCCCCCACATGGATGAGGACTTTGGCTTGCACATTGATGATATTATGGGTCTACGTGTTTCTTAGCCCTCTGCTCTTGCCATTGACGTACATCCTCTTCTGTCTCTTTTTTCGTGTCTATGTTCATGTCCATGTCCTTGTCTTTTACTACTACCATATCATTGCTCCATACTGGAATCTTTTGAGGATGGGATGGTTCTTGTGAGGGGGGTGGTTCTAATACGGGTTATGGGCTAAATGGTGGATTATTGGCAGAGCCATCATCAGAAAGGGTGGCAGGCTAGCCAAGCTTCTTGGCTATCTCTTTGTCCTAGCAGTGGGGGATGGAGAGGGTGCTAGAGGGAGATCGGGGGATGGGGTATCAGGGGAAAGTGGGAGGGGGTCTTGGAGTGTGGGAGTGGAGAGCTCTTTAAACAATGAAATGAAAATGAGACCTAATTCCTTTATATAAGGCCCAAAAACATAATTTTTAGAAAATACTTATTTTCAATATAAACTCCCTCTTATCTCCCTTGCCTCTCCCTCTCCCTTTGTGACCTTGTTCTCTCCATCCTACCTGTCCCTCTCCCTTTGTGACCTTGTCCTCTCCATCCTACCTCTCTCTCTCCCTTTGCGACCCTATCCTCTCCACCCTACCTCTCCCTCTCACTAGCTGACCTCTCTACTCTGTCTTTCCCTCTCCTCTTTGTTGCAACCACCTCTTCCCTTTGCCTTCCAACCCTATGCTCCACCTCGCTCACCAGCTCTCCTCTCTCCGTGTTTGCATCACCTTTACCACCGTCCTCTCCACTACCCTCAAAATTTCCTTTCTTTATTGCAATTCCTTTGCTTTATACATGGCCCAAAACGCTAAATTTTTAAAATACTTGTTTTCAACATAAACTCCAAAATCATAGAATTGGTGCACCCCAGAGCTGGAAAAGGGCTCGAAACCTATAACTTACAACGAACAACTCAAAATTTCCCTTTTTGTATCCTTCATACATTGACTTTATTGCACATCACATAACTAAAATTACAATAAGAAGAGAAGAGAAAGAGAGAAAGAAAGAGAGGAAAAGAGTGGAGAGGAAGAGAGAAAGAGAGGGAAGAGAGAATGAGGGAAAGAAATACATAAAAGAGAAGAGGGAGGAGAGAAAGAGAAACAGTAAGAAAAGGAAGGAGAGAAGAGGAGAGAAAGAGAGAAATAGAGGAAAACAGAGGAGGGATAGAAAATAAGAGAGGAGAGAAAAGAAGGAGAGAAAGAGGAGAGAAAAAGAGAGGAAAGAGAAGAGGGAGGAAGAGGAAAGAAAGAGAGAAGAGAGAAGAGAAAGACGAAGGAAAGAGAGGAGAGTAGGAATAAGAAGAGGATAAGAGTAGAAAACAAAAAGAGAGGAGAGAATAAGAGTAGAAAGAGAGGAGAGAAAGAAGAAGAGAATACATTAGGGGAGAATTGGGGTCTCAAAAGAGCCTCATAAGGAATGGGTTAAGAAATGGATTAGGCCTAATGCAACAAGTCCTCTTATGGGTTCCAAGGGAATCCGAACCCCCCCTACCTAGGTGGGTTAAACCCAGTTGATCCCACCTCTTACACCTCTTACACCTAGGAGGGGGCCACCTCTTACACCAAGGAGGGGGCACTTTTCCCAAAGTCAAAATTTTGAATTTCGAATTTGAATTCCCTCTCTCTCCCTCGTCCCCCCATCCTCCAAAGTCAAACTTTTGAATTTGAATTCCCTCCTCCTCCCCCCATCCTCCTCCTTGTCTTCCTCCTCCCTCCTCTTCCACACGTCCCATTCCTCCTCCTCCCTCCCCCTACCTCCCTCCTCCCTCCCCCCCTCCTCCTCCCTTTGTCCACATGCCTCCTCCTCCCTCCTCCCGCATGCATCCTCCTCCTCCCCCTGCTGCTTTTTCCTCCTCCTCCCTCCTCCCACATGTGTCCTCCTCCTCCCCCCCTGCTACTTTTTCCTGCTCCTCCTCCTCTCTCATGCTCATCCATTCTCATCTTCCCTCATGCTCATGCCTACTCGTCCTTCCTCCTACTCATGCAAGCTCTTCTTGCCTCATGCTCATGCCTGCTCCTATCGCTTCTACTCCTCCTACTCATGTGTATTCGTCTACCTTCATCCTCACACCTAGTCCTCCGCTTGCTTCTCCTCCCTCGTAATCATTCATGGTCCTTCTCATCCCTCCTCAAACATCACCTACCTTCTATCATGTCCTATCATAGTCTTTGTAAACTCTGCGACTATTGATGGCACCATTTGTCGAGATCTCCCATGTTACATGTGACCATACAATTGTAGGATCAATATGTGATCCATGATTGTTTTTTTCAAGAAAAGAAGCATCTTGAACCTCAGTAGGTGCTCTAAAGAGGAGAATATGAGATAAAATATTAATTTTGTAGTGTTTCAATGTAATTTCTTACTTTGGATTATCCACAGTGGTGCATTGCTTTTGCTAAGGTTCCCTTAGTTGTTCTTTCAGTACCTTCATGGAGGATGATATGAGAATGGTGGGCATGGATGATATGGACTCTTCATATCAAAAGACACAAAGTCATGCATAAGCAAGTTGTTTTGGAGGTGATGCAAGACTTGAAGGGAATGGTGATGCAAACGAGATGCCTGGAGCTTGTGATGCTGCTAATGTAAGTCTTGAAGCTCAAAAGTTTATTGAAGAAGAAGAATTCACATGATGCATTATATCTATTTAAATTTAAATTTCTAAAATCATGTTTCTTCATGTGTGTAGTAGCAAGCAGGAATGGAGAATCTATCCATTTGGAACAAGAAGGCATGGAGAATTCATATTATTGACCCAAGGCAACCTACGTGATCCATTCCAATGTGTTGTACATGAGATTATAAGAACTTACGAGTTGAATGTGAGATTCCAAATAGCATATCGGTCTTTCTAAGGACTTAGTCGAGGATTCAAAGACCCTATTAACTTTGGCCATTTTGATGTCCGCTTTGGCAAATAAAGGAAGAATTTGACCACGGCTATGACCACAGCAGAAGGCAAAGTTGGTCAGGACACCATGGGGTGTCCCAAAATGCACAAATTGTGGCACCTGCCATGGTGCGAATTTGGTGCCAAATTCGCGCCGTGGCTGGTTTGTGCATTTTTTGACACCTCATGGTGTCCTAACCAACTTTGTCTTCTGTGCCATGGTCAAATTCCTCCTACATTTGCCAAAAATGGTCACCAAAATTACAAACTTGGTCGAGAGTATTATTTTGATTTGGAATATTCATAATAATTTTCTAAATTATTTTTACAAAAATATATATACAAGTAATAGAACTTAATTGCATGGAATATGAAGAGAATAGTAAAATAGCTATAACTTTTGCGCTATAACTCTGATTGCAAATTTTTTTAGTTCAAAATCGAGAGCATGAGTAGCTCTATGATATTGGGCTACTATGATCCTATTTTTCCCCAAATGTTCAAATTCAATGTAGAAGGCCTTCAAAAATCAATCAAAGTTGAGGGGGTCATAAATTTGTAATTACTTTGGATACACATGAAGGAAAGGGACAAGTTTGCATCTAAAAGGTTCACCTCTCTACACAACAAACTTGGAGGTGGTGTATTCAATACTCTACAATTCAAAGCAACATTACCTTATATTGAATTAACAACACATTCAAAATTTCAACCATGACTTAATCAAAATTATTGCTTATGATATGGTATCTTGCAAGGAAGAGAATGTGATAAGATGTACATTTTTGTATTATAATCTCTCCATTCAAATACAAAGACTCTTCATAGCCTATACCTCCTCTTTGCTACCTCTAATACATAGAAAAAAGAGGCTTTTGAAATCCCCGGCTAAGATCCTAATACTAATACCATTAAGGCTCTCCTCTCAGGGTAGCCAGGCACAAAGTTTTTTACACCATTGCCAATGGGATACAATGCAATAGGGGAAGCCATGTGATGTGGATCACAATGATGATCAAGCTGTCAATACCTTTGATGCACTTCAGTAGTTAAGTAGGCCATTCTAAAAATTGGATGTGGAAGACCACAACGTATCCTCCTACTCGACTAATATAGTGCACCAATGAGTGATCTCAAATGCCTCCTGCATCAATTCAATAGCCATTACATTAGCAGACCTAACAAAGCATATTACATTAAAAGACCATGAAATATAAATCAATACATAGGATGCTTTACCATTATGGCATTGTCTCCTTTAATGATGCAAGCAAGGAAAATAGGTATAAATTGCAAATTTTAGACATGAAAACTTTAGGCATGAAAACTTTATACATATTACTTGAAAACATTGGACACAAAACCACATAATAAAACCATCAATAATTTTAATGTCCTCCAAGTTGGTCAAACACACAAAAGAAATTCTTCCAAAAGGTCCCACAATGGAGGGAGAGGGAATCTCGACCAAAGCAAAGGAGCAGAGAAAGGGGGCAGACCTACAGTAGGCTAGAGGACAAAAGAAATTCATCCAAAAGGTCCCACAATGGAGGGAGAGGGCAGTTGGACTAGAGCAGAGGAGCAGAGAAAGATGGGGTAGACCTGCAACACACCTAAGGAGAAGAGAAATTTGCCCACAAGGGCCCACAAAGACATAAATGAGATTTGGGGATGATCTGGGATGGGTGCACATAGGAGGGTGGTCAAGCATGGGTTAAGGGGAGGGAGGACTGAATGTAAAAGGAATACACAACAAGACAAAGCACCCACAGACACGCACACAGACGCATTTATTGAACTTAAAAAAAACTACTGGCATGTCTATTTGCACGTCCATTTTCACATCTAGAGACCCGCATCTAACAACGCATCCATATAGCAGACAGACGCACGTATAGATGCGCATCTAGACACGTAAATAGATGCTCTGCTAAAAAATTTAAAAGATAGACAGACGCATCCTTAAATGCATGTATAGATGCATTTATAAACGGTCTTATAGATGCGTTTATAAACATGCAAATAGACGCTTCTCGAATAGACAGACGCATATATAGATATGTTTATAGACGCACTGATAGACGCGCTACATAATATTTTTTTTTAAATTGACAGAATGCTGTGTATGTTGTGTATGCTATATAGTTACAAGAATCCCATTTCCACATTGTATAATTCAATTCTTACAGCCAACCGCATTTTAATTACAATTCCAAATAAAACATTACAACTCCAAAACACAATAAAATTGAAAGCTCAAAAAGTGCTTGTATGTACATATAGCATGAAGCTAAGCCATGGCATGTGGCTTCAAGTACAAAAAATAAGAGGAGTGTATATACAAGAGGCACAAAGCCAAGCCAATGGCTTTAAGTACAAAAAAGAGTAGCTAGCACTACTTCTATGACTAATCTATGTTCTCCACATCCTTGCTCCCTTCCATGCTCCCTTATGCACTCCCTTCTATGCTCCCTTCTTGGCCAACCTCTTTGGCTGGTCTCTGTTAGCAATTATAGAGCACATGAAGGCCATGATGTCTTTCCCCCGTGCATCCATCAAGATGCTTCCTCTCTAAGTGATGTCATAAAAGATCATACCATCACCCGAAGGCACGTCTAAATCATCTGAATCGTCATCGTCCCCACCACCACCCCTCCCAAATCACTATGCCATGCATCCCCCATCGCTCTCCCTGCTACTATGCCTACTACTATGTCATGTCGAGCTAGTACGGTCGGCATGGACATAAGATGGCATGGGAGAAGGGCCTCGACTGTGTAGCCGGCTAGGCTATGCTGACTCCGCTGGGGTAATCTCAGCTGGTGTGGGGTGGTTTGGAGTCTGTAGTGCCAACTCCTGAGGGGTATTTAGAGTACCCGTCATATACCCATATAACTAGAGCAAACAACAGCGAGGGTCTCATCAGCCAACCTCTTTGGCTGGTGTTTGTAGTGGATAAAGCAATCTCTGTAATTGTTAGCAATTATAGAGCACATGAAGGCCATGATGTCCTTCCCCCGTGCATCCATCAAGATGCCTCCTATCTGAGTGATGTCATAGAAGATCGTACCATCACCCCGAGGCACGTCTAAATCATTTGAATCATCATCATCCCCACCACCAACCCTCCCAAAGCACTATGCCATGCATCCCCCACCGCTCTCTCTGCTACTATGTCATGTCAAGCTAGTACACTGGCCACTCGTAGCTGGAGACTGCATGGGACTACGTGGACCACTCGTAGCTGGAGAACCGAGTCTCGACTGCACAGGAGTATGCCGATGGCTTTGCGAGACAAAAGGACCTCCTGACGGCATGGGGGAAGGGGCATAAGATGGCATGGGGGAAGGGGCATAAGACGGCATGGGGGAAGGGGCATAAGACGGCATGGGAGAAGGGCCTCGGCTCGGGGGGGTCACTCATCATATGTAACCCTATCATGTGAGTTCAACAGAAGGATTTTTTTTACTTCTAAAATTTACAGAAATAAATATACATAAGGGACTATTTAAAATAGTTTTGGAAAAAATTTACAGATTTGTATAGAAAAGGGGTACATTTTATTAATGAAATTTTTTACAAATAAGGGGCTTTAAATATAGGCCTTGAATGCACGTGATATAGAGGGTTTATACATAGTGACCCCCCCGAGGGCCTCGGCTGTGTAGCCGGCTGGGCAATGCTGACTCTACTGGGGTAATCTCAGCTGGTGTGGGGTGGTTTGGAGTTTGTAGTGCCAACTCCTGGGGGTATTTATAGTAACCGTCATATACCCGTATAACTTTGAAGGACTAGGAGGGTGCCCTAAAAGATTATATAAGTCCCTAAAAATAGACTTTCGGAGATCAGGTGAGCCCGAAGAGCTTCCTGGCCACATGATGAACTCGAAAAAAGAAAAAGAGACAATTACTGATGAGTTGAGAAGAAAGGAAAAGGGAAGAAAAGATTACTATCGAAAAAGATTACTGTCGGAGCGCATCTATAGATGCATCTGAGAAGCGCATCTATTTTTGCATATAACAGCGCATCTATAGATGTGGCTGTCTGTGTCTGCAAATAGGCTAGACGTGCATCTAGATGTGCCTGTAGATGCAGTTTTAGATGTGCTCTGAGATGCATCTATAGACATGCTCCAACAGACAGACTATTCTAAAAAGTACAAAAGGACATGCGCCCGACACAAAAACATAACGCTGATACCAAAATCATGCATTTCTTGGATACGACAAAGGACAAATCCAAAGAGAACAACTTCCAAAAAAGATCAACTGTAAAAAGACTTACCTTGGATAGAGGTATGGAAGCTTCTTCTCCTTTTTCAAAGTTGCTTCTCTTCCTTGTTCACCCTCTTCTCTTTTAAGCTTGGAAGTAAGTGTGGGTGCCTTCCTCTTAAGTGTAAGCTTGGAAGTAAGTATAGGTGCCTTCCTCTTAAGCATCGAAACTGTGGATCTGCTAATAGCAAAGCAAGCAAGCCGCATGAAGTATAAGTAATGTGAAGAAAAGCAAAGCGAGCGCACTAAAATCAAATTTAAAAACCGTGTCTATAAGCGCATCTAATAGCACGTCTATACACGCGTCTAAATACATGTGTAATTGCACGTTTAGATACACAGAGCACACGTGGTTTTAGACGCGCTTGTAGATGCACACCACAGAACAGACAGATGCAGTTTTAGACGTGCCACAGAGTTTTAAAATTAAATATTTAAAGAAAAGCAAATTTTTTTGGGTTGTTTGTTTGTAGGATGTCTTCATCTTCAACAAGTAGCTCCAGTGAGGATGAATCCCTCCGTATCCACCATCGTGAAATATGGTTGGAGCAAAAAATCAACTGTATGTGTGATCGATGTCGAGGAAACATGTATCAAGCACGCAGGATTACACTCAATTACATCTCGAAGTATGGAGAATGGGATGCGACTGTAAACATGGTAAGTGTTAAAGAGTTAACGTTGATTGAGATACCTCTGGGTGTTCATATGTTTGAGATATGATCCCATTTTTATTTGATATAGGATGCAGTGCCACACCTGCATATGTTGCCCTATGCTCGCCATGAGGAGGCGAAGCATCGGCGATATGAGGTGGGATCTTCAGGAGGGACCGTTACGGATGCATGGAGTGATGGTGATAGTAGCCCTTCGCCATTATCTCATGAAGCCGTGGAGGAGGAGGTGTTTGATGATATGGTGCGGGATTTATATGTCCATCAAGGGAGGGATGATAGCATGGAGCAGGATGATCTTTTTACTGCGGCATCGACTCCACTATTTGAGGGGTGCATATTCTCTATTCTACGTGCCTCCCTTGAGTTACTAAACTTGCAAACCATCTATGGATGGAGCACTACAAGTTTGAATGCATTACTCAAGTAAGCTTTAAAGTCTATTTTGCAAACATGGTGAATTATGCTAGTGGGTCAATTACTGGAATGCTTTTCCTCATTTATGGTCTTCACGTGCAGGCTATTGTGTAAATTGCTTCCAAGGGAGAATAAATTACCGACTTCAAGAGATATGGCAAGGCAACATGTGACCTCTCTTGGAGGATTAGATTACAAGCGCATCCATGCATGTGTCAACGATTGTGTTTTGTTTCGTGGACTACATAAGGATGCAAGAGAGTGTCGTGCCCTACTTGTGGAGAGGTAAGATATAGAGCAGATCTCAAAACTTTGGACGTGCCTCATAAGGTTCTGTGACATTTTTGCATAATCCCTCGCATCCAACATATGTTCAAGTGCAAATCCACTGCAAAGCTCATGTCATGGCATTCCTCCCATCGATCAACCGATGGCAAGTGGAGAACTCCCGCAGACTCTCCTACGTGGAAGCATATTGAAGATGCATGGCCAAGCTTCAAGGAAGAACCTAGGAGCTTGATACTTGGATTAGGTATGGACGGTGTGAACCAAGTTTGGTCTCAAAAGCACCCCTTACATTGTATAGCTAGTGATATTGGTGAATTATAATCTTCCACCCTCTATGGGTATTAAGAAAGGACATGTTATGTTGTCCCTTCTAATTCCAAGGAAACATAAAGTCAAAAATCCTAATGTTTATTTGGAGCCTTTGATTGACGAACTAGAGATACTTTGGAGAGGTATTGAGGTGCATGATGTGAGTAGGCCTTCCTCGTCACGAGACTTCAACTGCAAAGCAGTCTTGATGTGGACGATGCATGACTTCCCAGGCTATGGCAAATGTTGAGGTAAGCATTGCACTTCTAATTATGAATAGGCAAAGGATGTGGCACCCTAAACCCACCTTCAACTCTTAATTGTGTCTATTGTTCAAGTCTCACTACATCAGGTTACCATGCATGTCCTATTTGTGGTCCTTCGCTAGTTGCCTCATGGGCAGACATGAAAGATTGTATTTACAAGATGGGCGAGCTTGTGAGATACTTTACATGATACAAAATATGATGTGTATCAATGCTCCATGCAAGGTGTTCATATTGCTAATATGGTGTACTTTTTCATTTCTAGGTATGTGAGCTCAAAGGAAATAGATCCCACCACGCTTGAGAATGCTTGAGTTATGTTAGTGGAGGTGGTTTGTTTAGTGGAGGAGACATTTCCACGTTCTATTCTCACAATCCAACTACATCTTATAGTGCATTTGGTGGATGAGATTGCTATATGCATTACTATACATGCACAATGGTTGTTCTTCCTCGAGCACTTCATGAAGACCTTGAAAGGCTTCGTGAGACAAAATGCAAGACTCGAAGGTAGCATGGCCGAGGGTTGGTTGGTATAAGAGTCACTTGTATCTATTTCTGAGTTTCTTGTTGATGTGGATAGCTCTCTCCCACGACTATGGAGAGATGATGAAGACTTAAGGATGACCTCTATTGTGCCTCAAGGGAAAGGATGCAACAAAGTAATAGACACAGAGTTGCATAATAGTATCAACCTCTATTGCGTGCTTAATAGTGATGTGATGAAAAGATGGGTGAGAAGATACGAGGATGCAAAGGCAAGAAGACAAGAAGAAAGGGCCCTCTTTCGTACACACCACAGATCTCGTCTGCCATCAGTATCTAAGAGCACTTCCAAAGGATATTCATGTGGATTGGCTACTTGATGAAATGGAGAAAGCAGAGAAAGACGAGGGGATGCATATCACAATGGAAGAATGGGAGTATGCTAGGGGATGCATGATCAAGGTCGGTATATAGAATGTTATGCATAAGTTAGGAGCTTTCAATAATTTAGATTGCTTATTTAATTGAATTTTTTCTTGGTGTAGTGCACTATGTTCAATGCTATATGGTGTGAGGGCAAGCATTTTCGAACACAACGGATTGATGATAAGAGAAACGCACAAGATTGCGGCGTCATTTCTATCTTTGAGGGAGCCAATGGAGCCATGGATGATTATTGTGGCATAATCCAAGATATTATTAAGCTTGACTTTCGACTCTTCTTTGTGTATGTTTTGGATGTAAAGTGGTTTAAGGACGTGGTGGAAAGAGGCCCTAATGCAACAATCAAACGCCATGCAAGTGGCTTTGTAACTATTGACTCCACAAAGTTTTGGCAAAGTAGGAAGGACACACTAGTACTACCGCAACAATGTGAACAGGTACTGTGCACACATATAAAAATACTCGCTTTTAAATATTTGATGCAAGGAAAATAACATGATTGTATTTGTGTTTGAATTAGGCTATCTATCAACCAATGCTGGATAATAATAGATGGTGGCATGTCATACCTATTATGCCACGTTCCAAAGTGATGTATAGTACATTTACTAATATGGAGCGTATGGAGGATGATCATGGCCATGGACGTGATGATGACCGTGATACGAGAGAGGAGGATGATCATGAGATAGGAGATATAGATTTTGAGGCCATTACCTGTAAGGACGAGCCTACCATTGGTGATGCTGATTTCGATGAGCACATGAGTAGCACAAGTAGCAGTGGGTTGAATGTATTTGAAGATCTAAACACTTGTTTGGATTTTGAAGTAGATAGTTTGGCAAGGGTTGATCTCATTGAGGATGAGATTGAACCGTAGCCCATCATTGATATCGGCAAAACTATTTTACATATTGTCTCATTCTCCTCACCTCACTTAATTCTTGTATATGTGGGCTTGCAAAAAAGCATTGATGTTTTTGTTAAAATTATGTACTTTGGTAATCTTGGGCAATGTTTGGAAAGCAATGATGTACACCAAAATCCCACTTTATGTATTCTCTGTTTTGCATCTAAATACGCGTCTAATTCCTAGTGTAAACGTGCTAATAGATGTGCTAATACACGCACAAATAGATGCACTGATAAATGCAATGTTAGATGGGCCTGTATTTTCTTAGTGTAGACGCACAAATAGACGTGTTAATACACGCGCAAATAGATGAGCTATTAGATGCACTATTAGATGCGCCTATAATTTCTCTATTCAAGCAATGCCTATAGATGCACCTGCTATTTTGCACGTCTATCAAGCGCGTCTATAGTTGCTTTGTGTTGTGATAGCCAATAGGGGATCTCTACATGCCTGCCATCCCTCCACCTCAACATACCATTGCCCCAGACAAAGTAATTGGTACACCTCAACATACCATTGCCCCAGACAAAGTCATTGGTACACCTCAAATCCCTCTCTAATCCCTTAAAATTAGGAAATAGTAATTGGAGGCCCTTTTGAGGCCCCATTTCTCCGCTAATGAGAATGGAATAAGAAGAAGAAGAAATGAGAAAGAAAGAAAAGGAAGAAGGAAGAAATTAGTAGGAAAGAGGAAGATAAGAGAATAAGACTCGGGGGGGTCATTCATCATATGTAACCCTATCACGTGAGTTCAACAGAAGGATTTTTTTATTTTTAAAATTTATAGAAATAAATATACATAAGGGACTATTTAAAATAGTTTTGGAAAAAATTTACAGATTTGTATAGAAAAGGGGTACATTTTATTAATGAAATTTTTTACAGATAAGGGACTTTAAATATAGGCCTTGAACGCACGTGATATAGAGGGTTTATACATAGTGACCCCCCCGAGGAATAAGAAGAGGAGAGAAAGAGATAAAGAAAGAGAGCAAAAGAGTGGAGAGGAAGAGAGGAATGAGAGAATGAGGGAAAGAAAGAGAGAAAAGAGAAGAGGGAGAAAAAGAGAAAGAAAAGTGAGGAGGAGCAAAGTGAAGGAGGGGTAGGAATAAGAAAGCTTGGGGTGGTCACTCATCATATGTAACCCTACAACATGAGTTCAATAGATGGGTCTCTATTAATTCCATTACTTGCATATTTATAAATACACAAGGAAGTAGATTAAGACCCAAATCTTAATATACAAAAGGGTGTTTTATATTGAAAAAGTTTGAGAAAGTAATTGGTACACCTCAACATACCATTGCCCCAGACAAAGTCATTGGTACACCTCAAATCCCTCTCTAATCCCTTAAAATTAGGAAATAGTAATTGGAGGCCCTTTTGAGGCCCCATTTCTCCGCTAATGAGAATGGAATAAGAAGAAGAAGAAATGAGAAAGAAAGAAAAGGAAGAAGGAAGAAATTAGTAGGAAAGAGGAAGATAAGAGAATAAGAAGAGGAGAGAAAGAGATAAAGAAAGAGAGCAAAAGAGTGGAGAGGAAGAGAGGAATGAGAGAATGAGGGAAAGAAAGAGAGAAAAGAGAAGAGGGAGAAAAAGAGAAAGAAAAGTGAGGAGGAGCAAAGTGAAGGAGGGGTAGGAATAAGAAAGCTTGGGGTGGTCACTCATCATATGTAACCCTACAACATGAGTTCAATAGATGGGTCTCTATTAATTCCATTACTTGCATATTTATAAATACACAAGGAAGTAGATTAAGACCCAAATCTTAATATACAAAAGGGTGTTTTATATTGAAAAAGTTTGAGAAGCTGCCAACATGTTCTAATATACAAAAGTGTGTGTGTCTGTGTGCATATTTATATGTATGTTTATGTGTGCAGTTGTGCACTCCTTGTGCAATGTTTTATAGGTACTTATGATTTGTATATGTGTGTTTCTACATTTCTTCATGTGTATGTATATGTATATCTCATGTATATACATTTGTGTGTGTTTTTTTGTATGTATATGTGCATGTTGTGCATCTATGCATGTGTATGAATTTGTGGCAAATAAATTGTGCATCTCTAAGTTCTCCACCACTCCTCCACATTCCCACCACCCAATAAAATTGGAAAAGAGAAACTTGACATGTTTACTCAACTCTATGAATAAGGAGAACCCCCATTGAATTGGAAAGTAATGCAAGAAGAGAGAATAGACAAGTCCAACCATGCAAATACCTCATAGGGAATAGCTAAAAATGGAAAAGTAGAGTCTATCAAGACTCGTTTAGGACAATATTGGTTACTCTCATGAATGATCACATTTCAGTCCCCTAGCATCACATATTTTGATTCAAAATGTGTAATACCAAAAGCCCAATTTTTTGCCATGTCTTAAAATTCCTAGTCTTATAGATCAATCTATAGTGATAAATGAAGACAATAACTTATCAAGATTCCCCCAATATTCACCATGATAAACCTTCGCTCCAAATTTTCATCCCAAGGAAGAACTACCAATGAACACACAAACTCCCCAAAAGAGCTAAAAGGCATTGGGGAAAAAACCCAATAGTGACCCCACTATCCCATCATTCAAGCATAAAATCATGGATCAATTCAACAACAAAGTACTAATCATCTTCACTAAAATCGATTTTAACCATGTATTCCCATCTTAGACTATCATAGCTTTATCTTCTAGGTTGAGCAACACACACCTCTACTTGAATTTCTTGGCGGAATCCATGGCCATTGTCATGTTCACAATATTTTCAAACTTTAATCTTTCCTTGACAAATACATGAGAATATCAACAAATGAGTTATTGTAATAATATGGATCACTATGCACATTTGGTAAGTGAGGAATACTTTAGGATATATACTTGATCATAAATACTCCTAAATAGACTCTTAGACACTTGATTATGTAGAAGAGGACTCTGTCCTTCTTAGTCAAAGTGAATGTAGATAAGAAATTTTATCCTTTGCTTTGGCCTAGGGAGGACAATTAAACTTGAGGATATCTCCCATATTTTATTTAAATTTAGAACTTGCATTAAAAGTTACATGTCTATTGAAAGAGAATTCGAGTGTAGTTTTATAGCTTGCCTTCTACTGAGAGGATTTGGGTTAATTGTCCCTGGATTTGTGTAGGTCACCAAGGAGGTCCTCTTTGTTAGCTTTGTGCTTGGTTAGCAATCCAAAATCAAAACTATAATTGAGGTAAAGATATGATAGATATGCTTTCTTTGCTGAATAACCTACCCTTTGGCACATTTTCCCTCTCAACATTGTTATTGATCAATTGATAAAATTTTTTTGGGGGGCTTTTCTTCTTTGCATACGTTTGATGTAGTGTCATCTTTTCATATAATATGTCAATGTCATAACTTTTTTATTCTTGATATTACATGACTATTAGATATATCATATCGACGTAGTGTCGTATTTGGCCTTTTGGCATAATACATCTATCATCTGGTTTATCATGTGATATTTGATTCAATTACTTGGTCCATGCATTTGCAATGATGGTGCTTATCTTTTCGCATTGGACCGTATTACTCGATTATATGTGTGGTGATAAGTAGGTGTGCATTTTGACTTTTGGTTGTAATATTCAACCCTTGATGTCATTACAAGGACTCCTTCTCATTGTTTTGAAACTAGCTCGACACTTGGTCGTATCATTCGATTGTATGTGTCATCTGTCAACCTTAGAAGAGTAATAGTATTCAACACTTTGTTGTTTATTCGTCTTTTGGTGTTGTTCCTAAGATATATAATTTACAAAATAAGTAGGCTTCGACACTAGGTCGTTTATTCGATTTTCAGTGTTGTCGTAGCTTACTTCATAAAATAAATGTTTAAACCGTGGTCATTTATTATGATTTCAGTGTCATTGTAGGTTATCAGTGTTGTATGATAGTTTCGGCTTCAACACTTGGTTGTTTATTCGAATTTGGGTGTTGTTGTACTTAACATTATTAAATGTAATTGTCAAACCTTTAACATTTAGTCGTTTATTCGATGTTCTGTCATTGTAACTTGCATATGAAATGGTTGTTTGTGTTGTTTAGCTTAAAATACTTGTGATCTAGTATAATTAATAGACTAGTGGGGAACCCGTGTGTTGTTGTAGTTGGCAAAATAATAACTCAGTTAGACTCCTTCAGCTATCACCACCTTGGCTATAAGTAGCATTGAGATTTGAATTTGCATGTTGGTATTCTTCTACCAAGTTTCCATCCTTAATAAAGACCTGACATTAATTGTGAAGGCCCAGATTGTGAGCAAATTGTAAGGATTCTTATCACTAGCAAGTAATCATAGCTCAAAGGTATACAGTTTCTTCCACATGAAAAAGAACGCATTGCTTTGCACTCTTTAGGGGCATTGTCAACTCCAACTTCGTACCCCTATCATGCTGGTGAAACCATGCATTCCTTCCTTCTTTCTAAAGTATTTCATCTCCCTTTATTCATTACTTGTCTTGCTTCCATTTCAATTTTTGCTATTCCTCTTTTACCTATACCCGCATCATTGCCCTCTTTGGAAATGTTTTGTGTAGAATGTAGGAGACCATTGCATAAATAATAGTGTGTAGAGGTTGAAAACTTCCCAATAAATATACAAATGTGTGGAGAGCGACCACTTGATGGAAGAAATTGATGGATGGGCAGAAAAATTGATGGATTATGTGATTAGGATCTTGAATCTTTATTTTCGCCTTCTTAAGGGCTATCAACATTCCTTCTAAAAGATTCTCCAATATTGGATTTTGTGCTAATTCTGAACTATAGGGTTTACTTCTGTCTCCTTCTCTAGCATTGCACTAGCTGTGAAAGAAGAGCATCCGGGTGTCCATTCTAATGTGATTGATCGTTCTTTCAGTTGTTGTTGCCCATCCGCTTGCATTTTCTCAATTTGCTTTAATGTCACCGGTGATCTTTACTAATATCACAAATTGCATGTAATGTTTAGAAAAACAAAGTTATTCTAAGTACGTCAGAATAAACTGTATCATATGCATGTCACTACTGGCTTTTGGGGGAAAGAGAGAGCTATGCGTGATTATGGGACAAGGACCCCCACCTAGTGCATCCCTTGCCTAGACCCCACCATAGGTAATTATGTATGTTAAAATGCTCGTAAATGAGCATCAAATGAGAATATCAAGGGACTTCAACCACATCTTTCAATTCAATGTGAACATCACTTCAAAATCTGGAAAGGTTGTAGCATACAGAGGTGTTTCAGATGAGGACTTTTTACTTGATGAACCAAGTTGGGATAAGCCCGAAGTATTCTTTATCGATGAGGTTTCTTCCAATGATACTCGCAATTCATCGATAGAATACTATATAACACCATTAGTAGAGTTGGAATTTGCAATATTGTAATTTTTGTCAACAAAGATAACAAGATACTTTTAATTTTAAATTTTAATTGTGTTATGCATAGTCAATGGAGTATAAGGTATAAAAAATTTGGACCTCAAATGTGAACGGAAAACCAAAATAATTCAATTGGTCAGTGGAGGCACTAGCTTGACTAAATATTTATCCATGCAGTTTCGCAAGGAATTTAACGAAAGAAAAGTATGGTCAGAAGGTATGGAACATTTTTGCACATAAAATTGACACTCAAGGTAATAAAACAATTTTAGATGTTTTTTCATTCAAAGAATATGTCGCTTATCAAAGACGTCCATCTGCACTATAAAGCAAAAAATAATAAACTAAAGAGGTTAAAAAGACGAGATGTGCCCATTTTCACTCTGTTCACACCAGGTCCCAGGATGTCGAGGCCAGCGTTTATATCTGTCAAAGCAATGGTGTTCATCTTCACTCAGTTCACACTGGAAAGGGACTGACAAGATCAATGGCAGCTTGAATGTGTGTATGAACGACCTGAAGAGGCTCAGAGACGAACCAGGTGGCAGGAACTACTATAAAAGCCTCGCCTCACCTTATTGTCCTCTGAAATATCGTCAAACTGCCTGCCTGCCTGTGAGCTACCGACCGCTGAGATATTGCGCCAGTTTCCCATGGTTGGTTGCAAGCACAATGTGTAGTAAAATAGGTAGATTGTGGCCTCGCACATTGTGTAACGTATGAATGTGGTTTATTTTGCCAGGCCGCCATGAAATTTCTGTCGTTCGGAGGCTACAAACAGGAGTTTGTTGTATGGCGCGAGAGCGACAAGCCTCTCTCGGTTAGCGAAAAGATTCCAGGGCAGCCAGCTGCCACCTTTAGCGCGGAGCGCGTTCCCAACGTGGAGCAAACTGTGTGGTGGCTCTTGAATACAGCAAACCAGAAGTACTGTAAGCGCAACGCGAGCGACGAGAAGGTATACGCGAGTGTGTCTGCAAGCGAGCTGGATCGGACGGACAAGGATTGCATGTTTGAGGAAGTGACAGTCCCCGGGGCCAAAGACAAGGTAGCATTGAAGTGCTGGGGCAACGACAAGTTTTGGAAGGCCGATTTCGAAAATGCCCTCAAGTCTGATGCTCCGGATCTCCACCTTCCACAAACTCACTTTGCCCTCCGAGTAATCGAAGTTCCTAAATAAGTCTACTGTCGTTCTAATAAGTCTACTGTCTCCGAGTCACCTTGCTCGTGTAGCATCCTCACTAAGAAGGTGTCATTCCATCTAGTCTAATCTATCCCGTTTGTTTAAACAAGCTAGTGCGCATGTTATCGGTCAATGAATGGTGCTCATGCCCACATGGGCAAGCCAAAACTCCTCTCTCTCTCTCTCTCTTTCCCTCTCACGCTCTCTCCTCTTCCTTTGGATATGGAAAACAACATGCTTTGTCCTAAGATATGGGAAACGAACAAAAATAAATATTTCACCTAGGAATCTCTCTTGGAAAAGATGGCTATAACTCCATTAATATAGCATTACATTAGCATAGGATAAATCTTATTCAACCGCATGGGTAATTTACTTTTTAATTATTCAAAAGAGAATCACTTTGCTTCAAACAACAAAGCATTATATTTTCACATGATACTATTCCATCGATTTTTCCTATGTGAGTTTCACAATCTTATTACGACGCCTTTGTACTCAATTGACCTATGTATCCATCCACTAACCTCCACTCATGAGACTAGGAAGATGCATCTTACGAGAGTATTGAGAAAACATTAATCATCTAACACAACAATACAAAGCAACTATAGACGTGCTTGGTAGACGTGCAAAATAGCGGGCGCGTCTATAGGCGTTACTTTAGTAGAGGAATTACGGGCGCGTCTAAATGCGCGTCTAAAAGCTTGTCTATTTGCGCGTAAATTACCACATCTACGTACGCGTTTAACCTGAGAAAATACGAGCCCATCTAACATCGCGTTTATTAGCGCGTGTATTAGCGTGTCTACACTGAGAATCAGACGCGCATTTAGACGCATAGATAGATGCAAACTAGAGAATACAGAAAGTGAGATTTTAGTGTACATCATTGCTTTCCAAACATTGCCCATGATTACCAAAGCACATAATTTTTTGCAAGCCCACATATACAAGAATTAAGTGAGATGAGGAGAATGAAACAATATGTAAAATAGTTCTGCCAATATTAATTATGGGGCTACGGTTCAATCTCATCCTCAATGAGATCAACCCTTGCCAAACTATCTACTTCAAAATCCAAACAAGTGTTTAGATCTACAAATACATTCGACCCACTACTACTTGTGCCACTCATGTGCTCATCCAAATCAGCATCTCGAATGGTAGGCTCGTCCTCACGGGTAATGGCCTCAATATCTGTATCTCCTATCTCATGATCATCCTCCTCTCTCGTATCACGGTCATCATCACGTCCATGGCCATGATCATCCTCCATACGCTCCATATTCGTAAATGTACTATACATCACTTTGGAACGTGGCATAATAGGTATGACATGGCACCATCTATTATTATCCACCATTAGTTGATAGACAACCTAATTCAAACACAAATACAATCATGTTACTTTTCTTGCATCAAATATTTAAAAGCGAGTATTTTTATATGTGTGCACAGTACCTGTTCACATTGTTGCGGTAGTACTAGTGTGTCCTTCCTACTTTGCCAAAACTTTGTGGAGTCAATAGTTACAAAGCCACTTGCATGGCATTTGATTGTTGCATTAGGGCCTCTTTCCACCACGTCCTTAAACCACTTTACATCCAAAACATACACAAAGAAGTGTCGAAAGTCAAGCATAATAATATCTTGGATTATGCCACAATAATAATCCATGGCTCCATTGGCTCCCTCAAAGCTAGCAATGACACCGCAATCTTGTGTGTTTCTCTTATCATCAATCCGTTGTGTTCGAAAATGCTTGCCCTCACACCATATAGCATTGAACATAGTGCACTACACCAAGAAAAAATCAATTAAATAAGCAATCTAAATTATTGAAAGCTCCTAACTTATGCATAACATTCTATATACCGACCTTGCTCATGCATCCCCTAGCATACTCCCATTCTTCCATTGTGATATGCATCCCCACGTCTTTCTCTACTTTCTCCATTTCATCAAGTAGCCAATCCACATGAATATCCTTTGGAAGTGCTCTTAGATACTGAGGGTATGGCACATGAGATCCATGGTGTGTACGAAAGAGGGCCCTTTCTTCTTGTCTTCTTGCCTTTGCATCCTCGTATCTTGTCACCCATCTTTTCATCACATCACTATTAAGCATGCAAAAGAGGTTGATACTATTATGCAACTCCGTGTCTATTACTTTGTTGCATCCTTTCCCTTGAGGCACAATAGAGGTCATCCTTAGTTCTTCATCATCTCTCCATAGTCATGGGAGAGAGCTATCCACATCAAAAGAAACTCAAAAATATATACAAGTGACTCTTGTACCAACCAACCCTCGGCCATGCTACCTTCGGGTCTTGCATTTTGTCTCACAAAGCCCTTCAAGGTCTTCATGAAGCACTCCAAGAAGAACAACCATCGTGCATGTATAGTAACGCATATAGCAAATTCATCCACCAAATGCACTATGAGATGTAGTTGGCTTATGAGAATAGAACGTGGAAATGTCTCCTCCACTAAACAAACCGCTTCCACTGACATAACTCGAGTATTCTCAAGCGTGGTGGGATCTATTTCCTTTGAGCTCACATACCTCACAAGCTCACCCATCTTGTAAATACAATCTTTCACGTCCTTCGATGCACTACGTGAAATGCTAGTAGGTAGTATGAACTGAACCCGCGAGGAGGTGGTTGATTAGTTGCTTATAGCTATTTATAATTGCTCTACACCTCTTTTCTTGCTCTTTGTAAAGGCTCCCTTCAAACACCTCATGCATCCAGTGGGAGTACGAATTGTAGTAATAGCGCGCTTCACCGTCGCCATCTCTAGCTTTGATAACATCCATGGTGCACGAGGTAAAAAAACACGCCCATTTGGTCTCTCTTGAGGCCAAGCTTCACGCATCTTCCCTGTGGTACGTAGATCCTCCCTTATGCCTGCCGAATCTCATGTCCCATTCAAATGCTCCCAAATGGTAGATGCCACATTCTTGAAGATATGCATGGGATCAAGCAGGTGATTGATCTTGAGGTAGGACCAATATGGTAAACGATAAAAGATGGAGTATTTCTAAACAAAATAAAGTGTTAGCGTGCAATCTTTACTTTCAACCAATATAACCAATCTTTACTTCCAGCCAATAGTTACAAACCCTTACTAGCTCATGCCAAGTGGTGGAGGAGTCGTGGAACCGTCCCAAATTCTCATCCAATCTCCCACGGTGAGTGATTGTGGGAGGACTTCATTCCAAGGGGCAACATATCTAGGATGATCAGGTGGGAGAAATCGATGGTGATTCTCATAGATGACCTTATTCACTGCGTCTGCCCATGAGGCAACTAGCGAAGGACCACAAACAGGACATGCATGGTAACCCGATGTAGTGAGACCTGAACAATAGATGCAATTAAGAGTGGAAGGTGGGTTTAGGGTGCCACATCCTTTGCCTATTCATAATTAAAAATGCAATGCTTACCTGAACACTCACCATAGCCTGGGAAGTCATGCATCATCCACATCAAGACTACTTTGTAGTTGAAGTCTCGTGACGAGGGAGGCCTGCTCACATCATGCACCTCGATACCTCTCCAAAGTATCTCTAGCTCATCAATCAAAGGCTCCAAATAAACATCAGGGTTTTTGACTTTATGTTTCCCTAGAATTAGAAGGGACAGCATAACATGTCCTTTCTTAATAGCCATAGAAGGTGGAAGATTGTAATTCACCAATACCACTGGCCATACACTGTAAGACGTGCTTTTGAGACCAAATGGGTTCACACCGTCCATACCCAATCCAAGTCTCAAGCTCCTAGGCTCTTTCTTGAAGCTTGGCCATGTGTCTTCAATATGCTTCCACGTAGGAGAGTCCGCGGGAGTTCTCCACTTGCCATCGGTTGATCGATGGGAGGAATGCCATGACATGAGCTCTGCAATAGATTTGCACTTGAACATATGTTGGATGCGAGGGATTATGGGAAAATGTCGCAATACCTTATGAGGCACATCCAAGGTTTTGAGATCTGCTCTATATCTTGCCTCTCCACAAGTAGGACACTCTCTTGCATCCTTATGTAGTCCACGAAACAAAACGCAATCGTTGACACATGCATGGACGCGCTTGTAATCTAATCCTCCAAGAGAGGTCACATGTTGCCTTGCCATATCTCTTGAGGTCGGTAGTTTATTCTCCCTTGGAAGCATTTTACACAATAGCTTGCACGTGAAGACCATAAATGAGGAAAAGCATTCGATTAATTGATCCACTAGCATAATTCACCATGTTTGCAAAATCGACTTTAAAGCTTACTTGAGTAATGCATTCAAACTTGCATTGCTCCATCCATAGATGGTTTGCAAGTTTAGTAACTCAAGGGAGGCACATAGAACAGAGAATGTGCACCCCTCAAACAGTGGAGTCGATGCTGCAGTAAAAAGATCATCCTGCTCCATGCTATTATCCCTCCCTTGATGGACAGGCACCATATCATCAAACACCTCCTCCTCCATGGCTTCATGAGGTAATGGCAGAGGGCTACTATCACCATCACTCCATGCATCCGTAATGGTCCCTCCTGAAGATCCCACCTCATATCACGGATGCTTCGCCTCCTCACGGCGAGCATAGGGTAACATATGTGGGTGTGGCACTGCATCTTGTATCAAATTAAAACGGGATCATAACTCAAACATATGAACACCCATAGGTATCTCAATCAACCTTAACTTACAAACCCTTACCCTATTTACGGTCACATCCCATTCTCCATGCTCATGCTTATGCTCATGCGGAAAAAGAGAACGAGCTTATGCGGAAATAGAGAATGAGTTTCCGCATAAGCTTCTCTCATTCTCTATTTCTGCATAAGCTCATGCATAAGCATGAGCTTATGCGGAAACTTAAGCTTATGCTCATGCTTATGCATGAGCATAAGCATATGCTTATGCTTACGCTTATGCATAAGCATAAGCTCATGCGGAAGCTCATGCGGAAAAAGAGAAGGAGCTTATGCGGAAATAGAGAATGAGTTTCCGCATAAGCTTCTCTCATTCTCTATTTCTGCATAAACTCATGCATAAGCATGAGCTTATGCGGAAACTTAAGCATAAGCTCATGCTCATGCATGAGCATAAGCATGAGCATAAGCTTATGCTTAAGCATAAGCATAAGCATAAGCATAAGCTCATGCTTATGCTCATGCGGAAAAAGAGAAGGAGCTTATGCGGAAATAGAGAATGAGAGAAGCATAAGCTTCTCTCATTCTCTATTTCCGCATAAGCATAAGCTCATGCGGAAATAGAGAATGAGAGAAGCATAAGCTCATGCGGAAAAAGAGAAGGAGCTTATGCAAAAATAGAGAATGAGTTTCCGCATAAGCTTCTCTCATTCTCTATTTCCGCATAAGCTCATGCATAAGCATGAGCTTATACAGAAACTTAAGCATAAGCTCATGCTCATGCATGAGCATAAGCATAAGCTCATGCTTATGCTCATGCAGAAAAAGAGAAGGAGCTTATGCGAAAATAGAGAATGAGTGAAGAATAAGCATGAGCATATGCTTCTCTCATTCTCTATTTCCGCATGAGCATGAGCTTATGCGAATGAGAGAAGGGGGAAATAGAGAAGGGGGAATGAGAGAAGGGGGAAATAGAGAAGGGGGAAAGAGAGAAGGGGGAAGCTTATGCATAAGCTCATGCTCATGCATGAGCATAAGCATGAGCTTATGCTTATGCTTATGCATAAGCATAAGCATAAGCATAAGCTCATGCTTATGCTTGTGCGGAAAAAGAGAAGGAGCTTATGCGGAAATAGAGAATGAGTTTCCACATAAGCTTCTCTCATTCTCTATTTCCGCATAAGCTCATGCATGAGCATGAGCTTATGCGGAAACTTAAGCATAAGCTCTTGCTCATGCGGAAAAAGAGAAGGAGCTTATGCGGAAATAGAGAATGAGAGAAGCATAAGCTCTTCCTCATGCGAAAACAGAGAAGGGGGAAAAAGGAGAATAAGAAAAGGGGGAAGAAGGAAAGAGTGGGAGGGGAAGAGAGGGTTCCTACACCCATCACTGCAGCTAGTGCTTAAGGCGCTAGCTGCAGGCCAATGCAAATAACAAAATAATAAATGAAAAAAAGAGGAAGCACTTACCTAAAAAAGTATGTCCCACTCGGTGTAGTGGACTGGCCCTACAAAAGAGAGAAAACAACCCATTTTTTCAAATAAGATGTTAGTGGAAGGAGGAGATTACAAAAGCAACTTCTTGAAGGGAGGAGATTGAGAAGACAAGGAAAGGAGGAGATAAGGAGAAATAGAAGGAAGAGAAATACAGAAAAAAGAGGTGAGTTTTCTTTCTTTCTTGAAATCTCGTTTTTTGTTTCAATCCTTTCAAAACAAGCATGAAAACTAGTTTACAGGTTTAGCGATACAATAAGAAACACTCACAAAACTAAAGCTAACAAACAAACAACCTACATTGTTGAAACAAACTCACCTCTTGAAGAACTTTCTTTCAAGAAACCAAAGAGGGAAAAGGATAGAGAGGGAGTACAAGAGGTAGGAGAAGGGTGAGGAGTGGAAAATAGAGTGGGAGGTTGCTTGGAATAGGTAGGAGGTCGTCGAAAATAGGTGGGAGGAGATTTTGGGTTGCTTACTTGAGAGATTAGAAAATAGTTTGAAGAAAGCACTGCGCGTTTAGCGTTTCGGGTTTTAACCCACAGCGTCGCTATATAGCGACGCTTATTCATCACTATATAGTGATGTTTTTAATTAAAAACGTCGCTATATAGTGACGGAACAGAGCGTCGCTATATAGCGACGCTTACTGTCACTTTTTTTATGTGGCCTCAAGAGAAGCTCAAACATGCTATTTTATAATTGTCAATATCTCCTCTTCATGCTTATGTTGTGATTTTATAAGTGTAGATGGAAGGGACGAGTGGAAGCTCGTCCGATGATGCGCCAACGCCCGGGAGCACGAAGTGGCTTACGGAGAGGTTATACTGTCATTGCACTCATTGCAAGCGAGAAGTATGACATCAACGTCGTATTATCATGCGCCACTTGCGGATGTATGGGGAGGAGCCGGAACCAGTACCCCCCGTTGGTGTTGCACATGTTGATGGATCATCGGTAAGTCAAAGCTATTTAAGTTCGCAATCTTATTGTATACCAGGAAATAGAAGATCTTATATTTACACAAAATCTTAAAACAGGATGAGGAGGGTGACGAGGGTACACATATACCTTCTCACTTTCAACAAGACTATAGTCTCCTAGATGACGACGAGGGTATGGTCGACATGATGGATTCCATTTTTAGGGGCACTACATCCCACGTACACGTGATGTCAAAGTCTGAGGTCAAAATGCGAGAGTTGCAATCAACACAATTGTACGAGGGTGCTAGGATGTCTAAACTACGTGCTTGTCTCTCAATCTTGAATCTACAAGTACAGTATGGGTGGTCGGATACAAGTGTCTTGGCCTTAATGAGGTTAGCCCTTGCATTAATTTGACTCATTATTTGGATATTGTTTGTTTTGAGAATCATCATTTGGATAGTGTCTTTGTCATAGGTTGCTCCAGAAGATGTTGCCTGCACCAAATACCATGCCCGCATTAAGAGATGAAGCGAAAAAGATGCTAACAATGGTGGGTATGGATTATGATACCATCCATGCTTGCCGTAATGATTGTATTCTCTTTCGTCGTGAGCATGGAGATTTGGCTAGTTGTCCAAAGTGTGGGGAACAACGATATAGAGATGACTTGCAGGGGGTGAGCAGATACCGGTAAAGGTCTTAAGACACTTTCCCATCATTGCAAGAATACAACACATATTTCGATGCAAATCCATAGCGGAGTTGATGACATGGCATGCATCTCATCGGTCCACTGATCACACATTGAGGATTCCTGCAGATTGTGCAGCTTGGAAGCACATAGATAATCAGTGGCCGGACTTTGCGAGGGAGCCACGCAACTTACATCTTGGGCTAGCCATGGACGGCGTGAATCCTTTCGGGTTACGCTCGACATCTTGGTCGACATGGCCCATAGTTGTGGTGAATTACAATATCCCACCATGGCTAACAATAAAAAAGGGACACCTCATGCTTGCACTACTTGTGCCAGGAAAGTACAAGGCAAAAAACATGGACGTGTACATGGCACCTTTGATAGAGGAGTTACAGATATTATGGAGAGGAGTGTAGGTCTTTGATATTTCCAGAGCTCCTAGACATACCAATGATATTTTGGTTAGGGGTATCTTGAGGTGGACCATGCATGACTACCCAGGATATGGAGAGTGCGCAGGTACGTGGTTGTGTCTTTACATGTACAATGAGGGATTATGCTTTTTTTACTCTCTTTTGCATGCATGTCTTGTACTAACACATTCATGCACGCGTGCAGGACTTGTTACAAGTGGGTACCATGCTTGTCCTGTTTGTGGACCGGCTCTGAAATCGCTTGCACGCTACTCCAAACATATGAGGAAAAATGTTTATGAAGGTCATGCTTGATACCTTCCGCTCGACCATCTTGCACGTGGAGGTCAGCTTGATCCACCACCATCATATTTGAAGGCAAGTGATTGGATTCAAGCTTGGAGGGTGAATGGAGAGGAACCTCCTCCTGGTATGAAGAGGCTATCGATCTTTCATGAGCTTCCTTATTGGGGTCAGTTACAAATCAATCATCTCTTGGATCCCATGCATATCTTCAAGAATGTGGGGGCTACTATTTGGGCACACTTGGTTGGTTCCAAAGACTCGAGAGGAGTGCAAGAAGACTTGCGTGCTATGAATAGGATGTCTCGTTTGTGGCCCCAAGTGCATGCTTCGGGAAAAGTTGTCCTCCTGAAAGCAACGTGGATCCTCTCTACAAGGGAGGAGGCAGCGGTCAAGGCAGACATTGCCTCTTTTCAAACACCGACAGGGTACATGCGTTGCTTGAAAGGAGAATTTTCAAAGGACAAGAAGCTTAGTGGCCTCAAGTCCCATGATTGGCACAAGGTCTTATAGGTATTCTAAGTAGAATTAGTGTACCGATAATAGTGATGCGTTAGCGTAATTATTATTATGTTATATTGTTGACATGACTTCATTATTGCTTTGATAGTTCATCCTCCCAATTACAATAAAAGGGTGCTTACAAGAAGATGTTAGAAATGCTATATTCAAGATCTGTGGTATTGTGAGGTATGCTTACTATCAAATCGCATTATGTATTTTCTTAATGGACATGTGAAATAAGTGGATATCTCAAATATCTTACATATGCATGGACATGTGAAATAGGTGGATATCTCAAAAAGAGATCTCTATATCGAGCATCGAGAAGGCTAGGGTGGAATCCATCAAAGCCGTATGCTTGCTTGAGAAGCATTTTCCCTCAAGCATTATGACAACTCAAGTCCACTTGCTTGTGCACATAGTTGATGAGGTGGCTATAGCAGGTACCGTTCATAATCGATGGATGTTTTTTCTCGAGCGGATTATGAAAACTTTAAAGGGGTTTGTAAGACAAAGAGCAAGACCGGAAGCAAGCATGGCAGAGGGATGGCTTGTGCAAGAGTCATTAGTATATATCACAGAGTTTCTTGCATCCACGGATCCTGATATGCCGCAAGCTTGGCACAACAAGGATGATGATCGCATCATTGGCGAGGTTCCCCAAGGAAAAGGGATTGAAAGAAAGACGAGCGAAGAGCAAATGGAGAAATTCAATAAGTTTTGTATCCTCAATAGCCCTGAGATGCAGAAGTGGATTGAGAGATATGAAGTGGCCAAAGCAAAAAGAATAAATGCAAGGACGAGATTCAAAGTAATGTACAGGTGATCACAACCATATCCACGAGATCTGGCTCTTCTCCCTACTCACATGTCACTTGATTGGCTACAACTGGCTCTACATAAAGCCGAACGTGATGGAGAGACAATAAACGAGCGCGAGCGGGAGTTATCATCTGGATGTATGGTGCATGTAAGTTTCTTATCTCTTGACGTAATTAAGTAATTATTTGTGGCAATATATGCTATAAAATAGGTGCATCTTCATTGTTTTAATGATGCTCTTTTACAGTACAAAAAGTACAGTGCATTATGGTCATATGGACGACATTTTCGCGTGGAACGCATCGATTCAAAGAGAGTCACGTATAAATGTGGAGTCATGGCTAACTTCACACAAGATAGCCGAGCAAGTGCTTCGGATACCAATCTTCTCTCCTCACAGTTGGATTATTGTGGAACCATACGCGACATCTATGAAATTGATTTCAGACGATTTACTATTTTCATTCTTGATGTAAAATGGTTTAGAACTACTTACAACGGTCCCCATGTGACAGTGAGAAAAGATAATAGCGGTCTCTTTGCAATAGACTCCACCAAACATTGGACCGATGAAAGTGATACTTTTATTCTTCTCGAGCACTGTGAGCAGGTGCATACTAATGATTTAATTAGTCGAAGCTTTCGTTTTTAAAGTCCATTGATATATATATAATTGACGACATTTGGCACCCATCTTCAATATAGGTGGTTTTTCATCCGGATCGTTCTGATCCAAGATGGTGGTACGTGATCCAAGTTGCACCACCAAGTAAGCAAATTTTTGAAGATCGAGATGTGGATATGGAGATGCCACTACCAATGCCGGATCTAATTGATGAATCTAGTGAAGAAGATGTAGATCACCATATGAGCCAAGAGGAAGATGCGCATAATGACATCGCACCGGAGGAGGATGGAGATCACGATATTGACGAAGAAGACAACAATCATCAAGATCAATCACCACACTTAAGCTTTATTGAAGAAGATGATCAAACACTTTTAGGTGAACGTACGATGCTAGAGTATAAATGCTCTTATTTGATTTTTCTCATCTCAAACTTGGACATGAATATATGAGCTTCAAAGGCTTGATGTACATGCTCTCATTTTTTTATTCTCTATGAGCTCAAACATGTATGAAAATTTAAAAAAATTTGTCATTGGAAAAAACTAACTTTTAAGGCCTATTAAAAAAAAAAAACCTCTCTGTAAAAATGTCGCTATAATATTTTGTATCAGTGTCGCTATATAGCGACTTTTGAAAGTCGCTATATAGCGACTTTTGTAAAAGTCGCTATATAGCGACTTTTAGCAGTAGTCGCTATATAGCGACGATTTACGAAACCCGCTTTTCATACCGACGATTAACGTTAAGCGGGTGCTAAACGTTGGTATGTAAACGTTGCAATAGGATCCATGTGTAGTAGTGACACTAGCCCCTCGTCTTTATTGTTGCATGAATGGTTTTGGAATACGACATGAAATGATGGCTACATTGTGCTTATTGCTTACTCAGTTCTTCAACCACTTGCTTGTTTTGTCATATACCATAGAATCAACTTTAATACTCGGGGGGGTCACTATGTATAAACCGTCTATATCACATGCATTCAAGGCCTATATTTAAAGTCCCTTATCTGTAAAAAATTTCATTAATAAAATGTAACCCTTTTCTATACAAATCTGTAAATTTTTTCCAAAACTATTTTAAATAGTCCCTTATGTATATTTATTTCTGTAAATTTTAGAAATAAAAAAAATCCTTTTGTTGAACTCATGTGATAGGGTTATATATGATGAGTGACCCCCCCGAGCTTTAATATGAAGCTCTTATCATGGCGATTATATCTCCTTTTACATCCTCCTTTGCAAGCATCCTTAAAAATCTTATATACTTGATTCCAATATTCTTTTTTTCCTTTTACCAAATAGTGCTTGATTTGTTTCTTGGGTTTCTTGCCTTTGGTTTCCAAGCCACTATGATTATTTTTGTGGGTTGCTTTGAAACTTTGGTTCATGGTTTTGGATCCATTCTTTTTTTATACAATTAGTATACAATGTGATATATTACACATATTCTTTGTGTGGCCTTTGGGATCATACCATACCACTGTAAATGTTGTAGTTCTCCCATGATCATCCCTCTACACATCCACTACTTTTACCACCCAAAACTTCACATTCTCATATTCATCATCTGATGGCCGAACTGAAATGAAACAATTGACTTCTATATCTATTTTTAGCATGAACTCTCTCTTTCGTCTAGATGGTCCATATGGAAGTAGTGGTTTGAATTCATTTCCAAAGTCCGAACATGGATGCAAGTCATTACCAACATCTAGCCAAAACAAACTGTATTCTTTCTCAACATTCTCTTTTCTTATTTTCTCAATGTATTCTATAAATTCTTGTGTCTTTAAAATTACTAATGCAATGCATTCCTACCAAGAAGTGTATTTTACTATCATTTTTCTTTTTGTATGCAATAAAAGATTGTAAACAATCTATTTCATACTGAGGTTTATCGATGGATTCTTGTATATAAGCCCATTTTGGATGCATTTACATACTCAAATTGAAGTTAGGACACTATAAGGATCTTTAGTTTTCCATTTTGTATTAAGAGATTAGTGTTTCCACTGCATTACTGTGGTTTTAATCCTTTAGAAAAAGGAAAAAGTAATGACGTTGATTGCTATGACCTTTCAGAGCATCACCACTCTTTTGTAGGAAAGGTGGAATAAAGGCTCATTACAAGATAGGACCATAGGGCACGTAATAGGCCCATTACAAGATAGACCAAGCCTCATACAAGGCGGGAAATAAATAAATGTCCAACCTATAGCTTCATATGGATCCTAACTAGAAGACTGATCGAAAATAACCACAGTTCAGATGATGTCCATTTTCTCAAGCGGGTAGTCTAGCATTTGGAAGTAATTGAGCATTGCTCAATCTTTTAAAGGGGTCACATCTAGAATGTAGATTTTTAATATGTGCAACATAATCCTCATGGTTTCTTTTTCTCCTTATTTGATAGCTAAAATGGACTCCATTTTGCAATGCTAGAAGAAAAATTTACCATAAAAGGAATGCATTCCATAGGGCACATAATAGGCCCATTACAAGATAGACCAAGCCTCATACAAGGCGGGAAATAAATAAATGTCCAACCTATAGCTTCATATGGATCCTAACTAGAAGACTGATCGAAAGTAACCACAGTTCAGATGATGTCCATTTTCTCAAGCGGGTAGTCTAGCATTTGGAAGTAATGGAGCATTGCTCAATCTTTTAAAGGGGTCACATCTAGAATGTAGATTTTTAATATGTGCAACATAATCCTCATGGTTTCTTTTTCTCCTTATTTGATAGCTAAAATGGACTCCATTTTGCAATGCTAGAAGAAAAATTTACCATAAAAGGAATGCATTCCTTAGGGTAGTGTAGTTGACCTTGGCAAGGCTCAATCTAGTGTCATGTTATCCATAATATAGAATTGATTTATTTTCCAAAATTTCCCTTGGATAGATGACATGTACAAACATTGCTACCTAATTAGAGTGTGCATGCATGGATTGGATCTCATTCTTCTCCTCTAAAGTGTAGTTCTTTGAAAATTCCACAATCATCACCAATCACATCTTCTAGAAAATGATGCATGCACTGCAAAATGGCCTAGCTTGACACTTGTACAAAAAATTATGCATTACAAACATCTAAAGTTTCTTTTAACAATTTTTAGTGCAAACATTTGCCTTGGGCAAGTAGGAAGACTATTCATGAAAAAGTCATACCATTCGACTCGAATGCATTTAAGGTGTTGAGATCCATTATCTATAGATCTATGGCATAGAAGAGACTGTTGCAATGTTGTGATGCTTTTGTAGGTTTTTAGAAAAGCATAGCATTCTTGTGGGTGTTGCAGGTTGGGCAGATAAAGTTGCATGTCCAATCATCGACACGAAAACTTGTATATTGTCCTATTTGGTGCATGGAGTCCTTTAAGAACATATTTTGCACATGTGAGATGCAGCCACAAGTACACCTATCCTATAGCTTTCTCACAAATGATGTCTTTAACTTATCATATGCAACTTCTCTAATCTCTATCTTTGAAAACAAGGTGAAATTCCACTTTCAATATTAGTGCTTATACAATAGTCACATCTATGAACATAATAACAACTATGGCATGTGGAACTCACCGTTGAGACATGGATGTATATCCTCTTGAACTTATAATCTAGCATGAATGTTAGGAATAATCTTAAAGTCGTGGATGCTTTGGTTTAAAAGAGGTTGAAAGATGCATGAGTTTCTAGGCTAAGACTCTTTCAATAATTTTGGGATGAATTTGATCATCTTTCTCCCTCTCTCTTTATCATGTTTATTGAAAGTATATGCTAGTGCTTGAACTTAGGTAATGCGAGCATGAAACTCTTGAAAATTATAGGCCATGCTCAAACTCAAGTTTTTCCATGACATGAAACTAATAGTGAATTTTCTATAACATTACAACTTGGAAGTGTCCCAAAATTACTAAAACAATCTTGGCTAGCAATTGGTGCTTTTGTGCAATAGTTTGCATGCAAATGTGGCATGCGTGAGATTTACCAATATTGATGATGGAATGTATTGAACATTTTATGAATCTAAGCTATGGACAAAGCTCTTTTCAAGTTTGTGTGGGTCATAAGCAAGGTCGGTTGAAGTACTTCTCATGACAGTTGATTCGAGGAGAATATTCATGGTCTTTTTTGGTCTTGTTACTAGGTCTTGTCACCTAGATGATAGCTTGTAGCACTCTTCTCTTGGTCCTTAATTGAGTAGAGTCATGTCTTGTCCTTGTGTCTTTTATACCTAGCAAAAATACCCATAAGCTAATATATGTGTTTTTAGTCGATTGTCTAGAGTCTATCTTAGTCTTAATATATGGATATTTGGTGAACTGTCTTAATATCTCTTGTGTTGCCTTTCAATTTTGTTCAAACTTATTTAATGAGAGAGAGAGAGAGAGAGAGAGAGAGAGGGACTGATTTGTAATTTCCCAGTTGCACTCATGATTATTGGATCTATTAGGTGTGAGCAATTTATTTGATCTAATTGGCTTGATCTTGGGTACTAGAATTCTAGATTGGTATCAGAGCCGTGGGGCGCCAACTCCCTTTATTAAGAAAACCTATCAAAATCTTGAGTATGAGATGAATTTAACAATATGACATGAGTAGAAATTATTCAAATTAACATGGTTGTGTTCTACACTAAAACAGCTTCAAATATGTCTTTACACCTTGAAATTTGGGTAACACACAAAAAAAGTTTCATATTTTCCCCTTGCATATTTGAATTTTTTAAAAGGAAATACATGCATATTATATATGGACCTTGTCCCTCCATACCCCACATTTTGGACAAGGGAAGTAACATATTACATATTGAGTTGGCGCCCTAGGGATCAAAGCCTTGTCTTGAATATATAACTTTGTTGATGTTATTCAATTTTGTACATAGAATCAAGAGACCTTGCAACATTTAGCCGACATTTTGTACATAAATATTATATTTAAAAAATGGATTTTTTCTCTTAAATTTTGGACTTTTTTCCCAAACTGGTCACATCCACATCATATTCACCTAGTACTCTAAAGAATGATTGTTTTTGGAGCATTGCATATATTCACCTCCACACAAGTATGGCCAACAAATAAAAATAGAGTTCTGGGTGGGAAAGAGAATTTAAGGGGAAGGAAATTTCATTTTTGATACACTATTATGCACATTTGACATAAAAAAAGAACTCATTCTCCCCTTTCATATTATTTTGACTACAAACATAAGAAATCATCTTCTCAATGATAAAAGTTTTAGTTAATTTCTAAAATAATTATTATTGTACTTCATCTTCTCATTAATTTTCAATGAATTGTTCATACTTTTTCTATATAACAAAACAAACTGATTAGTTTTTTTAAAAATATGAATTTTTCGATTAATTATTAATCCATTTTCTAATTAACAATATCTTTGAAATAGTTCTTATATCATTTCTATTACTAAATACTATCTTTATGACTATCTACTAAGTAACTTCATGATTGTTACTAATTAATCTTAATTATCTATGAATTTTGAAGTACATAAATTGTTGAGATATTGAGCTCCACTCGTGATATGCCAAGGTGACCATTGTGCATTTATGTCACCGACTTGTAGCTCCAGATGCGGTTGGTAAACCGTCCATGAATAATAGCTGGATGACAACTATCTTTGTGTACTCTAGTTAGTGGCTCAGTTAGTATGCCACCTAGGTTGGCTGAGTTTGGTTTGAGACCCACATATAGGGTTCATCTATTCCTTTTGTACTAAGAGAGAGTTCTTTTGGCTTACACAAGTAAGAAGAGGAAAACTATTTTTAGCCTCCACCTTTGTGTGTATTCCCCCATTGTGTATGTGAGAAAGCTGCAAGTGAGACTCCTTACCTCTCTCCCACTCTCTTCACATAAATTAAATAGATTGTATATGACAATTCAAGAGTCGTTGTTATCAACATAGAGGTGGTGTAAATCTACATCTTTTATTGAAAATGACACATAAGAGATATGCTCTTATGATTTCATAGTCATGAGACTCAATTATGTAACATTTTGAGATGGATCAATTCTGTTTAAAATGATATATAATATGAGTGCAACTTTGTCAGGGATCGTGATAACTAGTGATTTAGAAAGTACGTTTTTAAAATAAAAATATGTACTTTTGGATTAAAAAATGCAGCCTAATGCCCTAAACGGCCAAAAATGTGGTTCTTCACACCGGCTGTCGACCGGGAGCATACCACATAGCTTGTAATGTTATCATGCAGTACCTATAAGGTTCAGAACACCACCTCGTACCTAGCCATACCAAGTGGTATGAGCTACCTCGCACGGTCCTACATCACGGTCCTGCATCAATACCATGTGGGTTCTTTTAGGTTTACAAGAGACACTGCATGGTAACCCACCAATACCACGTGGTGTATGTCATATTGGCATGTGTGTCATCGTGGATCATCCATTTCAAAATGATATGCAATCATGACTATTGACACACCGCCGCGTGGTGAGGGTAGGTACCATACGCTATATCTACAAAATCTTATAAAAAGACCCCGTCCCCACCACTACTGCCCTGTGCATACCTATAGCTTTCTCCAGAGTCTTTGGGTGAGTTATTTTATAGCTTGAGGTGTCAGTCTCGGGCCATGTAATGACCTGCCTTGCTTGGTCAGATTCACCTCGCCCTGGCTGACTATCAATAGGCTGTTTGAGAGAGGAAAGAAAGAGAGAGAGAGAGATGTGGGGAGGGAGAGAGAGGAAAAGAGAGGGAGGGAGAGTAAACGAGAGGGAGGGAGAGTAAAAGAGAGAGAGAGAGAGTAAAAGAGAGAGATGAAAATTGAGAGAGGGAGAGTAAAAGAGAGAGAGGGAGGGATGCCTATTTATGTATTAGTGAGGCTAGGAGATGATCCACTTCAGCAGATAGGATTCACCTCGCCTTGATTAATCTTTGTAATGAAAAGATTGAAGCTGCGTGGTGGCTTGCATCTGCTAGTCGGTTCCCCCCTCTTCAATCTTCTTATATATCATATCTATCTATGTACATAGTCAGTAGAGATGGGTTTTATTCTGATGATGGCCCGCTTTTGCCGGTTGATTCATCCCGATAAAATTCTTCCCAGCTAGATGTGTGATTGCCAAAGCTAATCTAGATCATCTTGGTTATGTGATGTTGTTATATGTTTCTTATTCTTGCCTCCACTAGTTGATAGATTGACACTTAATAGTAACTTTATGAAATTTGCTGTATAATAGTAGATCACGTAGTGATTGCTATAGTAATGGATTATGTCCTGAGCTATGAATTACTTGACCTAACATACCATTTCCTTGGAAAGTTAGTAGTTTATTCTAAAGATCGAAAGTCATGTGAAAGTTATTTAGAAACGTTAATGATGTTGCATGTTGCATGTTGCTTTTTAGTGGTTAAGTTTACACTAGCATTGAAAATTTGCATGTGCATTTCGGGTATTCTTTATTTTGAAGTTTGAGCACTTACAAAATGATTGTTGGATGCACTAGATCACTACACACCCATCATTGATAGCAACACAAGAGCAGTTGAAGAATGAGATTATGATGCTTGTTCATAAGAAAATGAGCAAATACTTGATAGGATTGAGTGATGAAGAGATTTGTGCCCATGTGAGCTCAAAATTTTTATGCGATCAATTAATATCCCAAATATTTGACCTTATGTACATGAGCTTGCCCAGTCATGGTTGAATGCGTGGTCGGATGTTAAAGTGATAGTTGAACAATTTGTCCCTCGAGTATTTGGACATCTAGTAGGACAATGGGAATTATATGCAAAGGTGAGAAATGTAGCCTTTCCTGTCAATGGAGAGAATAAGCTTGTACTCTAGAGGAATGAATGGAAGGCATCACAAATTATAGAAAAAATGCAAAGAAGAAAGGGTCTATTGGAAAGGCAATAGCTAGTGCCATGGTCCATATGACCGACAGGCTCTAGTGGGTTACAAGAAAATGCCAATCCTGCAGACCAAGCTAAAGGGAGAGCACATATAGAACTATGTACTACATTTGGCAACATGTGCTTCCACACAGTACACTTTCGATTGCAAGTGTTGACCTTTCACAAAACGGTGGGCAAGGGAGGAGAAGGGAAGGTATTCAGGATACAGGTTGTGGGTGTCCCAAGTCTTAGGCCAACATCGTGGTATGCTGGCAAGAAGAGTGATAGAGAAGATGCCCATGCTCATCTGGCACTAAATAATGAGCTAACGATGATAAGTTTCCATGGAGCTGTTTGTCAAGTATTGGGGTACTCACACACCCAAGAGCTCTGGGTCATCTCCATTTTTCAATGGTAGAAGTGTGCACGATATGTTGATGTATCTCTCACAATGTTGCGGGACATATGTGAGATGGGTTAAGATCACACATCCCAAAGAAGAACCTCGCTTTGACTAGAACTCTCAAGTGACCAGGTTGCAAGCAAGGTTGTTCTATCACCATGGATTGTCCATTGCTACTGCTATTGCTAGTGGTTTGAAAGCAATTCATGAACAAAGATATGTGCACACCGATATGCTCTTACGATTTCAGAGTCACGTAAGATTTTGAGATGGATCAAGTCTATTTAAAATGATATATAATATGACTGCGACCCTATCAGGGATTGTGATAAGTGGGATTTAAAAAGTACATTTTAAAAAATAAAAATACATAGTTTTGGATTAAAAAACATGGCCTAATGCCCTAAATGGCCAAAAATGAGGTTCTTTACACCGGCTGTCAACTAGGAGCATAGTACGTGGTTTGTAACTGTTATCGCATGGTATAAGGTTTAGAACACCACGTGGTATCTAGCCATACCAACAAGCAGTATGAGCTACCTCGCACGGTTTCACATCAATACCATGTGGGTTTTTTTAGGGTTATAGGAGACACTATATGGTAACCCACCAATAGTGCATGGTGTATGTCATAGTGGCATGTATGTCATTGTGGATCGTCCGTTTTAGAGCGATATGCAATCGTGACTGCTACCACACTACATGGTGAGGCTAGGTACCGTGCGATGTAGCTGCAAAATCTTATAAAAAGACCTTGCCCCCAACACTACCACCCTATGCATACTTGTTGCTTTCTCTCATAGTTCCTCTTGAGTCTTTGGGTGAGTTCTTCTATAGCTTGTGGTGTCGGTTAGTTGGGCCAAGTAATGACCTGCCTTGGCCTATCAAATTCACCTCACCCTAGCTGATTGTCAATAGGTTGTTTGAGAGAGGGAAAGAGAGAGAGAGAGAGATCTGGGGAGAGAGAGACAGGAAAAGAGAGGGAGGGAGATTAAAAGAGAGGGAGGGAGAGTAAAAGAGAGAGAGGGAGAGTGAAAGAGAGATGAAAATAGAGAGAGGGAGAGTAAAAGAGAGAGAGGGAGAAATGCCTATTTAGGTATTAGTCCAGGCCAGGAGATGATCCACTTCACTCGATCGTATTTGCCTCGCCTTGATTGATCTTTGTGATAGTAAAGATTGAAGCCTAGTGGTGGATCGCATTTGCCAGTTGGTTCCCCCTGCTTCAATCTTCTTATATATCATATCTATTTATGTACATAGGTGTTAGTAGAGCCAAGTTTTATCTGGATGATGACCTGCTTTTGTCGGTCGGTTCATCCCAATAAAACTCTTCCCAACCAGATGTGTGATTAGCAAAGCTAATCTAGATCATCTTGGTTATGTAATGCTATTATATGTTTCCTGTTCTTGCCTCCACTACCTGATACATTGATACTCGATAGTGACTGTATGGAATTGGATCTATAATAGTAGATCACATAGCGATTGTTGTAGTAATGGATTATGTTGTGAGCTACAAATTACTTGACGTAACATACCATTTCCTTGGAAAGTTATTAGTTTATTCTAAGGATCGGAAGTCATGTGAAAGTTATTTAGAAACGTTAATGTTGTTGCATGTTGATTTTGAGTGGTTAAGTTTATACTAGCATTGCAAATTTGCCCACGTACTTTGGGTGTTCTTTATTTTGAAGTTTGAGCACTTACAAAATGATTCATGGATGCACTAGATGACTACACACCCATCCTTGATGGCAACACAAGAGTAGTTGAAGAATGAGATTTTGATGCTTATTCGTAAGACAATGATGAAACACTTGATAGGATTGAGTGATGAAGAAATCTGTGCCCATGTGAGCTCAAAATTTTTACGTAATCAAATGGTATCCGAAATATTTAACCTTATGTATGTACATGAGCTTGCCCACTCGTGGTCGAATGGCATGGTCGGATGTTAAAGTGATAGTTGATCAATTTGTCCCTCGAGTATTTGGAAATCCAATAGGACAATGGGAATTATATGCAAAGGTGAGAAATGTAGCCTTGCCTATCAATGGAGAGAATTAGCTCACACTCTAGACGAATGAATGGAAGGCATCGCAAATTTCTAATCATATAAAAAATGCAGAGGAGAAAGGGTCTGTTGGAAAGGTGACCGCTAGTGCCCTGGCCCATATGACTTAGATGGCTAGTGGATTACAAGAAAATGCCAATCCATCCCAAGCTAAAGGGAGAGCACATATAGAACTCTTAACTATGTACTGCATTTGTCGACACCTGCTCCCACATAGTACACTTTCTATTTCAAGTGTTGACCTTGGACGCACCGGTGGGCAAGGGAGGAGAAGGGAAGGTATTCAGGATATAGGTTGTGGGTGTCCCAGGTCTTAAGCCAACATCGTGGTATGATAGCAAGAAGAGTGATAGAGAAGATGCCCATGCTATTTTTGGCATCTTGGAAGGGTAGGGTGAAAGATTTTAGAACCAAGGAGGGGATGAAATCAATAAAGGAAATATTGGTTCAACATGTATACATGCATAGAGAGCTTGTGTTGTGAGCGAATTAATCATCCACAACATAGAGCAAATTGTAAGTGACTTCATTGAGAATTTGTATTTCATAATCTGAGAATTTCCTGAACCTCAATGTATTTATTTTATTTTCATATATATATCCTTCATCTTATGAGTAGTGGCAGCCTACTGAATGCATTTTAGGATTCATGGATGTGTTACATGGGTCCACAGGGGAGTTGCAATATCAAGCTATATCGGCAGCACAATTAGCTTAGTCAGGAGACTTTTTCTATGATCATTTTTACCAACTATTGGATAAAGCCAACACACATGGTGTGTTGAAGAGACTAGCTCTCCCAGCATGGAATACCATGATTAGACAATTCCTCGTGATGTTGTAATAGAGTCATAGAGAGCCAGGTTGTTTTTGAAAGTACAACGATCCTTATGGCCATGGATTGCTAGTAGAATTAACAAAATAACTATTTGAATGCCAATAACAGTCTTTGTAGATCTATTCAATAAATTTTCTATCAAGATTTGCAAGACGATACTCACTTATAATGCAAATAGTGCTAAAAGAATTCCTGACTTCTTGGATTATGGTTGGGACATAATAACATCCAACCAAGTATACTGTGAGGTTGTGCACAACAACTCCATTAAATTTAAGTGCCACTCAAAATTTCATGTTAACCTTTTACTATAAATGCAGTAGAATGATTGGGAACCAATTGGTTCCAATGGATCAAGATTTGAACTCTTTTGTTTCTGAGAATGAAGCATTGGATATTACCATTAACGAGAATGATAATTATTGGGAATTATATCACTCAGACAATGATGCACACTCGGTCAATTACGCCAAGACATTCAGGTGGAGACAAAGGGAAGTGTTGCAGAAAGATTCTTAGTCATTATGAATGACAAGGAGGTAAACCAAGAGTTGAATATGACTCAATGATTTTTATTTATTCTTGAATGAATCATTGATTAACACTACATGTTGATAGGTATTACAGCGAAGGGAAAGGATAATTCTGTGTAGAGATATCCCAAATGGGATTATTGAGAGAATTTAAAACTCATGGTTATAAATACTGTATTAATACAGCACATAGGTATGAATTCATGATTACAGATATTGTATTAATACATGATTACAGACAATGTATTCGAAATTCATGATTACAGATACTATATTAATACAACACATAGGTACAAAATGATTTTGTACATAGTATATGAAAATTGGGGTACTTATTTAATGCATTGCAAGTTCACTTACAGATCGATCTCTCAATGAGTATGTGTAAATGAATTGAAGCAGAAGCATACTTTTGATGGCAGATGTATCATAGCTAAACTCCAAAGTCAACTTCATTTGACAAATGATGTAAAGATTAGAATTTGTGGATTGAATCGAGCTCCTTATGTAATGTACTTACTGATCAATTACTCTAAATGGTAAGGGATGACAATTAGGGTCACAAATTTGAAATTGCAATATATGAACCACTTCACAAGCTGGTCCATTGGCTCCCTGGGATCCCTCATTTTGAAGGAGATAGTTGGATCCATGATATGTACCATACCTTGAATCTCCTCATGTAACTTCTTTTTGAGTAAGCTGCAAATCAACAGAGGAATTCATGATAGTGTTCAAAATAAGTAGTTGTCTAAATTGATATATAAAAAGAAAACCCTACTTGAGTCCTCCAAGGATAATTCTATCGGTAACTTGTCTTGCTCTATCTTTGATTGCTTTGAGACAATCTTCTATTAGGGTAAACTCTCTCATTGACTCTGCATTTGCAAAACTTATCCTTACAGCAGGTCCCAGTGTAGTTAGATGCTCGAGAACATGTAGCTCTAGCTTTGGTCCATCTAGATTAGTGAATGAGGTATGAAGATGCCTGGTGTCCTGATATTTTATCCTTTGCACCTCCTCAAAGGCTATTTTTGCTCTTATTTTTATTCCATGAGTCAATTGAGTCCCTTCCTCTACAGTCACCTCATCTTGTTTTGGCGTTCGAGTAGGTGGTATCAGCAAAATGTCTCTCATCTTCATGTCTATCATATATGTAGACTTCAAGAGATCTCCATCTAACCATCTTTAAAGTGGTGATATCTTTTGCCATGATTGTCACCCTATGGATGTGGGTTGTAAGAAGAAATGTATTCTGAAAAAACTCTATATTGAGAAAGTCCTTGGTAGCCACCTGCAATGCCCAAATAGCTATTCTTTGCCACCGGTATCCAAGGCATACAAAGTTCATATCATCACAAACTTGCCTAACAAGCCTTTGAAAAGGAGCCTTGGGAATACACAGTCTCATGGCTTTCTGGGCCCTTCTTAGCTCCATTAGAACACTGACCTTTTTTGTAAATATTTTCTTTTTTGCTTGTTTGAGAAGATGCATTGGCTTTCCTTTTCTTGGATGTGAATCCTGTCCTCTTGATGTTGCCAATTTTACTATGTGTGCCATCTTCCTGGTAGTAGCCTTCATCCTTGCCATTGTAATTGATGCTAAACTACACCTGAGATCATAAAACATAAGCCCTAACTCCTCTCTCTCTCTCTCTCTCATGAAAGGCATGACTGAACACAGTGCAAGCATGAACATAACACATTTCTCTATCAAGGTTTGTGTAGCCTTCTATCCTCTCTATCCTTTGATGCAACTATTGATAGATGGCATGGAGTAAACTCTGCAATCAGTATAGCATTATTCATTTATTAAAGTCAACATGCTTGGGCCAACGACAAATACTTGGGCATTTGTGGATGCTAGGCTAGAGCTGCAATGCTTCCCCAGCATCCTCACCCAACAATACTATCATGCTAATTGGTGTTGGTTCATCCTACAAGGGGAAGTGCTCTAATGGAATGTTATATCACTGAAGATACCACTTGTTCTGCTCTGCTCTGAGAGACAGACAGAGAAAATGCTAGATATGCTCAATTTGAGGATCATCAGATATCACTGCCTATCATGTCCAAGGAAGACTAGAAAGCAACCTTAAAAAGGGATTATATACACATTAAAAACTTGTTTTGAGGTTTCATGGAATACAATTATTTGTCTCATCCATGTGCAAGTTTGAATCTTGCCATGGTCTGCAGGGTCCTCTAGGGCCAGCTCATGCACAGTGAAGTAAGGGCCAACCACGGTAGAAAAGGGGCATAGAAAAGCCAACATCCAAGCTCTGTTTGTCTGTCTCTCTGTTTGTATGTCTCTCTCCCTCTCTCTATCTAACTCTCAATTCTTTCCTTGTCTCTGTCTATCTCTCAATTCTTTCCCTCTCTCTATCTCTTTGTCTCTCAGTTCTCTCCCCCCCCCTCCCTCCCTCTCTCTCTCTCTCTCTCTCTCTCTCTCTCTCTCTCTCTCTCTCCCTCTCTCTCTCTCTCTTAGTTCTACTTGTTCAAGTTTGAATTTCTCCATGGGCAAGTCGAAGAAGATCTACATGGTCATCTAGGGGTGATCTCATGCAGAATAAGGCTAGGGCCAATCAAGATAGAAAAGGGGCATATAAAAAGGATGGATAGACCAAAATATGACCCAAAAGGCCCCTATAATTGGTAGTTCTAAGCCACTCTTATGTAACATGCATTCTAAGAAGGTAGCACATACAATCCCCCCCCCCTCTCTCTCTCTCTATATATATATATCTATCTTTGTCTATCTGTCTCTCTCTCTCTCTCTCTTTGCATCATCACCTTGAACTTCACAAAAAGAAGTTGCACTCGATTATGCATTGGCCCAAAAAGCATACAATCTATTAATAGGTAGTAACATTCACACTTACATAGATCCCCAACTAGAACTAGCACGGTGGTTGTTATTGTGAAGATAGTGGGAGAGAGGGAAGGAGTCTCACTTGCGGCTTTCTCACATACACAATGGGGGAATACACACATAGGTGGAGTCAAAAAACAATTTTCCTCTTCTTAGTTGTGAAAGCCAAAAGAACTCTAGTACAAAGAAATAGAAGAACCCTATATGTGGGTCTCAAACCAAACTCAGCTAACTAAGGTGGCATACTAACTGAGCCACGAACTAGAGTAGATAAGGATAGCTTTCATCTAGTAAGCGGTATATGAACCGCATCTACAGCTAACAAGTCGGTGACATAAATGCAAAACGGTCACCCTGGCATATCACGAGTGGAGCTCGATATCTCAACACTCCCCCTCGAGCTCAATCCCAATTCTTGCACACCAAGCAAGTCTCTGAACTTGCGCAGCTTCTCTGCACCCAATGCCTTCATGAATATGTCAGCTACCTAATCCTCTGTGCTGACATAAACTAGATCAATAAGACCTAGCAAAACCTTCTCCCACACATAGTGATAATGCACCTCAATGTGCTTTGTTCTAGCATGATAGACTAGGTTATTTGCCAAGTGTATACTGCTCATGTTGTCACAATAAATGACAACTGGCCCATTTGTAGACTGATGCATATCATAAAGTAGCTTATGCAACCAAGCTACCTCACATGCAGCCATTGTTGCACCCCTATACTCAGCCTCTGTGCTCGACAAGGCAACTGTAGGCTATTTCTTGCTACTCCAGGTGACTGCAACACTCCCAAAAGAGAACACATATCCACTGGTAGATCGTCTATCAGAAGTACTACCAGCCCAATCAGCATCAGTGTATCCATGCTACAATGTGGACTTCACATACCTGAGTATGCATCTAGCCGCATCCAAATGCAGTTTCCTTGGAGCCTGCATAAACTAACTTACCAATCCAATGGCATAGCTTAAATCTGGCCTAGTAATAGTCATATAAATCAAACTTCCTACTATGCATCTGTACATAGTAGGGTCTTCCAGAAGCTCACCTGCATCTGTGCTCAGCTTCACATTCTGCTCCAAAGGAACTGAAATAGGCTTACAGGCTGTCATCCCATATTTGGACAGCATGTCCAATCCATACTGCCTCTGCAAGAGCTGTATCCCACTTGGTGATCTAATCACCTCAATGCCCAAGAAATAACGTAGCTCTCCCAAATCCTTCATCTCAAACTTCTACTTCAATAGCATTTTCACATGAAGGATATCTTCATCACTATCACCTGTGATGATCAAATCATCAACATAAATGACAAGAAGCATAATCCCTTTCTCTGTTTTTCTCACATAGAGTGAGAAATCTGCCTTGGAAATCTGAAAGCCAATAGTGACAAGATACTATCCTATCTTGTCAGATTCAAGCCATACAAGGCTTTTTTCAACCTGCAAACAAACTCAGGATGAATAGCATGAACATAACCTGCTGGCTGCTCCATAAAGACCTCTTCTTGCAAATCACCATGCAAGAAGGCATTCTTTACATCCATCTGATGTAAAGACCATCCCTTTGATGCAGCCATAGCAATGACTGCTCTTACAGTTGCCATCCTTGCCACCGGACTGAATGTGTGTCTGTGCATACCCCTTGACAACTAATCTTGCCTTTTATCTATTCACAGAACCATCTGCATTGTGCTTGATCTTATAAACCCACTTACAACCAATTGCATTCTTGTTTTTAGGCAAAGGCACCAATTCCCATGTAGTGTTGGCTTCCAAGGCATCCATTTCTTCATCCATGGCTTTCTCCCATTTTCCATTTCCGATGGCTTGCTCAAAAGAAGTGGGTTCTAGTTCCTGTATCACTTTGATCATATAGGCATAGTGAATGGCTATAAATCCATCATATTTCAGCCTATCCATAGGATACCTAGCTCTGGTAGACCTGTGCAAAATAGGCTCACTTCCAGGTGCTCTCAAAACATCCCTGGTCTTCCTTACTCCAGGTGTAACAATAGAAGGAATACCCAACTCATCATCAATGCTCTGTTCTGAGCCACTTGATTCACCATCCCCATAAGAGTGACCTGCATTCACATCAAACATGGGCTGATCTACCTTCTCTTTTCCTTTTTATGATACGTGCATACCACTATCTGCATTGCTTTGAGGAGATTCTCCTGATCTCAATCTACTTGCCCATGGCAAAGTATGTGACCCACTGCTAGAGGACACTGCAGGTCCACTGATATTTTGTGATTGCTGCTGTGAATTCTGTGTAGCATTACCATTTTGTGCATCTACATCAATCATCACATTTATTGGTTTATACCAGCTGCTCATCTCATAAAAAACAACATCTCTGCTCACTGTAAACTTACAAGTGGAAGGGTTATAGCATCTATACCCTTTCTGCTGCAGAGAATAACCAATAAAGACGCACTTCTCAGCTTTTGGATCCAACTTGGACCTCAACTCATCTAGCACATGAACATAGGCAATGCAACCAAAAGTTTTCAAATGAGAAATGTCTGGTTTCCTACTAGTATACATCTCCTCTGACGTCATGCCATGCATTGCTACAGTGGGAGTCCTGTTCATTATGTAAACTATTGTAGCAACTGCTTCAGCCCAATAATAATCTGGTAGATCTTTCTCATTTAGGATGGCCCGAGATACCTCTCCAATATGCCTATTTTTCCTTTCTACAAGTCCATTTTGCTGTGGGGTATGACTGCATGAATATTGCTGCTTTATGCCATGCTCCTGCAGGAATCTTGCAAACTCATTTGAGAGGTACTCTCCCCCTCCATCTGACCTTAGGCATTTTATTTGCAGGCCTGTTTCTTTTTTAACCATAGCTTTAAAAGCTTTGAAGTGCCCAAACACTTCACTTTTCTTTTTCATAAAATACACCTAAAATTTTCTACTGAAGTCATCAATAAAAATGACAAAATAGTGATAGCCTCCAATAGATGCAGCTTTAGTAGTCCACACATCAAAGTGGATTTATTCCAATGGCCTTTTACTCTCTTGAACATGCCTAGGAAATGGTTTCCTTACCAGTTTTCCAAATTGACAGGCTTCACAAACCTTATGCATTTCTGGGGGAAAATCTTTTGGTGAGCTTTTTAATGTGAGCTTTTCTACCATTTCCTTTGTTTTTGCGAGCTTTTCTTAGAAATCCACACGTGTTTTTGTTATAAGAAAGATGGGGAGGTTAGAAAGAGGGGGAGAGGATATAGGATATGTTCATTTTCATAGCATGTGGGAGGGGTGAAAGAGTGTATACTATGCACAAGGGGGGGCGAATATGAGTGGTAGTAGGAGGCAAAAAATTATGGAAGATATGTCCATATTCAAAGTAGAAGGGAGAAACTATGGGAGATATGTTCATTTTTAAAGTGTATAATTTGAAACTTTTGACCTCATATTTGGATTCCTCGTCGAATTCCGGTCATTTTGAGTACCAACATGACCATATTCCGATAAAAATTGAAAAAATGGTGTTTTTGTCATTTTGGCCTATTTTGGGCCTATTTTGAGTCTGCGCCAAAATAACAAAAACACCATTTTTTAAATTTTTATCGGAATATGGTCATGTTGGTACTCAAAATGACCGGAATTTGACGAGGAATCTAAATATGAGGTCAAACCTGTCAAATTATATACTTTGAAAATGAACAAATTTCCCACATGGTCTCCCTTCCCCTTTGCATTTAGTAGATGAACATAACTTTCACATTCCTCATCCTCTCTCTCCTCCTTACACTCCTCTTTGCATACCTTATAAGTTCCCCCTCTACGTTCTCCACTATGATAACGAATATATGTTATAACTCCCCTCCCCTCCCTTTTCCATGCCACCTTACCCATGTGCCCATCCCTCCCCCTTTCCTTTATCTCCCCTCCACCCCCTCTCTCATCTTAACTGCAACCACAACCCAAATTTTCAATCCACCCTACTCCATGAACCCCCCCCCCCTCTCTCTCTCTCTCTCTCTCTCTCTCTCAAGTGAATGAAAAGCTCGCAATATTCATGAAAATTGAAAAAAAGCTCATGACAAAAAGCTCACCAAAAAATCACACCCGCATTTCTGCAACCTTGAATTTAGGCAATCCTGCAACAATATTTTGGGCTTGCATTGATTTAAGTCACTGTATATTAACATGACCAATGCGTTTATGCCATATATTAATATCTGCAACTACACCGGTCCCATGTGCAAACATTGCTGCACTCAATTCAGGCATGTCTGCATCCAACGTAAACATACTGCCCTTCTTCTTTCCTTTTGCTATCAAGCGACTGTTATTTTTCATATCCTCAACAAAGCATCCATGAGGATTAAACTTGACCTGCAAGCCCTGCTCAACCATTTGACCAACAGAAACCAGGTTCTTAGTGATGTTCGAGACATGAAATAGATCAGACAGTTCTTTCTTTTTCCCATCCTGCATAGACAAAGGAATTTTACCAATCTGCACAATAGGATGTGCAATATCATCACCAGTCTCCACAAATCCTAGTTTTCCCATTTTGCTTGCATCCTACATCCATTCTGCATGACCTGTCATGTGGTTTGACACCTGAGTCAATATATCACACATCATTTCGTTCTTATGCACTTGTCAAAGAATTTGTCATATGCTACACCATAAATAGATGCTCATTTCTGTCATCACCCTGTCTACTAGAAGATGCATCATTGCCTTGATGCAATTTTCCATTCATAATGTCATTCTACTTTTTGTAGCAGTCCTTAGCCATATGACCCATTTTACCATAGTAGTAGCATTCAACATTGTTGTTTGCATTTTGGCCTCTCTACCATCCACCACAGCCTCTTTGGCTCCCCCTGCCTCTAGAGTTACCACGTCCTCCTCCATAGGACTGGTTTTCTTGAGTTTGCTGCATATTCTGATTTCTACCACGGCGGCCTCCTCTACCTTTGGCTCTACCTCTTCCAGCATTTGAGTAGAAGACAGTTTCTTTTGAAGTTCCTCCTAAAGAAGATGCACCTCCATTTCTCTACTCTTCAGAAATTAGAAGAGAAAACAACTCTTCAAAATCAGGAAATTTTTCACGGACGGCAATGGATGTCCAGAACTGTGCATAATCCTTTCCTAGACCATTCAAGTTCACAGAAACTAGATCATCATCTTCCACTAGTGACCCAATGGAAGCAAGTGCATCTGCAATTTTCTTCACCTTCATGTGGTAGTCATTTATGCTCAAATTTTCTCTCTGCACATTGTGCAACTCCTATTTGAGCTGCATTTTCTTGGCTTGCATACTTGTGCTATACATTTTTGCCAAAGTATCCCATGCCTTTTTTGGCATACTTGCATCCTGAATATTCACAATCATAGAATCCGAAATACTGATAGACAGCCAGTACATAACTTTTCTAGCTCTCTCATGCCATCCTTTAAATGCATGCATTTCCTGTTGATTGGGAACATTAGGAAGAACTGGTTCTTCTTCATTTCCTGTAATAAACTCCCAATAGCCTTTTCCCATAAGGAAATTCGTCATTCTAAACTTCCATGCCTGGAAGTTGTTCTTGTCAAGCTTTTCTGTGACAATCTGTGAAAGAGAATCAGACGCCATTACAAAACACTGCAAAATATTCTGTCACTGCAAAAAACGCAGCTTTTTCCTCACACGGGTAGATCTGCAAAACTGACGAAAGTGGTATTTGACCACACAGTCACTTCCTAGTGACAATTTTGCATCAACAAGCAACAAGCATGATTCTGCAACTTCTAATATCTCTGCACATGTAGGCATACGATGCAGTTTCTACGGCAACTTTTCACCGACCAGCCGAGCAATGGTCGCATAGCAAAAACAGGGCCTTTTTCTGAGTGCTGCGAAGAACTTCTACCTTTAAAATGGGCCTCGAAATGAACTCGAATCAGAAAAATAAAGTCACCAAGGGTTTTGCCCTTGCCCATAGCATATACTGCCCTCTTGCCATACCACGAAGGGTGTCTCAATCTAAGACAGTGCACCCTTGCACTTTTGCCTGTGCTACCTACAGAGATTTGCTCCCAAACTCGAAAAAGGAAAGCAACACTGGACCTCTTACCAGGACACTGCAAACTTGGTTTGCTTTCTTGAGCTCCTTACCACAAACAAGGCTCTGATACCATGTGAAGATAGTGGGAGAGAGGGAAGGAGTCTCACTTATGGCTTTCTCACATACACAATGGGGGAATACACACATAGGTGGAGGCTAAAAACAGTTTTCCTCTTCTTAGTTATGAAAGCCAAAAGAACTCTAGTACAAAGAAATAGAAGAACCCTATATGTGGGTCTCAAACCAAACTCAACTAACTAAGGTGGCATACTAACTGAGCCACGAACTAGAGTAGATAAGGATAGCTGTCATCTAGCTATTATTCATGGGCGGTGTACCAACCGCATCTGCAGCTAACAAGTCGGTGACATAAATGCACAACAGTCACCCTGGCATATCACGAGTGGAGCTCGATATCTGAACAGTTATTTCAAATATTCTCTCTCTCTCTCTCTCTCTCTCTCTCTCTCTCTCTCTCACTTCTCTCCCTCTCAGTTCTCCCTCTCTCACTTCTTTGTGTGTCTCTCAGTTCTCTTTCCCTCTCTCTCTCTCTCTCTCCCTCTCTATCTATCTATCTCTCTCTCGCACACTTCTCTTGCTCTCAGTTCACCCTCTCTCACTTCTCTATCTATCTCTCACTTCTTTTCCTATCTCTCTGTGTGTCACTTCTTTGTCAGTTTGTCTCTCTCTGTCTCAGTCTTTGTCTCAGTCAGTCAGTCAGTCAGTCAGTCTGTCTCTATCTCTTTTCTCTCCCTTGTAGTTCTCCCTCTCTCACTTCTTTATCTATCTCTCACTTCTCAGTAAGTCAGTCAGTCTGTCACTTCTCTGTTAGTCTGTTAGTCTGTCTGTTTGTCTCTCTCAGTTCTCTCTCTTTGTGTGTGTGTGTGTGTCACTTCTCTCCCTCTCAGTTCTCCCTCTCTCACTTCTCTTCCTGTCTCTCACTTCTCTATCTCTCTCGCACTTCTCCCTCTCCCAATTCTCTCTCCCCTCCCCCCTCCCCCTCTCTCTCTCAATTCTCTTCCCCCCCCTTTGCTCTCTCTCTCTCTCTCTCTCTCTCTCTCTCTCTCTCTTTGTGTGTGTGTGTACACACCATATATAGTGTACAAAAGAAAGCAATATGGAGGGTTGGGAAATTCCCAATCCTCCTAATTGCTTTCTTTTGTACATCTCTCTCTCTCTCTTTCTCTCTCTCTCTCTCTCTCTCTCTCTCTCTCTTTCCATCTCCTCCTATCCCTATCTTTCACCTCTCTCTCTCTCTCTCTACACACCATATAGAGTGTACAATTGAAATGGATTAGGAGGGTTGGGAATTTCCCAACCCTCCTAATTGCTTTCTTTTGTACATATGTTACTCTATCTCTCTCTCTCTCTCGTTGTCTCTCTCTCTCTCCAAGCTCTAGAGTACCTCAACTGTTTAAACACACCAAAGAGTGTGCCCTTAAAGAGCTAGTCCCTTGTGCTCTTCTTCATCTTCTTCACTCTTAAAGAGCCAACCCCTTGTGAGCTCTTACTTGTACAAAGCTTGTATCTCCTTCTCTATATTTCGTGATGCTGCCAGAGTGGATATTACAAGCATTGACCAAAATAGCTTCCTGCTCCCATTTCTCCCTCCCAGCCCTCATCTCCCCCTTGTGTCCCTCTTGCTCCTCTTCCTCTTCTTCTTCTTCTTCTCCTCCCCCTCCTCTTCCTGCTCCTATTCCCTCCCCCCCCTTGATGACCTGCTCCCGTTTGGAGAGAGAGAACCTGGAAGCAAAAAATTGCATGATGTAGGTGGTGGCGAACAGCAATCGTCATGACAGATGGAGCTCCTTGCACGAATGGATGGAGAGGAGGTGGATTTCATGTGACTTAACTAAATGTTTATGCTAATCAAGGATTCATTCGATATAAATAGTAAGTGCACCTCATTTTTTGCATCTATTAAATTGTTATTAATAATCACGTGTGTGAAGTGTAACGTCTCGAAAGTAGTGCCAAAAGTCATCCTATCCTCCCCAATGGTCATGCATTTCCTTTCCTCCTATCCTCATCGGTTTTCTTTCTTGGAGAGAGTCACACACATCATGCCACTGCCATTGTCGAGTTTCCATGCCCCAATGGAACAGAAAGGTGTCTCTCTATCTCTTTCTCTCACGGTGTGTGTGTCATGCTACTCTGTCTCCCTTTCTCTTACTCTTACTCTCTGTGTGTTTCTGTGTGTTTGTGTTGAAGACTTAGCCTCCACCTATGTGGCCAATAACCCAGGGTCAGCATAGGTTAGGATAAGTCAATCCCATGGCACAAGGCAGTTACTAAGCATGTAGTGGATACCACTGTCTGTAACCTGATAAGTAGTGGGCTAATGCAATAGTATGATGTATTGTAACAAGGGCTGTTACTAAAAAATATAACTGACTACATACTTATAACAGTCGGGAGGGACCTGGATAGCTATAAAAGTCCTGTAACAACCCATTTTGAGGTTGAGTAGTTGTCTATGTCTATTAAAGCATAATACAAAATATCCGTTTTGCAAGTTCATGAGTTCTCTGCTGTTCTTATGTTGTTTAGTACCATATACATGCAATCCAACTCCTATCAGTCTCTTGTCCAACTCCTTGCACCTGTTGCATTTGAGTTGACATGTGTTCTATGTTTGCATTACGTGAATGCACCCTGAACACATTTGGTGATCCTCACAACGTTCATTCCTAGAGTCTCTAGTTCACACTACTTCATGCTAATATCAATAGTAGAGATAGCAACTCCACAAACACAAAAGCAAGTTGAGTATAAATTTTTACCCTACTATTCTAGGAGGGGTATTCCAGTGATCATAGGAGAGTGGTGTTCGACTCCAATCCACATGTGAGTTTGATGAACTCAGAGATTGACACAACTCCAAATGATCTCTACACAGCAGAGACAGTGATCACTACATAGAAGAATGCACATGTGAGTTTAGGATTCCTTGTGCATGTTTTCAGGTCATGGTATGAGATTGGCACCATTGCCATTCTCCACGGAGATTGACACAATTCCATATGATCTCTACACAGTGGAGAATTGATCACTACATAGAAGAATGCACATGTGAGTTTAGGCTTCTAAATGCCATTTCTTAGGGCCTAATAAGAGATTGGCACCACTGCCATTCTCCACTTGTACAAATGTTTACCCTACTATTCTAGGAGGGGTATTATGACATGAAGTTGGGGGTAATAAACTTCACGCACCTCTTCACTTCCTGTTGCTTTCGAACTGACTGCCAAAGATATTTATCATTGAGAATGGGACATTAAAAAGAAGCTTTTATGCCAAGATACCACACCATACTTTCCTCCCTCAGATGAGAATGAAGATGGTAACATCCCAAGTGATGTTGTAATCAAGCATAGGGAGAAGGAAAGGATTAGCAGAGGCCATAATCTCAACGAGCCGGTCTGCGCCAAAGAGAAGAGCAATACGTTGTTGAAAGAAGATCTTACGGCTCAACATGACATGAACTGATATATATCGATGAGTTTGAAGGGGCTGATTAGGTCGGATGGGTAGATTCCGAGGAAACATTGCACCTCCTTCATAGACACCTTTATACTTAGCTTAAAACACTCTACAAACTATCATTAGACATAGAGGCCTATAACTTTAAGTAGAGATATGATATCAGAGATTCAATCACACAAAGAGATCCCTTGAGATGGGCTTCACGCTGATATAAGTGTCATTGAAAACAGACAGACGGTTGAAGAGATATGGACAATTTACTGGAAGGAGGTAAAAACTGTCATGAAAACAGACTATCAAACACAGAGACTCATAATATTTTGCAGTAGTATTTGATTCAAGATCTAAGCAATACAAACATGCGCCTTAAAGAGAGCTTCGCATTGATATATGTTTCCTTAGAAACAGAGAAGCGGCCAAAAAGTTATGGACAGTTTACTAGACGGGGGTAAAAACTATCATGAAAACAGACTGTCAGACACAGAGACTCATAACTTTTTCTAGTAGTATCTGATTCAATATCTGATCACATATAAACATGTGTCTTGAAGAGAGCTTCGCGATAATATAAATTTCATTACAATTGGACTAGCGAGTAGAAAGTTATGAGCAAAACACTAACAGGGGGTCAAACTGTCATGAAAACTACCCTCCACCCAGGCTAATTTTGCCTGAGCAGGATGCTCCCTCAAGACTCCACCTTCATCAACGATCCACCCCTCATAGATTTCACCTAGAAGAGAGGAAGAAGTTTACATGGTGGCTCAGGAAACAAATGGACCATGTATGCACAGTGAGCGGCCGAATAGAAAGAACTTTCAAGGCTTTAAAAGAGAAAAGGAACGAGACACTCAAGAGAGAGAGAACCTGAAGTGACCTTCATTACAAATAGAGTGAGAATCCACTTCAACACTACAAACACAAGGGAGAAGAAGAGGTTTCATACATACAAGAGGGAGCGGAAGCTCCAAGACTACTCATAGAGAGAGAATAAACTAGAGAGAGATGGACTCAAGAGTCTACATAAGAGAATATCTACAAGAGGGAGAGAAGGCTCATGGAAGAGGCTTGGGGAGACTAGAGCTACAGCAACATGAGGCCTAATGGTGGAAGAGATTGATGAACAAGGGACAAGAGGGCTCCTTTTATAGAGATTTTGTTACCCTCCTTCACCCATTTACAATTGCTGCCTGTAGATTCCTTTCCCCATCAATCACATAATCATGTATGTCACCATCCATGTCCTTTTTGGCTACTCTTGCCATGTGTCCCATCACAAGATGCTCAAGACTCTTAAAATATTGAGAAAGTCAAGAGTCTCCTCACATGGAGCCCATAGGGACCCTCTCTTTTCCACATGTCTACATCCTCCTTATTCAACATAGGAGTTCTAGAAGGATTCCTCTTGACTTCACACTCCTCCACATGCCTTCCACACGCTTGGCATGTGGCCTCTCTTATATTATTAGAACACATGGACATGAGCCCACCTCTTTATATGACTCACTCTTCCTATTTTCTAAAAAACTCCATAATATCCCATACACAAATAAGTCTCACCCCATACCAAGGTATTTATAATTCATACCTATGGTATTTACAATGAGCCATTCCACTCATCCTCTCCATCCCATATAATATCATAGAAAATAGAAAATATGATAGCCGCTAGGCTATCACTTGATACTCAAACTCTTATCAAACATAGAGAAAAACAATACCAATACCAATACCAAATTAAAAATATCAATTTTTGGTGTCACATCTTTCCCCCCCAGCAGATCCTCTCTAGTACAGAGAGGGTCTGCTGGCCCTCAAGGTGGTCGAGCATAGAAGAATTTAAGGCGATACTCATTGGTGCGTCCGGGTATCACCATGCCATCAACATCCTCAAGCTAAAAGGTTCCATTCGTGAACTTCTTTTTGACTTGATATGGTCCCTCCCATCGGCCGATAAACTTTTTGTCTAGCCGCTTGTCTAGATGGCTATCAAATCTCATTACCAAATCTCCTTTTGCAATATGTTTCTTCTTGCGTAATTTGGTGTCAAAACGGGCCTTGCGCCTTCTTTGAGAAGATTCCAAGTATTGTAAGGCCTGTAATCTGTATTCATCCAAGGCTTCTAGCTGTACCAAGCATTGAGCATAGGCATCCTCCTGTCCTTCTATTCTTGCAACAGCTGTGCGAAGACTATGTATCTCCAATTCAATGGGTAAAATGGCTTCTATTCCATACACTACTTGGAATGGTGTAAACCCAATAGCTAGCTTGTGTGTGGTTCTGTAAGCCCATAAAACTTCTGCCAAGTGCCTATCCCAATGCCTTTTCTTGGTGTCAACAAGCTTTCCTATTGAATTGCACAACAATCCATTTGTTTTCTCAACCAAGCCATTACATTGGGGATAGTATGGCGTGGACATGCTATGATTTATCTTTAGTTTATGCACCACATCTTCAATTAGTTCATTTCTAAAAGAGGTTCCTCCATCAGTGAGAATTTCCAAAGGACAACCAAAGCGTGAACAAATTTGATCAAAGAAAAATTTTGCAACTGTGCTTGCCTTGCTATTGACTGTGGCCTTGGCCTCTGCCCATCGAGTTGCATAATCTGTGGCCACCAATAAATAATGCTTGCCTTGGAGCGAGGGAGTGGTCCCACAAAGTCCAACCCCCACCTCTCAAATGGTCCATATGCTGGAATAGGCTTTAAGGGCCCAGGAATCAACTGTTGCCTTCCAAACTTTTGGCATACTTTACAACTTCGACACCATTCATATACATCCTTATGGAGGTGTGGCCAAAAGTATCCTGCATTAAGAATTCTCCTAGCTGTGCTTGCTGAAGCAAAATGACCAAAGCATTCATGACACATTTCAAGGATTCTCCTAGTCTCCATGGGATGGACCACCCGACGGAGCACCTTATCTTTTCCCAATTTATAAAGAATGTCATCAACAATAGTATAGGGACAAGCCTTCCTTACCAATCTTTGCTTCTGTTGTGGAGTTAACCCTCGAGGAAACATGCCTTCTTCCACATATTGCTGAACATCTTGTAGTTCTGGCCATCCAGTGTCTACCAAAGAAACCACCCCCCGGTCTTGTACTACAATGGCTTGAGTAGCTAACTCATCTGCCCTTTGATTTTCTTTTCTGTTTATATGAACAAACTTGCAAAAATCAAACTGAATACATAGTGCCATAGCCTTTTGATTAAGTTCCTTCAAATGAGGACTTCTTGTCTGGTAATGCCCTTGAATTTGTTTTATAACAAGCTGAGAATCTCCTCTTACTTCTAATTCTTTAACTTGACTTTGAAGACAACCCTCCAAACCAAGAATCAAAGCATTATACTCAGCTACATTGTTAGTTGTGATACCTGGGAGCTCTTGTCCTCTTGCCCATACCTCTTGACCTTCAGGATTCATCAAGACTATCCCCCTAGCTCCTTGTTGGCATGAAGGACTAAAAGCCCCATCAAAATACAAAACAAAAGCTGTTGGTGGTGTATCCCTTTCATCTCTAATGTTCTTCTTACATTTCTTTTCTTCTCCTAGATCCTCCCGTTCTGTGAGCAAATCTGCCATAGTGGACCTAGTGGTATTTTCAGTGACAAAAGAGAGAGAACTCTTGAAGCTCTGACAACCATTTTGCAAATCTCCCCCCAGGATTAGGCTTGCGAACTAGATATGCTAATACAGACTGAGAGGTAAGGAAGAAAAATGGTCGAGGTAATAAATAGGAGCGAAATTTTCTGACTGAAAACACCAAAGAGAGAGCTTGCTGCTCCATTTCTTCATACCTTGTCTCCACATCTGTAAGCTGTCAGCTGGCATAATAGATGGGTTGCATTCTACCTGCCTCTCCTTTTTGTAGCAATACAGCACCAACTGAATGCAAAGATACATGTGGATTTACATAAAAGTCTCAATCAGGGGGCTTTAATATTGGGCCCTTACTCATGGCCTCCTTAAGTTGCTGGAAAGACTCTTGTTGCTCCACATCCCATTGGAAAGAAACTCCTTTTCTTATCAACAAGTTCGTGGGATGCACTATCTTTGTGAAATCATCACAAAAGCATTGATAGTACTTGCTCTTTCCTAGAATTCTGTGAACACTAGTGACATTCTCAGGACTTGGCAATGCCATGATTGCTTGAACCTTGTCAGGATCCATTTGCAGGCCTTCTTGAGACACAATATACCCCAACAAGACTACTTTTATTTGAGCCAAATGACACTTGCTAGGATTTAGACACCCTTTTGCTTCATCAATCCTAGCTAAGGCCATCTTTAACTTCTCCATGTGATCTATGCGCCGAGAATAAATGCAAAAATCATCCAAAAACACCCGTATGAACTTTCCCAAGTAAGGATCAAGAACTTGACTCATGAACCTTTGAAATGTAGCTGGTGCATTGGTCAATCCAAAAGGCATCACTCTGTAAGCAAAAACTCCCCAAGGTGTGACAAATGATGTTTTCTTTTGATCTTCCTCCCGAATACGAATTTGAAAGTACCCAGAATACCCATCACATACAGAATACATCTCATGCCCTGCTACTTGGTCTAGTATTTCATCTTGGAATGGCAAAGGAAAATGATCCCTCTTAGTGCATGCATTCAAAGGACGAGTCCACACAAACTCGCCACTTATTTCCTTTCTTTGGTGTGACAACTACAGGAGATATCCATTCTGAATCATCAACAGGAAAGATGAATCCCGCCTCAAGTAGTTGTGTTACCTCTTTCTTTAGTGCCTCAGCTTGGATCATCCCCAATCGCCTTAAGCGTTGCACAACTGGCTTGCTTTCTGGCTTCAACTCAATATTGTGCTCCACAAGAGAGACTGGTCGAACCTATGAATAGCTTGTTACAAAGAGACATGGAAAATCATCTAGCATATCCAAGTACTGGAGCTTCTCACTGCCTGATAGAGAATCACCAAGAAGCTCTTCATTGCATTGGCATCGTTTAGTGTGCTCCACATCCTCCACATGAAGTGTCTCTACAGGATCTTCTTGCACCACCACCTTGTTCCTTCCTGACTCATCCCAATCAGCACCAAGACAAAGACCAAAGGCCACTCCTTCCACCTCACCCTCTGAGTTGGACTCCTCGAAGCTACACCCTGTCTCTTCTTCTTCATCGGTTAAGTCAGAGCTTGAACTCTCTGATGTTGAAGACTCCTCCGTGACAACTTCATTTTTGCGGCTTCTGATGTTGTAGCGCACCTTCTTATCATTTCCCTGCAAAATCAATTCTCCAGTATCCCACTTTTGAACAGCCTTCACCTTGCGTAGCCAAGGCCTTCCCAAAATCAATGGATAGGCACGTGCATCTGGCTTGGTATGGATCACCTGAAAAGTAGTCGGCACAGAAATTCCACATACATCCACTTCTAGATTCTTCACAACTCCCAAGGTCTTAACCCTATTGTTGTCAGCCAATTTCATGCGATAAGGAGAGGTAGTACTAGAATATTTTAAATCAGCATCTATCATGGTCTTCTCACTCATGACATTAATCGATGCACCTCCATCAATGTACACATTAGAAATCACTTGACCATCAATGATCACATCAACCAGAGGTACATCATCACCAACATCTATATCTACCTTTTGAACAACAGGAATGACACTTTTCTTCTTTTTCTTCTTTGACACTCTTGTGCTTGCTAGTTTTCCCCATTCCTTCCGTAGTTTTGGAGATAAAGCAAGTAATTGATCAAAGGTGATATGAGCTTCCTTTTCTTTAAGGTCAGACAACAAGTCATAGCTTCCAATTCCTTGTCCTAAAGGAAAGTCTGACTAGCTAATTCTCCTTCTAGATGCCTTCTTTTTCTTACTACGGTGTTCCTCTTCCTGATGTTCCTCATCTACTTCTTCCTTGCTCTCTTCTTCTTCTTTTGCTCTACCACGCCCCCGTTTAGCATCATTACCTCTCTTTCCTCATCCCCTGAAGAAGCTTCTAACAAGGATACTTGTTTTTCTTCTTTCTTTCTCAATCTAGGACACTCGGGGCGATAGTGACCTTTTTCATTACATTCATAGCAAGTGACCCCACTCCTATCTCGAGGCCTATCTTCACTCTTTGGTGCTCTAGGTTGTTGTGCATTAACCAAATGCAATTTCAAATTAGCAAACTCTGCCATCAATTGGGAGATATTATGATCTAACTCAGAGGACTTTGGTACCTCAGGAGTGCCCATTACCTCCACCTTAGAAGTTGAAGCTATTGAAGACACAAAAGAGGATTCGATTTTTTGAGAAGCTTCTTTCTTGGTTGCAATGCGAAGTGCCTCCATGTATGTTGTTGGACTTTACTCATTACTTTTGAGCGAAGATGAGGCTCCAAAGCCATAACAAATTTGCTCATCTTTAAGTGCTCCATCCCTGAGAGACTTTGAGGGGCTGATGATGTAGATGCCATAGCTTGCAAAGCTTCCCTTTCGTACTTTGTCCATAAAGTTTCATATCGGATTGCCAACGCAGAGACCAACTCACCCTCTCCTTTATAGAACCGGTCCAACTATAACATCAAAGCATTTGGTGACTCCACTGCCCCAAATCTCTACTTCATTGTTGCCACCACTTAGTGCCAGTCCTCCTTGGTAGAGTCTGGCAAGGTCTCATGCCAACTCAAGGCTACACCTTCAAGAAAATCAGGCAAAATCTCTACCCGATCCTTCATGGACCATCCAGAAAACCGGCATCCTCGAACAAAATCCCAAAGATAAGACTTTGGGTCTTCCCCTTGGGTCCCTCGAAACACTGGAATCTTCACCATGATGAAACACAAAAAGGAAACACCAAGATCCAAATAATATCCCAAACAAGATCTGAACAAGATCCACAAAGCCTTAGTATACCAAGACCAACTTATTATGCATAACCACTTGTTGAAAACCCTCCACAATGTGATCCTCAACAAAATCTTTAAAAATAAGTGACCCATGAGCACCATGAAAACATTGTGTATACATGCATTCTAGAATCACCCTTCTCACAATAGGAAGTGCACATAAAAGCTTCAAGATATTGTACTCTTCATCATTTGCATAGCAAAAGAAGTTGAAAGCATTAAGAATCACCACTCCACTGTTATAGTCGAAAACTACCCAAAGACTCAATTCTTCTTCACACCAAGCTACCAGTGCATGGAACAATCCCCAATCTATCATTGTGCTTGCTGCCGGTGTTGTCGATTCACCAACATATTCAACAGTGCAAACATAAAGGATATGATCATGGTGATTGTGCGAATAGCTTGAGCATCACCTTCACAATCTTCAAGTTCTCTTAAATAGGTTGCAATCTCTTGTAACGGAGTTCTTCCAAGCATCTTCTTTATCTCATCAAAACACATGCCTCATCTAGGCATAACATGCAATCAAGTACACCCGAGACCGTTTAGTAAGGTGGGATGAATCCAATACCAAACATACCCGGCGTCTCCACCAAAAGATGTGACATGAAGTTGGGGGTAATAAACTTCACGCACCTCTTCACTTCCTACTACTTTCGAATTGACTGCGAAAGATATTTATCATTGAGAATGGGACATTAAAAAGAAGCTTTTATGCCAAGATACCACACCATACTTTCCTCCCTCATATGAGAATGAAGATGGTAACATCCCAAGTGATGTTGTAATCAAGCATAGGGAGAAGGAAAGGATCAGCAGAGGCCATAATCTCAACGAGTTAGTCTGTGCTAAAGAGGAGTGATACGTTGTTGAAAGAAGATCTTGCGGCTCAACATGACATGAACTGATATATATCAAGGAGTTTGAAGGGTCTAATTGGGTCGGATGGGTAGATTCCGAGGAAACATTGCACCTCCTTCATAGACACCTTTATACTTAGCTTAAAACACTCTACAAACTGTCATTAGACACAGAGGCCTATAACTTTGAGTAGAGACATGATATCAAAGATTCAATCAACAAAGAGATGCGCTTGATATGAGCTTTGCGTTGATATAAGTTTCATTGAAAACAGACAGACGGTTGAAGAGATATGGACAGTTTACTAGAAGGGGGTAGAAACTATCATGAAAATAGACTGTCAAACACAAAGACTCATAACATTTTGCAGCAGTATCTGATTTAAGATCTAAGCACATATAGACATGTGGTTAAAGAGAGCTTCGCATTGATATATGTTTTGTAAGAAACAGAGAAGCGACCAAAAAGTTATGAATAGTTTACTAGACGGGAGTAAAAACTATCATGAAAACAGACTGTTAGACATAGAGACTCATAACTTTTTGCAACAGTATCTGATTCAAAATATGATCACATATAAACATGCATCTTGAAGAGAGCTTCGCGTTGATATAAATTTCATTACAATCGGACTATTGAGCAGAAAGTTATGAGCAAAATACTAACAGGGGGTCAAACTGTCATGAAAACTACCCTCCACCCAGGCTAATTTCGCCTGAGCAGGATGCTCCCTCAAGACTCCACCTTCATCAACGATCCACCCCTCATAGATTTTGCCTAGAAGAGAGGAAGAAGTTTACGTGGTGGCTAGGAAAACAAATATACCATGTATGCACAGTGAGCGGCCGAATAGAAAGAACTTTCAAGGCTTTAAAAGAGAAAAGGGACGAGACACTCAAGAGAGAGAGAACCTGAAGTGACCTTCATTACAAATAGAGTGAGAATCCACTTCAACACTACAAACACAAGGGAGAAGAAGAGGTTTTATACATACAAGAGGGAGCAGAAGCTCCAAGACTACTCATAGATAGAGAATAAACTAGAGAGAGATGGACTCAAGAGTCTACATAAGAGAATATCTACAAGAGGGAGAGAAGGCTCATGGAAGAGGCTTGGGGAGACTAGAGCTACAGCAACATGAGGCCTAATGGTGGAAGAGATTGATGAACAAGGGACAAGAGGGCTCCTTTTATAGAGATTTTGTTACCCTTCTTCACCCATTTACAATTGCTGCTTGTAGATTCCTTTCCCCATCAATCACAAAAGCACGTATGTCACCATCCATGTCCTTTTTGGCTACTCTTGCCATGTGTCCCATCACAAGATGCTCAAGACTCTTAAAATATTGAGAAAGTCAAGAGTCTCCTCACATGGAGTCCATAGGGACCCTCTCGTTTCCACATGTTCACATCCTCCTTATTCCACATAGGAGTTCTAGAAGGATTCCTCTTGACTTCACACTCCTCCACATGCCTTCCACACGCTTGGCATGTGGCCTCTCTTATATTATTGGAACACATAGACATGAGCCCACCTCTTGATATGACTCACTCTTCCTATTTTCTAAAAAACTCCATAATATCCCATACACAAATAACTCTCACCCCATACCAAGGTATTTATAATTCATAACTATGGTATTTACAACGAGCCATTCCACTCATCCTCTCATCCCATACAATATCATAGAAAATAGAAATAAGTGAGAGCCGCTAGGCTATCACTTGATACTCAAACTCTTATCAAACATAGAGAAAAACAATACCAATGCCAAATTAAAAATATCAATTTTTGGCATCACAGTATTCTAGTGATCATAGGAGAGTGGTGTCTGATTCCAATCCACATGTGAGTTTGATGATCTCAGAGATTGACACAGTTCCATATGATCTCTACACAGCGGAGACAGTGATCACTACATAGGAGAATGCACATGTGAGTTTAGGATTCCTTATGCACCACTGCCATTCTCCACTGGTGGCATTCTATAATGGCAAAAGTGCCAATCCACATGTGAGTTTAGGATTCCTTGTGCATGTTTTTAGGTCATGGTATGAGATTAGCACCACTGCCATTCTCCACTGGTGGCATTCCCCACACAGATTGACACAAATCCATATGATCTCTACACAGCAGAGACAGTGATCACTACATAGAAGAATGCACAAAGTGAGTTTAGGCTTCTCAATGCTATTTATTAGGGCCTAATAAGAGATTGGCACCACTACCATTCTCCACTTGTACAAATGTTTACCCTACTATTCTAGGAGGGGTATTCCAGTGATCATAGGAGAGTGGTGTCCGATTTTATTCCACAAGTGAGTTTGATGGTCTCAGTGTCATTATGTATTTACCATCATGAGATTACATGAGTGCCATTCTCTTCTAGTGGTAATCTAGACAAACTGAACATACAGATTGTCATTCCACTAATTTTATTGGCTGTAGTAGGATAATGGCAAAAGTGCCAATGCACATGTGAGTTTAGGATTCCTTGTGCATGTTTTCAGGTCATGGTATGAGATTGGTACTACTGCCATTCTCCACTGGTGGCATTCTCCACAGAGATTGACACAATTCCATATGATATCTACACAGTGGAGACAGTGATCACTACATAGAAGAATGGACATGTGAGTTTGATGGTCTCAATGTCATTATGTATTTGGCAGCATGAGATTGGCATCACTACCATTCTCCACTAGTCATAATCTAGACAAACTAAACTTGTAGATTGACATTCCACTATATTTATTGGTTGCAGTACGATAATGGCAAAAGTTTTAACGCACATGTATGTGAGTTTGATGATCTCATTGTCATTATGTAGTTGCTAGCATGAGATTGGCATCACTGCCATTCTCCACTAGTGGTAGTGCCAATGCACATGTGAGTTTAGGATTCCTTATGCATGTCTTCAGTTCATGGTATGAGATTGGCACCACTGCCATTCTCCATAGACATTGACAAAATTCCATATGATATCTACATAGCAGAGACGGTGATCACTACATAGAAGAATGCACATGTGAGTTTAGGCTTCTCCACTAGTGGTAATCTAGACAAACTAAACCTATAGATTGACATTCCACTAATTTTATTGGCTGCACATGTGAGTTTAGGCTTCACATTGCCATTTTCTAGGGCCTAATAAGAGATTGGCACCACTACATAGAAGAATGCACATGTGAGTTTAGGCTTCTCAATGCCATTTCTTAGGGCCTAATAAGAGATTGGCACCACTGCCATTCTCCACTTGTACAAATGTTTACCCTACTATTCTAGGAGGGGTATTCCATTGATCGTAGGAGAGTGGTGTTCGATTCCAATCCACATGTGAGTTTGATGATCTCAGAGATTGACACAGTTCCATATGATCTCTACACAGCGGCAACAGTGATCACTACATAGAAGAATGCACATGTGAGTTTAGGATTCCTTGTGCACCACTGCCATTCTCCACTGGTGCCATTCTATAATGGCAAAAGTGCCAATCCACATGTGAGTTTAGGATTCCTTGTGCATGTTTTCAGGTCATGGTATGAGATTGGCACCACTGCCATTCCTCACAAAGATTGACACAAATCCATATGATCTCTACACAGTGGAGATAGTGATCACTACATAGAACACTTATTTCATTAATTTTGGACTTATCAATGTACAAATTCATTTTTACATATACTTTTGGACTAGTTTTCAGATAAAATTTAAGAAAAGCCCAATCTTCAAAGCACATATAAAAACATAAAAACAAGCATTTTTATATATATTTTTTAAGGACATGAAACTAAAATTATAAAATTTAACGCAGCCTAGATAAATTACATGAAAAAATAAGATTCGGTTGTTGTAAACTCTCTTAATATTTAATGGTGTTAATAAACACCTTCAAAAGTTAAGCCTGAGATAAGTTACACAAAAAAGAGTGGTTCAATAATTGTAAACTCTCTTCATATTTATAATAGTGTTTAGGAAACACTTTCAAAAGTTACAAGTGGAAGTAGCAAACTCTCACAATATTTATAATTTAGGTGTTGAAAAACACCAAAAGTTACAATAAGACTCTCATTGGAAGGCAAATTACACCAAAAGTTACAATAAGACTCTCATTGGAAGGCAAATTTATGAGAAATTTATTTTCAAGACTACAACCATTCAATTTGATGAATTTTCTATTTTCAAGTCTTTAGCCTAAATTCAACCCATTCAAGAGCTGAGCTCATCTCATCCTCATCGATGTAGTTAAAATTATAGAAGAGAAGTAAGCATTGATGAATTTTCTCCTGCATAAAACTTTGTTTATTCCGAATGGCTTGCGCTTCCTGGGGGAAAAATCTTCCATAACGAGCCACACGCAAAGATATCTCACTTTGAAAGTCTATCAACTCTCTCCTATATGACTGCAATTTATCAATTTCAGTAGTAGCCATACTTATTTTTCTTTCCTCTTCCTTCTCTAAGCCCTTCTGACAAGCAAAGTCATCCTTCTCGTACTGGGTTAATGGAGCTGGATTTTGCTTTCTCTCCTCTCTCTTGGCAATCCATTCTTTGATGCTGCTAATGGCTTGCTTGACAGAATCGATTACCTTAAAAAGATCCATAAAAATGAGAGGAGAAAGGTAACGAGAGTGAGGAAGGTAACTAGAGGAGGTAAGGCAAGATGAAAGGAGTATGCTTGAGAAGAGGAGGTAAGAGGCTGCGGGCAAGATGGAGGGAGCAAGCTTGAGGAGAGGAGTAAGGTAAGAAGAGTAAAGTGGAAGAAGTGTTTGCTGCGGGTGAGATATAGAAGACGAATGAGGTGAGGAAGGTAACGAGAGTGAGGAAAGATATAGAAGACGAACGAGGTGAGGAAGGTAACAAGAGTGAGGAAGGTAATGAGATGAAAGGAGTATGCTTGAGAAGAGGAGGCAAGGCTACAGGCAAGATGGAAGGAGCAAGCTTGAGGAGAGGAGTAAGGTAAGAAGAGCAAAGTGGAAGAAGTGTTTGCTGCGGGTGAGATATAAAAGATGAATGACCTTTAAAGGAATTTATAGAACTACAGACTCATAATGTGGGATGAAAGATTTAGAATAAAGAATTGGTAGAGGCTGAGATGACTAGATGCAAGACCATAATGCGAGACATGTAAGATAGTGAGTACATTGAAATCTATAAAATAAAATGATGGGATGCAAGACCGTAATGGGAGACATTTGAGACATGTAAGACAGTGATAGTACATTGAAATCTAAAAAATAAAATGATGGAACACAAGAATGATATAATTATTAGAATCTCATCATGAGATATTCTTTTAATATAATATAAGTTAGTAATTATTAGAATCTCATCATGAGATATTCTTTTAATATAATATAAGTTAGACTTGCTGATGCAAGACCGTAATGCGAGACATGTGAGATGATAGATTTTGAGTACATTGAAATCTATAAAATAAAGTGATGGAACATAAGAATGATATAATTATTAGATTCTCATCGTAAGATATTTATTGTACATAATAAATGATAGATTTTGAGTACATTGAAATCTATAAAATAAAGTGATGGAACATAAGAATGATATAATTATTAGATTCTCATCATAAGATATTTATTGTACATAATAAATTAGACTTTCAAAAAAGTAAAACCTAATGTATTGTAATGAATAAATATCATAAAATATCCTAATGTATTGTAACATTTAACATAAGTTTAAAAAACATTATCATTAATCAATACAAACAAGATAAAAATCTTCAAGGACTCATGTTTCTTTCTACATGTTTTACAACTGAATAGAGTCTGATGAGTCCTCTTGAGGCTGTGATTCTCTAAGAGTACATTGAGTCTCTACTTGTGTGGATGGTGTACATTGAGATTCTACTTCCGGTGCAATCGGATAGAATTAATCTCTTCCTCGTTTACAAGATGTGATGTTGTAGATGCACATTTAGTCTCCACTTCTTGTGTAGGAAGAATGCATTGAGTCTCTAATTCAAGTGTAGACTGTAATGCTTCTACTTGAGGCTGTGATATAGAAGGAGACTGAATTGTCTCTTGTTTTTCTTTGGCTCCCTCAGGTTCTTCATTGAGTCCATCATGTTGTTTCCCAATGGTAGCAGTTAGGTAGTGAACAGTCTTAGCCACAAAATCTTGTAGCTCGAGCTTGGTATATGCTTCTATTGAGACATGTTCAAAAATTTCATTGAGATACAACATGAAGTTGTAGGCAATTCTCCACCCACTACTAAACATGTCTTTCTGCTCCACTACAAGGCGTGTCTGGAAATTTGGTTGGTCTTGATCCTCCCTGATTTTCATAATCGTAGAAACTAACTTGTTTGCAGACCTATCCATCATGACATATGACAAAGTGAATTTGTGTAGTAAATAGTAAGATGCATGTTCATAATGATATGATAAAAGAACACTTACCTGAACACCCCGTGAAAGCCTGTAAATGAGTTGACAAACCAACAATGGTTGTCATCAAGATCCCATACTATCAAGCTCCAATGTGAACTACATCACCAATAAAGAGCGATAAGATCTATCACAATATTAAGTATTAATTGACATAATATTACAAATAAGAGAGTAAAAGAAAGATTGAGACGATACTTACTTCTCATAATATGGCATAAAGACAACTAGCATGCCATCCAAGTCTAAAGGTTGTAGCATTGAACAAACATCATCTACTGTCTTCTTGGTATCACTAAGTATAGCTGAAAGAAGAGAATCGAGCATACAGATGTGATTCTGTACTGATCTAGGAAAGTGAGATATAACCGTACTGCAGCAATAAATAAACAAATGTTAGAAGCAGATTGAATCAAATGATTGAAGTATCAAGCCAAGAGATGTTCATATAAAACCTGAGGATGGCCATCATGACTTTGTCATTAGCCTCTTTCAAAGGGTCGGAGAGGATTGTAACTTCCTCGCTACCAAAAGTCAAAACACGAGGCTGCTTGCTAATGATAACCCTAACCTCAAAAGAGCTCCCCATTTCGTCCAATACAGCGGTTACATTAGGACAACTTATGGGCGTAGCAACCAATGTTTCCTCTGGATGCTCCACCATGTTATCAATAAATGCCTTAATGATAGATGACATAAATGCATATAGATGAAAGTCTGTATATGTCGACAATGAGGTTTCACCGCCTCTCAAATTAAAAATTTGAGCAAGGAGCAAAAAGCAGTTATATCCGACTCTCCACCCACAACTGTGGTCATCATTTTGCTTCACTGCAGGGCATGTTACATACTCTATTTGATCTTCTAAGTCACCCTCCATTTGCATAAGTGCATCTATAGCACCTACCAACTTTTGAGCCGATCTACACATCAAAATAGAAAACATAAATGAATGTGCGCATTGCATAGGATGCATCTCATTGACATAATTATGACACAAGTAGGTTATACTTACTCTGACACACTGCCATGGATAGATGCTATTGAATTGACAAAGAAGCATTGCTTGGCTAAGATGTCCACAATTACCAAGCTCCAATGCACGCTGCATTATCAATTAAGAATAATTATTATTTGATATAATCCTCCACAATGTAAGAGATAAGCTAGGTAGGGATTGATACTCACTCCTCGTGATATGCAGTAAAGATAACTCGTGCCGCAGTCAAATCAATAGGTTGCAACCACTTAAAAACATCATCTATGGTCTTCTGCTTATTGCTAAGTACACTAGAAACAAGAGGATCGACCATATATGCACATCTTTGTATATATAGGGGAAGTTGTTGTAAAACCATACTGCAATAAAAAGAAAAGAATATTAGTTCATTTGATCCAATGGAAATACAACAGCATAAAGTCAGTAAAAAGTTTGTGTCAAACCTGAGGATGGCGATTATGACGTTGTCATTAACCTCTTTCTTGAAGTTTATAAGGATTGAAATGTCCTCTTCATCGAATAGAAAAGTAAGAGGTTGTTCTCGAACTTGAAACCTAACTTGAAATGACTTCTCCATTTGCTGCAAGGTATGATTATTTTCTAGAGTCATCCGCCGATGGATAGCCAGAGCAGCTTTGCTTTCTTGAGATGAGCTTTCTATATTCTCTACTCCAGCTATGTCCTCCTCATCCTTCTCCTCTCCCTTCTCCTATAAAAGGATAAAATAATTATGAGATTTAAAATTTTAAATTAATTATATATTTAAAAAGACCTTTAAATGAATAAAGAAAATTAAACATAAGTTTTCATACCTCTACATATATTCGTGGTCTTTTTATGTAACCTTCAGAGGCAAGGTCAGTGTCATATCCATCTTCTTCTACTTCCTTGCTATCGCTGGTGTCCTCACTATCATATCCAGAGCTTTGATCATTTTCATAATCTTTCTTGCTCTCATCATACATGATCATCTCTATGTCAGCATCCTCTTCATGTGAGATCGGACCTTTCTTATCAAACTTTATTGTGAGAGAAGCCACGGCATCAAGGTATTCCAAGCAATCAGGGCTCTCAATAATATTTACATTGTGTCCTTTTCTGATAAGAGCTTCAAACAAATGTCCCATTCGACACAATGTGACTTCCCATCCGGACGGTAGCAAGAATTCCATCATACTAATTAAAAGATCAGCACTTTTTGCTGGCCTTTCATAGTGATTTGCGTTGCGATGGAGGGGACTTGAGCTTCATGCTCTTCCAGCAGTAGTTGCAATCTCTTTGCATTCCCTCTTATATTGTTTTGTAAGGAGTGATCATTGTAAGGGCTCTTCATGCACAAGAAAAAGGTTTCTAGACTCTGTATCGTGAGACCGCATTCTCTCTTTTCCCTTTTTCTTGAGTATATACCATTGTAAATCTTAAGCTCATTGCCATATTGTTTTTCTAGGGTAGTAGACATTTGTTCCTTGTCATCTTTATCAGCAAATATGACTATGTTACATTGTCCCAATCTACCAATGGTGGTACTCGGGGGGGTCACTATGTATAAACCCCGTATATCACGTGCGTTCAAGGCCTATATTTAAAGTCCCTTATCTGTAAAAAATGTCATTAATAAAATGTACCCCTTTTCTATACAAATCTATAAATTTTTTCCAAAACTATTTTAAATAGTCCCTTATGTATATTTATTTCTGTAAATTTTAGAAATTCAAAAAATCCTTCTGTTGAACTCACGTGATAGGGTTACATATGATGAGTGACCCCCCCGAGTGGTGGTATGTAATATTCTGTCAAGGAGTTGACGAATGTGATCCGGTGATATTTCATAGACAAAGAAAAGCTGAGGTCTCTCCCAAGCAGTGTCGTCGGACAAAAAATCATTCAATGAAACTCCCAGTTTGCACTCAACACTCTTTCCAGACTCTGAAATGATTTCATGTATGAAAAAAAAGCTTTTGTTCAAAGTTTTTTCTTTTTCGAGAGTGTGCTTATTGATGACTTTTTGTGCATATGCATACACATTTTCCGGAATGTCACTTCTCATAGAAGGAGTAATTTCAGATCCATCATCTTCTACCTTCACCCATTTATGCACCCAAGCCTTCTGTTTAGCTGACGGTAAAGCTGATGCCATCTGCCTCACAATGTTATGATCAATTTTACATTGGCTAATTGGAATATTTTTTTCTGCCAATAGATATTCAATTGCACTTTTACTGCATCACGCTTGACCTGTTCTATTAGTGTGTCTACACTGTGAATTAGACACGTATTTAGATGCAAAACAGAGAATACAGAAAGTGAGATTTTGGTGTAGGCTGGTAAATGTACATCAGTGCTTTCCAAACATTGCCCATGATTACCAAAGCACATAATTAAAAAAAAACATCAATGCTTTTTTGCAAACCCACATATACGAAAATTAAGTGAGGTGAGGAGAATGAGACAATATGTAAAATAGTTTTGCCAATAACAATGATGGGCTACGATTCAATCTCATCCTCAATGAGATCAACCCTTGCCAAATTATCTACTTTAAAATCCAAACAAGTGTTTAGATCTACAAATACATTCAACCCACTACTACTTGTGCTACTCATGTGCTCATCGAAATTAACATCACCAATGGTAGGCTCGTTCTCACGAGTAATGGCCTCAATATCTGTATCTCCTATCTCATGATCATCCTCCTCTCTCGTATCACGGTCATCATCACCTCCATGGCCATGATCATCCTCCACACACTCCATATTAGTAAATGTACTATACATCACTTTGGAATGTGGCATAATAGGTATGACATGCCACCATCTATTATTATCCACCATTGGTTGATAGCTCATTGATAGACAACCTAATTCAAACACAAATACAATCATGTTATTTTCCTTGCATTGAAGGTATCAAATATTTAAAAGTGAGTATTTTTATATGTAAGTACAGTACCTATTCACATTGTTGTAGTAGTACTAGTGTGTCCTTCTTACTTTGTCAAAACTTTGTGGCATCAATAGGAGGTCAATAGTTACAAAGCCACTTGCATGGCATTTGATTGTTGCATTAGGGCCTCTTTCCACCACGTCTTTAAACCAATTTACATCCAAAACATACACAAATAAGCGTCGAAAGTCAAGCTTAATAATATCTTGGATGATGCCACAATAATCATCCATGGCTCCATTGGCTCCCTCAAAGCTAGCAATGATGCCACAATCTTGTGTGCTTCTCTTATCATCAATCCGTTGTGTTCGAAAATGCTTGCCCTCACACCATATAGCATTGAACATAGTGCACTACACAAAGACAAATTCAATTTAATAAGCAATCTAAATTATTGAAAGCTCCTAACTTATGCATAACATTCTATATATCAACCTTGCTCATGCATCCCTTAGCATACTCCCATTCTTCCATTGTGATATGCATCCCCTCATATTTCTCTACTTTCTCCATTTCGTCAAGTAGCCAATCCACATGAATATGCTTTGGAAGTGCTCTTAGATACTGAGGGTATGGCACACGAGATCCATGGTGTGTACAAAAGAGGGCCGTTTCTTCTTATCTTCTTGCCTTTGCATCCTCGTATCTTGTGAGTATCTTGTCACCCATCTTTTCATCACATCCCTATTAAGCGTGCAATAGAGGTTGATATTATTAAGCAACTCCATGTCTATTACTTTGTTGCGTCCTTTCCCTTGAGGCACAATAGAGGCCATCCTTAGGTCTTCATCATCTCTCCATAGTCGTGGGAGAGAGCTATCCACATCAACAAGAAACTCAGAAATATATACAAGTGACTCTTGTACCAACCAACCCTCAGCCATGCTACCTTTGGGTCTTTCATTTTGTCTCACGAAACCCTTCAAGGTCTTCATGAAGCACTCGAGGAAGAACAACCATCATGCATGTATAGTACCACATATAGCAATCTCGTCCACCAAATGCACTATGAGATGTAGTTGGCTTGTGAGAATAGAACGTGGAAATGTCTCCTCCACTAAACAAACCACCTCCACTGACATAACTCGAGCATTCTCAAGCGTGGTGGGATCTATTTCCTTTTAGCTCACATACCTAGAAATGAAAAAGTACACCATATTAGCAATATGAACACCTTGCATGTAGCACTGATATGCATGACATTTTGTATCATGTAAAGTACCTCACAAGCTTGCCCATCTTGTAAATACAATTTTTCATGTCCTTCGATACACTACGAGAAATGCTAGTAGGTAGGATGAACTGAACACACGAGGAATGGTTGATTAGTTGCTTCTAATTCACTCACAAATTTGAAAGCAAAAAGATATTATGCACATAAAATACTTACATGGAGCATCTTGTGCCAATCATGAGATTTCAAGCCATATAATTACTCTACACCTCTTTTCTTACTCTTTGTAAAGGTCCCCTTCAAGCACCTCATACATCCAGTGGGAGTACGAATTGTAGTAATAGTGTGCTTCAGCACCGCCATCTCTAGATTTGATAACCTCGACGGTGCACGAGGTAAAAAAAACACGCCCATTTGGTCTCTCTTGTGGCCAATATTCACGCATCGTCCCTGTGGTACATAGATCCTCCCTTATGCCTGCGGAATCTCATGTCCCATTCAAATGTTCCCAAATGGTAGATGCCACATTCTTGAAGATATGCATGGGATCAAGCAGGTGATTAATCTTAATGTGGGACCAATATGGTAAACGATAAAAGATGGAGTATCTAAACAAAAGTTTGTGTTAGCGGGCAATCTTTATTTCTACCCAATATAGCACACAATAGTTACAAACCCTTACCGGCTCATGCCAAGTGGTGGAGGAGTCATGGAACCGTCCCAAATTCTCATCCAATCTCCCACAGTGAGTGATTGTGGGAGGACTTCATTCCAATGGGAAACATATCTAGGATGATCAGGTGGGAGAAATCGATGGTGGGTCTCATAGATGACCTTATTCAATGCATCAATGCATCTGCCCATGAGGCAACAAGCAAAGGACCACAAACAGGACATGCATGGTAACCCGATGTAGTGAAACCTGAACAATAGACGCAATTAAGAGTTGAAGGTGGGTTTAGGGTGCCACATCCTTTGCCTACTCATAGTTAGAAGTGCAATGCTTACCTGAACACTCACCATAGCTTGGGAAGTCATTCATCATCCACATCAAGATTGCTTTGCAGTTGAAGTCTCATAACGAGGGAGGCTTGCTCACATCATGCACCTTAATACCTCTCCAAAGTATCTCTAGCTCGTTAGTCAAAGGCTCCAAATAAACATCAGGATTTTTGACTTTATGTTTCCCTGGAATTAGAAGGGATAACATAACATGTCCTTTCTTAATCGCCATAGAGGGTGGAAGATTATAATTCACCAATATCATTGGCCATACACTGTAAGAGGTGCTTTTGAGACCAAATGGGTTCACACTGTCCATACCCAATCCAAGTCTCAAGCTCCTAGGTTCTTCCTTGAAGCTTGGCCATGTGTCAAAGTATTGATCATGAAGGCCATACACATTTCTCCCTACAATTTTTTCTCTCAAATTCCATCCACACCAATTGATAGCAAAAGATTGTTCGCTTTTCTCCAAATAGTCTTCAAGCATCAACTTTCGTCTTCTCCTATCTCCATCTGAAGCATGCCCAATTATGGGTCCAACTTTATCTTTCAGGTTTGCATTCCACATGGTCTCTAAAAGATTCCATTGGTTCCTTACAAATTCGCTATCAAAACAATTGCATGTGCAATGCACAATCAAAGCCATTAGTGGAAGAAGATCATGAAGAGGATTGACAATCAAAAGTCTAGCATAATAAAATATGATATGATTTTTAAAGGCATCTAAAATATTTGAGTATCCTTGTGAGCCTGCACAAACAACAATGGAGTCATTTGATGAGCATTGATGATATTCTCCTTTCTTTCCAAAAAACCCAATAAGAGTGTCATCTTTTGCATTCCATCTACACAACATGATTATAGAGTTTAATTAATAACTTTCTCATCTTTTTGAGAGATTTCCAAACATAGCAATTATAAATATCTTGATGATATAAATAAAAGTAGAATGCATAGAGAGCTAAAATTATCTTATTCGATGCTTAATGGTTGTCTCATCTTCCACTATGATAACTAGAACTATAGAAATGACTCCATATATTTTTTTTGCATCCATATAGATCTTCCCAATAGCATCGAACATGTATTCGTGCTCACCACAAATAAATTCAATTGTTTTTCTTCCTTGCCTTCTAGTGGTAGACAAAGATGGACCTCCAAGGTTTATACTCAAGAAGTCATGTAGACATGGACCACCCCATAGCTTAATAGCTTCATATATGGTTTTTGTAGACTCACTAAACCTGTGTCCTTTCTTTGACCATAACATGTTTTGTGCCACCTCTTGAAAAAACTCCCACAAGGCTGATTTTCCACCAAGCTTTCCTTGTCTATGAGTTTCAATTATGTTGTTACAAAAGCGTCGAACATCTTTCCTATTTATACATTAAAAACTTGATTCTTTCAAACTTTTGACTCTGACTGACAGCATTACAATTTTTGATATTGCCCACCACAACCTTCTATTTTCTTCATTCAAACTTTTCCTACACTCAAAAGTGGCATTTTTTAGCTCTTCAATTTTTAGGTAGTCTACCCGCCTTCCTTTGCATCTTTTCCTAGTTCCTCTCTTCTGAACTGCAAGATTCTCTCTACATAATCTCATACGAAAATCAAAACAACCTGAAATTTTCTTATAGTGATCACATGAGAAACCTTGAAATGGATCTCCAATGCTTGATATACGAAGACAATTTATGTGCTTGAAGCATCCATCTATCTTGTATTCCATATTCCAATCATGTAAAGTGGCCTTTGTATATCCCCATCTTTTGATCCATAAAAAATGACTTAATATTAATTTCACAACCATTGACATGAACATTAGCTTGCCATAATCCCCAACATCAAAAATTCAAATTTGATGATGAAGATAAGAATGACTCAGTCAAGGAATCAGAAAGAGCTTCTGTCCCACCACATTTTGCTTGCAACACTTTAAACTCCTTTGTTCGTACAAGGAACCTTCCCAATGATGTTTTTCATGGATCTTTGTCAAAATGCTTCCTAGGTTGGCCAACAACCCTTGATAATACTGAACATGGCTCCATTGATTTCTTGCTGGAAGAAGTGATGTGAGCTTGTCCTTTAATATGTTCTGATAAAATAGTTTGTAGATGTGAACCTCGAGGGAACAAAAACAACCATTTTTCATCATATCCACATGCCACTCTTACAGCATTTTTATCCTTGTAGTCATTCAAAGTTGCTTCAACTATCTCAAACTTTGCTCCTGCAACATACTCGATAATGAAAAATTTTAAAAGAACATTTTTTTGACCCTAGTTATGAAAATTCTAACAAAAGTAAGACTCTTGTCATCTCTAAATGCTTCTAGTGGAGATTACCTTCATGAGAAATTTTGGAAGTGTGCATTTCCTCAATAGCATTAAGAATTACTGTTGCATCATCAACATCATCTTGAGCCTCCTTCATGCTATCTTTTTGAAGAGATGCTTCTTCAGTGATAAATCCTCGATTGGTAGCATATCTTTTTTGATGTTTATGGCTTTCTAGAATATGGGTTCTTAGAAAATTAGATAAGCAAGTGTAAGCTGATTACTTGCCTTCAATGGACCCTGATCCATATGGCATTGCACATTCTTCACATCATATTCAAACTTTAGGCTTTCCATTAAGATCCTCTGTGAGGAGCTCAAATTTATCATCTCTAGGTGTCTTACATTGCCTCAAATTTTTGCAAGCTCTTTCACAATGACTCTCCGAATCTTCAAGAATAGACCTTGCTAAAAGTTTAATTTTGTGCATGTTTATACTAGGATTACAAGAAACATGCTCACCTCCTTCATCAATATTTACAATATCAACTTCTTTATGAATATTATCTGATGTTCTGCAAACACGTTTTGATGGTGTGATCTCATCAACAATCGTACTTAGAGCCCTCTATATACTAACACACCTATCCTCTTCAACATTACAATGTTCTTATTGTGTTGTATTTAGTATGCAACCTTCATCATCATTGTCATCTTTGATAACAAAATGAAAAAGTAACATCAATGATTCCATCTTGCATAATCTCCTTATGTATCATGCTATGGGTCGAGTCACCAAGTACTCTAACATATCCCAAAAGCTTCTTCTCAGATGATCCATAGTCAAACACTTTTATGTGAGTCTTTGAAGCCATGATATGATCAATAGTATACCTAATCAAAATAAGAGAAATATAAATAAACTCATAACTTCTAACGAGATGGATATTGAGTGCCCACTATGTCAAAACCATGGCCAAATAAATTAATAAGAAAATTTTGCATTTATTGAAGATCAATATTCTAGTTAAAGAGGAGAGAAAAATAAAGTATTTTGCAAATGCTATATCAAAACAAATAACAATAGACCTTTTAATTCTTGCTTGTATCAACACAAATATTACATAAATGTTATTAACGATCATTTGAAAGAATAAATGAAAACAGTTGACATGTTTTTTATATACATAAATAGATCACGTACTAGAAAGAAAACCATCAATCTTTGGAATATTATTTAGAAATTGTAGTGCTACAAAAGGTTACAATGCATCATGTCGTAATGTACTTTCACATGTGACTTAAAATATAACTTGAAATGTATGAGTAACATCTATTGTAGTAGGTCTAGCTTTAGGAATAGGATTTCTCATTTCCTCTATCCTTTTTTACCAACGCTTTAAGTGATCCAGCTTAGTTGCATCCTTGATGTGAACAAAGTACTTGTATGCTAGCCAATACCAATGAAAAATCTGCAACATAAATATCAGTTTCCTTCGAAAACTTTGCATATGGAAAAGTATACAACTAAGGAGCCAACCACTTTCTTTGCATGCATTGCTCTTTGAATTGAGGGTCACATCAATCCTTGCCATTATTGACATATTTATCACTCTTGCTTGATCCCCAATCGATAATTCCTATGAAGACCTTATCAGACACACTATCAAAGTGAAGCATAATGTTCAAAGGATGCAAGTCATTATGCAAAAGATCTTTTCCATGCATGTATTTTAACATCCCCATCAAAGCACGAGCTAGATTTATGGCATGAGCACGAATGGGTCCTCTTACATGGAAGGGTGGCACATGGTCATGCCCTGCCACCTCAACCCTGGGCCTTATGCACATCATATTTTATTATACTATTGCCACACATACAAGCACACACACATATTTATGCTAATTACTTTGATAAAATTTATCCATAATAGTTCCCCCCCCCGGCAGGGAATGCATAGCATTTCCATGCATGGGACCATCATGCACAAAGAAGGGCTTGAGACAACGCTTGTTGATCACCTTCTTGCCATATGGCTCATGTAGCTCCTGAACTTGTATAGACCCATTGCTATGTTCCTTGATGACTTGTATGGAATAGTCCACAGTGGCAGGAAATTATTATCCATTTGGTGGTCCAATCTGTTATCAAAGCATAGCACAACATCCCCATCAGCAAAGTGTCTTTCCCATCCCTTATGAATCTTAGCATCCATGTAGGCCTTTTGTCGGTCCTTTTGGATCTCTGTTTGATGGAGTGCAAGGCATCGGGTTTCATCTAGCTTCTCAAGTTGTACCAACCTGGCCTCTACATGTTAATCTTCTATCATCCTCTGTTCTTGTCCCAATCTCAAGGCCGTAATATCTATCTCTAGTGGTAAAACTGCCTCAGTAACATACACTAACTCAAAAGGAGTGTGACATGTAGAGGTTTTATGGGTGATGTTGTAAGCCCAGACGGCTTCAGTGACCTTCTAATCCCACTGGCTCTTGTTCCCTATGGCCATTTTTCCCATGGTTTTACAAACACTACTACACACGCATCCTATTGTGACGTTTACGTACCGACGATTAGCGCCCGCTTAGCGTTAATCGTCGGTATAAAAATCGGGTTTCGTAAATCGTCGCTATATAGCGACTTTTGCTAAAAGTCGCTATATAGCGACGTTAGTAAAAGTCGCTATATAGCGACTTTTAAAAGTCGCTATATAGCGACTTTTAAAAGTCGCTATATAACGACACTGAGACAAAATATTATAGCGACGTTTTACAGAGAGGTTTTTTTTTTTTTTTAGGCCTCAAAAATTATTTTTTTCCAATGACAAAATTTTTTAAATTTTCATACATGTTTGAGCTCATAGAGAATTAAAAAATGAGAGCATGTACATCAAGCCTTTGAAGCTCATATATTCATGTCCAAGTTTGAGATGAGAAAAATCAAATAAGAGCATTTACATCAACTGTTTCATCTTGAGCCAAAGTCTAAGGTGCCAAGCAAGTCTATCTCGAACTCTATACCGAGTTGATGTCCTATATCATCATCGTACTCTAGTATCGTACGTTCACCTAAAAGTATTTGATCATCTTCTTCAATTAAGCTTAAGTGTGGTGATTGATCTTGATGATTGTTGTCTTCCTCGTCAATATCGTGATCTCCATCCTCCTCCCGTGCGATGTCATTATGCGCATCTTCCTCTTGCCTCATATGGTGATCTACATCTTCTTCGCTAGATTCATCAATTGGATCCGGCATTGGTAGTGGCATCTCCATATCCACATCTCGATCTTCAAAAATCTGCTTACTTCGTGGTGCAACTTGGATCACGTACCACCATCTTGGATTAGAACGATCCGGATGAAAAACCACCTATATTGAAGATGAAAAATCACGTGCCAAATGTCGTCAATTATATATATATCAATGGACTTAAAAAACGAAAGCTTCGACTAATTAAATTATTAGTATGCACCTGCTCACAGTGCTCGGGAAGAACAAAAGTATCACTTTCATCGGTCCAATGTTTGGTGGAGTCTATTGCAAAGAGACCGCTACTATCTTTTCTCACTGTCGCATGGGGACCGTTGTAAGTAGTTCTAAACCATTTTACATCAAGAATGAAAATAGTAAATCGTCTGAAATCAATTTCATAGATGTCGCCTATGGTTCCACAATAATCCAACTGTGAGGAGAGAAGATTGGTATCCGAAGCACTTGCTCGGCTATCTTGTGTGAAGTTAGCCATGACTCCACAATCATATGTGACTCTCTTTGAATCGATGCGTTCCACGTGAAAATGTCGTCCATATGACCATAATGCACTGTACTTTTTGTACTGTAAAAGAGCATCATTAAAACAATGAAGATGCACCTATTTTATAGCATATATTGCCACAAATAATTACTTAATTACGTCAAGAGATAAGAAACTTACATGCACCATACATCCAGATGATAACTCCCACTCGCGCTCGTTTATTGTCTCTCCATCACGTTCGGCTTTACGTACAGCTAGTTGTAGACAATCAAGTGACATGTGAGTAGGGAGAAGAGCCAGATCTCGTGGATATGGTTGTGATCGCCTGTACATTACTCTGAATCTCGTCCTTGCATTTATTCTTTCTGCTTTGGCTACTTCATATCTCTCAATCCACTTCTGCATCTCAGGGCTATTGAGGATACAAAACTTATTGAATTTCTCCATTTGCTCTTCGCTCATCTTTCTTTCATTTTCCTTGGGGGACCTCGCCAATGATGCGATCATCATCCTTGTTGTGCCAAGCTTGCGGCATATCAGGATCCGTGGATGCAAGAAACTCTGTGATATATACTAATGACTCTTGCACAAGCCATCCCTCTACCATGCTTGCTTCTGGTCTTGCTCTTTGTCTTACAAACCCCTTTAAAGTTTTCATAAACCGCTCGAGAAAAAACATCCATCGATTATGAACGGTACCTGCTATAGCCACCTCATCAACTATGTGCACAAGCAAGTGGACTTGAGTTGTCATAATGCTTGAGGGAAAGTGCTTCTCAAGCAAGCATACGGCTTCGATGGATTCCACCCTAGCCTTCTCGATGCTCGATATAGAGATCTCTTTTTGAGATATCCACCTATTTCACATGTCCATGCATATGTAAGATATTTGAGATATCCACCTATTTCACATGTCCATGAAGAAAATACATAATGCGAATTGATAGTAAGCATACCTCACAATACCACAGATCTTGAATATAGCATTTCTAACATCTTCTTGTAAGCACCCTTTTATTGTAATTGGAAGGATGAACTATCAAAGCAACAATGAAATCATGTCAACAATATAACATAATAATAATTACGCTAATGTATCACTATTATCGGTACACTAATTCTACTTAGAATACCTGTAAGACCTTGTGCCAATCATGGGACTTGAGGCCACTAAGCTTATTGTCCTTTGAAAATGCTCCTTTCAAGCAACGCATGTACCCTGTCGGTGTTTGAAAAGAGGCAATGTCTGCCTTGATCGCTGCCTCCTCCCTCGTAGAGAGGATCCACATTGCTTTCGGGAGGACAACTTTTCCTGAAGCATGCACTTGGGGCCACAAACGAGACATCCTATTCATAGCACGCAAGTCTTCTCGCACTCCTCTCGAGTCCTTGGAACCAACCAAGTGTGCCCAAATGGTAGCCCCAACATTCTTAAAGATATGCATGGGATCCAAGGGATGATTGATTTGTAATTGACCCCAATAAGGAAGCTCGTGAAAGATCGATAGCCTCTTCATACCAGGAGGAGGTTCCTCTCCATTCTCCCTCCAAGCTTGAATCCAATCATTTGCTTTCAAATATGATGGTGGTGGATCAAGCTGACCTCCATGTCCGAGATGGTCGAGCGGAAGGTATCGAGCATGACCTTCATAAACATTTTTCCTCATATGTTTGGAGTAGCGTGCAAGCGATTTCAGAGCGGGTCCACAAACAGGACAAGCATGGTACCCACTTGTAACAAGTCCTGCACGCGTGCATGAATATGTTAGTACAAGACATGCGTGCAAAAGAGAGTAAAAAAAGCATAATCCCTCATTGTACATGTAAAGACATAACCACGTACCTGCGCACTCTCCATATCCTGGGTAGTCATGCATGGTCCACATCAAGATACCCCTGACCAAAATATCATTGGTATGCCTAGGAGCTCTGGAAATATCAAAGACCTGCACTCCTCTCCATAATATCTGTAACTCCTCTATCAAAGGTGCCATGTACACGTCCATGTTTTTTGCCTTGTACTTTCCTGGCACAAGTAGTGCAAGCATGAGGTGTCCCTTTTTTATTGTTAGTCATGGTGGGATATTGTAATTCACCACAACTATGGGCCATGTCGACCAAGATGTCGAGCGTAACCCGAAAGGATTCACGCCGTCCATGGCTAGCCCAAGATGTAAGTTGTATGGCTCTCTCGCAAAGTCCGGCCACTGATTATCTATGTGCTTCCAAGCTGCACAATCTGCGGGAATCCTCAATGTGTGATCAGTGGACCGATGAGATGTATGCCATTTCATCAACTCCGCTATGGATTTGCATCGAAACATGTGTTGTATTCTTGCAATGATGGGAAAGTGTCTTAAGACCTTTACCGGTATCCTCTCACCCTACAAGTCATCTCTATATCGTTGTTCCCCACACTTTGGACAACTAGCCAAATCTCCATGCTCACGACGAAAGAGAATACAATCATTACGGCAAGCATGGATGGTATCATAATCCATACCCACCATTGTTAGCATCTTTTTCGCTTCATCTCTTGATGCGGGCATGGTATTTGGTGCAGGCAACATCTTTTGGAGCAACCTATGACAAAGACACTATCCAAATGATGATTCTCACAAAAAACAATATCCAAATAATGAGTCAAATTAATGCAAGGGCTAACCTCATTAAGGCCGAGACACTTGTATCCGACCACCCATACTGTACTTGTAGATTCAAGATTGAGAGACAAGCATGTAGTTTAGACATCCTAGCACCCTCGTACAATTGTGTTGATTACAACTCTCGCATTTTCACCTCAGACTCTGACATCACGTCACGTCTTTTTTTAGTGACCTCACGCCAGCTTTGCAGTCTACTCTTCTCATGTCCCTGATTGATCATCCTAACTTGGTAGAGTATAGGAGGCTTGCTGGCCTTGGTGCACGTAGAGATAGGGTTTATGTAGCGAGCTCCTTAGCAGTGTTCGACGTTCCTATGATTAATAGAAGCATAGGAACTCCAGTGATGCCTTGGCAGCACATCTGCTATTGTGGCTGCCATTAGTAGACCTCATATGATAGGCCATGTGCGTACTGCTTCACGTCTTCTTCAGATTGCACCGTGCACATTGCGATTGCGAGCAGGCATGATTAGGAGGCAGAGTTTGGAGGATAGTGAGACTGATGCTCTTTGGGCTTCGAGTGGTCGTGCACCTTGTAGCGATCAATTATTGGATGATTCCACTAGGTCCTTCATACAACAGTTTTGGGAGGAGCATTGCAGAGCATCCCCGGTGTTCAAGAAGGCATTGCAAAAGAGGGTGTCACGCGGTGTGTACATTGAGCATGGTGCATGTTTTTTGGAGTGTACCAAGACTAAGTTGTACACTCAGTTTGTAGAGGTGCACCCAGAATTCAGGATTGGGCAGAGGTCATTTGAGCGATGTAGGCCATGGCTTGTGCGATGCTCTCAGGAGCATGACACATGCTATTGTCGCTACCATGTGGATTTTGGATTGATGTACAGCATATTCCATTCCCTTGATGGTCATAGGGGAGTGGTTCCTACTAGCCCTCGCGACTTCATTCATTCCATATTGTGTACATGAGATGGCGATGCTTTATTCCACTCCCTTGATTGTGTGGAAGGCAGGAGTACTTTGTGTGGTGACTTTGCTAGAGTGCCATGAGTTGCACTAGTAGATACTTGTGACATGCAGATGGTTCGTTGGCAGCAGTATGAGTATAGTACCCTAACATTAGATGGTGGTGCATAGTCGAGGAGGTTGCAGCTTGTGGGGAAGGAGACACCATGTGTTGTATTCATTGATAGTTTTCGAGGGAAGCTGTACTGCTACATATGCCACTCGCACACTGCGAAGTGGGAGGATCATCAGTTTTGTGCATGTTTGAGGAGATTTCCTATAGGGGTGGTTGTCTTAGTGGTGGACTTTGCAGAGAATTATACCTTTGCACCATAGCATGAGATCAATCGGAGTATTATTTCTTCAAATAGGTGACGTGTGATTGAGTTATTGGTTTTTTTATGGCCTCATTATATTGAATTATTTCAATAGTCATATTTTTTTTCAATGCCATATTGCAGCTTGCTATATTTGTGCACATTAGCTATCGTCATGCATAGGCTCATGTGGATGGCATTGATAGCACCATGGACTCACATGTCATTGTGCGAGAGTATCACTTCTACATTAGTGATCATCGATCGCATGATGCCCATTTTGTGCAGCATTGCTTCACTTTGCATGATAGTTTCTTGAGGGATCATGGTGTCACATGGCAGCGGTGTTGGATCTGGTTAGACGGCTGTGGTGGTCAGTTCAAATTTGCTAGACAGTTTTATTGGTTCCATAGATGGCACCGTGAGACAGGCATTCCGATCACATGGAGCTACTTCAAGACAGGGCATGGTAAGGGAGAGCACGATGGTGCAGGTGCTTGCGTGAAGCGTGCTTTGCGTCGATACCAATTGCATCACAATGCCGATCGCTTCAAGGATGCACATGATGTGGTGCGGTGGTGCAACCAGCACTTATCCACTAGTGCTATCTCCTCATTTCAGTCACGTGATGATAGGGTGGTGAGCCGGTATTTTTGGTGCATGGACATTGGGATCCTTGATCAGTCCAAGCCTTTTGATTGTCATTCAGTGTCGAGCACTCTTGATTTCCATTCCATCAGGAGCATAGGTGAGTCTCACCCCGTGATCTTTTCTCGACAGTTTGCATGTTTTTGCTCCGCATGCATTGATGATGATTGGGGAGGGTGCTCCATGATACCATGGGCCGATCCATGGGCATGGCAAGTGCTTTCTCCCTTCCAGCCTTGGGAAGAGGTACATGATGATCAGGATGCGGGATTCAGTTCCTCTAGAGATTATGACTAGCTTATAGATATGTTGTGTATTGGTGATATCTTCATGGTCATTGCTTCAGAGGGCAATGAGGAGGGTGTGGATTATTACTTGTTGAGATGCTCTACAGTGAAGAGTGTGCTGAATGAGGATACAGTGGATGGGCATGGGATGCACTTCAATGCTCATAGCATGATCATAGGTGGCCACTATTTTCAGCAGATATGGAGGCGTGGTCGCTATATTGAGTTCCAGGAGTACATGGTAGATTAGGAGGCATACATGTATTATCATCTTGTTGTTGCGATCAAGATTACTTTGAGTCGTGTTTGCACTCGCAAGGCGACGTCCACTCCACGATGGCGCCTCGCAGTGGAGGATCACGAGAGCATACTTGCAACTATTGGCATGAGATCCGATCCTGAGAAGTAGCACATTACATATCATATTTTTGGGATCATCTGTTGATCAGATAGATTTTTATTGGGTATCACTAGTTGATTACATATTTTTGTATTTGATATGTATAGGCTCACTGTGTGACTGTACCATTGTAATTTTCATGGACTCATATTTTGTATTTCACTATGATGGTTTTATACACGTTCATACACATCATTGTATTAGATTCTATTTTATACATGATGTCCGTAGTCTTCTCAATGGGATTTGTTGTTTCTGTAAAACAAAAAATTGTTTATTAGTAGTAATGTTGTAATTGTATTTTGTGCTTTAGGACATTTTAAAAATGTGACTAAGAAAATTCGTGCATGTACTAACCAAATACGCATGTGGACTTATCTGTTGGGGATGAAACTCTACATGGCTCTTAGGCTACCCTAGACCTACACCCATGCAAGTTCTGGTCTCTGAATGATTTGGTATGTGCCACGTGGAAGGTATAATGCATACATTTTTGCATGCACTCACTACTAATGATGACTACGTATTAAAAATGGTGCACGTACTAACCAAATACGCATGTGGACTTATCTGTTGGGGATGAAACTTTGCACAACTCTTAGGCTACCCTAGACCTACATCCATGCAAGATTTGGTCTCCAAATGATCTGGTATGTGCCACATGGAAGGTATAATGCGTACATTTTTGCATGCATACACTACTAGTGACTACATATGAAAAATGGCACACGTACTAACCAAATACATATGTGGACTTATCTATTGGGGATGAAACTTTGCACAGCTCTTAGGCTACCCTAGACGTACATCCATGCAAGATTTAGTCTCCAACTGATTTTGTATGTGCCACGTGGAAGGTATAATGTGTACATTTTTACAATCCTTACTAGTGACTACGTATAAAAAATGGCGCACGTACTAACCAAATACGCATGTGGACTTATCTGTTGGGGATGAAACTTTGCAGGGCTCTTGGGCTACCCTAGACCTACATCCACGCAAGATTTGGTCTCCAATTGATTTGGTATATGCCATGTGGAAGGTATAATGCGTACATTTTTACAATCCCTACTAGTGACTATGTATGAAAAATGGTGCATGTACTAACCAAAAACGTATGTGGACTTATCTGTTGGGGATGAAACTTTGCACAGCTCTTAGGCTACCCTAGACCTACATCCATGCAAGATTTAACCTCCAACTAATTTGGTATGTGCCATGTGGAAGGTATAATGCGTACATTTTTACAATCCCTACTAGTGACTACGTATGAAAAATGGTGCACATACTAATCAAATATGCATGTGGACTTATCTATTGGGGATGAAACTCTACACAGCTCTTAGGCTACCCTAGACCTACATCCATACAAGATTTGGTCTCCAAATGATTTGGTATGTGCCATGTGGAAGGTATAATGCATACATTTTTATAAGCACTCCCTACTAGTGACTACGTATGGAAAATGGCGCACGTACTAACCAAATACGCATGTGGATTTATCTGTTTGGGATGAAACTTTGCACGTCTCTTAGGCTGCCCTAGACCTACATCCATGCAATATTTGGTCTCCAACTGATTTGGTATGTGCCACGTGGAAGGTATAATGCGTACATTTTTGCAAGCACTCCCTACTAGTGACTACGTATAGAAAATGGCACATGTACTAACTAGATACGCATGTGGACTCATCTGTTGGGGATGAAAGTTCGCACAGCTCTTAAGCTACCCTAGACCTACATCCACACAAGATTTGGTCTCGAACTGATTTGGTATGTGCCACGCGGAAGGTATAATGCGTACATTTTTACAATCCCTTCTAGTGACTATGTATGAAAAATGGCACACGTACTAACCAAATACGCATGTGGACTTATCTATTGGGGATGAAACTTTGTAGGCTCTTAGGCTACGCTAGACCTACATCCATGCAAGATTGGGTCTCCAACTGATTTGGTATGTGCCACGTTGAAGATATAATGTATACATTTTTACAATCCCTACTAGTGACTACGTATGAAAAATGGTGCACGTAATAACCAAATACGCATGTGGACTTATTTGTTGGGGATGAAACTTTGCACCTACCCTAGACCTACATCCATGCAAGATTGGGTCTCCAATTGATTTGGTATGTGCCATGTGGAAGGTATAATGTGTACATTTTGACAATCCCTACTAGTGACTATGCATGAAAAATGGTGCACGTACTAGCCAAATATGCATGTGGACTTATCTATTGGGGATGAAACTTTGCACAGCTCTTATGCTACCCTAAACCTACATCCATGCAAGATTTGGTCTCTAACTGATTTGGTATGTGCCACGTGGAAGGTATAATGCATACATTTTTACAATCCCTACTAGTGACTACGTATGAAAAATGGTGCACGTACTAACCAAATACACATGTGGACTCATCTGTTGGGGATGAAACTTTGCACAGCTCTTAGGCTACCTAGACCTACATCCATGCAAGATTTGGTCTCCAACTGATTTGGTATGTGCCACGTGGAAGGTATAATGCGTACATTTTTACAATCCCTACTAGTGACTATGCATGAAAAATGGCACATGTAGTAACCAAATATTCATGTGGACTTATCTGTTGGGGATGAATCTTTGCACGGCTCTTAGGCTACCCTAGACGTACATCCATGCAAGATTTGGTCTCCAACTGATTTGGTATGTGCCACGTGGAAGGTATAATGTGTACATTTTTACAATCCCTACTAGTGACTACGTATGAAAAATGGCGCACGTACTAACCAAATACACATGTGGACTTATCTATTGGGGATGAAACTTTGCATGGCTCTCAGGCTACCCTAGACCTACATCCACACAAGATTTGGTCTCCAACGAATTTGGTATGTGCCACGTGGAAGGTATAATGCATATATTTTTACAATCCCTACTAGTGACTACGCATGAAAAATGGCACACATACTAACCAAATATGCATGTGGACTTATCTGTTGGGGATGAAACTTTGCACAGCTCTTAGGCTACCCTAGACCTACATCCATGCAAGATTTGGTCTCCATCTGATTTGGTATGTGCTGCGTGGAAGGTATAATGCATACATTTTTACAATCCCTACTAGTGACTACGTATGAAAAATGGTGCACGTACTAACCAAATATGCATGTGGACTTATCTATTGGGAATGAAACTTTGCACGGATCTTAGGCTACCCTAGACCTATGTCCATGCAAGATTGGGTCTCCAACTGATTTGATATGTGCCACGTGGAATTATTTTTAAAATACTTTATGTATTAGATGTGTGAATTGAGATATCTGAAATTCAAAATGATACTCCTAATTTTAAATGTTTATGTTAGATTTGAACAAACTATAAACTGAGATAAAAAAAGTAAGAAGAACATCATGAAAGTACCAAAATTCTCATACATCATAAAAGTAAGAACAATATCATGAAAGTACCAAAATGAATGTGTACATCATCATCATCATCGTGTAGAAGTGCATCCCTAAACAAGAGTGTGAAGCCTAAACAATTATCCTGAATTAGAATCTGATAACTCCCCATATGATCCTCTAGTCATCCTCTGACATGGCCCCTATATGACCCGCTGCCCAACCGTCTACTGTGTGCCCTCAAGCAAAGCCGGATCAAATGGGCCAGCCTCATCTCCTGGACCAGATGGGCCAGCCTCATCCTGATGAAGAGAAGGGCATGCTGCACGAGCTATCGCTACCATCTCTACCTCCCTCGCCTCCTCTATGTATGCGTGCCTCAGCTCCCAAAGTGTGCATCTGCGAATACTCGTGCCTCAAATCCAGCACGAGTAATCGTCTCTACATATAGAAGATGCTCGCCCAAGCTACTACTCCACCCATTGGTGCAATGATATATGAAGCTTTGCCTCTCGCTCAATATGACGTGCCTCATCACCTAGCATGAAATCACCATATGAGAAGCATCGCAGAACACACGCTACAACCACTGAAGTATCAGCACCCTCCTACTGCAGCAAAGCTCTCTGTGCCTCCTCCTTGTTGTGCTCTGTCAAGACCACATGGGCAAATGGATCAATGGCCTGACGATAACCAGGATATAGATCATCCATGCCTAGTCCTCTATATGTGGCCACATCAATGTCAGCAAAGCATACAAGGCACACTGATCGTGCCACCATGTGGCAGGTCATGCAATGGAGATGTGCGATGTGGCTGCACCCTAGTCCAAACCACCCTACGATGTCAAAATCCTCATGGCAAAGGATGCAAGTGGTGGTAGGAAGCCTAGCTATGACTGGTGCATCTATGGGTGTCCTAGTCGGCACATCTACAGGAGGAGCGGGGTACAGGGCCACACTAGGGTCGATCCTATGGCAAGATGGATCACAACTAATATGTCTCAACTGCAAAATATAGTGCTCCACTTGAGGCTATGCATGTCCGAATCCTCTGCTCCTCCAAATCTACCTCCAACTGTTGTATACGAGACTCCATATCCTGTCGCAATAGATGTGCCTGCCAAGCAAACATGTCGTGTACATGGTGAGAATGAACCAAAAAACTTTAGTTCAAAACACGCAACAAAAAAATAAACTAAAATAATCATAATAACTAACCTTGACCCTAGACTCAGCCAACAATGACTCCAACTCTGCAATCTGTGCGTCTCGAGTCTCCAACTCATGCTGAGGCAGTGTAGATGTGGGAGGTGGTGTAGATGTGGGAGGCTTCATAGATGTGGAAGGTGGGGGGGTGGAATCGAAAGTGATCTCAATAGGGCAGAGACCATGTCGTGCAAGGATGAGGCCACTGAATGAACATTTCCCCTAATCCATCCTCCAATAGCTCACAATGCCGGTGCAGGGATAGGGTGCAACTCTGGTGCCTCGCGTCAACGTCAAAGACCTATAGTCTGACGCTCTTGACGCCCCATCCTACCATGTCCCGCTCCTTCTTGGACGGGTACTAAGGTAGTCTACCCGATGACCAAGCACAAACTCGGCGTATAGCTGCATGGCAAATGACCTGGCTATCTGATAGTTGTGAGGCAATCGACCACCATTCGCAGCGAGATATCTTGGATAAATGTGTGCTGCTATGACAGGGTGCCTACAATGTAAAATATAAAAGGGCTGCCCTGATCGTGGTCGCATCGCCTTAGTGTGACCATCCCAAAACATATCCTCTAAGGCCTACCTGTGAGGTGACTCACACTCAAACAACTCTTGAATGGCTCTCCAATCCAAGCCATGACCACCAATCTCTACCTCAACTTGTGCCTGAAAGGTATCCAAAACGTCCTCAACTGTGTCTAATCGACCTAGAGCATCAATGACTGAATCTAGACTCGCAACCAAGTGAGGGGGTGCCCTAGCATCCTACAGTGCCCTCATCTCAGCTCTCAAAATCGCTATCTGCATATGAACAATGGTGCCAGAACCTGCACGTTGGCTCGCGCATGCACAAAAAAACACATGGAAATTAATATTCTATTTGGGTAATGAAAATTAATATTCTATTCAATGGGACTTAATAATCTATTTGTGTAATGAAAACTTTTAGCTAGCTAATTTTGATTGAATTTTTGCAATTTCATGTGCCACCTAAAGGGATTTCTAGCCACATGATCTACCCTCTCCTTGCATCAACCTCTCGCACCATATGATTTAAAAATGATGTGTAGGTGAATGTGTTGTTCAAATCATCCTATTTGTTTGATTGATTACACTTAGTCACGTACTCCTTGATGAGGTAGGATGTCGTTGAGATTTAGATGTTGTTGAAAAAGGGATTTAAATGTACATCCTTGGTCTTATTTCATTTTCAAAGAAATTTCAAACTTTGTGTTAAAGATGCTACACTTCTCTAATTTGAAAAATAATATAAAAACTACTTTAATCTCTTTTTTAAAATAAACAAAATAGATGATTTTAAAAAACAAAATATATTCGTTTTGACATTTAAATAAAAACTTCACTAACTTGAAAATAATAAAAAAGCTACTTTAAACTCTTAGTTTCTTTTTTTTTATAGATGATTTCTAAAAGTAAAATTTAAATGTTTTTATATTGAATTCAAAACTTCACTAATTTAAAAGCTAACATAAAAACTACTTTAATCTCTTTTTTTTAAATAGATGATTTTAAAAAATAAAATATATACATTTTTTACATTTAAATAAAAACTTCACTAACTTAAATAATATAAAAGCTGCCTTAAACTCTTATTTTCTTTTTTTCTTAAAGATGATTTTTTTTAAAAAAAATTAAACATTCTTTTATTTAAATAAAAAAAGAACTAATTTTAAAAATAACATAAAAACTACTTTAATCTCTTTTTTTTTTAATAGATGATTTTAAAAAACAAAATATATATGTTTTTTACATTTAAATAAAAACTTCACTAACTTAAATAATATAAAATCTAACATAAAAACTACTTTAATCGCTTTTTTTTTTAAAATGATTTTAAAAAATAAAATATATACGTTTTTTATATTTAAATAAAAACTTCACTAACTTAAATAATATAAAAGCTACCTTAAACTCTTATTTTCTTTTTTTCTTAAAGATGATTTTTAAATATAAAATTTAAATGTTTTTTTATTTAAATAAAAAAAGCTAACATAAAAACTACTTTAATCTCTTTTTTTTTTAATAGATGATTTTAAAAAACAAAATATATACATTTTTTACATTTAAATAAAAACTTCACTAACTTAAATAATCTAAAAGCTACCTTATACTCTTATTTTCTTTTTTTCTTAAAGATGATTTTTAAAAATAAAATTTAAACGTTTTTTATTTAAATTAAAAAAGCTAACATAAAAACTACTTTAATCTTTTTTTTTAATAGATGATTTTAAAAAACAAAAAAAAAATATTTTTTACATTTAAATAAAAACTTCACTAACTTAAATAATATAAAAGCTACCTTAAACTCTTATTTTCTTTTTTTCTTAAAGATGATTTTTAAAAATAAAATTTAAATATTTTTTTATATAAATAAAAAAAGCACTAATTTGAAAAATAACATAAAAGCTACTTTAATATCTTTTTTTTTAATAGATGATTTTAAAAAACAAAATATATACATTTTTACATTTTAAATAAAAACTTACGTAATTAAAAAAATAATTTAAGAAAAGTTTAAAATGCATTTAAAAATTTGAAATATTTTATAATTAAATTAGATATTCCTATAAACTAAAATTTAAATAAATTTTCGCTTAAAAAATATGCTACATTAAAAAAACCTTACCTGGAATCTCCTGTTCTGTCCATCTCTGTCACTTCGTCGTTGTCCGTCGGTCCTTGTCCATCGCTCCCGCAATTCTGTTGATTTCGATGAGGAGGAGCTCGATCGAGGTTTGAAGAATGAGGGGGTCCCTCTCTTTATATACGAAAATTTAGGGTTTCAATACCACGATCGAGGTATTGGGACGCCACGTACCTCGATCGTGGTATTGGACATGCAACATACATCATCGGTCCAGCATACCGCTTGCGATGCGATATACCTTGATCGTGGTATTTCACATGCCACACACACATCGCTCCATCGTACCTCGATCGAGGTATAGACATGCTACGATACCTCGATCGAGGTATCTCAGCTGCCAGTGCAGTAGATGTTGGATGCCACATACCTCGATTGTGGTATTTGACATGCCACATACACATCGGTCCAGCATACCTCGATCGAGGTATAGACCCGCCACGATATCTCGATCGAGGTATGTCAGTTGTGCCACGATACCTCGATCGAGGTATGTCAGCTGCCAGCACAGTACATGTCGGATGCCAGATACCTCGATCGTGGTATTTGACATGCGGCCAAGTCATCGGTCCAGCATACCACGATCGAGGTGTATCATCTGCCATGTCGGATGCAGATACCTCAATTGTGGTATTGGACACGACCAATGTCATCTGTCCACGATACCTCAATCGAGGTATGTGGACTTGCCACGATACCTCGATCAAGGTATAGGCTCGGTTCAGTGAAAGAAAGTCTAGGACCGCGATCGATGTATTGGCTTGGCTCGGTTGTCCTCATGTGCGAATTTCATTGGAGATGATACCTCGATCGAGGTATTTCACACCGAAGCAAAACCTTTGTATTTTCACTCGAGGGGGTGTCACACTCACCCACAAGTGGTTCGGAAGTGGACACCCTTAGCTTGCTACCTCCCCTAACTAAATGTTGCATGATTTTAATGCTTGGGTTTTTACAAATCAATTTTCTTCAGATGCAAATTCATCAGATAAGCATGTTGATGATCCTACTTTCCATCCTAGCTACCCTCATACTGAAGGTGATGATGTGCAGACTATTTCTCATTATTTTAAATAATTATCGAGATGCAATTGCTCATGTGAAACTCTGAATTGACACACCCTCGTAGAATTGTCAAAAGGGATGATTTTTTTGTTCTTTAATTTTTTGGAAAATAGGCATTACTTGTAATTTTTTTGGCCACCTCAAATGTAGCTATAAGTTTTGCAAACTGAGCACATATACTTTGATCCTATCATTTGTGGCATAAAATGTATACTTTGCCCAAAATCTACAAGTTAGCTCATGTACACTTTGAACTTACATATTATGACGACGAGCTATTGTCATGTTTGGTGAAATGTAAATTGTCACAGATTGCATATCAAATGAATTGCAATTTACAACAATTGCATTTTAAATAAATTACATTTTAAAATAATTGCATTTTAAAAGGGTTGCATTTTAAAAGAATTGTAACATTTCATTTGATGATAAAAAAGAAGTGTGAATTTCAATGTCTCATTTGCATTTTCCCTTGAATTGCAACATTTATCAGACATAGCCAGACATCACAACATCTCTTCTTCTAAGTCACTAGAATTTGGTTTAGGGTGTGTAAGTATAAGGGCATCATGTAAGGGACCTTGAAGATCTGTGTGTATCCACTTTGGCATATCTGCATACCACTTTCACATCATTCAACATCCTACCATTCACATAGAGCTAAACCAGCTTCTCTGATCTTTTTGATGTCAAGCGGTTACTTGTGACGAAATGCACAAACTTATAGTTAATCTAGTTTGTTTGCTAGAGGAGTTGCTACAAGGTTGTGACAACACCATCATGGCTAAGGCTTGCAAATGAGGCATGGGCACTCCACACTCTTCCCACCATCTCCATGCAGGCATATCCTTGGCTAATTCTTTGATTCTTAGATAGGCAAGAAGTCCTCTATTTCAAAAAGTTTAGAGTTTCTTGACAGCGGAAGCATACTCTGTCCTATCCTCAATGAAACATCCAAGAAGATCATCCCATGACTGCATAATTTATACATCCATCTTTGCATGGTATTCCCACCATTGCGGATCTAATATTTGGGTGGCATAGTGCAAAGAGTTATGAGCTTGATTCCATCATTTTTGCACCATCTTTAACAATGCAGTCCGTTTGGCCATGTTGTGTCCTTTGCTTGGCCTTGCCTCTTCGTTCAAAACATCCCTCTCAACAGTCCATCAAGACATATAAGCACTTCCCATGCTTGGCCCTTTCACATCCAACCAATGGATTACAAACCAAATTGGCTTCGTGACTTCCACTGCATCCAATATCATCTTCCAAAATGTCATATTATTAACCAATGCCTTTAGGTCCATGAATTCATTCTAAAAGTTTCTTGAGCATGCCTCAGCTATCTACTCTACGGCTTCTCGGTTACAAGGGCCTGCTGCTTTAACAACCGCTCCATCATTATATAGTTTGTGTCAAAATGCATTTCACATGCCTTCAAAATCTCTAGCGGGTGATTCATAGGCTGATGATTCCTGAATATACCTAGTAATTGCTCATGCATAAGAAAGCACAACACGACTTTTTGAGCCTCATCCACAACAACTTTGAAGAATTTTGTCTCGAGTGTTTTGTACCAATCCTCCAAGACTAGGTCTAGACAGTGGCACGAGCATGGCGATGCCCAAATACGTCGATATGTGTGATTTATAATTTTCCCAATCTTTTCACAATTCTTAGCATTATCAGCAGTAATCAGTTGAATATTATTGTCAGGACTGATGTCTTCAATACATCTACTTAACTATTCTGCAATGAATTTTTCCATCTTTGCCTCATCGCTTGTATCAATTGACTGTCAGAAGCCTCCCCTTTGAATGGCGCAACCATGACATTAATCAAGGGCTACTTGTGCTAACATTCTTCCATCCATCTAATATGATAGTTCAAGCTGTTTTCTCAATGCCATCAAAAACCACTTGCTGCACCTCCTCTTTCATCCTATTGTAGTATGCATCCAACATGCTGTTACAGACGGCATCATAACTAGGCATTGTGAAACCCTAGCTAGCTTTAGCGACAGAGGGCATGGCTTTTTCCCAATTTGGGCTTTGCACCATGCTCAACGGATATCCTGTGTAACAAATAGCTTCAAAAACATCTTGTTGCACATTCTCGATACATTATGCTTTGAAGGAAGCTTCCAAGTATTGTTGCTACACATGTACATGGGCATTCGAATGAGGCACATTACTGCATTGTCCTCTTTCCATATGCACGTTCGAGCAACTTGGCAACTATGCAAGGGATCTTGCACCACTATTGGGTGCAATTGCACTCTGCGAACAACTTTTTATAGTCACCGATTGCTTCCCAAGGGTTTCAAGACCCATGGTTCTTTCTTTAATTACAAGTTGAGATATGTGGCATGCACCTATTTCATCCACAATCGTGTCTACACTTGTGGATATCTAAACACCCAAAATGGCTACCACCCTTTCCACTCCCAGACCCTAGCACTTTCCAATCTGTCTTTAAGGATTGCATAGGAAATGTTTGCGCATATGAGTACCTAAACTCGTGTACTTATGGAAGATGCTACATCTCCACTTTGTGGCAATTACGAGTGAAATAATCAGGGGCTTTTGCAAGATTTTGGCCTCGTTTCTCTAGAGCCACATACTAATGGATCAATAATGTGCAAAAGTTTCGGAAGCAAAATTATCAATTGCCACGTATCAAAAACATTTGTCCAGACTTGATCAAATTTATTTGACAATATGTCTTGCATGGAATAATCATTTCACTCACTCTTATTCTGCCAATGCTCAATAAGTGCGCTAGACTTCGAGATGGAGCAACCATCCAATCATCTTGCCCCCTTCTAACATAATTAGATGGTTATAGATGTGGTAATCTACCTGTGGACCCTCTGGGGATGTACTACTTATAGAAAACCTAGGTATCATGTGCATTTAAGAGGTATTTTTTCCCAAAGTGGGATAAAAATACCCCTCCTTTTGTGGTGAATCCCCCAAGTATGGACCTAGGCGTGGGATGACAAATTGCCTTTTCACACATCCCCCTATTTCTTGAGTAAGCATCTATCTGCACTATGATCTTTTGCGACATCATGATTTGTATGCGAAAGACAATATTTCACACACGCTAGTGCAGTAGCTAGCACTACTTACATGCACATGGCAGTTCTTTCTCTCACACCCTCTACTTTCAAATCCCAACCATAAGACACAATTATTCAAAATATTTAAAGCACTTGTTCACACTACAAGTAATCTTAAGTATCTGGACTCAAATAAAATACATAAGGAATTATCAATTGATTGATTAACAATACCCATGGTCCAAATAAGTCTCAAATTCCATTAGAATAGCTCCACATAGTAAATGTTCACTCATTTACATCTTCGTCTTGGACCTGGGTAACTCTACTCTCTGCATGGTTAATGCCTTGTAGGGTGCCAGCAACAGATTTGACACTTGGTCCCTCACATCTCTTCAATAGTTTTGTGCTACTCATGTGCTCATCGAAATCATCATCACCAATGGTAGGCTCATCCTCACGAGTAATGGCCTCAATATCTGTATCTTTTATCTCATGATCATCCTCCTCTTGTATCACGATCATCATCACCTCCATGGCCATGATAATCCACCATACGCTCCATATTAGGTGAATGTACTATACATCACTTTGGAATGTGGCGTAATGGGTATGACATGCCACCACCTATTATTATCCATCATTGTTGGATAGACAACCTAATTCAAACACAAATATAATCATGTTATTTTCCTTGCATCAAAGGTATCAAATATTTAAAAATAAGTATTTTTTTATGTGTACACTACCTGTTCACATTGTTGCAGTAGTACTAGTGTGTCCTTCTTGCTTTGCCAAAACTTTGTGGAGTCAATAGTTACAAAGCCACTTGCATGGCATTTTATTATTGCATTAGGGCCTCTTTTCACCATGTCCTTAAACCACTTGACACCCAAAACATACACAAAAAAGCATCGAAAGTCAAGCTAAATAATATCTTGGATTATGCCACAATAATCATCCATGGCTCCATTGGCTTCCTCAAAGCTAGCAATGACACTGTAATCTTGTGTGTTTCTCTTATCATCAATCCATTGTGTCCGAAAATTCTTGCCCTCACACCATATAGCATTGAACATAGTACACTACACCAAGACAAAATCAATTAAATAAGCAATCTAAATTGTTGAAAGCTCCTAACTTATACATAACATTCTATATACCGACCTTGCTCATGCATCCTCTAGCATACTCCCATTCTTCCATTGTGATATGCATCCCCTCGACTCTCTTTGCTCTCTCCATTTTGTCAAGTAGCCAATCTAGATGAATATCCTTTGAAAGTGCTCTTAGATGATGAGGGTATGGCACACGAGATCCATGGTGTGTACGAAAGAGGGCCGGGAGGTAGCAAGCTAAGGGTGTCCACTTCCAGACCACTTGCGGGGGAGTGTGACACCCCCTCGAGTGAAAATACAAAGGTTTTGCTTCGGTGTGAAATACCTCGATCGATGTATCGTCTCCAATGAAATTTGCACATGAAGACAACCAAACCAAGCCACGATACCTCGATCGAGGTCCTCAAATTTATCCCACCGAACCGAGCCTATACTTCGATCGAGGTATAGTGGATACATGACATGGGTTGTGTCGAATACCACGATCAAGGTATGTGGCATCTGACATGGCAGCTAACATACCTCGATCAAGGTACTGTGGCAAGTCCACATACCTCGATCGTGGTATGCTCGATCGATGACATGGCCACATGTCAAATACCACAATCGAGGTATGTGGCATCTAACATGTACTGTGCTGGCAACTGCCATACCTCGATCGAGGTATTATGGCATGTCTATACCTTGATCGAGGTATGATGGACCGATGTGTATGTGGCATGTGAAATACCACAATCGAGGTATGTGGCTTCACAAGTGGTATGCTGGATCGATGATGTATGTGGCATGTCCAATACCACGATCGAGGTACATGGCATCCCAATACCTCGATTGTGGTATTGAAACCCTAAATTTTTGTATATAAAGAGAGGGAACCCCTCATTCTTCAAACCTCGATCGAGCTCCTCCTCATCAAAATCGATGGAATCACAGGAGCGACGAAGAAGGACCGACGGACAACAATGAAGTGATGGAGATGGATGAAGTGGGAGATTCCAGGTAAGGCTTTTTTAATGTAGCTTTTTTTTTTTGCAAAAATTTATTTAAATTTTAGTTTATAGGAATATCTAATTTAATTGTAAAATATTTCAAATTTTAAAATGCATTTTAAAGTTTTTTTAAATTACTTAAGTTTTTATTTAAAATGTGAAAACGTATATATTTTGTTTTTTAAAATCATCTATTAAAAAAAAGAGAGATTAAAGTAGTTTTTATGTTATTTTTCAAATTAGTGATTTTTTAATTTAAATAAAAAAACGTTTAAATTTTATTTTTAAAAATCATCTATTAAAAAAATTAAGAGTTTAAAGTAGCTTTTATATTATTTTTCAAGTTAGTGAAGTTTTTATTTAAATATCAAGACGTATATATTTTATTTTTTAAAATCATCTATTTCGTTTATTTTAAAAAAGAGATTAAAGTAGTTTTTATATTATTTTTCAAATTAGGGAAGTGTAGCATCTTTAACACAAAGTTTGAAAATGAAATAAGACCAAGGATGTACATCTAAATCCCTTTTTTCAATAACACCGTTAAATAACTATTGTGTATGCATCTTCCATTGAAGAGTGAAGCAACTTAGAGCATGTAGGGACTGCATGTGTTGCATTTGCAACATAGCACTGTTGTAGGCATAGCCACACATTTGGCCCATCTACCGTTAGGTGCATAGGATGATCCCAACGACATCCTACCTCATCAAGGAGTACATGACTAAGTGTAATCAATCAAACAAATAGGATGATTTGAACAACACATTCGCCTACACATCATTTTCAAATCATATGGTGCGAGAGGTTGATGCAAGGAGAGGGTAGATCATGTGGCTAGCAATCCCTTTAGGTGGCACATGAAACTATAGAAATAGGGAACTAGGGAAGGTTGTAGATCTATGTATGGATATAGTTACATAGACAAATACAAAGACTTATGTGATTCCATGAAACCTTGTCATGAGCTTTTGCAAAAATTCAACCAAAATTGGCTAACTAAAAGTTTTCATTACCCAAATAGATTATTAAGTCCCATTGAATAGAATATTAATTTTCATTACCCAAATAGAATATTAATTTCCATGTGTTTTTTTGTGCATGCACCAACCACAGTGCGTAGGTTCTGGCACCACTATTCATATGCAGATAGCGATTTTGAGAGCTAAGATGAGGGCACTGTAGGATGCTGGGACACCCCCTCACTTGGTTACGAGTCTTGATTCAGTCATTGATGCTCTAGGTCGATTAGACATAGTCGAGGACGTTTTGGATACCTTTCAGGCACAGGCTAAGGCAAAGATCGGTGGTCTTGGCTTGGATTGGAGAGCCATTCGAGAGTTGTTTGAGCGTGAGTCACCTCACAGGCAGGACTTAGAGGATATTTTTTGGGATCATCACACTGAGGCGATGTGACCACGATCAGGGTAGCCCTTTTATATTTTACATTGTAGGCATCCTGTCATAGTAGCACACATTTATCCGAGTTATCTCATTGTAGGTCCCCTTTCTCCTTGTCTTCTTACCTTTGCATTCTCATATTTTGTCACCCATCTTTTCATCACATCACTATTAAGCATACAATAGAGGTTGATATTATCAAGCAACTCTGTGTCTATTGCTTTGCTCCGTCCTTTCTGTTGAGGCACAATAGAGGTCATCGTTAGGTCTTCATCATCTCTCCATAGTCGTCGGAGAGAGCTATCCACATGAACAAGAAACTTAGAAATAAATACAAGTGACTCTTGTGCCAACAACCAACCCTCAGCCATGCTACGTTCGGGCCTTAGGAGTCCCTTCTCCCCTGCGGTCTAGTGTCGCTTCTCCCCAATCATTAGCACTCCCTTCTCCCCTGCGACGGTCTAGATCCCCTTCTCCCCCCTACGGTCAGGAGACCCTTTTGCCTCGCAGAGCCACCAGCATACTCCCATGTCGTCAAGAGTTGCTTCTCTAGATATGAGTGGCTAGCATACTAGCTCAACGAGAGCTCAACACGATAGGGTAGCAGGCATAGTAGTAGGGAGAGCGATGGGGGATGCATGGCATAGTGCTTTGGGGGAGGTAATGGTGGGGGCGGGGATGATGCAAATGTGCCATAGGGTGATGGTACGATCTTCTATGACATCACTCAGATAGGAGGCATCTTGATGGATGCACAAGGGAAGGACATCATGGCCTTCATGCACTATGTTATTGCTAACAACTACAAAGATTGCTTTATTCACTCCAAAGAGCACCCAAAAAGTTGGTTGATGAGACCATCGTTGTTGTACGCTCTAAGTATCCCAATCCGCCCAATTTTCAGGTCATAGATAAATCAACAAAGTCAAAGATTGTTATTATACTTGCCAATAAAAGATCTTCGCTTAAGAGGCAAGCACTAGCTGAGATTGCCAAGAGAGAGGGAGGTCAACCACAAAGGGGCCAACTGCTCACAAGCATGAGTGGAAGAAAGAAATGAAGGCAGTGAAGGTGGACCCCAGTCTACAACACATGGAGACACAAAGGATCCAAATGGAGTAATATGGAAACGTGCATTTTGGAGCAGGGGGTGTTGAATCATGGGAGGCCCAATTTGTGAGTATCGATGTCATTGTGTTTATGTGGTTTATTAGGAGATTATTTCTTTGTACTAACGCCTCCACAAATTGTGTCATCTTGTAGCTTGATATCATGGGCATGTACCCTACTCTTGTTGAGACAGCCTACCACCGCCACCAATGCAGAGGAGATACATGGAGACACTCCTATGATGAAGGGTTGATTACTGAGAAGCAGTATATTTGAGCTACTGGAGCGTCCCCTCAGATATTTAAAAGTACTTCAATAATGCCAATATTGTAAATAAAGATATGATTTTTCATACATTGATACATGTTGTCACTCGTTTACAGGGCCCTGGGACTGATCAAGAGGAAGAAGATGAGGAAGAAGGTGACGAAGAAGGGAGCAAAGACACGAAGAGCTTAGATTAGTTGTAGAAGTAGTGCTAGCTACTCGTTTTTGTACTTGAAGCCATTGGCTTGGCTTCGTGCCTCTCTTGCATATACACTCCTCTTATTTTTTGTACTTGAAGCCACAAGACGTGGCTTGGCTTTGTGCTTTATGTACATACAAGCACTTTTGGGCTATGAATTAATATACACTCCTTTTATTTTTTTGGCTTTCAATTTCCTTGTGCAATGTTCTATCAATGAATGCCTTGTGAACTAAACATTTTCGAGTTGCAATATTTTATTCAGAATTGTAATCATCATGGCTATAGATGTGCTTGGAATCATGCTAATTAAAATGCCAACTGTGCTAATGAAAATGCGGTTGGCTATAAGAATTGAATTGCACACTATGGAAATGGGATTCTTGTAACCACACAGCATACACAACATACACATCATTCTATTCAACCACACAAAATTCTACTTTTATTAAAAAAATAAAATCGGTAGAGCATCTATAAGCACGTCTATGAATGCATCTTTCTATTTTTTTTTTAAATTTCTACATAGCATCCAAAAGCGCGTCTATAGGTGCATCTATTTGTTATATAGATGCACCTATAGATGTGGGTCTATAGAAGTGCTAATAAATGTGCAAATAGACGCATCTATAAGTGCTTTTTTTAGTTAAGAAAATGCATTTGTGTGCACGTCTATGGGTGCTTTGTGTTGTTGTGGAAGGGGAAGAAAAGGAAAGCTAGGGGATGGGAGGAAAGGGGAAAGGTAAGTGAGGGCAGAGAGGGGAGGGGAGGGGAAGGAGGGGGAGAGGGAGAGGGAGGGGGAGGGGAGGGGAGCAGTGGGAACTTTGAGTTCTAGGGGAGGAGTGAGAGGGGAGCGGTGGAGGGGAGGGGAGGTAAGGGAGGAGAGACAAGGGAGAGGGGGGGGGGAGGGGAGGGGAGGGGGGGGGAGCAGTGGGAACTTTGAGTTTTAGGGAAGGTAAGTGAAGTTTGAATTCTAGGGAATGTAAGGGAGAGGAGGGGTAGGAGGGAGAGTGGGAAGTTTGAGTTCTAGGGAGAGATAGGGTGAGGGAGAGGAAAAGAGCAAGAAATTTGAAATTTTTAGGGTTTCATGGCTTACATATTGATTCTCACCCCTCCCATGGCCCAAGGAGTCTATCCTCCTTCCCCTTATTCTTACCTCTCCTCCCCTCCTTTGCTTTTTCCTTCCTCTCCCCTCTCCCTCTCTCTTCTCCATATCTCCCCTCCCCTCTCCCTCTCTTGTCTCCCTATCTTCCCTCTTCTTCCTCTCCGCTATCCCTCTCTCTTCTCCCTCTCTTCTCTTACCTTCTCCTCTCCCTCCCTCCCCCCTCCCCTCTCCATATTATTCTCTTTTCCTTCACCTTCCTCTTTTCCCTCCCCCTTCCCCTTCAAACACTATTACAAAACTAGGTAGAAATGGCACACAATTTCCAATTTTGCCATTTCTTATGTATGAAATGGCAACAGCTTCTCAAATTGCCATATTTTTTGCAAAAATGACAGTTAGAAATGGCAACTAGTTCTTGAACTACCATTTCTTTGGAAGAAATGGCAACAGAAAATGGCAACCTTTTATTGTTTGCCATTTCTTAGCAATAATTGGCAGCCAATTCTTGACTGCCCTTTTTTATGAAGAAATGGCAGCAAATTCTTGATTGCCATTTCGTATGAGTAAATGGCAACAAATTCTTGATTGCCATTTTTTATGAAGAAATGGTAGCAAGTTCTTGATTGCCATTTCTTGTTAAGAAATGGCAGTCATTTCTTGACTGCCACTTTGTTCAAAGAAATGGAAAGCACTTCTTGACTGCCATTTTCTAAGAAGAAATGGCAGCACCAAATGGCAACTATCTCTTAAATGCCATTTCTTACGAAGAAATGGCAACCATTTTTGAACTGCCATTTTTACCAAGAAATGGCATCACAAAATGCATGTGGAGTAAAATTACACAATGGTTGACCATTCAGTTGCTGCAAAGTATCTTATTGTTGCGAAAGATTCAGTACTACCATTCAGAACATTGATATTACTATCACTATTTCTGTATTGTCTGTGTGAAAGATTAATTAAAAGTCTTAAGCGCATCAGTACTCATAGTACACAGTGTGAAGAAGTCATCTAAAATTCTAAGGAATAACTTTTACCTTTTATAACACACGCATTTTACTTGATAACAAATATTATTCAATAGTTGATTAAGAAATAAATAATACAATTTTTACATAGCAAAATAAAATATAAATTATAAAGACATTACATGAAGAGTTTTCCAAGAAACATTCAAGCCTATGGTTTGACCCAATGTTTGAATCTCATAATTTTCTTTAAATATACAAGCATCCTTAATGATTGCATCATCAACACTCTCGATGGGTATGATACTTTGTATAGGCCTTAATGAAAGTAATAGAATTGTTCTTGCAAAATTTTTATGTGCATAGGGTATCTTTTTCATGGTTGGGAATGTGTCTTTCCACAATTCTTACCATGCAATGTGGATGATTGTTGAAAATATGCATGGGTATGCTTCTAGCATATGTGTGTGGGTTTGATGGATATGATACTTTATACAAGTCTTATACCAATAACACCCTTATCCTTGCAAATTTTTTAGTTGATAAGATATCATTTGCATGGATGGGAAGGCGTATTTTAACAATTCTTAAACATGCATCATGCATGAGTGCTTCTAGCATATCTATGTGTGTCTGATAGGAATGATACTTTACATAGCTTCAATGAGATAAAAAACCTTATACTTTCAGAGTTTGATGGGGATCAAGCATCAATTTCATGGTTGGGCATGTGTATTTTCAAATTTCTTACCATGCATTGTGCATGAGTGCTAAAAATTATGCTACAAATCAAGCAATGAGTAAAAAGAAACAATGTCAAGCAACAAAGTAATGAAAACAAGAGAAATGAAAGAACACAAACAAGACAGCAAGATACCAAGAAAGCAACGAACTCAAGCAAGCAAGCAAGCAACAAGATGCAATCATATCAAGCAAGCAAGTAGTTGGAAAAATTTTGCAGCATCTCCCGTGGGCCGTAGAAAAATCTCATATTTTCCTTTTGTAAAACCACAAAGACATAAGAAACATGTAAACATACAATGCAGATTCTGAAGATTATTCTAATGCAGATGAAAGGGTTTGGGAAGCTTACCTAGAAGAAGAAATTTCAAGACAAACCACTCAAAATATCATCCACTTCTTTAGTTCCAAAAATAGAAATCTTCTTCTTCAAGCTTGCAGTGGAGGGGAGTGGGCCAACAGTGGTGTGGGTGGTGTAGGGATGGCAGGGGAGGGTAGGGAGATGGTGGAAAGGTCATGACGAAGAGGCAAAAAGTTGGTAAGATCTCAAACAAGAGAGGTGTGGCAAAAAAAGAGGCATTTGGGTTTGCTTTTTGAAAGTTTATCTGAGTCGATATAGGCATCAATATATACCAGCACCTATACCAACAAAAACATAGTTTTCCTTTGTTTTTGCATTTCCTAAAACTTTTAGTACTTCTCTCACTTCTAGTTTCTTACTAGGTTTAATAAATGATGACTTGTATTGGATTACAAAATCTTGTAGTCTGGGAGGCCCTTTTTTAGGGTGCGTGTTGACTTTTTATTATCATATCTCCTTTTTTACCACATCTTGCACCTTTTAAAACATACATCGTTGTACTTCTAGCCATGCATATGGTATTAGATGTACATGATATTTTTCAAAAGCCTCAAACCAGGAGATTTCAAGTCCTATGCAAAGAATCATGGCCATTCGATGGCATTTTCATGGATTGGATTGAATATTTCCTAGTTTTGCACCATGCATCATGAATGGTCATTGAAAAACATGCATCTGTCAACTTCTAGGCATGCAAATGACATTTGATAAGCATCATACTTTGTGCAAGTAGTAAAATGGGTGAGTTTAAGGCTTATGCAAAGTATCATGGCCATTTGGTGTCATTTTCATGGCATGGAATGGATATTTTCTAGTTTTTCACCATGCATCATGCATCAGTATTCAAAAACATGTATCGGTGTGCTTGTAGCCTTGAAAATGGTATTTTATGGACAAAATACTTTGATCAAACCTTGAACTTGGTAATTTTAATTCCTGCACAAAGTATCATAGCCATCTGATTTCATTTGCATGGCTTGGAATGGATATTTCCTAGTTTTTCACCATGCATCATGCATGAGTGTTGAAAAACATGCATTGATGCTCTTCTAGTCATGCAAATGGTATTTTATGGACATGAGACTTTGTAAAAGCCTTAAAATAGGTGATTTCATGACCTGTGCAAAGTATCATGACCATCTCATGTCATTTTCATGGCTTGGAATGGATATTTCCTAGTTTTTCACCATGCATCATGCAAGAGCATTGAAAAACATGCATCGGTGTGCTTTTAACCATAAAAACTGTATTTTCTGGGAATGATACTTTGCACAAGCCTTAAACAAGGAAATTTCAATGCCTATGCAAAGTATCATGCCCATCTAATGTCAATTGCATGGCTTAGAATGAATATTTCCTAGTTGTTCACCATGCATCATGCATGAGCATTGAAATACATGCATCCATGTGCTTCTAGCCATGAAAATGGTATTCAAAAGATGTGATACTTTCTACTAGTTTAAAATGGTGTATTTTAAGTCCTATTCATAGTATCATGGCTATCGGATGTGATTTGCATGGCTTGGATCAGATATTTCCTAGTTTTCCACCATGCATTATGCATGCCCATTCAAAAATATGCATTTGTTAGCTTCTAGCCATGAAAATGACATCCAAAGGTCATGACACTTTGCACAAGCCTTAAACTAGCAAGTTCAAGCCTTTGCAAAGTATCATGCCCATTGGATAAACACGAGTAGTCATTGGCATCAAACGTTGCCTCAACAAGAAATGGACTAGCACTCATAGTTAAAATTGGCTTGTCTTGGCATGGATATTTCTCATGCATCAGCCTTGAGAAACATGCATCGGTGTGTATTATATTAGTGTGTATCTAGCCATGAAAATGGTATTATATGGGCATGATACTTTTTAGAAGTCTTAAAATAGGAGATTTGAAGTCTTGTACAAAGTATCATGGCCATTTGATGTCATTTGCATTGCTTCGAATGGATAGTTCCTAGTTTTTCACCATGCATCATGAATGAGCATTGAAAAACATGCATCGGTATGCTTCTAGCCATGAAAATGGTATTTTATGGGCATGATACTTTTCACAAGACTTAAAGTAGGGAATTTTAAGGCCTATGCAAAGTTTCATGACCATTGGGTATCATTTGCAGGCTTGGAATGGATTTTTCATAGTTTTTCACGATGCATCATGCATGAGCATTGACATACATATGAGAGAGTGAGATAGAGTGGCACGTTTTGTCATGGTATCAGAGCTCCCTTGCCTTCTATTGAGGCATTGTGATCCGTATGAGAGAGTGAGATAGAGTGATTGAGAGATCAAGACATCGAGTGCTCTCTTCCGTTGAGAGAACTTCCGCTTCATGAGTTGAGTGTTCATTCATATTTGACAGCATTCTTTGAGAGTTTTTTGCTGAGAGGAAGAATAGATTTTCATTCATGCCTTAGAGATTTGGTGAGAGTTTGATTCACAAAGAATCCCTACTACGAGTCTTCTTGTGTGTGAGATAGAAAGAGCCTTTCTACAAATCTATCTATAGCCTACTCTATCTACAGCCAGCCGAGGCAACGCTTGAGCTTCTACCTCGACTACTAAGTTGGCTCTCCTACACCTACATGGGTAGAGTTTTAGTGCTACAACCGGGTCCTAGTATCCAACTACCTAACCATCAAAAGCCCACTCGACCTCCAAGCCTCCTAAGCTATAGCAACGAGGCAACTATATGATCCTATAGGCTGATGGCTCCAGCATCGACTTTTGCTGCCGCACCATCTCCAACAAGGGCCTTCAAAAACGAGCCTCAACCATGCTTCATCAATGCCCCCAACTGGCCAACCAAAGCTTCCTACAGCTAGGCAACACTATCTACCTTGCAAGCAAGGCAATGAGTTCCTGGCTCTCCAAATGCCCAGTGCACCAACTGTGAGCAAAACGGCAACTCTTCCCAGCCATACGAGCTTCCATCATCAACCACTCCAATGCCATCTCAGCCAACTTTGCAGCTCCCAATGCTGAAGCTTCTCCAGCCTTTCTATCGACCTACAATGACCCACAGTTACAACAAACTCCATGTGTAGCTCTCAGCGATTCTCAGCAATGACAGCTCCTACGATAGTGCAAGACGACCACCACGTACTCACGAGCATCGGCTCCTTCAACGACCCACTCAACCTAGCCTCACGGTCACCAACAGCAGCAAGCGGTTGCTCTCCACTGGCAACCTAGCACATAGAAGCCGACTTCGTGTGCGATTCAACCTCAGACCTGACATGCCTTAGCCGAGAAGAGACATCGCCATACCTTACCTTAGAAATCCAAACTGTAAGGTTTCCTACAATTAACACGTGGCAGATAGGAGGTTAACTCATATAAGGTTGGATTAGTCAACTACACTTGGGTTAGTCTACAAAGTGACATGTGGCAAGCTAGCACATAGTACCACCCAAGCATAGTCCTGCAAGCTGCATGTGAACAGCCTCTGCCACATCATCGATTGCCTCTCTTCTTGATCAAAACTTCGACAAGCCATAACTCGCAATCCAAGAAGAATTCGGACATGCTCCAAAAAGAAAAAGTGATCGTCTTTTTGAGCTCTACATGCCTGTCAAGTCAGAATCATTGTATGCAATTAGACACTGCCATTGAAGCAAAACAGAGCTCATGGTAAGACCTTTGCATCAGATGGTAAAGCAACGTATGGATGCAAAAAGCACAAGTGCATGAGATGACCATAGCACAGAACATGGCATCCACACATAAAGCATTAAGGCACATGGTAGAACAAAGAATCATGCATCAATCTACATCAAGCAAAGAAGAGAACACCATCGACAACATGTATTGAGAAGCAAAAACCTTGCCACCTTTACCCCACATGTTTGTAAATCAAGCTTGACCACTTGAGAGTAGCTATGAAAGCACCCACAGTATCCGATCAAGGTATGATTGGATACTGCATGAAGGACCTTGGGTAGCCACATTTTAAGAGCGTGTGCAAAGCCATCTCCTAGGATGATATGAAAGTAGGAATTGAGTTATACATCAGGTATGGTGCTAATGATGTGAAGAACCGTGTTTGTTTGACAACAAGTGCAAATATATTCGATTGTTCATTCTTGTTTTAGAAATTTAAGATGCATTGTAGATACCCTGTGACACTCATTAAGTTCCTTCTAAAAATGTTACAAAGCGCGACCTATTATCTATCAGCATTGTGGGTTATCCCCTATCAAGGGAAGGGGATGGACTGCAGCAGAGCTAAGTGCCTGTGGAAGGCTATGGTCTCCCCGTACGCGATCACACCTAGCGATATGAGCAACATTTTCTTATGCAACGATACTAAAGTCAACCGGTCGAATCTTGATTCGCATATCAAAGGTGTGTTTGATGCCAGACCTTGAGGCCAGACCAAGGTATTTCAATGTTGCAGTGAACAAAAATAAAGCGCTTGATAGTGATTTTCTACTGTGTAGCAAAAGCTCCATCGAAAAAAACGGCGAGAGTTTTGGATTGACTTAGAAGCTCTGTTCGCGAACAAAGAAAATGAGCCTCCAGAGGGTCTTAACGAAGTTACTAATCCTATTACTGTGGAGAGTTCTCCACATACTCTGAAGCATTGCCCAGGGAAGGAATCTGTCAATATGCTTGATGAAAGCCTTTCTACAAGTTCTACTATTCCAAGGCTACCACCTTTTTTTCCTCGCGTTGATGGTACATGCAGGGGAATCCATATCTTGTGAGCATATGTAGTTATTATATATGTCATTTTGAGCCATTCTGGCTTATGTAGACACTATCTTGAAAGACCTTACGTAACAAATAATGCTATATCAAATGGAAGTCTTTTTTTAAAAAACTAGTTTTGAATTTTTCATCTTGTATTGAAGTTCAATTTAAATTTAAAGTGGTTAGACATTTAGATTACAAAATTAGACTGTTAATGCAAAAAATTCAAGGTCAAATTGATGAGTAGATTGGGAGAACGTGAATTTTAAACATTAGTAGACCCATAAGAACATTAGTAGGTCAATTTTGAAAGGCAGAAGTTTCCCCGCCAAAGGAAGACTCCCTGCTCCTTCGACTCTTCCTTTTCCGTCCATCCATTGAAGCCCTTCCCTCTATCATACATTTCATCCTGCCTAGCTAGCAATCCACCTATATGAGCCCTACTTTTGATTCCTTCCAATCTCTTGTCATCGGTTTCTCCTGTGCGCCCAGCTGTCCACTCGCCTACAGATGGTTCATGCTTCACTCTAGTCGATGATCAATTCTCCATGGTTGTGTTCTATTGCAATGAATTCCCAACCTGATCGCTAACGTCTAGCTTGTGCCACGTCTTCCAAAGTACTCATTCCTCGCAAGATGGCATCGCACGCTTCACAGGTTGGTTCTTAGGCCAGTCCACCCAGGTAGCCTTGAGACACACATGTTTCTTTTGGCAAGATACAAATAATTTGAAAGTCACTATTCTTCGTAATATTTCTTTTCATAAGTGTTCAAATTATGAGTTACGCTTGGATGGATGCACAATAATATATTTTGTTGAGAAGATGTGCTTGGATGTGTTTGTTTCCCTACAACCCGCCTGCAATGAATGGCAGCTCTGGTATTGGCCTCTTTCTCCTGAACCCCCTTGGGCTATGATTCTGCATTTCAATTGAAGAAAAAATTTTTTTTCTAGCACTTGACTACTGCCATCGAGCTGGGTTCAGATCCATTTGCAGGAGTTTAATGTATCATTTTGCCAATAAGAAAGGAAACCAAGAGCTTTGTACATATTGTGAATCGGTAATGCTTCACATATTGTAGAGCGTTGTACATCTTGTGATTGGGAATGCTTCACATGTTGCCAACATACTCGTTTGCATGCTGAGGCAAACGTTTGTAAAAGATGGGTTTGCAAACCTTCAATTTTCTAGAGCCTGCAAATTTGTTGCTTTTGTTCAAAACCCCTAAAAAATTCTGATTTATTTCTGAAGTATTCAACAACAGGAGAATATCAGTAGTTAGGAAAATAATAAGTATTCCATTAGAGAACATATTGTGTTTATTTCAACCACCCTTCTGATGCAAACGTTTTTAAATGTTTGAACCATGGCAAACGTTTGTTTACAACTATGTTTTAAGCCACATTTCTTTCTTTATCTTAAGCGCTAGATGCCAGGCATTTAGATCTCAAGATTAAACACTTCTATGGACAGCAAGGAAGGCAAGATGTAGAACCTTGTGGGACTGAAGCTCATGGCTCAAGCTTGTGGGCATTAAAAAAGAGAGTGCATAACCTTCAAAAGGTTTGGCAAGTCTCATGAGATAGCTTGTGAGATGTTATATGCTCTAGGAGCAACCATAATGGAGACAAAGAGGGAAGTCTATGAGTGGCTATAAGCTGAGACAATGCTTGTGGGTAGATCTAGCCTACGTAGCTAGAGACCAAGCCATGGGAGGCATAAAGCTCAAGCCTTGAACCACATGTAGCTGAAGAGACAACCTACAACCGAGCAGCCTTTAAGCAAAGATTATGGGAAGCCTATCCATATCATTTTGGACATGGCAAGAAAGCACACTGACACAAAGAGAGATAAAGTGTCTATGTGAGGAAACCTTGAGAGAGCTCAATGGAGGTGGGCACACATTAAATTGGGGGCTGTTCTCATGCACTTTGGGGCTACAATCCCTCCTCAAGCTATCCTATTGTTTTTCCACATAAAACAATACACACTATTTCTTTTCTGTTTTAGTTCATGGTTTGCCATAGAGGGTTGCCAATGAGCTCTCTCGTTTGTAGGAGCTGAACATAGAAAGTTTTGAGAGCATCTTGTGATGATTTGAATGCAATCCCTATGGATGCAAAGGGAGTGTATGTCGTCAATGAATAGAGGCCCATGGGTTATAGTAGAAGTGGGAATGTAGCTCAACACAAACGAGAAAACCTGGAGAGCCTGTACATAGCTAAGGATGGAGTAGCAAAGAGCTCATGAATCTAGAAACGAGATGTACAAATAAGTGTTAAGAAGGAAGAGGGAGACCTACAATAGTAGGATCATAAGCAGCTTACTAAGCTCTAACTAGTGGCGTTGGAACTTGTCTCTTAGACTCTTACCAAAGTAGGAGTACAGTTGCCATATTTCTCCCACCAGGAGACAGGTTGCAACTGTGTCTCTCGGAGCCTAACCGTAGGTCAACCAAAGGAGGGCTATGATTGCAGAACAATAGAAGTTCATCCTCCATTCTTCGTTGCACCTCCAAGTCACCACCCATCCAATTTTGTAGATACTGTTGCATCCCCTCCTCCAACTCGTCATTCTCATATTGCTCTTGACTATGCCAGAGCGGATGCAATACATGTGCCACCGCATGGATTGGGTGGTTAAACCAATTCCACCACTTATTCCATATAGCACGGATGGACTCAACCCTAAATCATGCCACAAGAAATTAGAATGCATTATGCATGCAAAATTCATAGACTATAGATAATAGTACATACATAATATATATATGAAAATTCGAGGCTTCATGATAACAAATTGCAATTTAGTAACTGCAATAATTATACATATTACAAAAATAAAAAGTCTTACTTATCAGGCGATAGGGAAGTGTTTCTGTTGAGGGCCTCTCCAATCTTGTCCATAAACTCGTACAAGAGCCCTAATGTGCTTCCCTCCATGTCCGTGATGCGAAGCACCGTATAGATAGGATTAATCGATTTGATTAATGCCTCCGCCTAATTCCACCAAGACTCATCCATGATCATGTGAAAAAATTTGATAGACTTTGCTTGGCCTCTATCATCCCAATCTCCCCACTCCCGAGACACAACTCTGCATAACAAGCCCTGGCACAAGCCTCTCCACCACTATTAACATGTAAGCAAACCTTGTGGTTGGAGGTTTCAATAGCTCAAGGTCACTATAAGCCTGATAGATGCTGAGGACTTTGGCTCTCTTCATGACAAACTTCACGATACTGCGGGCTGTGGAGAAGATGGCATCAATCCAAGGTATCTTTCCTAGGTCCTCGATCAAAAGAACAAGGTGATGTGAGGCACAGGGTGTCCACACAATCTTAGGGAACTCATCTTCTAACATGGCACCCATTGACACACAATTGCTGCCATTATTTGTCACCACCTGCACCACATGCTCAACACCTATCTCCATAATGGCTGCCCGTAAATGCTCCCAAATATACAACCCTGTAATCACTGTACCTACAGTGGAGGAGAACATGGTTCCCTTGCAAGAAGACACTAAAATATTGTACACATTCCTCTTGCGTGCATTTGACCATCCATCGCATAAGAGTGTGCATCCATATTTTTTCCAAGTCTCTTTCAAGGGCTTCATCTCTCTTCTTAGCTCTCTTGTCCGCAAGGCCTCATATGTAGGCCCTTCCCATTCATACCCAATGCGGCTTATGGCTCTCATGGCCTTCCTCCATCGTGTAGTCTTTGCCACATGAAAGGATATTGCACACTGTATGAAGAGCTTTGTGAGCTCACTAGTGGCCTCCTTCACTGTTTGCTTTTGCAAGCGTGCTTGAATGCTAGACCTTTGCACTGATCCTCTTTTCCCCGCACTAGCATCCACACTAATTGATCCATGTGGCAAGGGTGTTCTTGTAGCACTAGGACCGGCGCTCGATGTAGTTGATGCCCCTCTACTTCTCTTTACAGAACCCAATGTGCTGGCATCATCCAATGGCTCAGTGTCAATAGCCTCTTCTTCATCTTGCAGCCCTTGTCCTCCACTTTTTGCAGCCAAGGCTACCATACGCACACGCTTCCATTCTGTTAGGCCACCTTTCACTGGAGTAGGCACGAACTCACAAGATCCTACATCCTTGGAGCCACCGCCTCCTTTATAACTATCCAGGAGGGAGACATGGACCCAATAAGCACCTCTCGACATTGAGGAGGATGGAGAGGTGAGAAGGAGGATGGAGAGGTCACAAGTGAGAAAGGATGGAGAGGTAGAAGGAGGATGGAGAGCTCAGAGGTAAAAGAGGATGGAGAGGTGGAAGGAGCCTGGAGGATCAGAGGTAGAAGTGAAGGAGGATGGAGAGGAGGAGGACATGGAGAGGTTATAGGTAAGATTAAAGAGAGGATGGAGAGAAGAAGGATGGAGGGATGGAGTCTGAAGAGCAGCCTGCAAGCTGCCAAGCTGCAGCTTGCAGGATGGAGAAGATGGAGCAAAGGATGAAGAGGATGGAGAGAGAAGGATGGAGGTACAGAGTCCAAGAGCAAAGGATGGAGGAATGGAGAGAGCTTAGAGAAGGTGGAGAGAGTAGCAAGGATGCACAGGAGGAGTGGAATGGGCGGGAGGCGGCGAAAGATGAAGCCAGGCGGCGAAATCACGTCTTTTAGGGTTTGGGGAAAATCAGGCTTTACAAAACGCGGTTTCTTGACGAAACGCCGTTTCTGTTTTGTCGTTTCCGTTTTCGGCCACGAAACGGCCGTTTCGTGCAACTATGCTCACAAACACCTTCTAATAGCAGGCCTTGCACTCCTCTCAGTATGTTGGCTCCACACTCCCTCCACTCCTCGGGTCTCTAGTCAACTGTAGCTCTGATACCATGTGAGAAGTGCAGCGGATCGAGAGAGAGAGAGAGAGAGAGAGAGAGAGAGAGAGAGAGAGAGAGAGAGAGAGAGAGAGAGAGAGAGAGAGAGAGAGAGAGAGAGAGAGAGAGAGAGAACCTCTCACACAAACAATTAAGAAGGAAAGGAGAAAGCACACAAGACTGCAAGGGATCTCAGAACAAAACCCCCAAAAATGGTGGGGAAAACCTCTGCTATAGATAGGCACCAATGCTCCACAATGAGATGAAAACCAGTGAGGGAAGGGGGCCTATATATAGGCAGCCTCCCCTTCCCTAGTCAGCTGCATCAAGGGGGCTAGACCCCCTACTCTAGGGGCCAACCAGCTCAGCAAGGTGGGCTGACCCACCTCCTCTTGACCCCACCTCTAGCCTACAAGGGCTGCAACACAACCCTACAAAGGGCTACCTCTCTGCCTCTAAGTGGGCTAACTTAGGTGCCTCAGCAACCTGCCTATAAGAGGGATGCCATGTAGTCTATAGGGGTTGAACCCCTACCATATACTGTTATGCTCTAGCCGAGATAGCATGACCTCGGAAAGATCGGTGGGCATTTTCTCTTAGATGACCAACTTTTGTAATAATTAATGTGCAAAAATGAAATGGTCAAGGGAAGTAACTGCCAAGGTCCTAGTTGAGGGTGAAATGGTATTGACTAGGTGGTTCTCAGTGCTAAGGTCTAGGTGCACCTAAATGTGCAATAATTCCAAGGGGCAAATGGTTTTAATGTGCCCCAAGAGAGGGGTAAATGGTGCACCAAGTGAAAAGGATAAAATGATGACATGTGGCAAGGGGAACCATCTAGGGAGTTGAGGGTCTCGTGGATATGCATGAGGAAAACTAAAAAAGATGTATCTATTGAAAAATACGATCCACGAGAGTTTGGCTAGGTGGAACAATTGAGATGCCATCGCTTGTGATCTGAGTGAGAGAACATCGGGAACGTGTCAATTGGTATCAGAGCTAAGGTAAGGGAAGGAGGCTCATAGGCTGTGACGGACAGTAGGCGGAGGAAAAATGCAGATACACTGTGTTCTATTGTCTGCACTGTTAGTGATTCCGTCATGGTGTTAATTCAACATGTCACCATAGCGGAGGAGACATGGACGGTCTTGAAAAATCAGTACGAGACCATGAATCAGACGCGGATTCAGAATCTGAAGACTCAACTCACGAACGAGAAGTTGTCTGAGTCTGAAGCAGCAGAGAAGTTCATCACCAGGGTGAAGAATCTACGTGATTAGATGACTGCGATTGGCATCACCATCACCAACAAAAATGTAGCACGAAGGTGCATACGGATTATCCCACCAAAGTATGACGGTCTTGTTACGGTGCTGAATACATAGAACAGAAATCCGCCCCTCAACTTTGAGAATTTTAGCGTGATGATTCTGAAGGAGGAGATGCGTCAAAATATGAGGACTGGAGATGATTCCGCTTTCTGGACCGAATCAAAGAAAGGTAAGGGTAAGGACTCTCGTAACCCATCTTCTTCTGATGATAAAAAGAGAAAGAAGAAGATCAAGTGCTTCTATTGCAATAAGGTGAGACACAAGCAGAATAAGTGCCGAAAGAAGATTGCAGATGAGAAGAACGGAGTAAAGAAAGAGTCCAGCAACAGCGCGCAGGCAGTACCAGTAAAGCTGTTCGTAGCAATTGAGGAGATTTGCACGGAGGCAGTTCATGTACCTATGGATGAACCGTGGATCATTGATAGTGGGACATCGTGCCACATGACCAGTCCAAAGGATTGGTTTACCTCTCTATAGCTGGTAGGGAATGACATCCTAGTAGTAGTCGGCAATGATGCAAAATGTCCAGCAAAAGGAAAAGGTACGATTGCTCTCAAGTCAGATGGAGTTGTAAAACAGTTGTCCGATGTTCTTTATGTGCCAGATATCAAGAGGAACTTGTTGTCCATTTTCGTGATCACGAATCGGGACCTCAAAGTTCAATTTGATAAGAATGGTGCACAGATTTTGGATCTTCAAGGGAAGGTCATTGGTAAAGGTACACGGCACAACAACATTTACGAACTCTCAGCTTTTAGTGCTCGAGCAGATGTGAAGAACACTAAGCTGTGGCATGAGAGGTTTGGTCATCTAAACCTTAGTTCTTTGAAGGAGATGCATAAAAGTGGAATGATTGCAGACCTACCAGAAATTTCAGATCTGCCTGATGTATGTGAAGCTTGCATGATGGGCAAGTAGCATCAACAACCCTTTCCTAAAGAGGCCAGCAGGGCAAAGGCTCCTCTAGAGCTCGTTCACATGGACCTCTGCAGAAAGATGGAGACGGAAGCTTTGGGTGGTTCCTACTACTTCATGATGCTGATCGACAACTACAGTAGAAGGATATGGATATACTTCCTGAAGACAAAAGACGAGGCTTTCAATAGGTTCAAGGAATGGCATGTAATGGTCGAGAAAGAATCGGGGAGGAAGGTGAAGAAGTTGAGATCAGACAGAGATGGAGAGTTCACATCGACTGAATTTGAAAGTTACTGCAAAAGTCACAGGATCAAGAGGCAGAAACCCCCGCCACATACATCATAGCAAAATGGAGTAGCAGAATGCAAGATGTGCATCATGTGCGAAATGGGCTGGAGTATGATGAAAGGGAAAGATTTGCCAAAGACGTTCTCGGCTGAAGCATGTAATGCTGCAGTTTACATTCTCAATCATAGCTAGACGAAGGCTGTGAATGGGATGACTCCACTGCACGCCTTTTCTAGTAAGAAACCTTTAGTTGCACATTTCAGATTTTTTGGATGTGACTATTTTGTGCATGTCCCTGATGCTACCAGGACCAAATGGGAACCGAAGAGCCGGAAGTGTATTTTCTTTGGCTACAGTGAAGAGCCGAAGGGTTACCATATCTATAACCCTATTACCAAGAAGGTAATAGTAAGTCGCGATGTGGTCTTGTCAGAACAGCCGCATCAATTGGAGGAGGATGCTTCCTTCCCAGACAACCAGGACCAGGATATCCATCCAGTACCACCACCAACAGCAGATCGAACTCCCCCAACAGTGCTTGGGAGAGTTCAAGACAAAGAAGATGAAGAAGAGCCTGCAGAACCGCAATGGCAACAGCCATTCCCGAAGTGGGTAAAGTAGCTTTTAGACGGTAGAGAACCTCTAGCCATTGAGGAGGAACCATCCAAACACCACCGGTCCAAGAGATTAGAGGAGCAAAGAAGGGCACAGGAACACTTGGTCGACTATGCTTTGATGACAAAAGTGATCCGTGCTGATGAACCCAAGTGTCTTGAAGAGGCACAGGGTGATGATAGGTGGATGGAGGCTATGCAGTCGGAGTATGGCTTCATAATGAAGAACAACACGTGGGACCTTGTGGATCAACCACCAAAATGCAAGGTAATTGAAACCAAGTGGGTGTGCAAGACCAACTACAAGTCGGACGGCACGTTGGATAAGTACAAGGCTCGGCTCATGGCAAAAGGATTTGCACAAGTACATGGTTTTGATTATTAAGATACTTTTGCTCCCATAGCTCGACTAACCACAATTTGCAGTGTTTTGGCCTTAGCTGCCCAAGGAAGTTGGCCCATGTTTTAGATGGATGTGAAATCTGCCGTTCTGAATGGAGATCTCAAGGAGGAGGTATACGTGGAACAACCACCAGGTTTTGAGATCCCCGGTTCAGAAGGTAAAGTCTGCAAACTGAAGAAGGAACTTTACAGGCTGAAACAGGCCCCACGAGTGTGGTACCAGCGAATTGATGCCTATTTTTTGCAAAACAGGTTCAGCAGGAGCCCATCTGATGCAAATTTGTATATCTTCAGAGAAGGAGGCAAGTGATGATCATGGTCCTTTATGTGGACGACCTTGTCATAATAGGGAACCATGAAGAGAAGATCTCGTAGATGAAGCATTAGCTAGGAAGAGAAATTGAAATGACAAGCCTCGGACTGATGCATTTCTATTTGGGGATCGAAGTTTGGCAGGAGCCAAAACAGCAGATCTTCATTTCACAGCTGAAGTATGCTGGAGAGATACTGAACTGTTTGGGGATTAAAGTTTGGCAAGATCCGAAATAGTAGAACTTTATTTCACAACTGAAGTATGCTGGAGAGATACTGAAGGCATTTGGCATGGCTGAGTGCAAGATAGTTGGTACCCCTATAGAGGTTAACGCGAAGCTCTCAAACGAGGATTCATCACCACTGGTGGACGAAGCAAAGTACAAAAGGCTTGATTTACCTGTGCAACACACGACCGGACATCAGTTTTGCGATTGGTATACTAAGCAAGTTTTCCAATAAGCCCCAGGAGAACTATTGGAGGGCAAGGATGCAGGTGCTGAAATACATCGAAGGCACACTTGATTATGGCATCACCTATACCAAGGGTAACATCTTGACCGGATTCTGTGACTCGCGGATTGGGCAGGAGACGTGGACAGTAGGAGATTAGTGACAGGGTACTGTTTCTCACTTGGATCTGGAGTTGTGTCATGGGTCAGCAAGAAGCAACCCATAGTTGCTCTTTCTTCTACCGAGGCCGAGTACAAATCTGCATGCTTTTCTTCTTGCGAGGTAGTGTGGTTGAGGAGGATTTTGGGGGACATGGGTGCAGTGCAGAACAAGCCTACGTAGTTATCATGTGACAATTACAGTTGCATGGCGATTGCAAAGAACCCGGTGTTCCCTCGCACAAAACACATTGAGATTCAGTATCACTTTGTATGTGAGCTCATCATGGATGGAGAGGTCGACTTGGTGTACTGTCCAACTACAGAGAATGTTGTGGACATCTTCACAAAGGCTCTTGGAAGAGACTTGCTAGAGAGGCATCTTCATCGACTTGGCATTGGGCCGAAAAAGTAAGTTCACTTGTGGGTGGACATTGAGGGGGGGTGTTAGATATCAATGCTCCACTCTCGTGTAACTACGCAGGAACCAGCTAACTCTACTTGTAAGTCCCCCATATGAGGAGAAGGCATTTGAGTAGCTCGGTTACCTGGTAGGTCCTGGTTTGGACACCAGATGGGGGCCATGTGTGGCTGATGGCTAGATGGCTTTAGATAGAGTTGGCACACCACCAACTAGGCTACATGTAAGTGTGGGAAGGCATCCCTTGACTGACGGCACTGAGGGTAGATGGAGCATTTCCTGAGGCAGCCCACTCTCAAGTTGCGAGGCCCGTTTGGAGCCTCAGATGATCCCGGATGGCTCTAGACCGAACGGAAATCGTAGGTGAGTTGCTCTGTTTTGCGCACCAGTTCTATCGTATGGTTGGTGGCCTATTTCAGGACCAACCCCCAGTCGACCGTTTTGGGTGGACTAGGTCAGTCACCCAATTGAGCCTAACCGACTATGATTGGTGGCTATATAAGATTAAGCCCGTGAAGCCCATTTCATCACTGGCAACAGTAACCCTGATTCCTTAGCATCTAGCCTCCATCTTCTACTGTTTCTAGCATACCATCGAAGCTTCTTTCATAGGAGCGCACGGTTGGGAGGAAGCACCATCTATTGTATCAGTTCTACAATAATCAAATTTTTTGATTCTCTATACTATCTTGTTTTCTCTCTTGCATACGAGATCCTGTTATCTGTTGAGCACAGACGTTGTATTATTTTCTTACACTCACCACCACTATCCAATCTGATTTTCTTCACTTTTCTCCTTGTTTCATTTTTAACAAGCTGTAGCCATTCTTTCAATTTACCAAAAGCTTGAGCCTTTTCGTGAAGAAAGTACTACAATAGTCGTCGAGATCAGCCCATGATACCATGGGTCGATCCATGGGCACGGAGAGTGCTTTCTCCCTTCTAGCCTTGGGAGGAGGTACATGATGATCAGGATGCGGGATTCAGTTTCTCTAGAGATTATGACCAGCTTATAGATATTTTGTGTATTGGTGATATCTTTGCGGTCATTGCTTCGGAGGGCAATGAGGAGGGTGTGGATTATTCCTTGTTGCGATGCTCTATGATGAAGAGCGTGCTGAATGAGGATACAGTGGATGGGCATGGGATGCACTTCAATGCTCATAGCATGATCGTAGGTGGCCATTATTTTCAGCAGATACAGAGGCATGGTCACTATATTGAGTTCCAGAAGTACATGGCGGATCAAGAGGCATACATGTATTCTCATCTTGTTGTTGCGATCAAGATTACTTTGAGTCGTGTTTGCACTCGCAAGGCGACGTCCACTCCATGATGGCACCTTGTAGTGGAGGATCACGACAGCATACTTGCAACTATTGGCATGAGAACCGATCCTGAGGAGTAGCACATTACATATCATAGTTTTGGGATCATCAGTTGATCAAATAGATTTTTATTGGGTATCACTAGTTGATTACATATTGATGTATTTGATATGTATAGGCTCACTATGTGACCGTACCATTGTAATTTTCATGGACTCATATTTTGTATTTCACTATGATGGTTTTATATGCGTTCATCACATCATTGTATTAGATTCTATTTTATACATGATGTCCCTTGTCTTCTCAATGGGATTTTTTGTTTTTGTAAAACAAAAAATTGTTTATTAGTAGTAATGTTGTAATTGTGTTTTGTGCTTTAGGACATTTTAAAAATGTGACTAAGAAAATTCGCGCACGTACTAACCAAATACGCATGTGGACTTATCTGTTGGGGATGAAACTTCGCATAGCTCTTAGGCTACCCTAGACCTTACATCCATGTAAGATTTGGTCTCCAACTGATTTGGTATATGTGCCACATGGAAGGTATAATGCATACATTTTTGCAAGCACTCCGTACTAGTAACTACGTATGAAAAATGGTGCATGTACTAACCAAATATGCATGTGGACTTATCTGTTGAGGATGAAACTCTTCACAACTCTTAGGCTACCCTAGACCTACATCCACGCAAGATTTGGTCTCCAATTGATTTGGTACGTGCCACGTGGAAGGTATAATGCATACATTTTTACAATCCCTACTAGTGACTATGTATGAAAAATGGTGCACGTACTAACCAAATACGCATGTGGACTTATCTGTTGGGGATAAAACTTTGCATAGCTCTTAGGCTACCATAGACCTACATCCATGCAAGATTTGGTCTCCGACTGATTTGGTATGTGCCACGTGGAAGATATAATGTGTACATTTTTACAATCCTTGCTAGTGACTATGCATGAAAAATGATGTACGTACTAATCAAATATGCACGTGGACTTATCTGTTGGGGATGAAACTTTGCACGGCTCTTAGGCTACCCTAGACATACATCCATGCAGGATTTGGTCTCCAACTGATTTGGTATGTGCCAAGTGGAAGGTATAATGCATACATTTTCCCAAGCCCTCCCTACTAGTGACTACGTATGAAAATTCACACACGTACTAACCAAATATGTATATGGACTTATCTATTGGAGATGAAACTTTGCATGGCTCTTAGGCTACCCTAGACCTACATCCATGCAAGATTTGTCTCCAACTGATTTGGTATGTGCCATGTGGAAGGTATAATGCATACATTTTTGCAAGCACTCTCTACTAGTGACTACGCATGAAAAATGGCGCACGTACTAACCAAATATGCACATGGACTTATCATATGCATGTGGACTTATGATAAAGCTCATAGAATGAGAGAGAGAGAGAGAGAGAGAGAGAGAGAGAGACCTTATACTTGAACACCTTTTCAATGCTTAATGTTTACAATTACTTCACATGGTATGATTTTTAAAATACCTTATGTATTAGATATGTGAATTGAGATATCTGAAGTTCAAAATCATACTCCTAATTTTAAATACGCACGTAGGGATGAAACTTTGCACGGCTCTTAGGTTTAGTGTAATAATTGCAAGCATTGATATATACGAAATTCAATGATATTCAAAATGATAAAGTTCATAGCACGAGAGAGAGAGAGAGAGAGAGAGACCTTATACTGGAACAACTTTTCAATGCTTAATGTTTACAATTACTTCACACGGCGTTATTTTTAAAATACCTTATGTATTAGATGTCTGAATTGAGATATCTGAAATTCAAAATCATACTCCTAATTTTAAATGTTTATGTTAGATTTGAAAAAACTATAAACTGAGATAAACAAAGTAAGAAGAACATCATGAAAGTACCAAAATGCTCATACATCATAAAAGTAAGAACAATATCATGAAAGTACCAAAATGAATGTGTACATCATCATCATCATCGTGCAGAAGTGCATCCCTAAACAATATGTGTGAAGCCTAAACAATCATCTTGAATCAGAATATGATCCTCTAGTCATCCTCTAAGGTAGCTCATGTATGACCCACTGCCCAAGCATCCGCTATGTGCTCTTAGGCAAAGCCGGATCAGATGGGCCAGCCTCATCTCCTGCATGAGATGGGCCAGCCTCATTCTATTGAAGAGGAGGGCATGTTGCACGAGCCACCGTTGCCATCTCTTCCTCGTCACCTGGCATGAAATCACCATATGAGAAGCGTCGTGGAACACACGCTACAACCACTGATGTATCAGCACCCTCCTGCTGTAGCAAAGCTCTCTGTTCCTCCTCCCTGTAGTACTCTGTCAAGACCACACGGGCAAATGGATCAATGGCCTGACGATGACTAGGATACAGATCATCCATGCCTAATCCTCTGTATGTGGCCACATCAATGTCAGCAAAGCATACAGGGCACACTAATCGTGCCACCATGTGGCAAGTCATGCAATGGAGATGTGCGATGTCGCCGTACCCCAAACCACCCTACGGTGTCAAAATTTTCATGGCAAAGGAAGCAAGCAATGGTAGGAAGCCTGGCTATGACTGGTCGTCTATGGGTGTCCTAGTCAGCACATCTACATGAGGAGCGGGGTACAGGGCCACACTGGGGTCGATCCTATGGCGAGATGGATTACGACTAATATGTCTCAACTGCAAAATATAGTGCTCCACTTGATGGTAGGCTATGCATGTCTGAATCCTCTGCTCCTCAAATCTGCCTCCAACATTCATACATGAGACTCCATATCTTGACACAATAGATGTGCCTGCAATGCAAAAATGTCGCGTACATGGTGAGAATTAACCAAAAAACTTCAGTTCAAAACACACAACAAAAAAATAAACTAAAATAATCAGAATAACTAACCTCGTCCCTAGACTTGGCTAACAATACCTCCAACTATGCAATCTATGTGTCTCAAGTCTCCAACTCATGCTGAGGTGGTGTAGATCTGGGAGGTGGTGTAGATGTGGGAGGCTCCATAGATGTGGGAGGTGGGGGAGGTGTAATCGAAAGTGATCTCGATAGGGCAGAGACCATGTCGTGCAAGGATGAGGCCACTGAATGAATATCCCCCCTAATCCGTCCTCCAACAGCTCGCAATGCCGGTGCAGGGATAGTGTGCAGCTCTAGTGCCTCGCGTCGATGCCGAACACCTGTAGTCTGATGCTCCTAATGCCCCATCCTACCATGTCCCGCCGCTCTTGATCCTCGATGGGTACTAAGGTAGTCTACCCGATAACCAAGCACAAACTCGACGTATAGCTGCATGGCAAATGACCGGGCTATCTGACGGTTGTGAGGCAATCGACCACCGTTCGCAGCGATATATCTCGGATAAATGTGTGGTGCTATATCGGGGTTCCTATAACGTAAAATATACAAGGGCTGCCTTGATCGTGGTCGCATTGCCTTAGTGTGACCATCCCAAAACATATCCTCTAAGGCCTACCTGTGCGGTGACTCATGCTCAAACAACTCTCGAATGGCTCTCCAATCCAAGCCATGACCACCGATCTCTGCCTCAACTTGTGTCTGAAAGGTATCCAAAACGTCCTCAACTATGTCTAATTGTGGGGGTTAAAGGTCATTGTGCCTTTACCCCGGTCATGTACAATACTCAAACACATATATAAATGAATGAAAAAGAAGATTAGGGTGTTCTGCACCCACCAAAACTTGTGTAGCTCTCTGTTTCTCTCTATCCCTCTTCCGTTCTTACTTCCGTTGAGAGCACTCTCAACTAGTATCAGAGCCTGGGTGATCTAGCTGAGCATGCATGAATGCTTGAAGCTCAGCAACTCTGTGGGAGGAAGGAGAAGCTCTGTGGCAAGCTTTGTGGGTGACTTTACTTGCATCCAAGTGTGTAGAGACCTTGGAGGAACCTTTGGAAAAGTCACTTTGGTTTTGCGAAGTGGTTTTGAGAGCCTGTTAAGTGTTTTCAAAGAAAAAGTCGTTTTTTGAGCTTTTCCCTATTTCGTTCGATGACAGAGACTCCATATTGACTTGTAGAGGCAACTATTGCTTGCTTTTGGTATCCACTTCACTTCAGGAGCTTGGAAACACCTTCATTCTTGAATCTGGGATCATTTCATTGGATTTCTGACTCACTGTGTCAATTTTTACATTTTTCTACCCGGGTGTTGGAACTCAAGTTTGGAGCAACCATTTGCAGATCTGTCAGTTCCGGTGGACTCAAGAGGTCCTAAAACTTCTATGTTGCTCACTCTGGTGGTGTTTACAAACAACTCTGTTTTCAAAAACGATTTTCAGTCTATGTGTTGGACCCAGTGATTGAGACCACGGTTTCCAAAACCGTCTATCCCATTGTGTTTCAGATGCCCAAAAACCCCTACCTGTCAGTTCTTGCGTGATTCGATGGAGGATTTTCAGAGTTATAGATCTCTGTGTATTTGATTTCGTCTCTCTATTATGCATTTTTCATTCTAAGGTTTTGAAACCTTAGATTTATGCCACATGGCAGTGGATAAGTGTTGACTCCCATTTCTCACTCATCGGTTGGGATTTTGGAGTTCTGGAAGAAGAGAGATATTTGCAGATTTTCTTGCTGAGTCTGATTATGCAATGGCGCCCATGTTTTGAGGCATCTCAAGTTCTATTTTCAGTAGCGGTCATTACCGTGGGACTATGATTTCTTGAGTATACCTTCTGCAGATCACTCTGGTTACAGTTTGAGTAGTGTGCGCTCATTTGTGGTGTGCATTAGGTTGCAGTGGATGATTTATAGGCCATTTGGATGCATTGCGGTCCTTATTGGATGCGCTGATAGGCCTTAATTGCCTTGTGGGATGCTATTTTTTTGGACGCTTTGCACATGGATGCTATTTTATGCTGAGGGAAACCTTTGATACATTGCAGGTGATGCACTGATAGTGCTATGCTCTCTTGGATGAGATATTATTAATTCATATGTCAGTGGACGGTGTTTATGCTTGAGTCATTTGGCACTTATTGGCATTTTGGATTGCCATTGCAGTTGGCATTTTCTTTTGGGCCAGATTTGCTCATATGGATGCATAGTATATGCACATGAGTCAGATGCTTTGAGACATGCGTTTTCGTGATATTTCACTCTATTGTGGCATACACATTTGGGTGCACCTGGTATTTGGTGTGATTCTCTCTTGTAGGCACTAGCATTTGGAATTTTTCTCTATTTGCATCATGGCATCCTCTTCCATGTCTGAAAAGGAGTTTCTCAACATTAAAAAGTTTGATGGGACAAATTTTTCTTTGTGGAAAGAACAGATAAGTGATGTGCTTATTCAAAAGAAGCAGATTAAACCCTTGGCAGGGATTGAAGCTAAGCCTACAAATATGTCTGAGGATGATTGGAATGAGTTGGATGTATTAGCAAAGTCTACTATTAGACTTCATCTTGCAGAGTCAGTTTATTTCACAGTAGTATAAACGAGCAGACTATGGAAGATTTGTGGAAGAAACTGTGTGTCACTTATGAGAAGGAAACTGCCTCTAATAAAGTTTACCTCATGAAGAGGTTGCTTGAGCTGCAGATGAAGGAAGGGGTCTCCATTGCTTCTCACTTGAATGAATTCAATATTATTTTCAGCCAGCTTCAGGCTCAGAAGATGAATTTTGATGCGGAGACTAAGACAATATTTCTCTTATGTTCATTGCCATCCTCATGGGATACCTTTCGTACAGTTGTTAGTAACTCTGCACCTAGTGGAGTACTAAAATTTGATGATGTTGTGGGTAGCTTGTTGGTTGAGGAGATTAGACGGAAGTCTATGGATGGCAACAAGCAGGATGCAGCCTTAAATGTGCAAAGGGGTAGATCACAATTTAGGGGGAAGTCCCAAGAAAGAGGGAAGTCTCATAGCAAATCCAGGGCATGGAGCATTGAGTGTTACCACTGTGGCAAGAAGGGCCATATGAAAAAGGATTGTTACAAGCTGAAAAGAGAGCAAAAGGATAAGAAAAAGAATGAAAATTGGGGTGCAAATCAAAAGGAAGAGAGTCCAAGGGAGGACAAAGCAAAAGTGAAGATCGAGGAGATCAATGCAGTCACACATGATATTGACAATGACGTTCTCTTCATGTCTAGTTTATCTGCAGAGTTGCTTGCCACTTCAGATGATGCATATTCCCAGGATTGGATTTTGGATTCTGGTGCTTCATTCCATGTTACTCCCCATAGGGAATGGTTCTCCACTTATGACAGTGGAAAGACAGATTGTGTGCATCTTGGAAATGACTATGCATGTGACATAGTGGGAGTAGGTGACATAAAGTTTTCTTTTGCAAATGGGTTTGCATTTATTTTGAAACATGTGAGACATGTGCCTAAGTTGACCAAGAGTCTTATTTCAGTGGGTTAGCTAGATGATGCTAGTTTTCACACCACTTTTGGCTTTCAGAGTTGGAAAATTTAGAAGGGCTCTATGCTTTTGGCTAGGGGTGCCAAGTGTGGGACTTTGAATCCCTTACATGTATCAGGGGTATTTGATCATGTTGTTGCAATAACCAAGCAGCTAAGCACTTCTTTGTGGCATTGAAAGTTGGGCCACATGAGCCAGAATGGAATGAAACTCTTATGCCGTTTGGGTTATGTATCGCATTTGAGTTTCCCTGATTTTGAATTTTGTGAGCACTGTCTCTATGAGAAGAAGACTAAATCAGCCCATAAAAGAAGGGGAAAGAAAGAGTTTGAAAAGCTTGATTTGGTGCATTCAGATGTATGTGGTCCCATGCCTACACGGTCATTAGGCAGGGTTGAATACTATGTGACATTCATTGATGATGCAACTAGGAAAGTGTGGGCTTATGCTATAGCTCAAAAGAGTGATGTGTTCTAGGTATTTTAGAAATGGCTGGCATTGGTTGAGAATCAATCAGGTAGAATTCTTAAATGCCTATAGACTGATAATGGTGGAGACTTTCTCTCTCATGACTTTCAACATTTTTGTGATACACGTGGGATTAAGAGGGAGCTCACATCCCCTCGTACTCCAAAGCAAAATCCAGTTGTAGAAAAGATGAACTATACCATTCAAGAAAGGTTGCAATGCATGCTTTCCAATGCAAGTCTTTCTAGTGGTTTTTGGGCTGAGGCAATGAAGACTGCAGTGCATGTGATCAATAGATCACCTAGTAAGAGTTTGGATGGTGGTATTCTTGAAGAGGCATGGAGTGGCAAGAAGCCCTCTTACTCTCATTTGCGTATATTTGGGTGTGAGGCATATGCACATGTGCCAAAAGAGCTTTGAAAGAAGCTAGATCCTAAGTGTAGGAAATGCATCTTTCTAGGTTATGGTGAAAGTGGAGAGATGGGCTATCGTCTATGGGATCCAGAAGCAAAGAAGATCATACGCAGCCATGATGTAGTCTTCAATGAGAAGAAGATGCATAAGGCACCCATGAGGGATGTGGAAATGAGGAGAATCACTTTCCAGGATGTGAATCCACCTGCATATGTTGATAGGCAGCAAGTTGTCCATGCACCAAATGTGCAAGAAATGGTACCACCAAGTACTCCCACAGGTATACAATCAAGGGTAGATGATGGATCATCTATTGGTGGAAATGATGAGCCAAATGTGGCTGATATGCAGGTGGGACAGCAAGCTAAAATGCCCTTGAGAAGATCATCTAGAGTGTCTAGACCGCCTGATAGGTTTGTTCTAGGGGTAGACTATGTGATGCTTACTGATTGCGGGGAGCCTTCTTGCTACAAAGAGACTATGATGCACAAGGATCAATGCAAGTGGGAGTATGCTATGCAATAAGAGATGAGTTCACTTATGAAGAATAAGACTTGGGACTTGGTTTCTTTACCACATGGAAAGAAAGCATTGCCATGTAAACAAGTCTACAAAATGAAGGTCATAGGTGATGATGTGCCTAGGTACAAGGCCCGTTTGGTCGCTAAAGGGTTCAAGCAAGAGAAGGGTGTGGACTTTGATGAGATATTCTCTCCGGTTGTGAAGATGACCACACTTAGATACATGCTTGGACTAGTGGCAGTAGAGGATATGGAGCTTACGCAGATGGATGTCAAGACAGCTTTCTTACATGGGGATCTACATGAGGAAATTTACATGGTGCAACTGGAGGGCTTTGAAGAAAAGGGCAAAGAACATTTAGTTTGCAAGTTGAAGAAGAGTCTCTATGGTCTTAAGCAAGCACCTAGAGAATGGTATCAGAAGTTTGATGCTTTCATTCGGTCCTAGGGTTTTAGGAGTAGTGAAATTGATCACTACCTCTACACTAAAAGGGCTAAGGATAATAGCCTGATAATCCTGGCACTATATGTGGATGATATGATATTGGCTAGCAAGAATACTTATGAGCTAGATGCATTAAAGGCCAAGTTGCATGAGGCCTTTGATATGAAGGATTTGGGACTTGTAGGTCATTCTTGGTATGTGCATCACACGTGATCGGAGTAGGAAACTCCTTTGGCTTTCACAGAAGGAGTATGTTACAAAAGTATTGCAGCATTTCAATATGGAGGGGGGGAAGGCAGCGAGTACTCCATTGCCTCCATATGTGAAACTAAGTCATACAGATAGTCCCAAATCAGATGAGTAAAGGCCATGATGGCCAAGGTTCCTTATGCATTAGCAGTTGGGAGTCTTATGTATGCTATGATAGCTACTAGACCAGACATTGCATTTGTAGTGGGAGTTGTTAGCCGGTATATGGCTAATCTAGGAAAGAGGCATTGGGAGGCCGTTAAGTGCATCATGAGATACATGAAGGGTACCAAGGAGATGTGCATCTGCTTTGGTAGAGGAGACATGCGTGTACTTAGGTACACAGATTCAGACTATGTAGGGCATGTGGATAGTAGGAGATCCACTTCTAGTTATGTGTTCACCTTTGCAGGTGGTGCAGTTTTATGGATGTCTCGTGCACAGAAGTGCATTGCTTTGTCTACCACAGAGGCTGAGTATGTTGCAGCCATAGAGGGTTGCAAGGAGGCTATATTGCTTGATCGGCTAGTGGGAGATTTGGGGATTCATACAGGTATACTGACATTGCATAGCGATTCCATGAGTGCTATTCAGCTAGCACAGAATCTGGTCTTTCATGCAAAGACCAAACACATTGAGGTCAGGTACCATTTCATCAGGGAGGTACTTGAGGACAAGCACATAGAGCTTGACAAGGTTCATAAAGATGATAACCCTACAGATATGCTGACGAAGATTCTACCTAGTCAGTGGTTTGAGTATTGTCGTGTATTGATGGGCATTGGATAGTATGTTCACTGGTTGTTCTCCCTTAAAGGCACATTATCCTTTAAGTGGGAGGTTGTGGGGGTTAAAGGTCACTGTGCCTTTACCCCGGTTATGTACAATACTCAAACACATATATAAATGAATGAAAAAGAAGATTAGGGTGTTCTGCACCCATCAAAACTTGTGTGGCTCTTTGTTTCTCTCTCTCTCTTCCGTTCTTGCTTTTGTTGAGAGCACTCTCACTAATCGCAACCAAGTGAGGGGGTGCCCTAGCATCCTGCAGTGCCCGCATCTCAGCTCTCAAAATCGCTATTTGCATATGAACAGTGGTGCCAGAACCTGCGCGGCGGCTGGTGCATGCACAAAAAAACACATGGAAATTAATATTCTATTTGGGTAATGAAAATTAATATTCTATTCAATGGGACTTAATAATCTATCTACATAATGAAAACTTTTAGCTAGCCAATTTTGATTGAATTTTTGTAAAAGCTCATGACAAGGTTTCATGGAATCACATAAGTCTTTGTAATTGTCTATGTAACTATATCCATACATAGATCTACAACCTTCCCTAGTTCCCTATTTCTATAGTTTCACATGCCACCTAAAGGGATTGCTAGCCACATGATCTACCCTCTCCTTGCATCAACCTCTCGCACCATATGATTTGAAAATGATGTGTACGTGAATGTGTTGTTCAAATCATCCTATTTGTTTGATTGATTACACTAAGTCAGGTACTCCTTGAAAAATAATATAAAAGATACTTTAAACTCTTATTCTCTTTTTTTTAATAGATGATTTCTAAGAACAAAATTTAAACGTTTTTATATTTAATTCAAAACTTCAGTAATTTAAAAGCTAACATAAAAACTACTTTAATCTCTTTTTTTTTCAATAGATGATTTTAAAAATATATATATATACATTTTGTACATTTAAATAAAAACTTCATCAACTTAAATAATATAAAAGCTACCTCAAACTCTTATTTTCTTTTTTTTTTAAGGATGATTTTAAAAAATAAAAATTAAACTTTTTTATTTAATTATAAAAAGCACTAATTTGAAAAATAACATAAAAACTTACCTAGTCTCTTTTTTTAAAAATAGATTCAATTTTAAAAAACAAAATGTATAAGTTTTTAACATTTAAATAGAAACTTCACTAACTTAAATAATATAAAAGCTACCTTAAACTCTTATTTTATTTTTTTCTTAAAGATGGTTTTTTAAAATAAAATTTAAAGGTTTTTTTATTTAAATAAAAAAAAGACTAATTTGAAAAATAACATAAAAACTACTTTATCTCTTTTTTTTTTAATAGATGATTTTAAAAAACAAAATATATATGTTTTTTACATTTAAATAAAGACTTCACCTTAAACTCTTAATTTCTTTTTTTCTTCAAGATGATTTTAAAAAATAAAATTTAAACATTAAAAAAAAAGCTAACATAAAAACTACTTTAATCTCTTTTTTTTTAAATAGATGATTTTAAAAAACAAGGTAAATACGTTTTTTACATTTAAATAAAAACTTCACTAACTTAAATAATATAAAACCTATCTTAAACTCTTATTTTCATTTTTTCTTAAAGATGATTTTTAAAAATTAAATTTCAATGGTTTTTTATTTAAATAAGAAAAGGACTAATTTGAAAAATAACATAAAAACTACTTTATCTCTTTTTTTTTAATAGATGATTTTAAAAAACAGGGTAAATACGTTTTTTACATTTAAATAAAAACTTTACTAGCTTAAATAATATAAAACCTACATTAAACTCTTATTTTCTTTTTTTAAAAAGATTTTTAAAAATAAAATGTAAATGTTTTTTAATTTAAATAAAAAAATTTAACATAAAAACTACTTTAATCTCTCTTTTTTTTAAATAGATGAATTTAAAAACAAAATTTATGCGTTTTTTACATTTAAAGAAATACTTCACTAACTTAAATAATATAAAAGCTACCTTAAACTCTTTTTTTCTTTTTTTCTTAAAGATGATTTTTAAAAATAAAATTTAAACATTTTTTCATTAAAAAAGAAGCTAACATAAAAACTACTTTAATCTCTTTTTTTTCAAATAGATGAATTTAAAAAACAAAATTTATGCATTTTTTACATTTAAATAAAAACTTCACTAACTTAAATAATATAAAACCTAACTTAAACTCTTATTTTCTTTTTTTCTTAAAGATGATTTTTAAAAATAAAATTTAAACATTTTTTTATTTAAATAACAAAAGCACTAATTTGAAAATTAACATAAAAACTCCTTTAATCTCTTTTTTAAAAAAGATAATTTAAAAAAATAAAATATATACATTTTGACATTTTAAATAAACACTTACGTAATTAAAATTTTAATTTAAAAAAAGTTTGAAACGCATTTTAAAATTTGAAATATTTTATAATTAAATTGCAATTCATATAAACTAAAATTTAAATAAATTATTGCAAGAAAAAAAGCTACATAAAAAAAACCTTACCTGGAATCTCCCGCTCCGTTCGCTCCGTCATTGTCCGTCGGTCCTTGTCCGTCGCTCCCACAATTCCATCGATTTCAATGAGGAGGAGCTCAATCGAGGTATGGAGAATGAGGGGGGTCCCTCTCTTTATATACAAAAATTTAGGGTTTCAATACCACGATCGAGGTATAGGGATGCCACATACCTCGTTCGAGGTATTGGACATGCCATCATCCATCGGTCCAGCATAATACCTGCGAAGCCCATATACCTCGATCGTGGTATTTCACATGCCACATACACATCACTCCATCATACCTCGATCGAGGTATAGACATGCCACGATACCTCGATCAAGGTATTTCAGCTACAATGTCGGATGCTAAATACCTCGATCGTGGTATTTGACATGCCACATACACATCGGTCCAGCATACCTCGATCGAGGTATGTCAGCTGCTAGGATACCTCGATCGAGATATGTCAGCTGCCATGATACCTCGATCGAGGTATGTCAACTGCCATGTCGGATGCCATATACCTCGATCGTGGTATTTGACATGCGGCCAAGTCATTAGTCCAGCACACCACGATCGAGGTTATTGGACTTGCCATGCTACCTCGATCGAGGTATGTCATCTGCCATGTTGGATGACCTATACCTTGATCATGGTATGTGACACGAGCGATGTCATCTATCCACGATACCTCGATTGAGGTATAGGTGGCTTGCCACAATACATCGATCGAGGTATAGGCTCGATTCGGTGAAAGTAAGTCTACGACCTCGATCGAGGTATTGGCTTGGTGCAGTTGTCCTCGTGAGCGAATTTCATTGGAGATGATACCTCAATCAAGGTATTTCACACCGAAGCAAAACCTTTGTATTTTCACTCGAGGGGGTGTCACTCACCCACAAGTGGTCCGGAAGTGGACACCCTTAGCTTGCTACCTCCCAAGAACCATAAGAAACAAGCATGGAAGGGGAGTCCGACAGTGAGACAGAAGAAGAAAGTACTACAGTTGAGGAGGAGGAGCAAGTATCATTTCTATTGAAGGAGTTTGATGCATATGAATTGTAAGCAATAGAGATACAAGAAGCTAAGGAGGAGAGTAAGCTTGAAGATATGGATAACTTGATGCAACCCCCACCTTCCCAAACAGAGAGAGAGGAGATATTGTTGTCCATGCTGAATTCCAATATGGAAGAAGTGGAGAAGGAGGAGTATATGAAGGTCATTCATCAGTATCCTCAGCTGTTTATTACCTCACATGAAGAGATCAGGGGTTTCAGATGTGAGCCAATGCACATTGAGCTAAAAGAAGGTAGCAAGCCTGTTTTTCAAAAATTGAGGATACACAGAGAGCTTTTGCCTGTGCTGAGAGAAGAGTTAAATAAGCTGCTCAAAGCTGGGTTGATATATCCAATGGAGCATTCAGATTGGGGCAGTCTAGTGGTAATCATTTTTAAGCACACAGGAGGATGGAGAGTATGCATTGAATGCAAACCTCTCTATGCGGTAACAAAAAGCAATCATTATCCTCTTCCTTTTATTTGATGATATATTGGATAGGGTTGCAGGGTATCAAAAATATAGTGTGTGTGATGGATATTTTGGATACTTTCAGATTTCAATTGTAGAGGAAGATTAAATCAAAACTACATTCATCACACCCTGGGGTTGTTTTTGTTACAGAGTAGTGCCATTTGGATTGAAGAATGCACCGGCATAGTATCAGGAGAATACTAATGAAGTCTTAGCCCCTTTCATTTGATAAATTTGTGAGAGCATTTTTGGATGATATTTGTGCGTACAGTTCCAAGAGAGAGCATGCATGGAGTCTAGATCAAGTGTTCCACAAAATGGATGAAGCAAGAGGACAATTCAATCCACGGCATGAAAGTGTCATTTGGGATGCTCCAAAGTGAAATTATTGGGACATATAGTATCTCAAAATGGCATTGAGACTAATCTAGAGAAGGTGAAAGCCCTTATCTTACTTCCAGCTCCCTCTACATCTAAACAGTTGTAGACTTTTGTGCAGAAAGTGAAGTATATGCCAAGATTCATACATTTAGTCTCTCAGCTATTATATCCTTTGCAACAAGCTATGAAAGAAGAACCTCTGCAATGGAGTGAGGATTATGAAGCAGTGTTCAATAGAGTGAAGGAAGTGTTGGGAGAGATTGCTTGTGCAAAATCTCCAAATTTCTCTCAGACCTTTTACGTGAACCCTTCATTTGGACCAAATGCTGTGGGAGCCATCTTATTGCAGAAAGGGGAGGAGTCTCGTTATATGAGGCCTATGTGTTATGCTAGTAGAGTTAAGATAGAAGCAAAGAGGAGATATACAGAGGCAGAGCTGATTCTGTCAAGCTTGGTGTATGCTTGCAAGAAGTTCTGGGCATATCTTATCTCAAAGCCATTTGTGGTTTTAATTTGCTACCGTTTATTGCCTTAGCTTATTAATAATTCAACACTTTCTCAAAGCATGATCAAGTCGTTGGTTGAGCTACAAGAATATACTTTCTCATTTCTAGTAGAGAGCACTTTTAGAGTTACAGTGGTAGATCTGTTAACATACAAAGAGGGTCCCATTTTGGTGAAGGAAGTGGAGAAAAAGATAGATAAAGATGAGCATGCTATCATTCCAGGAGCATCTATCTTGCATTTTGATGGTTCATACAGGAAGAGTTTACATCAAGCTAATGGAGGCTATGTAATTATTGATTGAGAGAGCAAGCTGATTTAGAAAAAGGGAGTTCATATGGAAGCTGGAAGCAATAAGGAGGCGGATTATGCAGCATTGTATGAGGGGTTACTGATTGTACTTAAGCTGAAAATTTAGAAGATACTCATCAAGGGAGATTCTCTACTAGTTGTGTAAAGCAGGTCCTGGGAAGTTGGCAAGCAAGAAACTTGAGCTTGAGAGGGTATCCAGCCAAAGTAAGAAGACTGCTTCAACAATTTACAGCATGGAATATCCAACATGTGTGAAGGGAGGATAATAGAATGGCAATGAATTGGCTTAGGAGATGAGTGATCAAGATCCAGTGATAGTAGCAAGGCTTGAAGATCCACTGTATAGAGGGAGAGGAATCCTGGCTCAGATAGTGGATTTCTTACTTACTGGACATCTACCTTTGGAGCTTAAGAAGAGTTAGAAGATCACTTCATATGGAAGAGTAGATAGTATATGATGATTGATGATGAACTTTACATGAGAGGGGCTGATGAGATTTTGAGGAGAGTGCCCTGGAGAGAAGAAATATATTATATACTATCATCCAGTCATGAAGGAGCTTGTGGAGGACATTATGCTTTTAAGATAACACTGCAAGTCAGAGAATGGGAAAAAGAACTCTTAAAATGGAGCCGAGAAATATTATGTTGGTTTATGATATTTTTGAAAGATGGGGAATAGATGTAGTTGGTCCTCTACCCAGAACTGCTAGAGGGAAATGTTATATGTTGACCGCATGTTGACCGCAGTGGAGTATTTATCAAAATGGGCAGAGGTGAAGGCAGTAAAAAGAGTGGACAGCAAAGGGGTTGATTTTATATATGAACACATATGCTATAGATTTGGAGTTCCCCTGGAGTTACTTTTAGATAATGGTCCGAGATTCAGAGGAGAAGTGAGAGATTACTTGTGCAGTAAGCTGAGTATAAATCATAAATACATCACCCCATATTACCCTCACTATAACGGGTTGAATGAGAATTTTATTGGAGATTTCAAATTGATGGTGACTAAAATGACGGGAAGCCATACCAAAAACTGGGATTTGGAGATGAATCAAGTTTTGTGGGCATACAAGGTAGTGTTGAAGCATAACACTCAACTTTCTCCATTTCATTTGGTATATGGGAAAGAAGCAATTCTACCATTAGATGTGGAAATACCAGCTTTGAAATTTTTGGTTGAAGAAGGATACGAGCCTATAGACAGTTACAAGGAGAGATTACTGGCACTACAGGTGATGCAGTTAGACAGGGATTTGGCTTTTGAACATTATGCCAGAGTGCAAATCCAGAGGCAAGAGTTGGAAAATGCAAAAATTAAGAAAAAGGAAATCGTAGATGGAGACCTGGTTCTCAGATACAATAGCAAACTAGATAGTACTTATCATACTGCTTTTCAGACCAGGTGGGAAGGTCCATACAGAGTGGAGAAGAAATTTGAAAATGGAACTTATCAATTGACTGATTTAGATGGTAAGAAACATAAGAAGAGAGTCAATGGTGTCCGATTGAAGAAATACTTTGCACCGTTGATGGTAGCATTGAAAGAGGAAGATTATAAAGATAATGAGCTGTGGCAGAACAAGGCTTTACAAGGCTTCATATGGCAATAAATGTGGGAAATAGCCTAGAAGGCTTTACAAGGCTTAAATATTTGTACAAATGTAAAAAAATTAGCCAATAAAGCTTTACAGTAATATAAAATGTCGTCTAGTGATAAAGCTTCAATCTTCGTGAAGACATGTAATCTATCCATCCATTGATTTGCCCTCTAGTCATAAAGCTTCAATCTTTGTGATGACATGTAATCTGTCCATCCATTGATATCTGTGCACTGATACCCAACTGATGCAATCTGCCCACTAAAAACTGTTCCACTGATATCCACTTATGCAGCCCACATGATATCCACTTATGCATCCCACTGATACTCATTAAATAGTGAATGGTCAGGATGGTCGGGTTTATTACAAGGTGCTTCATATGACAATAAATGTAAAAAATAGCATAGAAGGCTTTACAAGAGTCTTTATGACAATAAAGGAGCTTAAATATTTATACAAATGCAATAAAAATAACCAATAATCATCAAGCTCCAATATGTCCCATGACATGTAATCTGTCCACTGATATATGTAATCTGCCCACTGATATCTGCTCATGCAATCTCCCCACTGATAAATTTCTTGGTGAATGGTAAAAGGTCTTATTTAATAGCATGTTATGAGTGTTAAACTACATGTGAGCGAAGGGACTGACAACGATTAGGAACTAGTTAGAAAAATTTGAGCATGGTTTCGATTGGCAACTTGGAGAATTGTCTCTTCTCTAAGGCAATCTAATCTATGCTAAACTATGCTAAACCAACTGTCGAAGCAAAGAAAAGCAATAAATAATTTCTTTTTCTGTGTTCATTTTAATGTGCTAGGGTTTAAGAGGCTTAAATATGCAAAAGAAGGCCGAGATTTATCAAATTAGAATTGTTGAGGAGGATGTGCTTAAAACTACATTTGTGGGGGACGTTTGCATTCAAAGTAATGCCATTTGGCCTCACCAATGCTCCTGCTACCTTGCAAAGATTTATGCAGATGGTGTTTGCTCCATATTTGGGGGTTTTCTTAGAGGTGTTTTTAGATGACTTCTATATATTCTCAACACATAAGGAGCACATCATGAAGGTTAGGTTGGCCTTCCAAAGGATCAATGATGCAAATGGTAGCCTCAACCCTGAAAAATGCACCATTGGAGCCACTCAACGGAGGTTACTGGGACATATTGTCTCATCCGATGGAATCAAGCCTGACCCCGAGAAGGTAGAAGCTATCCTCAAGCTCTCCCCACCAACAACCAAATGTCAAATATGCTCATTTGTCAATCTAGTAGGATACTATCACCGCTTCATTGATCAATATGCTACTTTGACACGACCCATGACTATGCTATTAAAAGATGGAGTTGATTTCTCTTGGGATGAGGATTGTGATCATGGGTTTATACAAATCAAGAGTGCTCTAGGTTTAGAACCCATTCTATGCAATCTTGATTGGTCAAAGACTTTCTATATCAATCTTGGGTTTGGTGAGCACACTCTGGCGGGTATTCTTCTCTAGCAAGGGGAGGATCGGTTCATGTATCCCATTCGATTTTCTTCTCGACAATTGCTCGAAACTGAACGATGCTACTCTGAGGCTGACAAGCATGCTTTGTCTTTGGTATTTTGCATTGAGAAATTTAAGCATTATGTGGCTGGAAAGTCCTTCATAATAATCTATAGCAATGGTCTTGCAAAGCAGGTTGTTCAATCACCAAATCCCATGGGTCGGTTGGCCAAATGGTTGGTAGTTTTACAAGACTATGATTTTTCTTTCAAAATTGTAAAAGGGGGTTGTTCCAACTTGAAGAATGCTTTGATTGATTTAGAGGAGTGCCTTGATGTAACCCTTGTAGTGGCCATAGAAGTTGGGGATCCATGGTATGGTGGTATCTATAGGTTTCTGGCCGCTTTCTCCTTTCCTCCAAAAAGTACTAGTTATGAGAGAAAGAAAATCCATAGAGATAGTAGGTGCTACACTTTCTTTGATGGGGTGTTGTACCGTCAAGGCCTAGATGGGGTACTAAGATGGGCCATTGATGCAAATTAAGTACCTAAGGTATTAAAGCATTATCATGATGGATTTTGTGGAGGCCACTATACCAGTGACTATATAGCTAAGAAGATTTTACATGCTAGGTACTATTGGCCGACCTTGTTCAAGGATGTCACTATGTATTGCAAAACTTGTGAACCATGCCAATTCTTGGTAGGAAGGATTTGCAACCTGGGCAACATCACCGAGTGATGTCCATCCATCCGTTTCATAAGTGGGGAATAGATTTTTTTGGGCCCCTGCCCATGACTGCCCGCAAAAAGAGGTATCTTTTGGTAGCCACTTAGTATGTCACTAAGTGGGCTGAAGCTATCACCCTCCCCACTGCAAATGGTAAGGTAGTTTCAAATTTCATATTTGAATGTATCTGCACAAGGTTTGGGACACCCATGGAAATAGTATCTGACCATGGGAGTCCATTCCTAAATGAGGCAATGGAATTGCTCATGGATATCATGGGTATTGATCACCACACTTCTAGCATCTATCATCCAGTGTCTATGGGACAAACGGAGCGAACCAATGGCTTCCTTTGTAAAACCATGGGGAAAATGGCCACAGGGAACAGGATCCAATGGGATCAGAAGGTCATCGAAGCTGTGTGGGCTTACAACATCACCCATAAAATGTCTACAGGTCACACTCCTTTTGAGTTGGTGTACAATACTGAGGCAGTTTTGCCACTAGAGATAGAGATTCCAACCTTGAGATTGGCATGAGAACAGAGGATGATAGAAGATGAACATGTAGAGGCTAGGTTGATACAACTTGAGAAGCTAGATGAAACTCGACACCTTGCACTCCATCAAACAGAGATCCAAAAGAACGACATAAATATATGTGTGTGCTTGTATGTGTGGCAATAGTATAATAAAATATGGTGTGCATAGGGCCTAGGGTTGAGGTGGCAGGGCATGACCATGTGCCACCCTTCCACATAAAAGGACCCATATGATGTGTTGTACATAATCCATGGTAGTTATATTATAAAATGTTAAGGTGGCATGGTTCCTCCATGTGCCACCCCTCCACCTAGGCGGTCCCATGCCTTTATTTAGTGAGACATGGACCAAGGACCATGGGAGAAGTAATATAAAATAGGTGGAGATGGATATTCTATTGGATTATTCCCTCCATGTAGGATAGGCCCATGTGGAGGAGGTGTAGATAGTCAAAGTATGCAAGTTAAATAATGGGGAAAGTAGGATGAGGTGGTCCTCCTAGATGTTTGAACGTATTATAAAATTGGGAAAAGACCAAGGGAGTATCTCAGACTTGGGATATGGGGTTTGATTTATGTGGAAAAATGAGGCAAAGGGTTGTCGCACACAATTGAGAGTGTGTACCCCCTTGGCCCACATGGGAGACTTTTCCACACACACCATGCATGTGGGAGGATGCATTTATTGGGAGACACCCTCTCTCTTGGCTATAAAAGGAGGGGGCTATTCCTTGATGTAAGCGCTCATTCTTGTAAAGCCACCTAGCTAGTACTTTGATTTCCTCCCCCCCATCCTTCCTTTCAAATAAAGCATGACTCTCTTCCCTTGATGTCTCCATCTCTACATTCCACCTCCCATCATGTACATGCTCCTCTTCCCCCTCTCCATTCCCCCTTGTGGCATAGTCCCTCTCTTCATTCCCACCCCTCTTAATCCTTTTTCCCCACCTATGTTAATGCTTCTTTCCTCACATTCCCTTTTCCTCTATGGCCCTCAAGCATCGCCATGCCTCGCGTCTAGCATCATGCCTTGAATTCTTTTCTAGCTAATAGTGGCTCAAACATGACATGCATCAGATAAGATGGCACATGCACATGCATCTCTCGTTCATGGTATTACTCACTTAGATGGTGTAACTCATGAAGTTGATGGAATAACAGGACAAGTGCAGCCATTGAGTATACTTGAAGTTGAGGCAATAGAAGAAGAAGTAGGGCGATCTAAAGCGGTTCACATAGAGCCCCTAAAAAATAAACCCTGATGTCAAATGCAAAAGGCGAGTACTTCACGAGCTACAATTCCAAGTCCTATAACTCAAAAAAGAGGTCATTCATATACAAGGAAAGGGCAAAGAAAAGAAGAGGAAGAACATGAAGAGGATGCGAAGGGTCTTGGAATGGAGTCAGATTTAGAAGTAGAAATGTTATCAATGAAGAACCTAAATCTTTACTTGAATGAGGCTGTGACAGATGAGGATCTAGGATATATATGGGGCCAGAAGACTCAAGTTATACATGCTTCAACGGTGGTCAAAGCAAGTGTCTTCACCAACAGCAAGACCTTAGATATTGTTTATGTTGAAAAGATTTTTTAGGCTTTGATTGATGGAAAAAAACCAGTTGTTTCTAATTTGGTGCTTCGTCCAAGGGCATTTTGGCCAGTCAAAGGAGATTCTAGTCAATCCATCAATTTCTCTTAGCCTATAGATTTTGAGATGCAATTCACTAAGTTCCTCGGAAAACAAGTTTCCTCACTTCAAGAAGGACAGAGTTTAGTGAATGATCTAGAACGACATATAAAGGATGCAAAGAGAAATTTCTTAGCTCATTGCACATTTGAGGCAATAGATGGTCAGCACTATGCCTATGCTTGTAATGAGCTTTCTAGAGAGGCATACAACAAAGGAGAAATTACTTATCAAACCTTCGTGAGTGTGCATCAATCTCACTACTATTCTGCATGCATTTGTATCTTCAAGAATGATAAAAAATATTTGATTGAGTTGGAAAGACTCAATCATGACATTCATGCACTACGAAAGATCACCTCCACTTTAGAGATGTTGCTCAAAGCTAGGACCATATGGAGAACTTTTCATTCTCCTATGACCACTCTCAAAAGAACTGCAACTAAAGTGGAAGCGGATAATCTTGTTGACTTCTACACATGCTTGAGTGCCATTGTACCAAGGGGAAAGCAGGAAAGAATAGAGGTGATTACAAGCTTTAAGACACTAAGGGACAAGTATCAAGACTACAGAAGCATACTTTTCCATAGTGATGAAGTTTTTCATCAGATCAAAGACATGTGTCTTGCATGTGAGAAGGGAGATGTCACATATGAGGCTCCATCATTGATTAAAGATAAGGAAAATAAGATTGAGAAAAAAGAGATGACAGCTCAGATGTGGAGCCTCTAAGAAACTTGCGAGACAAATATGCAAGTCTTGCTAAAGAGAAATTAATGTCCAAAGAATGGTTTTTTGGCAAAAAGTATAAAGATCATTGCATGGAAGATCGCATCATCCTGTGAAGATAGTGGGAGAGAGGGAAGGAGTCTCACTTGCATCTTTCTCACGTACACAATGGGGGAATACACACAAAGGTGGAGGCTGAAAATAGTTTTCCTCTTCTTAGTTGTGAAAGCCAAAAGAACTCAAGTACAAAGAAATAGAAGAACCCTATATGTGGGTCTCAAACCAAACTCAGCTAACTAAGGTGGCATACTAACTGAGCCATGAACTAGAGTACATAAGGATATCTGTTATCCAGCTATTATTCATGGGCGATGTACCAACCGCATCTACAGCTAACAAGTCGGTGACATAAATGCACAACGGTCACCCTGGCATATCACGAGTGGAGCTCAATATCTCAACACTCCCCCCTCGAGCTCAATCCCAATTCTTGCACACCAAGCAGGTCTCTAAACTTGCTCAGCTTCTCTATGCCCAATGCCTTCATGAATATGTCAGCTACCTGATCCTCTGTGCTAACATAAACTAGATCAATAAGACCTAGTAAAACGTTCTCCTACACATAGTGATAATGCACCTCAATGTGCTTTGTTCTAGCATGATAGACTGGGCTATTTGCCAAGTGTATACTGCTCATGTTGTCACAATAAATGACAATTGGCCTCATGCATATCATAGAGTAGCTTATGCAACCAAGCTACCTCACATGCAGCCATTGCTGCACCCCTATACTCAGCCTCTATGCTTGACAAGGCAACTGTAGGCTGTTTCTTGCTGCTCCAAGTGACTGTAGCACTCCCAAAAGAGAACATATATCCATTGGTAGATCATCTATTAGAAATACTACCACCCCAATCAGCATCAGTGTATCCATGCAACTGTATCTGAACCCCAACCTCATAAAATAGTCCATACTGCAATGTGGACTTCACATACCTGAGTGTGCATCTAGCCACATCCAAATGCGGTTTCCTTGGAGCCTGCATAAATTGACTTACCAATCCAACAACATAGCTCAAATCTAGCCTGGTAATAGTCATATAAATCAAACTTCCTACTATGTGCCTGTACATAGTAGGGTCTTCCAGAAGTTCACCTGCATCTGCGCTCAGCTTCACATTCTGCTCCAAAGGAACTGAAATACGCTTATAGCCTGTCATCCCATATTTGGACAGCATGTGCAATCCATACTGCCTCTGCAAGAGCCGTATCCAGAGGATACCTAGCTCTGGTAGACCTATGCAAAATAGGCTCACTTCTAGGTGCTCTCAAAACATCCCTGGTCTTCCTTACTCCAGGTGTAACAACAGAAGGAATACCAAACTCATCATCAATGCTCTGTTCTGAGCCACTGGATTCACCATCCACATAAGAGTGACTTGCATTCACATCAAACATGGGCTGATCTACCTTCTCTTTTCCTTTTCGTGATACCTACATACCACTATTTGCATTGCTTTGAGGAGATTCTCCTAATCTCAATCTACCTGTCCATGGCGAAGTATGTGAACCACTGCTAGAGAACACTATAGGTCCACTAATATTTTGTGATTGCTGCTGTGAATTCTATGCAGCATTAACATTTTGTGCATCTATATCATCAATCACATTTACTAGTTTATACTGGCTACTTATCTCATCAAAAACATCTTTGCTCACAGTAAACTTATGAGTAGAAGGGTTATAGCATCTATACCCTTTCTGTTGTAGAGAATAACTAATAAAGATGCACTTCTTAGCTTTTGGATCCAACTCATCTGGCACATGAACATAGGCAATGCAACCAAAAATTTTCAAATGAGAAATATCTGGTTTCCTACCAGTATACATCTCCTCTGGCGTCATGCCATGTATTGCTGCAGTGGGAGTCTTGTTCATTATGTAAATTGTTGTAGCAATTGCTTCAGGCCAATAATAATCTGGTAGGTCTTTTTCATTTAGCATGGCCCGAGATGCCTCTCCAATATGCCTATTTTTCCTTTCTGCAAGTCCATTTTGCTGTGGGGTATGACTGCATGAATATTGCTGCTTTATGCCATGCTCCTGTAGGAACCTTGCAAACTCATTTGAGAGGTACTCTCCCCCTCCATTTGACCTTAGGAATTTTATTTGTAGCCTTGTTTCTTTTTCAACCATAGCTTTAAAGGCTTTGAAATGCCCAAACACTTCACTTTTCTTTTTCATAAAATGCACCCAAACTTTTCTGCTGTAGTCATCAATAAAAGTGACAAAATAATGATAGCCTCCAATAGATGTAGCTTTAGTAGTCCACACATTAGAGTGGATTGATTCCAATGGCTTCTTACTCTCTTAAACATGTCTAGGAAATGGTTTCCTTGCCTGTTTTCCAAATTGACACGCTTCACATACCTTATGCATTTCTGCAACCTTGAATTTAGGCAATCTTGCAACAATGTTTTGGGCCTGCATTGATTTAAGTCACTGTACATTAACATGACCAATGCATGTATGCCAGATATCAATATCTGCAACTACACCGGTCCCATGTGCAAACATTGCTACACTCAATTTAGGCATGTCCACATCCAACATAAACATCCTGCCCTTCTTCTTTCCTTTTGCTATCAAGTGACCGTTATTTTTCATATCCTCAACAAAGCATCCATGAGGATTAAATCTGACCTACAAGACCTGCTCAACCATTTGACCAACAGAAACCAGATTCTTGGTGATATTTGAGACATGAAATCCATCAGACAGGTATTTCTTTTTCCCATCCTGCATAGACAAAGGAATTTTACCAATCTACACAATAGGATGTGTAGTATCATCACCAGTCTCCACAAATCCTAGTCTTTCCATTTTCGTTGCATCCTGCATCCATTCTGCATGACGTTTCATGTGGTTTGACGCACCTGAGTCAACATACCACACATCATTGCTTTCTTCTGCACTTGTTGGTCATATGCTACACCATAAACAGATGCTCATTTCTGTCATCGCCCTGTCTACTAGAAGTTGCATAATTCCCTTGTTGCAGTTTTCCATTCATGATGTCATTCTGCTTTTTATAGCAGTCTTTAGCCATATGACCCATTTTACCACAGTAGTAGCATTCAACATTGTTCTTTGCATTTTGGCCTCTCTGCCATCCACCATGACCTCTTTGGCTCCCCCTGCCTCTAGAGTTACCACATCCTCCTCCATAGGACTGGTTTTCTTGAGTTTGCTGCATATTTTGATTTCCAGATTGGCCTCCTCTACCTTTGCCTCTACCTCTTCCAGCATTTGAGTAGAAGAGAGTTTCTTCTAAAGTTCCTCTTGAAGAAGATGCACCACCATTTCTCTACTCAATTTTTCATGGACGGCAATGGATGTCTGGAACTGTGCATAATCCTTTCCTAGACCATTCAAGGTCACAGAAACTAAATCATCATCTTCCACTGGCAACCCAATGGAAGCAAGTGCATCTGCGATTTTCTTCACCTTCATGTGGTAGTCATTGATGCTCATATTTTCTCTCTGCACATTGTGCAACTCCTACTTGAGCTGCATTTTCCTGGCTTGCGTATTTGTGTTGTACATTTTTGCCAAAGTATCCCATGCCTCCTTTGGCATACTTGCATCCTGAATATGCACAATCATAGAATCTGAAATACTGATAGACAGCCAGTACGTAACTTTTCTAGCTCTCTCATGCCATCCTTTAACTGCCTGCATTCCTTGTTGATTGGGAACATTAGGAAGAACTGGTTCTTCTTCATTCCTGTAATGAACTCCCAATAGCCTTTTCGCATAAGGAAATTCGTCATTCTAAACTTCCATGCTTGGAAGTTGTTCTTGTCAAGCTTTTCAGTGACAATCTGTGAGAGAATCAGACGCCACTATAGAACACTACAAAATATTCTGTCACTGCAAAAAACACAATTGTTGCCTCACAGGGCAAATCTACAAAACTGATGAAAGTGGTATTTGACCATAGAATCACTTCCTAGTGATGATTTTGCATCAACAGGAAACAAGGATGATTCTATAACTCCCAGTATCTCTGCGCATTGGCATATGATGCAATTTCTGTGGCAACTTTTCACTGACTTGTGGAGTAGTGGTCGCATAGCAAAAATAGGGCCTTTTTCTTAGTGCTTGCGGAGAACTTCCGCCTCAAAAAAGGGCCCCGAAATGGCCTCGAATCAAAAAAAATAAAGTCACACCGCAAAGGGCATCTCGATCTGAGACAATGCACTCTTGCACTTTCCGACTATACTACCTGCAGAGATTTGCTCCCAAACTCAAAAAAGGAAAGCAACACTAGTCCTCTTACCAGGACACTGCGAACTTGGTTTACTTTGTTGAGCTCCTTACCATGAACCAGGCTCTGATACCATGTGAAGATAGTGGGAGAGAGGGAAGGAGTCTCACTTGCGGCTTTCTCACATACACAATGGGGGAATACACACAAAGGTGGAGGCTGAAAACAGTTTTCCTCTTCTTAGTTGTGAAAGCCAAAAGAACTCTTGTACAAAGAAATAGAAGAACCCTATCTGTGGGTCTCAAACCAAACTCAGCTAACTAAGGTGGCATACTAACTGAGCCATGAACTAGAGTACATAAGGATAGCTGTCATCCATCTATTATTCATGGGCGGTGTACCAACCGCATCTGCAGCTAACAAGTCGGTGAGATAAATGCACAACGGTCACCCTGGCATATCACGAGTGGAGATTGATATCTCAACACATCCAACAGGTTAAGCGTGATGCAGTAAAGAGTGCAATTGAATATTTGCTAGGGCAAAAAAAAATATTCCAATTAGCCAAAGTAAAATTGATCATAGCATTGTGAGGCAGATGGCATCAGCTTTATGTCGGCTAAATAGAAGACTTGGGCACATGAATGGGTGAAGATAGAAGATGATGGATCTAAAATTACTCCTATGGCAAGTGACATTCCAGAAAATGTGTATGCATATGCACAAAAAGTCATCAATAAGCATACTCTCCGAAAAGCAAAAACTTTGAACAAGGGAATTTTTTTAATACATGAGATCATTTCAGAGTCTGGAAAGAGTGTTGATTGCAAGGGAGTTTCATTGAATGATTTTTTGTCTGACGACACTGCTTGGGAGAGGCCTCAGCTTTTCTTTGTCTATGAAATATCACCGGATAATGTTCATCAACTCCTTGATAGAATATTACATACCATCATTGGTAGAGTGGGACTATGTAACATAGTCATATTTGGCTGATAAAGATGACAAGGAAAAAATGTTTGCTACCCTAAAAAAACAATATGCAATGAGCTTAAGATTTACAATGGTATCTACTCAAGAAAGAGGGACAAGAGAGAATGCAGTCTCAAGATACAGAGTCTTGAAACCTTTTTCTTGTGCATGAAGAGCCCTTACAATGATCACTCCTTACAGAACAACATAAGAGGGAATGCAAAGAGATTGCAACTAGTACTAGAAGAGCATGAAGCTCCAAGTCCCCTCCATCGCAATGCAAATCACTATGAAAGGCCAGCAAAAAGTGTTGATCTTTTAATTTTAGTATGATGGAATTTTTGTTGCCATTCAGATGGGAAGTCACATTGTATCGAATGGGACATTTGTTTGAAGCTCTTATCAGAAAAGGACACCATGTAAATATTATTGAGAGCCCTACTAGCTTGGAATACCTTGATACCGTGGCTTCTCTCACAATAAAGTATGATAAGAAAGGTCTGATCTCACATGAAGAGGATGCTGACATAGAGATGGCCATGTATGATGAGAGCAAGAAAGATGATGAAAATGCTAAAAGGTCTGGATATGATAGTGAGGACACTAGCAATAGTAAGGAAGCTGAAGGAGATGGGGCATCACCACCTTTTTGTATGAAAGGTAGAATAAATCTCTTCCAATCATACATCCCCTCAACCATTGAGCATATTGTTCCTTCCTTATGGCCACCAACTTGCCTCCCACATTTTCTTATCAAGTCATCCATTAGTGTCTCCATGCCCTTGTGTTTTAGTTCTCTTGAAACTGTGCTAAATACCTGATCGATATCCTCATGTGTGTGCCCAACCAACAAAATCCCAACTTCAATCTCATTGAAGATTCTATGAGCGATTAGCATTGAGAAAAATGCAAAGAAGAGTACATTCTTATTCTCTCGTCCGCAATTGTCTGCTTGTACTCTTAAAGTTGCTGGTAGGCGACCTTTTTCTACATGTACATTGTGAATTGCCTTCATAACGGATGTTACAACTTGATTGCTATCGTGTAGATGCAAGGAATCAATCCATATGTCTACAAAAAACTTAAATCCGTGCAGTAACACTCCACATAAATGTGTCTTTAAAAAATATTTGCCTTGTAGCTTAGGTGGAGTATTAACGAATCGAGGTAATGTTGTTGTATTTTGATCCATACCATCTACAATAATGCACATGTACTCATTTGGGTGAGAAATAGCTTGCTCCTTCCAAAATGCATATTTTATTCTAGAATGTCGAACAAGTCCATGATGAAATTCTCTCTTTCTTTTGTAAGCTTCTTTTTGTTCTGGAGATGTTGACTCTCAAGTGCTCGCTTTAGATCATCACAGTCGTTGCACTTTGACATTTTTTGCCTCTTTGGGATTTTAACATGTCCAAATCTTTTTTTCCAAAGAGTATACAAAGTATGAAAAGATGCCGGTGCATGCCCTCTTTGCCTCTGTGTTTCTCCAATAGAGTTAAATACTTCTTTTTTGGTCAAACCTATCAGAAGATGCATTTCTGATAGGTGGGGTTGCGGTAAAGCATTTTCTTAAATGTAATCTTTCAAAATTGCTGTTGCCACAACCATTGAGGCTCTTGTTTTGGGCCTTCCTATGTTTCCATGAATGTTAAATTTAACTCCATACTTTGCTTTATTAGCCAAATTCCAATATGTGCCATGTGATAATCCTATAATAATGCGATATGCATTATTGCATATACTTTTTCCATTTATAAGAGGCCTTATTTGATGTCCTAAACTTCGCCTTCTCTTATCATTTACAAGAAAGCAAGACAATCTCGTGAGTAGGTATTCATTTCTTCTGCTTCCTTTCCTTTGCCAAGCATGTTCTCTACAACCCTTGATGTCATGTAAGTTAATGGATCGCATACATGTACGCTTACAGCATGTAGATCGCATTGCTTTTAGCATAACATCTTCATTCATTACTCTTATTCTCTTTGGTTGCTTTTCTGGATCTGCCTGCACTCGTTGTCTTTTCATGCATCTGTATGTCCGTTTTGGGACCTTCTGTACATTCTTATTTGGATTTGTGTAGTTCTCCTTGTAAGATTTATTTGTCACGTTGTTTTCATGAGATGTTGCATCCTTGATCTTATCACTCTGATAGTCAAATACTGAATATTCCTTTGTTAATGTCATCCTTGCTTTTGATACATTCGTCAAACCATTTGTAACATTTACAAGTTCACAATCAAAGTCAAACACCGAATAGTCCTTTGTTGATCTCATCCCTACTTTTGATACAATCGTAGAACCACTTGTCACAATGGCATTAGAGTGTCCCAAATGATCTTCAAACTCATCTATTCCTAAGAGAACATCACTCATTGATGCACTTTCTATGGATTTCATAACTCCATAGTCAGTGGTGATAGAGTGTCCAGAATGATCTTCAAAGTCATCTATTCCTGAGAGAACATCGCTCATTGATGCACTTTCTATGGATTTCATAACTCCATAGTCTTGAAACTCCTCTACTCCAGAGAGAACATCACTCATTATACTATCGTGCATGATTTCCATAATTCCATAGTTACCTGCTTTGACTCCAAGAACTTTATCAGTATCCATGAAGCCATCCATGCTTGAAAATATAACACTTTTGACATCTTTGCCCAAGTTCTCAATGTGCATGAACTCATCCACCCCGGATAAGGCATCACTTGTGAAATATTTTTCGTTCTCGGTACCAATGAACTCATCGACTTTTGATAAGACGTCAATGCTATAGTTGAGTGCATTGGAATCATCCATCTCTGAAGGAATAGAGCTTGGTACATTGGCATATTCTTTCAATTCTTTGATGTTGTAGTATACATTATGTTTATCATTAAAAACCACATGTCGAGTCTTTCCAATCTTTAAAAATTGCATGCTCCATCTCAAATCCTTACCTACCTCATAGTAGGGACCATCCAATGACATTGAGTTATCATCCATACCATCATCAGTAACTTTTTGAATTCTCATCTGTGCAAATGTCCAGTGTTCCACTTGTTCAAATCCCAAGACTTGACCTTTTGCTACTTTTGGCCGGAAAAGTTATCGAGACCAGAGGCTAGAGGCTAAGTATGGCGACGCTCAAAGGCCATAGAGAAAAGGAGATCAAGAGGGCGAAGGGATGTCATAGGGGTGAAAAAGGAATTAGAAGTGGAGGGAAGGAAAAGGGAGACTATGACACAAGGAGAAAGGGAGAGGGGGAAGAGAAGCATGTACATGATAGGAAGAGGAATGTTGAGATGTAGACATCAAGGGAAGTGAACCATACTTTATTGGAAAGAAGGGATGAGAGGGAAATATCAAAATACTAGCTAGGTGGCTTTACAAGAATGAGCGTGTCTCATCAAGGAATAGCCCCTTCCTTTTATAGCCAAAAGAGGGTGTCTCTCCACATTAATGTATCCACCCACATGCATGGTGTGTGTGGAAAAGTCTCCCATGTGGGCTAGGTGGGTACGCACTCTCAATTGTGTGCGACAACCCTTTGCCTCAATTTTCCACATAAATCAAGCCCCATATCTCAAGTCTATGATACTCCCTTGGTCTCTTTCCAATTTTATAATAGGTTCAAACCTCTAGGAGGACAAGTGGAGGGTTGGCACAAGGAATCTTGCCACCTCATCCTACTTTCCCCATTATTTAACTAGCTCTCTTGGTCCTTCTATACCTCCCCCACATGGGCCTATCTCATATGGAGGGTATAACTCAATATAATATCCATCTCCACCTATTTTATATTGCTTCTCCCATGGACTTTGAGCCATATCTCACTAAATGCAGCCTAGGTGGAGGGGTGGCACATGGAGGAGCCATGCCACCTTGCATTTTATAATATTACTATTATGGATTATGTACAACACACCTTATGGGTTCTCTTACATGGAAGGGTGGCACATGGTCATGCCCTGCCACCTCAACCTTGGGCCCTATGCACACCATATTTTATTATACTATTGCCACATATACAAACACACATACATATTAATGCCTTTTTCCTTAGAAAATTTTATCCATAACAGTTCCCCCCCCCAGGCAGGGAATGCACAGCATTTCCATGCTTGGGACCATCACGCACAAAGAAAGGCTTGAGGTAACGCTTGTTGATCACCTTCTTGCCATATGGTTCATGCAGCTCCTGAACTTGTACAGACCCATTGCTACGTTCTTTGATGACTTTGTATGGACCAGCCCACAGTGGCAGAAACTTCTTATCCATTTGGTTGTCCAATCTATTATCAAAGCATAGCACAACATCCCCCTCAGCAAAGTGTCTTTCCCATCCCTTGCGAATCTTAGCATCCAATCGGGCCTTTTGTCGATTCTTTTGGATCTCTGTTTGATGTAGTGCAAGGCGTCGGGTCTCATCTAACTTCTCAAGTTGTACCAATCTGGCCTCTACATGTTCATCTTCTGTCATCCTCTGTTCCTGTGCCAATCTCAAGGCCGGAATCTCTATCTCTAGTGGTAAAACTGCCTCAGTACCATACACCAACTCAAAAGGGGTGTGACCTGTAGATGTTTTATGAGTGATGTTGTAAGCCCACACTGCTTCAGTGACCTTCTGATCCCATTGGCTCCTATTCCCTGCGGCCATTTTTCCTATGGTTTTACAGAGGAGGCCATTGGTCCGCTCTGTTTGACCCATGGATGCTGGATAATAGATGCTAGAAGTGTGATGATCAATGCCCATGCGATCCATGAGTAACTCCACTGCTTCATTTAAGAATGGACTCCCATGATCAGAGATTATCTCCATGGGTGTCCCAAACCTTGTGCAGATACGTTCAAATATGAAACTTGAAACTGCCTTGCCATTTGCAGCAGAGAGAGCGATAGCTTCAGCCCACTTAGTGACATATTGAGTGGCTACCAAAAGATACTTCTTTTTGCGAGCAGTCATGGGAAAGGGCCCGACAAAATCTATTCCCGACTTCTGAAACGGATGGATGGACATCACTAGGTGATGTTGCCTGGGACGCAAATCCTTCCTACCGAAGAATTGACATGGTTCACAGGTTTTGCAATACAAAGTGACATCCTTGAACAATGTCGGCCAATAGTATCCAGCATGTAAAATCTTCTTAGCTGTATAGTCACTGGCATAGTGGCCTCCACAAAATGATAATGCTTCAATACCTTAGGCACTTCATCTGCATCAATGGCCCGTCTGAGTACCCCATCCATGCCTTGACGGTACAACACCCCATCAAGGAGGGTGTAGCGCCTACTATCTCTGCGGATCTTCTTTCTCTCATAGCTTGTACTTTCTGAAGGAAAGGAGAAAGTTGTCAAAAACTTATAGATACCACCATACCAAGGATCCCCAACTTCTATGGCTGCTACCAGGGTTACATCAAGGCACTCCTCTAAATCAATCAAAGCATTCTTCAAGTTGGAACAACCCCCTTTTACAATTTTGAAAGAAAAATCATATTCTTGTAGAACTGCCAACCATTTGGCCAACCGGCCCATGGGATTTGGTGATTGAAGAACTGCTTTGCAAGACCAGTGCCAGTGAGTATAAAGAAGGACTTTCCAGACACATAATGCTTAAATTTCTCAATGCAAAACACCAAGACAATGCATGCTTGTCAGCCTCTGAATAGCGTCGCTCAGTGTCGAGCAATTGTCGAGAAGCAAATCGAACGGGGTACATGAACCGATCCTCCCCTTGCTGGAGAAGAATACCTGCCAGAGTGTGCTCACCAAACCTAGGATTGATATAGAAGGTCTTTGACCAGTCTGGATTGCGTAGAATGGGTTCTGAAGCCAGAGCATTCTTGATTTGTGCAAAACCATGATCACAATCCTCATACCAAGAAAAATCAACCCCATCTTTTAATAGCATAGTCATGGGCCGTGTCAAAGCAGCAGTCAAAGCAGCATACTGATCAATGAAACGGCGATAGTATCCTGCTAGATTGACAAATGAGCGTACCTGATGTTTGGTTGTAGGTGGGGAGAGTTTGAGGATGGCTTCTACCTTCTCGGGGTCAGGCTTGATGCCCTCGGATGAGACTACATGTCCCAATAACCTCCCTTGAGTGGCTCCAATGGTGCATTTCTCAGTGTTGAGACTGCCATTTGCATCATTGACCCTTTGGAAGGCCAATCTAACCTTCATGATGTGCTCCTTACGTGATGAGAATATACAGAAATCATCTAAAAACACCTCCAAGAAATCCCCCAAATAAGGAGCAAACACCATCTGCATAAATCTTTGAAAGGTGGCAGGAGCATTGGTGAGGCCAAATGGCATTACTTTGAATGCAAATGTCCCCCAGGGTGTGGCAAATGTGGTTTTAAGCACATCTTCCTCGGCAATTCTGATTTGATAAAGCCCAGAGTAACCATCACAGAAAGTATACATCTCATGACCACTTACCTTCTCAAGAATGAGGTCTTGAAAGGGTAGAGGATGATGATCCCTCTTGGTGGCAGCATTGAGCTTCTTATAGTCGATGCAGACCCGCCACTTGTTGTTTTTCTTTGGGATGACTACCACTGGTGAAACCCATTCAGTATTGTGAACCGGAACAATAAACCCTGCCTCTACAAGCTTCTGTAACTCTGAGCACAAAGCATCGGTCTGCAGGGGCCCTAATCTCCGATACTTCTGAGCCACAGGCTTTGCATCAGGCTTCAGCTCTATCTTGTGCTCTATGGCAGTCACATGGCGAAGGTGGTGGTAGCAAGTTGCAAAGAGGTCAGGGAAATCTTTGAACATTTCAAGAAACTCATCTTTCTCACCTGGAGTGAGGTCTGGAGAAAGCATTGATTCAAGCTGTTGAGGACTAGCTATTATCTTTTCTGCAGGTGGCAGGGTCGGAGACACCCCCATCATGTAAACTTCCTCCTCTGAGAATTCCTCCCCCCCGTCTAATTCTTCCATGGACTCAGACACTGAGGATGAGAGAGTATCACTGTCATGCTCCTCTTCTTCTTCCGGTTCCATGGCACCAGGTTGCACTGGGATCTTCTCCTTCGAAGCACCAAAAGACATGTGTCCTGTCTTCCAATAACTGACTGCATCACTCTTTCTCAACCATGGTCTCCCGAGTATGGCTGGGTAACTTCTGCCTGTATCTTCAATGTCCACTACATAGAAATTGATAGTGGTGGTCAACCCATTGACAGTGATGGGCAAATCCTCAATGACTCCCATGGTGGAGAGTCGTCGACCATCTGCTACCTTGATTCGAGTGGAGGAACGCCTTGTACATTTCAAATTCAATTTCTTCATGATTCGGGGCACCATGATATTACATGCAGCTCCCCCATCAACACACACATGTTTGACACGGCAATTATCTATGATGACATCTACGGTGTGTGGGTGCCGATCAATTTCTTCAGAGATAGAAGATACCTCTCGTACCTTTCCCTTTTTCTTGCTCTTCCTTGTTGAGAGACCTTGCTGCAGCTCACGTCTCACCTTAGGGCTTAATGCTATTAGTTGAGGGAGTGTGATGCTCAAAGACCGATGAGCAAGGTCCTGAACGACCGTATAGTCCTCTTGCCCTGAGCCAATGGGAAAATCCGAGGGTGACCACTTACTCCTGCGAGATCTTTTAGTCTTCTCTGTTGGTGGGTCTGCCATCTCAGCATCTGAGGGCTCTGAGAAGGACACCTTCTTCCTGGGGCGGCCCGGTCCATGGTTTGGAGAGGGGTCCGAGGTAGCACGAGTTCTTTTCCCGAGATCAAGGATCTCCACATCAGAATCCTCAGTGCCCGACTCACTTAGAAGATTCACCCTTGGAATATTGGGGCATTCTGTGCGATAATGACCTTTCTGGTGGCACTCGTAGCATACAACATTAGCACGATCTCTTGGAGGGTGGTTGGCTTGAATTCTGATGCCCACCATCTCAAGCCGAAGATCATTCAGGGCCTTGGCTAGGTCATTGACTCCAGGTTCTGTTGCAGGGGGGGCCTCTTTAGTTGGAGGGGCCACAGGAGTAGAGAGGAGGGGAGCTCGTGGGCGAGGCTGGGGAAATCTTCGAGGTGGAGGATGAGGATATCCACCTTGTTGAGGGTAAGCATCTAAGGGAGGACCATACATCTAAGGTGGAGGCGGTGGATACATCCCTGATGAGGGGTGGGGGTATGCCCCTGAGTTAGACCCCCCAGGTTGTTGTTGCGGGAATGGAGGGGGATGCGGAGGGACAATCATCTTCTTTGAAGCGGGGTCAGACTGAACTTTGTCAAACTTTTGAGCAATCTCATGTGCTAGCACCATAGTTTCTGGATTCTCCCATTTAAGCTTGAGGCGAAATTCATCACTCCCTCCTGCTATAAGGTAGCCCAGCACATGCTGAGTCATTCCAGCTCGAAACCCGGCATTGTCCTCCTGTGTGGCAATCAAACGGTCTAGGAGCACGGCCGCTCGATCCACATATCGACGCGCCGTCTCACCTTCTGACTGCTTCAAATTTTCCACCTGTAGGTACACATTCTCCGGCTCCTCTTCTTTGCCGAAATACTCAATCATTGCTGCTGTCAACCTTGGCCAGCTTTGGCGAACATCTTTGGCTTGCTTCTCATACCACACTTGAGCCAAACCTTCTAGAAATGTGGGAAGAACTAATAGCCATCTGTCTTCAGTAAGAAAGTTGAGAGAAACACAACGGCACTTGAAAGCCACAAGATACTCATTTGGATTTTCTTCTACCCATCCACAAAACACGGGAATGTCAGCCATGCTTGGAAGATGGAAAAGAGGGGCTTATCTATGGACGAACAATAGTAAGAGGAAGCTTGAACTGAAAATCGGGTGAAGATACATCCAAAAAGCACACATAGGCAGGGTAGGGTGTGACTGGTGTAGTGTGAAATATTACACGAGAAGAATCTTCAGCATAGAATAGCACATAGACAATCTTAAAAGGACCAACCCTCATGATATCACATTGATCATTACACGCGAGGGTTAGAGGTGCGACGTTGCATGAGGTTGTTCATCAAGGCAAACAAGAATGCCCTGACAAATGTCAGCAGTTGGAGAGCTTGCACATCACCTTCAGCTTCTTCCAGTTCTTGTAGTCGCCATGCTATTTCTTCAAGGGGTGTGCGGTCTAGCATCCTTCTTTTGAGCAATGTCCTTGAGAACCCTCCTGATGATCTTCCGAAGTCGGTGAACTCGTATCAAGTATGCCCAACACTTAGTTTCATGATGACCACAACCGTTGCATTCCTTACAAATGATCACCCTCCTTCATGGCTTGCAGCTTTGTTGGGGTGGCGCTTCCACTCGCGTCATGCGTGATTGAAATACAAGCTTCACGTGCCAAGAAATCAGCAACAATATTTCGAGCTCGAGGGATATGCTGAATTTTTACCTCTTCAAATTGGTTGCAAAGCTCCAAGGCGTGTTGATGTCGTGGAACCAAGCCTTTGCTCCGCACCTTCCACCTTCCACTAACTTGTTCACACACTAGTTGAGAATCTCCTTGCACCTCCAATTGCTTGGCATGATGTTCTTGTGCCTTTTGTAGCCCAAAAAATGAGCGCCGAGTACTCAGCTAGATTGCAAGTACTTGCGGGCAAAGACTTGCTGTAACAAAACTCCTCACCACCCGGTGAAGTGAGCTTCACACCCATGCCAGCCGCCTTGGTCGAAGGTTTGTAAGCTCCATCAAATTGAAGAATCCAAGATGTCATCACACCAAGACTAGAATTTGGACATCCCAAGTTTCTCGGTAGTCCAAGATAGGTAGGAGGAGAGGGTGGGGAGAATTCAACACTTGAGCCAAACGTTCAGCACCAAATAAACTTGCAATTCTTTGTTGATAGTTTATCTTAAGCCCAAAAAGAATTACAATTTGAAGCTCGAAATGAGGCACAAAAGGCTGATTAGGTACAAATGGATTCCTTGGTCGAAACATTACCAGGCCTAGAAACCTTTGTAACGAGATTGTGAATAAACCATTCAGGACGAGCTTTTCCACAGGAATCAACAAGCAGATGCGCCAAATCTCCCCCCAAGCTTGGGGAGCATCCCACCCTTCGAAGAAGGAAACCGTTTTGATTACCTCTGAAGCAGCAAGTAGTTCGATCACCGCACAATGAGTAGAAGTAAAGTCAAAATCCTCCCAGCGTATCAGTAGTTCTTCACCATGAATCATCCACAGTGTATCATTCCACCCGTCATCACCATCAATAATGCACTGGACAATCAGCCGTTGAAGGTCGACATGAAGATCAAGGAAGACATCTCGTGCATTGGTAGCCGTAAGGTACGGAGGAACAGGCACCAATTCCTTAAACGCGTCGAGAAGTGACATGTCCACCCTTCTCGTAAGGCGTGCGTCCGTGAAGTGAGCTTGGAGAAGTTCTGAATTAGCGATCTAGCAAGAGATGTGGATAGAGCACATAAAATGAAATATTTTTTCTTTTTACAGCAAGAGCAAACTCCTTACGGTTAGAGAGTTACAGCTCTCGCGATTTCAATATATGAACAAAAATCATTACATTTTTACCACTTCCAACTTGTTGGCCCAATGTTAAGACTTTCTTTTGTGAAGGGGGAGGTCTTGGGTTCCAATCCTACTCTTTAATAAAAAGAGAGGAGAGGAGAGGAGAAGGAGAAGGAGAGAAGGAGAAGAAGAGAAGAGATAGGGGGGGCGCGGGATCTGCTATTACTCTTTTGCAGGGGCTCAGGAAACAGTCCGCGACCAGAGCAGTCCAGAGAACTGTCCACAACTAGAAGTCGTAGCAGTCTAGAGAACTGTCACACAGGTGGGTGCAGAAAACTGTCCGCAACCCGAAGTCGCAGCAGTCCAGAGAACTGGAGCGCAGAAAACTGTCCGCAACCAGAAGCCGCAACAGTCCAGAGAACTGTCGCGCAGGAGACGCACGAATCGAATGCACGCACAGTAGCTTAGAAAGAGCACAGATGGTATAGTTTTGTTGATGTAACCCGTACGAATAGAAGATTCACCACCAGCCGTGGAGATTCGGATCCCAACAGCCACACCAAAACTTTTGGCCGAAAAAGTTATCGAGACCAGAGGCTAGAGGCTAAGTATGGCGACGCTCAAAGGCCATAGAGAAAAGGAGATCAAGAGGGCGAAGGGATGTCATAGGGGTGAAAAAGGATTTAGAAGTGGAGGGAAGGAAAAGGGAGACTATGACACAAGGAGAAAGGGAGAGGGGGAAGAGAAGCATGTACATGATAGGAAGAGGAATGTTGAGATGTAGACATCAAAGGAACCGTCTGCAACCCGAAGTCGCAGCAGTCCAGACAACTGGAGCGCAAAAAACTGTCCGCAACCAGAAGTCGCAATAGTCCAAAGAACTGTCGCGCAGGAGACACACGAATCGAATGCACGCACAGTAGCTTAGAAAGAGCACAGATGGTATAGTTTTGTTGATGTAACCCGTACGAATAGAAGATTCACCACCAGCCATGGAGATTCGGATCCCAGCAGCCACACCAAAACTTTTGGCCGGAAAAGTTATCGAGACCAGAGGCTAGAGGCTAAGTATGGCGACGCTCAAAGGCCATAGAGAAAAGGAGATCAAGAGGGCGAAGGGATGTCATAGGGGTGAAAAAGGAATTAGAAGTGGAGGGAAGGAAAAGGGAGACTATGACGCAAGGAGAAAGGGAGAGGGGGAAGAGAAGCATGTACATGATAGGAAGAGGAATGTTGAGATGTAGACATCAAGGGAAGTGAACCATACTTTATTGGAAAGAAGGGATGAGAGGGAAATATCAAAATACTAGCTAGGTGGCTTTACAAGAATGAGCGTGTCTCATCAAGGAATAGCCCCTTCCTTTTATAGCCAAAAGAGGGTGTCTCTCCACATTAATGTATCCACCCACATGCATGGTGTGTGTGGAAAAGTCTCCCATGTGGGCTAGGTGGGTACGCACTCTCAATTGTGTGCGACAACCCTTTGCCTCAATTTTCCACATAAATCAAGCCCCATATCTCAAGTCTATGATACTCCCTTGGTCTCTTTCCAATTTTATAATAGGTTCAAACCTCTAGGAGGACAAGTGGAGGGTTGGCACAAGGAATCTTGCCACCTCATCCTACTTTCCCCATTATTTAACTAGCTCTCTTGGTCCTTCTTTACCTCCCCCACATGGGCCTATCTCATATGGAGGGTATAACTCAATATAATATCCATCTCCACTTATTTTATATTGCTTCTCCCATGGACTTTGAGCCATATCTCACTAAATGCAGCCTAGGTGGAGGGGTGGCACATGGAGGAGCCATGCCACCTTGCATTTTATAATATTACTATTATGGATTATGTACAACACACCTTATGGGTCCTCTTACATGGAAGGGTGGCACATGGTCATGCCCTGCCACCTCAACCTTGGGCCCTATGCACACCATATTTTATTATACTATTGCCACATATACAAACACACATACATATTAATGCCTTTTTCCTTAGACAATTTTATCTATAACACTACATACTTATTTGCAAATGATAACATTTGTAAAATATCTCCCACTCTAAAATCCAAAGATATGCACTTTGTATTCCTGATGACATGTGTTGGATAAGTCTCATCTCTGTCCCATGCAATAAATGCTTTGTTGGAAGTATTATAGGGCATAACATCTCCAAGTATTTCCATATCCCTACACTTATGCTTTAGCTCAACATGTGCACTAAGAATCCTTGATACGATAACTGCCACCTTATCTTCGCCAAGTCTTCTAAAGTGACAAATAGAATTTGGATCACTTTCATGGATTGTAGCAAATGCAACTACTTCTCTTTTGCAACATAAAATCACCTCCATCCCCGGAATAAATTTTGTAGCCATCTCCTCTGTGAGTTTCCTTTGCAAACAAGCTGTAACAACCATTATAAAGAACATAGTCTCTTCTCAATAATCTACTTTATTAATGATTTAAAAATCTAGAACTTGTTTGAAAATTTAATTAGACACTAACCAATAACAATCGTAAACCAATAACAACCCTAAACCCTAAAACCCTAAACCATAAACCAAAACAACCCTAAACCCTAAACCCTTAACCCTCAACCCTAACCAATAACAACCCTAAGCCCTAAACCCTAACTCCTAAACCCTAAACCCTATAACCTAAACCCTTAACCCTAACCCCCAAACCCTAAACCCTAAATCCTAACCCCCAAATCCTAAACCCTAACTCCCAAAACCTAAACCCTAAACCCAAAACCCTAACTCCTAAACCCTAAACCCTAAAACCTTAACCCTAACCCCCAACCCTAAACCCTAAACCCTAGACCCTAACTCCCAAACCCTAAACCCTAACTCCTAAACCCTAACTCCTAAACCCTAAACCCTAAATCCTAAACCCTTAACCCTAACCCCCAAACCTTAAACCCTAACTCCCAAACCCTAAACCCTAACTCCTAACCCTAAACCCTAAACCCTAAACCCTAACTCCCAAACCCTAAACCCTAAACCCTAAAACCTAAACCCCAAACCCTAAACCCTAAACCTTAAACCCTAACTCCCAAACCCTAAACCCTAACCTTAAAACCCTAAACCCTAAACCCTAACCCCTAAACCCTAAACTCTAAACCCTAAATCCTAAACCCTAGCCCCCAAACCCTAAACCCTAAACCCTACCCCCTAAACCCAAACCACCAAACTCTAAATCCTAACCCCCAAACCTTGAACCCTAAACCCGAACCCTCAAACCTTGAACCCTAAACCCTAACTCCCAAACCTTAAACCCTAAACCCTAAACCCTACCCCCCAAACCCTTAATCCAAACCACCAAACCCAAAACCTAACTCACAAACCCTAAGCCCTAGCCCTAACTCACAAACCCTAGTTCCTAACTCACAAACCCTAAACCCTAAACCCTAACTCACCAAACCCCAAATCCTAAACCCAAACCACGAAATCCTAAACCTTAAATCCTATGAGTGTTTTCAGTAATATCATTTATTTAAGTAATAGTTTTAATTAGAATTCATAAGTAATAGTGGAATTGATAATTGGGAGGGTGGTAGTGGGAGAAAGGGAGAGTGGGAAAGTGGAGAAAGGGAGTGTGGGATGGTGGTAGTGGGAGAAAGGGAGAGTGGGAGAGGAATGGGAATGGGGGCGGTGGGGGTGGGGGTGGGAGGATGGGAGTGGGAGTGGGAGAGGGAGTGGGAATGGGGGAGGTGGGGGTGGGGGTGGGAGAATGGGAGTGGGAGTGGGAGAGGGAGTGGGAATGGGGGAGGTGGGGGTGGGGTGAGGGTGGGAGGATGGGAGTGGGAGTGGGACGGGTGGGGAGTGGGAGTGGGAGGATGGGAGTGGGAGAGGGAGTGGGAATGGGGGAGGTGGGGGTGGAAGTGGGAGGGGTGAGGTGGGAGGATGGGAGTGGGAATGGGGGAGGTGGGGGTGGAAGTGGGAGGGGTGGGGTGGGAGGATGGGGGAGGGAGTGGGAATGGGGGAGGTGGGGGGGTGGGAAAATGGGAGTGGGAGTGGGAGAGGGAGTGGGACTGGGGGAGGTGGGGGGGTGGGAAAATGGGAGTGGGAGTGGGAGAGGGAGTGGGAGGATGGGAGTGGGAGGGGTGAGGTGGGAGGATAAGGGTGGGAGAATGGGAGTGGGATTGGGAATGGGGGGGGGGAGGGGTGGGGGTGGGAGGATGGGAGTGGGAGTGAGAGGTGGAGGTGGGAGGATGGGAGTGGGTGGGAGAATGGGAGTGGGAGTGGGAGTGGGAATGGGGGAGGTGGGGGTGGGGTGAGGGTGGGAGTGGGAGGGGTGGGGTGGGAGGATGGGAGTGGGAGAGGGAGTGGGAATGGGGAAGGTGAAAGAATGGGCATGGGCGTGGGAGTGGGAATGGGGGAGGCGGGGTGGGAGGATGGGAATGGGAGTGGGAATGGGGTGGGAGGATGGGAGTGGGTGGGAGAGAGAGAGAAGATAATCTAATAGAGAGGCCAATGGGAGAGGAGATAATGTTATAGAAGGACCAATGAGAGAGAAGCACTTAAAACCCTATTTTTTCTTATATATACTCTCCTTCTCTCATTGTTTCTCTCATTTCAACAAGGAAGAACAAGAGGAGAAGCAAAAAGAGGAGGAAGAGCAAAAGCAAGCACAAGCAAGCACAAGCATAGATCTCAACTTTTTTCCAGGTACTTTTTTTAAAATTTGTATTCTTTGAAATTTTATTATAGAGAGAGAAAAGTGAAGGAAAGACTTTTAGAGAGAGAGTCTTGCTGCCTTATACATGTAGAGACACAACCACATACTTGCGCTCTCCATATCCTGGGTAGTCATGCATGGTCCACATCAAGATACCCCTGACCAAAATATCATTGGTATGTCTAGGAGCTCTAGAAATATCAAAGACTTGCACTCCTCTCCATAATATTTGTAACTCCTCTATCAAAGGTGCCATGTACACGTCCATATTTTTTGCCTTGTGGCAGGTGTCCCTTTTTTATTGTTAGCGATGGTGGAATATTGTAATTCATTAGGACTATGGGCCATGTCAACCAAGATGTCGAGCGTAACCTGAAAGGATTCACACCGTCCATGGCAAGCCCAAGATGTAAGTTGCGTGGCTCCCTCGCAAAGTCTATGTGCTTCCAAGCTGCACAATTTGTGGGAATCCTCAATGTGTCATCAGTGGACCGATGAGATGCATGCCATGTCATCAACTCCGCTATGCAAGTCATCTTTATATCGTTGTTCCCCACACTTTGGACAACTAGCCAAATCTCCATGCTCACGACGAAAGAGAATACAATCATTACGACAAGCATGGATGGTATCATAATCCATACCCACCATTGTTAGCATCTTTTTCGCTTCATCTCTTGATGCGGGCATGGTATTTGGTGTAGGCAACATCTTCTGGAGCAACCTATGACAATTCAAACATACATAGGCTTCGAACAATGATGATTTAGTATACACTATCCAAATGATGATTCTCAAAACAAACATGATGATTCTCAAAAAAAATAATATCCAAATAATGAGTCAAATTAAAGCAAGAGCTAACCTCATGGTATGAAGAGGCTATTGATCTTTCACGAGCTTCCTTAATCTTATATTATACATGTAAAGACACAATCACATACCTGCGCACTCTCCATATCCTGGGTAGTCATGTGTGGTCCACATCAAGATACCCCTAACCAAAATATCATTGGTATGTCTAGAAGCTCTGGAAATATCAAAGACCCGCACTCCTCTCTATAAGATTTGTAACTCTTCTATCAAAGGTGCCATGTACACGTCCATATTTTTGGCCTTGTACTTCCCTAGCACAAGTAGTGCAAGCATGAGGTGTCCCTTCTTTATTGTTAGCCATGGTGGGATATTGTAATTCACCAAGACTATGGGCCATGTCGACCAAGATGTCGAGTGTAACCTGAAAGGATTCATGTCGTCCATGGCGAGCCCAAGATGTACATTGCGTGGCTCCCTCGCAAAGTCTGGCCACTGATTGTCTATGTGCTTCCAAGCTACACAATCTGTGGGAATCCTCAATGTGTCATCAATGGACCGATGAGATGCATGCCATGTCATCAACTCCACTATGGATTTGCATCAGAACATGTGCTGTATTCTTACAATGATGGGAAAGTGCCTCAAGACCTGTACCGGTATCTGCCCACCTTGCAAGTCATCTCTATATAGTTGTTCCCCACACTTCGGACAAGTAGCCAAATCTCCATGCTCACGACGAAAGAGAATACAATTATTGCGGCAAGCATGGATGGTATCATAATCCATACCCACCATTGTTAGCATCTTCTTCGCTTCATCTCTTGATGCGGGCATGGTATTTGGTGCAGGCAACATCTTCTGGAGCAACCTATCACAATTCAAACATACATAGGCTTCGAATAATGATGATTCTCAAAGCAACAAAGAAGTCATGTCACTAATCCTATAGCTTAGAATACCTGTAAGACATTGAGCAAGCTTAGAATCCTACAGCTTGACATTGAGCAAACATTTATAGACTCTTGCATTCTTTGAATTAGAGTGACAGAAGACTGTATTTGTTTGCTCAATGGTAGGTGATTAAAGCTTCACATGGGAAAAAAGGGAAGGAAAGAGAGAGAAAAAGAGAGGAGAAAAAAGAGAGAAAAAGAGAGGAGAAAAAGGAGAAAAGAGAGGAGAAAAAAGACAGAAAAACAGAGGAGATGAGAGAGAAAAAGACAGACAGTGAAAAGAGAAAAAGTGGGGATAAAAGAGAAAAAAAGAGAAGGAAACAGAGGAGAAAAGAGAGGAAAAGAGATGAAAAGAGGAGATAAGAGAGAAAAAGAGAGGAGAAAAGAGACGAAAAGAGAGGATAAAAGAGAGAATGATAAAAGAGAGTCACAATTCAAACATACACTAGGCTTCAAATAATGATGATTCTCAAACATACATGATGATTATCAAAACAAACAATATCCAAATAATGAGTCAAATTAATGTGGGAACCATACCTCATTAAGGCCGAGACATTTGTATCCGACCACCCATAGTTTGCTTGCATATTCAAGATTGAGAGACAAGCCTGTAGTTTAGACATCCTAGCACCCTCGTACAATTGTGTTGATTGCAACTCTCACATTTTGACCTCAGACTCTGACATCATGTGTACATGTGATGTAGTACCCCTAAAAATAGAATCCATCATGTCCACCATACCCTCATCATCATCCAAGAGACTATAGTCTTGCTCAAAGTGTGAAGGTATATGCACACCCTCGCTACCCTCCTCATCCTGTTTCAAGATTTCGTGTAAATATAAGATCTTGTCTCAATGTTTTGTGTCATAATGGTATCCAATATTAACCACGAACTCAAATAGCATTGACTTACCGATGATACATCACCACGTGCAACACCAACGGGTTCGGTTTCCTCCCCATACATTCACAAGTGGCGCATGATAATACGACGTTGATGTCGTACTTCTCGCTTGCAATGAGTGCAATGACAATACAACCTCTCAGTAAGCCACTCTGTGCTCTCGAGTGTTAGTGCATCATCTGATGAGCTTCCACTCATCCCTTCCATTTGCACACCTCCATAATCACAACATGAGCTTCAAGGAAATCTATTAAGATCCAAAAAATAGCCACCCATGAGCTCCTTTTCTCTCTTTTAACAATAAGTGCCCTGAATCGTCACTATATAGTGATGCTTTGCTCTGTTCCATCACTATATAGCGATGCTTTGCCTTGTTCTGTCGCTATATAGTGACGCTTTGCTCTGTTCCATCACTATATAGTGACGCTTTGCCTTGTTCCGTCGCTATATAGCGATGCTTTTTGGATATAAACATTGCTATATAGCGACGCTGGGGGCTTAAACCCAAAACCCTGCGCGATGCTTTCTTTGGCATCTCTATTGCGGGAAAAGCAACAATCTCTCCTCCCACCTTATATTCGATGACCTCGCTTTCCTTCTCTCTATTCTCCACTCCTCACCCCTACCCAGCCCCTCTCCTAACACTTGTGCTCCCTCTCCACCCTTCTCCCTCTCTGCTTGTGTGAAAAGAAGTTTTTCAAGAAGGTGAGTCTCTTTAAGCAATGTGGGTTCATTTTTTGTGAGATTTCGCTTTGTGAGCGTTGAAGCATGTTTCTCCTTGTATTGCTAAGGCTATGTGCTAGTTTTCATGCTTGATTTTCAGAGGTTAAGGAAAAAAAACGAGATTTGGTGAAAGAAAGAACACTCACCTCTTCTCTTTTTGATATTTGTGTTCCTCCTCTTTCTCCTTGTTTGTAGGCTTATGCTTCTCTCCTCAATCCAATCCCTTTGAGAAGTTGCTTCTCTAAACACCTTCTTCCTCTAACTAGTTATTTGAAAAATGGTATGTTTCCTCTCTTTGTAGGGCTAGTCCACAAAACATCGAGCAGGACTATTCCAGGTAAGAAAGTGCTTCCTCTTTTTTCCTTTTGTTATTTTTGTTATTTGCATTGGCCTGCAGCAAGCGCCTTAAGTGCTAGTTACAGTGATAGGCATAGGAACCCTCTCTTCCCCTCTCTTCTCTTATTCCCTCTTCTTCCCCTCTTCTTCCCCTCTTTTCCCCTCTTCCTTCTCTTCTTTTTCCCTCTTCTTTTTTTTCCTCTTTCAATCTCTTTTCCCTTCTTCTTTTTTCCCCTCTTTCAATCTCTTTTTCCCTCCTTTTCTTCTCGTCTTTTTCGCTTCTTTCAATCTCTTTTCCCCTCTTCTTTTTCCCCCTCTTTCATTCTCTTTTTCCCTCCTTTCCTTCTCTTCTTTTTGCCCTCTTTCAATCTCTTTTCCCCTCTTCCTTCTCTTTGTTTATGCTCTTTTCCCCTCTTTCAAACATATGCTTCCTCTATTTTTCTCTTATGCATATGTTTTTTCTTCTCCTATGCTTATGCTTATGCATGAGCATATGTCTCCTCCTCCTCCTTCTGCTTCTCCTCTTTTCCTCTTTTCCTCTCTCTTTCCCCCCTCTTTCCCCTCTTTCAATCTCTTTTCATAAGCATATGTATTTGCCTATGCTTATGCTTATGCATGAGCATATGCTCATATGCTGATGCATAAGCACAAGCTTATGCTTTCTCTCTTTTTCTTTTATGCTCATATGCTCATGCATAAGCATAAGCATATGCTTTCTTTCCTTTTCTCTTATGCTTATGCTCTTTTTCCCTCTTTCTTCTCTTATGCTTATGCTTATGCATGGGCATATGTCTCCTTCTCCTTCTCCTTTCCTTTTCTTTTTTCCTCTCTTTTTCTCTTCTTTTCATAAGCATATGCCTATGCCTATGCCTATGCTTATGCATGTCCTTCTCCTTCTCCTACTCCTTCTCCTTTCCTTCTCTTCTTTTTCCCTCTTTTTTCTCTTCTTTTCATAATCATATGTCTATGCCTATGCCTATGCCTATGCCTATGCCTATGCCTATGCTTATGCTTATGCTTATGCATGAGCATATGCTCATATACTTATGCATAAGCACAAGCATAAGCATATGCTTTCTCAATGTATTCTCTTATGCATATGCTTTCTCTCTTTTTTCTCTTATGCATATTTGGTTCTTTTCCCCTCTTTCAATCTCTTTTCCCCTTTTCTTTCTCTTCTTTTTCCCTCTCCTTCTCTTATGCTTCTCCTTCTCTTTTGCTTCTTATGCTTTCCCTCATATGCTTTTCGCTTCTTACCCACTCTTGTTTTTTGTTTTTTGTTTTCATGTTTGTGTCTATGTTTGTCCAATCCCCCCAAATTACACATGGGATCACGTCGCACATTCGATGAGTATAGAAACCCTCGTAGGAGGAGACATCATGATCTCTATTCTCCAGAGGACTTTGATTCCACTCAGGCGACACCTCAGGGGCCTACCCTTGCGACTACCGACTCCTCTCGGATGTAGCACTATGACTACCCCTCGGGGAACTCCTTTGCTAGTAGCCCATGGCTTTGTCTGGAGTCCCGACGAGTTTGTCGCACAGATGACCGATGAGGAGGCAGCAAGATTCTTCTCTCTGCTATCCCAGAGGCCCTCAGCAAATCCCTCTCCTACACTGATGGCTAGACCTACTACCCAGCTATCCCCTCTAGCCCCTTCAACTAAGGGGTCATCACCTGGGCGTGCCCATCGTAAGGGAAGGAAGAGTAGGAGGGGTCGCTTATGTTGTCCTGACTTGGGAGATGTAGACGAGTCAGCACACTCACATTCCTATAGGTCTCCACTTGGTCCTGAGACCTAGTACCAGACAGGTCCCTTGCCCTCTCCTACTCCCACTGCTACTCCTCGCTCCGGAAGTGCTCGCAAAAACACCACTCGCTCTAACTCGGACACTACCATGAGTCCTCCTTACCTAGTTGAGGACCTATCCTATCAAATCACAGTTGCTGGAGAGATAATAGAAGATAAAAAGGGCACAGCAAAGATGGCCACCATGAGGCAGTTGATGAGCCACCACTTCATGAGTGGCATAGCTACTAACTAGCAGTATCAAGATGACCAAAAGAAGTAAGCAGTCATTGATGAATTGAAAGCAAAATACCCTAACCCCCCAAATTGGGAGTTCAATGAGAATTACATGCGAGAGTGCATGGGTTTGGTCTTGAAGCATTGTAGGTCAACCTTGTGTACTTCCATTGCAAAGGGGAGGGCTAAACCCAGCTAGGCAGACAAAGTTGATTGGAAGTTTTTTAAGAAGCAAAACAGGGACCATCCCGAAATGTTCAAGGGTCAGAGAAGGGCTACGAGGAGATGGCTAGACACCGTAGGTACTTCGCACTTTGGTACAGGTGGACGGTTGGCATTTGAGGCAACCGTGGTAAGTCTACTTTTCATTTAATGTATTATTCTATTTGTTTTACTACATATTGCATGCACTTTATCTAACTCTCGTAAATTGGGCCCACAGCAAGCTGCGATGGGTCACCTTCCTACAGGCACAGAGACGAGATGCACGTTTCGTGTAGGAACAAAGCTGTGGTTTATTGAGTAGGAGGCAATGGGAGCAACGGTCAATTGGGCTAAGGTGGATGCTCACATGGTATAAGTCTACTCCTACTTGTAATCTCACTTTTTAAACTGTTTTATTCTTTAAGTTCCAATCTAATTTCCAATTAATATGGTTTCACTCTTAGAATCAAAGCTCGAGCATCCCATCAATGGAGGTGAGCGGTGATGATGAGGGATCGGATTAGGCTTACATGGCTTTCGATGAGGGCTAGGGATCAGGCGTAGCTCACAAGGGCCAAGGATTATGCATAGCTCACGAGGGCCAAGGATCAGGCTAGGAAGATGAGGACGAGGATGAGGATAACGATTTGGATGAGCAGTAGTAGTAGCAGTAGTGGTAGTGGTAGTAGTTTGCATATACTTCACCATGTATATCCTTTTGTATATCGGCTCATTTGAGCAATTTTGTATCACCCTTTTCAAAAGGGTAATTTTGTTACAAACAATGTCGTATATCTTCGACATGTATATGCTTCTGTCACTTGATCGGTTCATTTGAGCGATTTTGTATCACCCTTTCCACAAGGCAAATTTTGTAATTAAAAACTTATTTTTGTAAATACTAAATAAAAAACATTAGTGGGGCAAAACAGGGCTTGCTATGGTCCTATTTAGCCCCATTAATGTTTTCTTAAAGCTTCTGTTAATCGTCGCTATATAGCAATGTTTACTAGTGTCACTATATAGCGACATTTATTAGTGTCACTATATAGCGACCATTCTTTTTCAATGCTTATAGAGACGTAAATAACGACCTTTGCGCCCGTCAAAAAAAAAAAAGTGTAAAAAAGGTCAGTATTTTCATCGGAAAAGGGCCTATGCCTTGTAGTGTTGGTTGTGTGCTAGAGTCCAAATATCAAATTGAGCATCTACAAAATAGAGTTTATCTACCAAATTGTGCAATCAATGCAAGTGTGATATGGATCTCATCGAAGCTTGAAACATCGCAAACCTCTCACTAAACCTTCGTGTGAAATTCCATATTGTGCAGCAAAAGATGGATTGTAAAACTCTAAAGGACTGCTAAAGGAAGAATGAACTATATCCAAGAAACTATGCATCCAATGTACAAGTGGTGTATGGATTTCCTTAAAGATCCATGCATTCCAATTCTATCCGCCAAAATAGCTCATTATTTTATTTATATATGGTCTCAAAATTGTGAGGGGAAGCATGGTTCCTTCAAAAGTTTGATTTGAAATATAGTAGAAATGGAATAAAGGGTGCCTTCCAAACTGAAAAATTATCAAATGCATTAATAATTAAGATCCGAATTCAATAAAGAAGCTATAATATTTCATTGTTCTACAAATTTTCCTTTTATATCATATGCATCTAGTATATGATTTGGAAGTTAGGATATTCAAAAATTTAGAAAAAAGTGATGCAAATACGTAAATATGAAAGCATGTAACTTAAAGAAAAGTAAAGTGACATAAATTGAGAAAAAGGTACAAATTGAGTGATAATAAGCTTAATAACTTTGTGCACTTAACATGATTAAGTTGGATGCCTTTATGATGAGATGATAAACACTACATTTTTGTAATATAGAAAGTGGCATATAGGCAACATGATATCTACAAGGCATAGGCCCTTTTCCGACGAAAATACCGATGCCTTTTACATTTTAAAAAAAATTTTCACGGGTGCAAACATCGTTATTAAAGTCATTAAAAGCATCAGAAAAGAACCGTCGCTATATAGCGACGCTGTCAAACGTCGCTATATAGCGACACTGATAATCGTTGCTATATAGCAACACTGGTAAACGTTGCTATATAGCAACGATTAACAAAACTTAAAAAAAAGGATTAGTGGGGCTAAACAGGGCTTGCTATGGCCCTGTTTAGCCCCACTAATCCTTTTTTTTTTTGTAATTACAAAAAAAAGTTTTTTATAACAAAATTTTCCTTGCAAAAAGGGTGATACAAAATTGCTCAAATGAAATGATCGAGCAAAAAAAGCATATACATGTTGAACATATACAACAGTGTTTGTTACAAAATTACCCTTTCGAAAGGGTGATACAAAATTGCTCAAACGAGTGGATATAGAAAATGACATACATGGCGAAGAAAATGCAAACTGCTACTACTATCACTACTACTACTACTCATTCGAATCGTCCTCGTCCTTGTCTTATTGGCCTGATCCTTGGTCCTCGTGAGCTGCGCCTTCTTCCTAATCCTCGTCACGTGCATCTGATCCTTGGCCCTAGTGATCGCTCGCCTCCGATGAGGGGACGCTTGAGCTTTGACCCTAAGAGTGAACCATATAAATTGAAAATTAGATTAGAACTTAAGAATAAAACAATTTAAAAAGTGAGATTACAAGTAGGAGTAGACTTATACAATGCGAGCAGCCACCTCAGCCCAATCGACCGTCGCTCCCATTGCCTCTTGCTCAATAAACCACGGCTTTGTTCCTATGCGAAATTCGTCTCACGTCTCTACATCTATAGGAAGATGACCCATCACAGCTTGCTGTGGATCCAATTTACGAGAGTTAGAGTTAGCTAAAGTGCATGTAATATGTAGTAAAACAAATAGACAAATACATTAAATGAGAAGAAGTAGACTTACCATGGTTGCCTCGAATGCCAACCGTCTGCCTGCACCAAAGTGCGAAGTACCTATGATGTCTAGCCATCTCTTCGTAGCCCTCCTCTGACCCTGAAACATTTTAGGATTGTCCCTATTCTGCTTCTTGAAGAACTTCCAATCAGCTTTGTCTGCCCAACTGGGTTTAGCCAACCCCTTTGTGATGGAAGTATGCAAGGTTGATCTACGATGCTTCAAGACCAAACCCATGCGCTCTCGCATATAATCCTCATTAAACTCCAAATTTGGCGGGTTAGGGTATTTTTGTTTTAATTCATTGATGACCGCCTACTTCTTTTGGTTATCTTGATATTGCCAATCAGTAGCAATGCCGCTCTTGAAGTGATGGCTCATCAACCGCCTCATGGTGGCCATCACTGCTTTGCCCTTTCTATCTTCTATTATCTCTCCGACAGCCGTGATTTGATAGGAGAGATCCCCTGATGAGTAAGGAGGACTTATGGTAGTAGAGTCAGAAGGAGTTGAAGCTGTGCGAGCGCTTCCGGAGCGAGGAGTAGCAGTGGGAGTAGGAGAGGGCAAGGGACCTGACTGATACTGTGTCTCCGGACCAAGTGTAGACCTGTAGAAATGTGAGTGTGCTGACTCGTCTACATCTCCTGAGTCAGCACAACATAAGCTGCCCTTCCTACTCTTCCTTCCCTTACGAGAGGCATGCATAGGTGATGACCCCTCGGTTGAAAGGGCAAGAGGGGACGGCTAGGCAGTACGTCCAGCCATCGTTGTAGCGGAGGGAATTGCTGAGGTCCTCTGAGATAGCAGAGAGAAGATCTCATTGCCTCCTCATCGCTCATCTATGCTACAAACTCGTTGGGACTCCCGACAAAGCCATGCACAGCTAGCAAAGGAGTTCCCCGAGGGGTAGTCGTAGTGCTACGTCCAAGTGGAGTCGGACCAGGGGTAGTCGTAGTGCTAGGTCCGAGAGGAGTCGGGGGACCAGGGGTAGTCCTTGGGGTAGTCGCTTGAGAGGAATCAAAGTCCTCTGGAGCATATAGATCATGAGCTCTCCTCTTGCGAGGCTGTCCGTACTCATCGGATGTGCAACATGATACCATATCTAACATAGACACAAACATGAAAACAAAAAACAAAAAACAAACATAAGCTACGGCATAGGCAAAGGAAAAGAGGAAGAAGAGGGAAAGGAAAAGAGGAGACATATGCATGATAAGCATAAGCATAAGAGACGGAGACAAATGCTCATGCTTATGCTTATACATGAGCATAAGAGAAGGGGAAAAGAGAGAAGGAGAGGGAAAGGAAAGAGGGAAAAAGAGGGAGAGAAAGAGAGAAGAAGAGGGAAAGGAAAGAGGGAAAGAGAGAAGAAGAGGAAAGGAAAGAGGGATAAAGATTGAAAGAAAGATAGAAGAAGAGGGAAAGAGAGAAGGTAAAGAGGGAAAAAGAGACATATGCTCATGCTTATGTATGAGCATATGTCATGAGCATATATCTACTTCTCTTATGCTCATGCATAAGCATAAGCATGAGCATATGCTCATGCTTATGCTTATGCATGAGCATAAGAGAAGGGAGCAAGAGAGAAGAAGAGGGAAAGGAAAGAGGGAAAAAGAGGGAAAGAAAGAGAAAAGAAGAGGGAAAGGAAAGAGGGAAAAAGAGGGAAAGAAAAGAGGGAAGAAGAAGGATTGAAAGAGGGAAAAAGAGGGAAAGAAAAGAGAGATTGAAAATGAGCATAAGTAGGAAAGAAAGAGAGAAGAAGAGGGAAAGGAAAGAGGAAAAAAGAGACATATGCTCATGCTTATGCATGACAATATGTCTACTTCTCTTATGCTCATGCATAAGCATAAGCATGAGCATATGCTCATGCTTATGCTTATGCATGAGCATAAGAGAAGGGAGAAAGAGAGAAGAAGAGGGAAATGAAAGAGGGAAAAAGAGGGAAAGAAAGAGAGAAGAAGAGGGAAAGGAAAGAGGGAAAAAGAGACATATGCTCATGCTTATGCATGAGCATATGTCTACTTCTCTTATGCTCATGCATAAGCATAAGCATGAGCATATTCTCTTATGCTCATGCATAAGCATAAGCATGAGCATATGCTCATGCTTATGCTTATGCATGAGCATAAGAGAAGGGAGAAAGAGAGAAGAAGAGGGAAAGGAAAGAGGGAAAAAGAGGGAAAGAAAGAGAGAAGAAGAGGTCTTATGCTGATGCATAAGCATAAGCATGAGCATATGCTCATGCTAATGCATAGGCATAAGCATGAGCATATGCTCATGCTTATGCATATGCATGAGCATAAGAGAAGGGAGAAAGAGAGAAGAAGAGGGAAAGGAAAGAGGGAAAAAGAGGGAAAGAAAGAGAGAAGAAGAGGGAAAGGAAAGAGGAAAAAAGAGAGAAGAAGAGGGATTGAAAGAGAGAAGAAGAGGGATTGAAAGAGGGTAGAAGAAGGATTGAAAGAGGGAAAAAGACCCGAAGAAAAGAGAGATTGAAAATGAGAAAGAGGGAAAGAAAGAGAGAAGAAGAGGGAAAGGAAAGAGGGAAAAAGAGACAAGAAGAGGGATTGAAAGAGAGAAGAACAGGGATTAAAAGAGGGAAGAAGAAGGATTGAAAGAGGGAAAAAGAGGGAAAGAAAAGAGAGATTGAAAATGAGAAAGAGGGAAAGAAAGAGACAAGAAGAGGGAAAGGAAAGAGGGAAAAAGAGACATATGCTCATGCTTAAGCATGAGCATATGTCTACTTTTCTTATGCTCATGCATAAGCATAAGCATGAGCATATGCTCATGCTTATGCTTATGCATGAGCATAAGAGAAGGGAGAAAGAGAGAAGAAGAGGGAAAGGAAAGAATGAAAAAGAGGGAAAGAAAGAGAGAAGAAGAGGGAAAGTAAAGAGGGAAAAAGAGACATATGCTCATGCTTATGCATGAGCATATGTCTACTTCTCTTATGCTCATGCATAAGCATGAGCATGAGCTCATGCTTATGCTTATGCATGAGCATAAGAGAAGGGAGAAAGAGAGAAGAAGAGGGAAAGGCAAGAGGGAAAAAGAGGGAAAGAAAGAGAGAAGAAGAGGTCTTATGCTCATGCATAAGCATAAGCATGAGCATATGCTCATGCTTATGCATATGCATGAGCATAAGAGAAGGGAGAAAGAGAGAAGTAGAGGGAAAAGGAGGGAAAGAAAAAGAGAAGAAGAGGGAAAGGAAAGAGGGAAAAAGGAGGATTGAAAGAGGGAAAAAGAGGGAAAGAAAAGAGGGAAAAAGAAGGATTGAAAGAGGGAAGAAGAAGGATTGAAAGAGGGAAAAAGAGGGAAAAAAAGGAGAGATTGAAAATGAGAAAGAGGGAAAGAAAGAGAGAAGAAGAGGGAAAGGAAAGAGGGAAAAAGAGACATATGATCATGCTTAAGCATGAACATATGTCTACTTCTATTATGCTCATGCATAAGCATAAGCATGAGCATATGCTAATGCTTATGCTTATGCATGAGCATAAGAGAAGGGAGAAAGAGAGAAGAAGAGGGAAAGGAAAGAGGGAAAAAGAGACATATGCTCATGCTTATGCATGAGCATATGTCTACTTCTCTTATGCTCATGCATAAGCATAAGCATGATCATATGCTCATGCTTATGCTTATGCATGAGCATAAGAGAAGGGAGAAAAAGAGAAGAAGAGGGAAAAAGAGGGAAACAAAGAGAGAAGAAGAGGGAAAGGAAAGAGGGAAAGAGAGAAGAAGAGGGAAAGAAAAGAGGGAAAAAGAGGAAAAGAGAGAAAAAGAGGAAAAGAAAGAGAGAAAAAGAGGGAAAGGAAAGAGGGGAAAAGAGGAGGAAAGAGATTGAAAGATTGAATGAGAGAGGGTTCCTACGCCCATCACTATATCTAGCGCCTTAAGCACTTACTTGAAATAGTACGTCCCCCTCGGTGTTGTGGACTGGCCCTACAAAAGAGAGGAAACATACCATTTTTCAAATAAGATGTTAGAGGAAATAGGAGATTACAAAAGTAACTTCTTGAAAGGAGGAGATTGAGGAGACAAGGAGAAAGAGAAGGAAGAGAAATACAAAAAAGGAAAAGAAGAGGTGAGTCTTCTTTCTTTCTTGAAATCTCGTTTTTTGTTTCAATCCTTTGAAAACAAGCATGAAAACTAGTTTATAGGTTTAGCAATAAAAGGAGAAGCACTCATAAAACTAAAGCTAACAAACAAATAACCTACATTGTTGAAACAGACTCACCTCTTGAAAGACTTCCTTTCAAGAAACTAAAGAGGGAGAAGGGTGGAGAGGGAGCACAAGAGCTAGGAGAAGGGTGAGGAGTGGAGAATAGAGTGGGAGATTGTCGGAAATAGGTAGGAGGTCGTCGAAAATAGGTGGGAGGAGAGATTGCCTTGCTTACTTGAAAGATTAGAGAGTGCTAAAGAAAGCGCCGCGCGTAGCATCGGGTTTCGATTTTAACCCATAGCGTTGCTATATAGCGACGTTTTTAATTAAAAGCGTCGCTATATAGCGATGGGACAGAGCAAAACGTCGCTATATAGAGACGCTTTAAGACACTTTTGGTTCTAAGTTGAAGCGAAGCTCATAGATGCTATTTTATAACTGTTAATATATTTTCTTGCAACTTTTGTTGTGATTTTATAAGTGTAGATAGAAGGGACGAGTGAAAGCTCATCCGATGATGTGCCAACGCTCGGGAGCACAAAGTGGCTTATGGAGAGGTTATACTATCATTGCACTCATTGCAAGTGAGAAGTACGACATCAATGTCGTATTATCATGCGCCACTTACGGATGTATGGGGAGGAGCCCAAACCAATACCCATCATTGGTGTTGCACCTGTTGATGGACTATCGGTAAGTCAAAGCTATTTAAGTTCGCAGTCTTATTGGATAGCAGGAAATACAAGATCTTATATTTACATGAAATCTTAAAATAGGATTAGGAGGCTGACGAGGGTATGCATATACCTTCACACTTTGAGCAAGACTATAGTCTCCCGATGATGACGAGGGTATGGTCGACATGATGGATTCTATTTTTAGGGGCACTACATCCCATGTACACATGATGTCAGAGTCTGAGGCTAAAATGCGAGAGTTGCAATCAACATAATTGTACGAGGGTGCTAGGATGTCTAAACTAGGTGCTTGTCTCTCAATCTTGAATCTATATGTAAAGTACAGGTGGTCGGATACAAATGTCTCGGCCTTAATGAGGTTAGCTCTTGCTTTAATTTGACTCATTATTTGGATATTGTTTGTTTTCAGAATCATCATGTTTGTTTTGAGAATTATCATTTGGATAGTGTAAACCGAATCATCATTGTTCGAAGCCTATGTATGTTTGAATTGTCATAGGTTGCTCTCGAAGATGTTGCCTGTACCAAATACCATGCCCGCATCAAGAGATGAAGCGAAAAAGATGCTAACAATGGTGGGTATGGATTATGATACCATCCATGATTGCCGTAATGATTGTATTCTCTTTCGTCGTGAGCATGGAGATTTGGCTAGTTGTCGAAAGTGTGGGGAACAACGATATAGAGATGACTTGCATAGCGGAGTTGATGACATGACATGCATCTCATCGGTCCACTGATGACACATTGAGGATTCCCACAGATTGTGCAGCTTGGAAGCACATAGATAATTAGTGGCCGGACTTTGCGAGGGAGCCATGCAACTTACATCTTGGGCTCGCCATGGATGGCATGAATCCTTTCGGGTTATGCTCGACATCTTGGTCGACATGGCCCATAGTCGTGATGACTTACAATATCCCACCATGGCTAACAATAAAAAAGGGACACCTCATGCTTGCACTACTTGTGCCAAGAAAGTACAAGGCAAAAAATATGGACGCGTACATGGCACCTTTGATAGAGGAGTTACAAATATTATGGAGAGAAGTGTAGGTCTTTGATATTTCCAGAGCTCCTAGACATACCAATGATATTTTGGTCAGGGATATCTTGATGTGGACCATGCATGACTACCCAGGATATGGAGAGTGCGCAGGTACGTGGTTGTGTCTCTACATGTATAATGAGGGATTATGCTTTTATGACTCTCTTTCACACGCATGTCTTATACTAACACATTCATGCACGCATGCAAGATTTGTTACAAGTGGGTACCATGCTTGTCCTATTTGTGGATCGGGTTTGAAATCGCTTGAACGTTACTCCAAACATATGAGGAAAAATGTTTATGAAGGTCATGCTCGATACCTTCCGCTCGACCATCTCGCACGTGGAGGTCAGCTTGATCCACCACCATCATATTTGAAGGAAAGTGATTGGATTCAAGCTTGGAGGGCAAATGGAGAGAAACCTCCTCCTGGTATGAAGAGCTATCAATCTTTCACGAGCTTCCTTATTGGGGTCAATTACAAACCAATCATCTCTTGGATCCCATGCATATCTTCAAGAATGTAGGGGCTACTATTTGGGCACATTTGGTTGGTTCCAAAGACTCAAGAGGAGTGCGAGAAGACTTGCGTGCTATGAATAGGATGTCTCGTTTGTGGCCCCAAGTGCATGCTTCGGGAAAAGTTGTCCTCCCGAAAGCAACGTGGATCCTCTCTATGAGGGAGGAGGCAGCAATCAAGGCAGATATTGCCTCTTTTCAAACACCGACAAGGTACATGTGTTGCTTGAAAGGAGAGTTTTCAAAGGACAATAAGCTTAGTGGGCTCAAGTCCCATGATTGGCACAAGGTCTTACAGGTATTCTAAGTAGAATTAGTGTACCAATAATCATGATGCATTAGCGTAATTATGACTATGTTATATTGTTGACATGACTTCTTTGTTGCTTTGATAGTTCATCCTCCCAATTACAATAAAAGGGTGCTTACAAGAAGATGTTAGAAATGCTATATTCAAGATCAGTGGTATTGTGAGGTATGCTTACTATCAAATCGCATTGATTGCATTTTCTTCAATTTAATTTGAATAATCTGTAGACTGATTATGAATATATCTTACATGGGCATGTGAAATAAGTGTATATATTAAAAAGAGATCTCCATATCAAGCATCGAGAAGGCTAGGGTGGATTCCATCGAAGCCATATCCTTGCTTGAGAAGCACTTTCCCTTGAGCATTATGATAACTCAAGTGCACTTGCTTGTGCACATAGTTGATGAGGTGGCCATTGCAGGTACTGTTCATAGTCAATGGATGTTTTTTCTTGAGAAATTTATGAAAACTTTGAAGTGATTTGTAAGGCAAAGAGCAATACCAGAAGCAAGCATGGTAGAGGGATGGCTTGTGCAAGAGTCATTAGTATATATCATGGGGTTTCTTGCATCCACGGATCCCGATATGCCACAAGCTTGGCATAACAAGGATGATGATCGCATTGTTGGCGAGGTTCCCTAAGGAAAAGGGATTGAAAGAAAGATGAGCGAAGAGCAAATGGAGAAATTCAATAACTTTTGCATCCTTAATAGCCCTGAGATGCAGAAGTGGATTGAGAGATATGAAGTGGCCAAAGCAGAAAGAATAAATGCAAGGACGAGATGCAGAGAAATGTATAGGCAATCGCAACCATATCCATGGGATCTGGCTCTTCTCCCCACTCACATGTCACTTGATTGCCTACAACTGGCTCTACGTAAAGCCGAAGGCGATGGAGAGATAATAAACGAGTGTGAGCAAGAGTTATCATCTGGATGTATGGTGCATGTAAGTTTCTTACCTTTTGACGTAATTAAGTAATTATTTGTGGCAATATATGCTATAAAATAGATGCATCTTCATTGTTATAATGATGCTCTTTTACAATACAAGAAGTACAATGCATTATGGTAATATGGACAACATTTTCGCGTGGAATGCATCGATTCAAAGAGAGTCACGTATGATTGTGGAGTCATGGCTAACTTCACACAAGATAGCCGAGCAAGTGCTTCGGATACCAATCTTCTCTCCTCACAGTTGGATTATTGTGGAACCATACACGACATCTATGAAGTTGATTTCAAACAATTTAGTATTTTCATTCTTGATGTAAAATGGTTTAGAACTATTTACAACGGTCTCCATGCGACAGTGAGAAAAGATAGTAGCGGTTTCTTTGCAATAGATTCCACCAAACATTGGACCGATGAAAGTGATACTTTTGTTCTTCCTGAGCACTGTGAGCAGGTGCATACTAATGATTTAATTAATCGAAGATTTCATTTTTAAAGAGCCATTGATACATGTACTTGAGCATAATTTCATATATATAATTGACGACATTTGGCACCCATCTTCAATATAGGTGGTTTTTCATCCGGATCATTTTGATCCAAGATGGTGGTACGTGATCCAAGTTGCACCATGAAGTAAGCAAATTTTTGAAGATCGAGATGTGGATATGAAGATGCCACTACCAATGCCGGATCCAATTGATCCCAATGAATCTAGCGAAGAAGATGATCAAAATATGAACCAAGAGGAAGATGCACATAATGACATCGCACGGGAGGAAGATGGAGATCACGATATTGAGGAAGAATCACCACACTTTATTGAAGAAGATGATCAAGTAATTTTAGGTGAACGTATGATGCTAGAGTATGATGATGATATAGGACATCAACTCGGTATAGAGTTGGAGATAGACTTGTTTGGCACCTTAGACTTGGCTCAAGATGAAACAGTTGATGTAAATGCTCTTAATTGACTTTTTCATCTCAAACTTGGACATGAATATATGAGCTTCAAAGGCTTGATGTACATGCTCTCATATTTTTATTCTCTATGAGATCAAACATGTATGAAAATTAAAAAAAAATTGTCATTGGAAAAACCTAACTTTTAAGGCCTATATGAGTAAAAAACCTCTCTGGAAAATGTCGCTATAAAATAGTATCTCAGTGTCGCTATATAGCGACACTCATAAGTCGCTATATAGCGACCTTTATAATTGTCGCTATATAGCGATGTTTGTCTAGCATCGCTATATAGCAATGCTTTACAAAATGTGCTTTTCATACCGATGATTAGCACCCCATGCGTGCTAAACGTCGGTATGTAAACGTCACAATAGGATCCATGAGTAGTAGTGGATCCTAGTGCATGCATCATATTGAATATAATTTATTGAAGGGATATAATTATTGATCCAAAAATCCACAATAGGGGTATATCAAATAGATAAAATGTGGTTACAGAGGGGTTTTTAAAATACCTTTCAAACACACATTGGCTGGCTTATGAAAGGTGAACCCCTCGAGCCCTCCTCTCCCTCTCCTCCTCCTCCCTCCTCCCAACTCCTCCTCCCCTCTCCTTCTCCCCTCTCCTCCTTCCAACTCCTCCTCCTCTCTCCTCCTCCTCCCACCCTTGAGGGGTGTACTACTAGAATCTCTATGTATCATGTGCGTTCAAAGGGTATTAAAAAAACCCTCAACTAAAATTTATCCCACAATCAAAACACCCCTCTTTGTCTATGAACTAAGTGAAATTTTCCAAAACTTTAATTAAGAAACCTCTCCTGTTATTGAATGTTTTCAAAAAGTTGGATTAAAATGCCCCTCCTTTTGAATGCACGTGGTACACTAAATTTTTTTAAGGTGAACCCCCCGACGATCTCCCACCTCCTCCTCCTTCTCCCTCTCCTCCTCCCTCCTCCTCCTCCCTTATCCTCCCTCCTCCTCCTCCCTTCTCCACCCTCTCCTCCTTCCCCATGCTCTTACACCTTCTTCCTCTCCCACTCCTATGCTCCCTCTAAACTCATAGTCCCTCAAGCCTTGACCTTTATGATCTATGAGGGAGATGCGTTCTCCGCCATGTACTCTATCCTGAATCTTGGATCCTGCTTCTGAACCCTAAACATCTTCTAAACCCTGAACTCTTTTCTAAACACTGACCCAATTTTGACCCTGATCTTCCCTCTAACCTTCCTAAACCTTCAAACCCCAATGGAGGTGAAAGCCTTCATTACATCTATCATTATGATGCACGTTCCTTTCACACATGCATGCACTATTTTTGCTTACCAAACTTAAGCCTATGTCTCTGACCAAAATATGACTCAAGGTCCTAAGCTCCACTTTACTACAAAAGTCAACACCGATATATCTGTAGGTGACAAAAAGCCTTAGAACCCTACATATTGAGAATACCCTGTTGAACCTATGCAAGTCATGGGAAAGAGACAACAATGGTGATGTAGATGCCCATATTATTGTCTCCGAGCATGCTTGGTGGGCCAAAATAGCACCAACATAATGAACAGAAGCACTAAATATTGCCATTTTCCTAACCACTCTCTAGAGAAAACCAACTAATTGGGCTGCTCAGTGTAGTTTCATCAAAGTTTCCAAAAATCTTTCTTGGTTTGGAAAAAACATTGTCCACATCCTTGGCAAGATAGGCTATATGCACCACAAAGATATGTCACTAGGCTTGCTTCCAAATTGGCTCCCTATTGATAATCATCCCCCAATCAAGGTCTTAAACTCCTATTTTATTCATGGGCTTAATAAGAAACTACAACAATCTGTGGCTTTGGTGGATATTGAGTAGCTCATGTTTGAAAATATTGTTGATAGCACCCACAGAGTGGAGCAAATGTTGGTCCATCACATGCCACGTAAAAAGTGTAGTAAACATCCCTTTGATGAGTCATCAAGTTATGAGTTTGAGTCCAATAGTGGATTGGATGACCATGAAAGGGCATCATTGCAACACGAAACAAGCTGCCAAAAAGACTGACACACCCGATCTAGAGAGAGTAATGTCTAATGCATGTTTCTTTGAGGAGGCACTACTACCTCGCCAACCAAGAACATGATGGGCCAAATGCAGCAATAATGGGCATGTCCTAGAGGAGTGCTACCTTGGGCACTATCTATCAAACAGGCACCCATGCAACTAATGTATCTCAGTACAACACGCACAAGCCATTGGTCCCGATGGTGATTGCAAAAAAGATAGAGCACTATACTACCTTTATAACTGCTGCAATCTCTTCCATATACTCACCCTTTGCCTAAACACCAGACACCAAATGTTGATATATCGAGCTCCACTCGCGATATGCCAGGGTGACCGTTGTGCATTTATGTCACCGACTTGTTAGCTGGAGATGCGGTTGGTACACCGCCCACGAATAATAGCTGGATGACAGCTATCCTTATCTACACTAGTTTGTGGCTCAGTTAGTATGCCACCTTAGTTAGTTGAGTTTGGTTTGAGACCCACATATAGGGTTCTTCTATTTTCTTTGTACTTGAGTTCTTTTGGCTTTCACAACTAAGAAGAGGAAAACTGTTTTTAGCCTCCACCTTTGTGTGTATTCCCCCATTGTGTATGTGAGAAAGCTGCAAGTGAGACTCCTTCCCTCTCTCCCACTGTCTTCACATGGTATCACAGCCTTGTTCGTGGTAAGGAGCTCAAGAAAGCAAACCAAGTTCGCAGTGTCCTGGTAAGAGGACTAGTGTTGCTTTCCTTTTTCGAGTTTAGGAGCAAATCTCTGCAGGTAGCACAGCCGGAAGTGCAAGAGTACACTGTCTCAGATTGAGATGCCCTTCGCGGTGTGGTGAGAGGGCGAAGCCCTCAGATTCGAGGTCATTTCGGGGCCCGTTTTGGAGGCGGAAGTTCTCCACAGGCACTCAGAAAAAGGCCCTGTTTTTGCTGTGCAACCACTGTTCTACAGGTCGGTGAAAAGTTGTCGCAGAAATTGCATCATATGCCTGTGCACAGAGACATTGGGAGTTGCAGATTCATGCTTGTTGCCTGTTGATGCAAAATCGTCACTAGGAAGTGACTGTGTGGTAAAATACCACTTTCATCAGTTTTGCAGATCTGCCCGTGTGAGGCAAAAGCTATGTTTTTTGCAGTGACAGAATATTTTGTAGTGGTCTGTAATGGCATCTGATTCTCTTTCACAGATTGTCACTGAAAAGCTTGACAAGAACAACTTCCAGGCATGGAAGTTTAGAATGATGAATTTCTTGATGGGAAAAGGCTATTGGGAGTTCATTATAGGAAATGAAGAAGAACTTGTTCTTCCTAATGTTCCCAATCAACAGGAAATGCAGGCATTCAAAGGATGGCATGAGAGAGCCAGAAAAGTTATGTACTGGCTGTCTATCAGTATTTCAGATTCAATGATTGTGCATATTCAGGATGCAAGTATGCCAAAGTTGGCATGGGATACTTTGGCTAAAATGTATAGCACAAATACGCAGGCCAGGAAAATGTAGCTCAAGCAAGAGCTGCACAATGTGCAGAGAGAAAATATGAGCATCAATGACTACCACATGAAGATGAAGAAAATTGCGGATGCACTTGCTTCCATTGGGTCAGCAGTGGATGATGACGATTTAGTTTCTGTGACCTTGAATGGTCTAGGAAAGGATTATGCACAGTTCCAGACATCCATTGCCGTCCGTGAAAAATTTCCTGATTTTGAGGAGTTGATTGCTCTTCTAATTTCTGAAGAGCAGAGAAATGGCGGTGCATCTTCTTCAGGAGAAACCTCAAAAGAAACTGTCTTCTACTCAAATGTTGGAAGGGGTAGAGGCAGAGGTAGAGGAGGCCGATCTGGAAACCATGGTAGAAATTAGAATATGCTACAAACTCAAGAAAACCAGTCCTATGCAGGAGGACGTGGTAACTCTAGAGGCAGGGGGAGCCAAAGAGGTCGTGGTGGATGGCAGAGAGGCCAAAATGCAAACAGCAATGTTGAATGCTACTACTGTGGTAAAATGGGGCATATGGCTAAAGACTGCTACAAAAAGCAAAATGACATTATGAATGGAAAATTGCAGCAAGGCAATTATGCATCCTCTAGTAGACAGGGTGATGACAGAAATGAACATTTTTTTATGGTACAGCATATGACAAATTCTGTGACAAGTGCAGAAGAAAGCAATGATGTGTGGTATGTTGACTCAAGTGCATCAAACCACATGACAGGTCATGCTGAATGGATGCAGGATGCAAGGAAAATGGAAAAACTAGGATTTGTGGAGACTGGTGATGATACTGCACATCCTATTGTGCAGATTGGCAAAATTCCTTTGTCTATGTAGGATGGGAAAAAGAAATACTTGTCTGATATATTTCATGTCCCGAACATCACCAAGAACCTGGTTTCTGTTGGTCAAATGGTTGAGCAAGGCTTGCAGGTCAGATTCAATCCTCATGGATGTTTTCTTGAGGATATGAAAAATAATGGTCGCTTGATAGCAAAAGGAAAGAAGAAAGGTAGGATGTTTATGCTGGATGCGGACATGCCTGAATTGAGTGCAGCAATGTTTGCACATGGGATTCAAGGTTGCAGAGATGCATAAGGTGTGTGAAGCCTGTCAATTTGGAAAATAGGCAAGGAAACCATTTCCTAACATGTTCAAGAGAGTAAAAAGCCATTGGAATTAATCCACTTTGATGTGTGGACTACTAAAGCTGCATCTATTGGAGGTTGTCACATTTATTGATGACTTCAGCAGAAAACTTTGGGTGTACTTTATGAAAAAGAAAAGTGAAGTGTTTGGGCACTTCAAAGCTTTTAAAGCTATGGTTGAAAAAGAAACAGGCCTGCAAATAAAATGCTAAGGTCAGATGGAGGGGGAGAGTACCTCTCAAATGAGTTTGCAAGGTTCCTGCAGGAGCATGGCATAAAGCAGCAATATTCATGCAGTCATACCCCACAGCAAAATGGAATTGCAGAAAGGAAAAATAGGCATATTGGAGAGGTATCTCGGGCCATGCTAAATGAAAAAGATCTACCAGATAATTATTGGGCTGAAGCAATTGCTACAGCAGTTTATGTAATGAACAGGACTCCCACTACAGCAATACATGGCATGATGCCAGAGGAGATGTATTCTGGTAGGAAACCAGACATTTCTCATTTGAAAATTTTTGGTTGCATTGCCTATGTTCATGTGCCAGATGAGTTGAGGTCCAAGTTGGATCCAAAGGCTGAGAAGTGCGTCTTTATTCTCTGCAGCAGAAAGGGTATAGATGCTATAACCCCTCTACTCGTAAGTTTACAGTGAGCAGAGATGTTGTTTTTGATGAGATGAGCAGTTGGTATAAACTAGTAAATGTGATGATTGATGTAGATGCACAAAATGGTAATGCTGCACAGAATTCACAGTAGCAATCACAAAATATCAGTGGACCTACAGTGTCCTCTAGTAGTGGTTCACATACCTCGCCATGGATAGGTAGATTGAGATCAGGAGAATCTCCTCAAAGCAATGCAGATAGTGGTACGCAGGTATCACAAAAAGGAAAAGAGAAGGTAGATCAGCCCATGTTTGATGTGAATGCAGGTCACTCTTATGTGGATGGTGAATCCAGTGGCTCAGAGCAGAGCATTGATGATGAATTGGGTATTCCTTCTGTTGTTACACCTGGAGTAAGGAAGACCAGGGATGTTTTGAGAGCACCTGGAAGTGAGCCTATTTTGCGTAGGTCTACCAGGGTTAGGTATCCTGTGGATAGGCTGAAATATGATGGATTTACAGCCATTCACTATGCCTATATGGTCAAAGTGATACAGGAACCAGAACCCACTTCTTTTGAGCAAGCCATGGGAAATGAAAAATGGGAGAAAGCCATGGATGAAGAAATGGATGCCTTGGATGCAAATGCTACATGGGAATTGGTGCCTTTGCCTAAAGACAAGAATGCAATTGGTTGTAAGTGGGTTTATAAGATCAAGCACAATGCAGATGGTTCTGTGAATAGATACAAGGCAAGCTCAGGGGGGTCACTATGTATAAACCCTCTATACCACGTGCGTTCAAGGCATATTTCTAAAATCCCTTATCTGTGTAAATTTTTCATTAATAAAATGTACCCCTTTTCTATACAAATCCGTAAATTTTTTCCAAAACTATTTTAAATAGTCCCTTATGTATATTTATTTCTGTAAATTTTAGAAATAAAAAATATCCTTTTGTTGAACTCACGTGATAGGGTTACGTATGATGAGTGACCCCCCCGAGAAGGCAAGATTAGTTGTCAAGGGGTATGCACAGACATATGGCATTGATTATGAAGAAACTTTCAGCCCGGTTGCAAGGATGGCAACCATAAGAGCAGCCATTGCTATGGCTGCATCAAAGGGATGGTCTTTAGATCAGATGGATGTAAAGAATGCCTTCTTGCATGGTGATTTGCAAGAAGAGGTCTTTATGGAGCAGCCAGCAAGTTATGTTCATGCTATTCATCCTGAGTTTGTTTGCAGGTTGAAGAAAGCCTTGTATGGCTTGAAGCAAGCACCTAGAGCATGGTCTGACAAGATAGGACAGTATCTTGTCACTATTGGCTTTCAGATTTCCAAAGCAGATTTCTCACTCTATGTGAGAAAAACAGAGAAAGGGATTATGCTGCTTGTCATTTATGTTGATGATTTGATCATCACAGGTGATAGTGATGAAGATATTCTTCATGTGAAAATGCTATTGAGGCAGAAGTTTGAGATGAAGGATTTGGGAGAGCTGCGTTATTTCTTGGGCATTGAGGTGATTAGATCACCAAGTGGGATACAGCTCTTGCAGAGGCAGTATGGATTGGACATGCTGTCCAAATATGGGATGACAGGCTGTAAGCCTATTTCAGTTCCTTTGGAGCAGAATGTGAAGCTGAGCGCAGATGCAGGTGAGCTTCTGGAAGACCCTACTATGTACAGACGCATAGTAGGAAGTTTGATTTACATGACTATTACCAGGCCAGATTTGAGCTATGCTGTTGGGTTGGTAAGTCAGTTTATGCAGGCTCCAAGGAAACTGCATTTGGATGCGGCTAGACGCATACTCAGGTATGTGAAGTCCACATTGCAGTATGGACTATTTTATGAGGCTGGGGTTCAGATACAGTTGCATGGATACACTGATGCTGATTGGGCTGGTAGTGTTTCTGATAGACGATCTACCAGTGGATATGTGTTCTCTTTTGGGAGTGCTGCAGTCACTTGGAGCAGCAAGAAACAGCCTACAGTTGCCTTGTCGAGCACAGAGGCTGAGTAAAGGGGTGCAGCAAAGGCTGCATGTGAGGTAGCTTGGTTGCATAAGCTACTCTATGATATGCATTAGTGGGCCAGTTGTCATTTATTGTGACAACATGAGTAGTATACACTTGGCAAATAACCTAGTCTATCATGCTAGAACAAAGCACATTGAGGTGCATTATCACTATATGCGGGAGAAGGTTTTACTAGGTCTTATTGATCTAGTTTATGTCAGCACAGAGGATCAGGTAGCTGACATATTCATGAAAGCATTGGGCGCACAGAAGCTGTGCAAGTTCAGAGACCTACTTGGTGTGCAGGAATTGGGATTGAGCTCGAGGGGGAGTGTTGAGATATCGAGCTCCACTCGCGATATGCCAGGGTGACCGTTGTGCATTTATGTCACCGACTTGTTAGCTGGAGATGCGGTTGGTACACCGCCCACGAATAATAGCTGGATGACAGCTATCCTTATCTACACTAGTTCGTGGCTCAGTTAGTATGCCACCTTAGTTAGTTGAGTTTGGTTTGAGACCCACATATAGGGTTCTTCTATTTTCTTTATACTTGAGTTCTTTTGGCTTTCACAACTAAGGAGAGCAAAACTGTTTTCAGCCTCCACCTTTGTGTGTATTCCCCCATTGTGTATGCGAGAAAGCTGCAAGTGAGACTCCTTCCCTCTCTCCCACTATCTTCACACCATATACTCTGTCAACCCCGAAATCCTTCATCCCGGACAAGTTCAAAGCAAAACACATCATCCAAAAGAGGTACTGCTGATGGCAATGGTAGATTTATCCACTCAAAGTATAAAATTTCTACATGGACATCAATACCAAATTCAATGCTCTACATAGACAGGCCCAATCTCCAAGATCAAGTACATGAATATCCAGTTTCCTGTTTTTAGTATTTATATCCACTCATCAAACTCAACATTTGTACAAAGACTCATCCAGAGAATTTCTTCTATGAGGTCTTCCATTGTTGGTAACACAACACCCTACCACTCTTCATCATTTACATACAATAGTAGGTGCCACACACCTTGTGCTTCAAAGTTGAGGATTTCTTCACACTGAAAGTTCTAGCTGAAGCACACTGTATCATACTATGATTCTACCTCTAAACAAAAATACATTTTTTGTTTCTTTCATTTCCTCCAGTAGCTCCTCTACTGGTATCCCTCTATCTCTTTCCACAAAAATATCTACAAAATCAAATCCCACACTCAAATTACTCTAATATGATATCTACACTCTAGTCTTAGAAAAACTCATATTCTGGTATCATATCTATCTCATAAAACAGATCTCTCGACCACTTGATCTTGGGAAACTCCAGTTCTATAGCTACCTCATTTGTTATCTTAGAATAAGAATCCACCGCTCCTCTATGACTTCATTATATATTACTTCATACTACACATGTCGGGATACAATAATTGCCTCCATCCTATGGTTCATCTCAAACACCAAAAAAAATTTTCTACTTAGATCCCTAGTCTGGAAACCTCTTTGGTCGGAAAATGGGTGAAGCACTAGTAATGATGCAGCCCGCCATCGGTGAAGATTTTATTAGTCAAAGTCTCTGCAGCAACACCCATATCATGAAGCTTTTTCCCAAGGCAATAGCCCCCCTCGTTCATTACAGAGCTCCCATCACTCATCTACTTCAAGGCCACAACATCCAGATCCCACGGCCAAGGTTCCTGAGACTAGCACTCACTACCCGCCTTACAAAAAGTACCACCTTTGCCTTCCTCCCTCCTCTTTATGAAGATTGAGCTCCCGACTTCTCCCCTTCTCCTAGTACATACACATCCATCATCCAAAGTGCTCCAGCTCACCAATTCATCCTTCAAGTAGGATTTCCATCACCTACAAGCTCAAGTCCACAGTCGTCCCTTACCTCTTCATGATAATAGCTCGCCATAGTTTTATTGTACTTGGAGCTCCTATCTCGTGACCCCCAAGGTTCTCTAGGCTCTTATAATAGATGCGCCCATATCTAAACCTCCCAGCTTGATCCAAGCTCCAATTCACAAACAATAACTTGTCTCAAGATCTACATGCCCGCTTGGTCATCGTCATTCTGCACCCACATAGCTCCCTCAAAAAGCAATAGCCCGCTTCCATTTGATCTTAGCCAGCCCACGCTTATTCTCTACACCATCGCTGTCACCCTACTCTGTCATGTGATCAAAGCTGTGCAACAAAGGTAGTCATCATGGAGCACCCAAAGTGCATCTACTCCAAGCCCCTGCAACCGATATTCCACAACCAAGATCCCCAAGACTCCAATAAGAGCAAACATCCTATACTCATCATGCACATGCCAAGTCTCTATAGCTATAGTTGAGCAAGCGCCTCACTCTCCTAGTCACAGAGCTCACAGCCTCCATCAAGAACTCCAAAGTTGTAGCTTCTCTCCTTATCCACCCAACAACTCTCTCTAGCATGCAAAGTTCACCAAGTTCTTCCATGGCTCCTCCAACTCATGTATTAGCGACGCTCCACTTCCATCCAACAGACCCCAACCTAAGTGTTCTTCATGGTATCCACATCGCCATGATCCTTTAGCCACAACCAATCACTATAGCCTCCTCTCCTTCTACTCACAGACCATCTGGAGTTCATCTTCTGCAAACCTATCCATTGACAGTTCTGACCTAGGCTCCCAGACGATGTGCATACTAAGTCCTCCATAAGCTCCTATGTCTTCAGATGGATCCCTGCCCGCATAGTCCGCCGTCCTCTAGCCACTCTTGGTTGCTGTCAACTCGCATACCTGCCAACTCATCGATGAGAAGCTTCCCTTCCTCCTTTACGTAGCATGCATGGCCTCCTTCTTTGCAAATTAGCCACATCATGCTTTATTTTTTACCGCTCTTTCACTCTCCTTTCAAACCTTAGACCAAGGTCATTAGTGCCTATATTCCAACTTTAGGCGCACCACATTTGCACATAACCTTCAAGCAACATTTAATGTTTATTTCCATAGGCTATCACATATGATGAACCCAATCCTGACACATGGTGGATTTACATGACTCCCACAATACAAAAAATGATCATGCCACTATACACATATGACTCGGGACAACCATGAAGAACTCATGTCATCCCTCAAGAAAACACCATCACACATTGGATATCATGCGCTCGATTATCCTGATGCAACCACACTGCATTATCATCATATCCCAAAAGTCCCCATAGGAGTATCTACCATCTCAAGAAAATATATACATCAGTGTAGAATTTTTTATGAGAGAGTCCATAGCTCAAAGCCACCACCAACTAGCTATGTACATAGCTATGCACCTAGCCATCAGCATGCTCTTGCCTCCGAATTTGCACTCTGGCATAATGTTTAAAAGCCAAATCCCTGTCTAACTACATCACTTGCAATGCCAATAATCTCTCCTTATAACTGTCTATAGGCTCGTATCCTTCTTCAACCAAAAATTTCAAAGCTGGTATTTCCACATCCAATGGTAGAATTGCTTCTTTCCCATATACCAAATGAAATGGAGAAAATTCAGTGTTGTGCTTCAACGCAACCCTGTATGCCCACAAAACTGGATTCATCTCCAAATCCCAGTTTTTCGTATGGCTTCCCGTCATTTTAGTCATCATCAATTTGAAATCTCCAATAAAATTCTCATTCCACCCGTTACAGTGAGGGTAATATGGGGTGATGTATTTATGATTTATACTCAGCTTACTGCATAAGTAATCTCTCACTTCTCCTCTAAATCCTAGACCATTATCTGAAAGTAACTCCAGGGGAATTCCAAATCTGTAGCGTATGTGTTCATATATAAAATCAACCCCTTTGCTGTCCACTCTTTTTACTACCTTCACCTCTGCCCATTTTGATAAATACTCCACTGTGGTCAACATATAACATTTCCCTCTGGCAATTTTGGGTAGAGGACCAACTGCATCTATTCCCCATCTTTCAAAAATATCATAAACCAGCATAATATTTATCAGCTCCATTTTAAGAATTCTTTTTCCCATTCTCGGACATTCATGGCAGGATCTACACCAATGTTGCGCATCCTTCTGTATTGAAGGCCACACATAACCCTCCAGAAGTATTTTTTGCAGTGTAATCTTAAAAGCATAATGTCCTCCACAAGCTCCTTCATGACTGGATGACAATATATAATATATTTCTTCTCTCCAGGGCACTCTCCTCAAAATCTCATCAGCCCCTCTCATGTAAAGCTCATCATCAATCATCATATAATGTCTACTCTTCCATATGAAGTGATATTTCTGACTCTTCTTAAGCCCCTGAGGTAGATGTCCAGTAAGTAAGAAATCCACTATCTGAGCTAGGAATCCTCTCCCTCTATAGTACAGTGGATCTTCAAGCCTTGCTACTATCACTGGATCTTGATCACTCATCTCTTAAGCCAATTCATTGCCATTCGATTATCCTCCCTTCGCACATGTTGGATATTCCATGCTATAAATTGTTGAAGCAGTCTTCTTACTTTGGCTAGATACCCTCTCAACCTCAGGTTTCTTGCTTGCCAACTTCCCAGGACCTGCTTTACACAACTAGTAGAGAATCTCCCTTGATCAGTATCTTCTAAATTTTCAGCTTAAGTGCAGTCAGTAACCCCTCATATAATGTTGCATACTCTGCCTCCTTATTGCTTCTGGCTTCCATATGAACTCCCTTTTTCTCAATCAGCTTGCTCTCCAAATCAGTAATTACATAGCCTCCATTAGCTTGATGTAAACTCTTCCTATATGAGCCATCAAAATGCAAGATAGATGCTCCTAGAATGATAGCATGCTCATCCTTATCTATCTTTTTCTCCACTTCCTTCACCAAAATGGGACCCTCTTTGTATGTTAACAGATCTACCACTGTGGCTCTCTAGAAGTGCTCTCTACCAAAAATGACAAAGTATATTCTTGTAGCTCAACCAACCACTTCATCATGCTTTGAGAAAGTGTTGAATTATTAATAAGCTGAGGCAATAAACGGTAGCAAATCAAAACCACAAATGGCTTTGAGATAAGATATGCCCTGAACTTCCTGCAAGCATACACCAAGCTTGACAGAATTAGCTCTGTCTCTGTATATCTCCTCTTTTCTTCTATCTTAACTCTACTAGCATAATACAAGGCCTCATATAACGGGACTCCTCCCCTTTCTGCAATAAGATGGCTCCCACAACATTTGGTCCAAATGAAGGGTTCACATAAAAGGTCTGAGAGAAATTTGGAGCTTTTGCACAAGCAATCTCTCCCAACACTTCCTTCACTCTATTGAACACTTCTTCACAATCCTCACTCCATTGCAGAGGTTCTTCTTTCATAGCTTGTTGCAAAGGATATAACAGCTGAGAGACTAAATGTATGCATCTTGTCATATACTTCACTTTTTGCACAAAAGTCTACAAGTGTTTAGATGTAGAGGGAGCTGGAAGTAAGATAAGGGCTTTCACTTTCTCTAGATTAGTCTCAATGCCATTTTGAGATACTATATGTCCCAATAATTTCACTTTGGAGCATCCCAAATGACACTTTCGTGCCATGGATTGAATTGTCCTCTTGCTTCATCCATTTTGTGGAACACTTGATCCAAACTCCATGCATGCTCTCTCTTGGAACTGTACACACATATATCATCCAAAAATGCTCTCACAAATTTATCAAATGAAAGGGGCTAAGACTTCATTAGTATTCTCCTGATACCATGCCGGTGCATTCTTCAATCCAAATGGCACTACTTTGTAACAAAAACAACCCCAGGGTGTGATGAATGTAGTTTTGATTTAATCTTCCTCTCTGCAATTGAAATTGCAATTGAAATCTGAAAGTATCCAGAATATCCATCACACACACTGTATTTTTGATACCCTACAACTCTATCCAATATATCATAAATAAAAGGAAGAAGATTATGATTGCTTTTTGTTACCGCATTGAGAGGTTTGCAATCAATGCATACTCTCCATCATCCTATGTGCTTAAAAATGGTTACCACTAGACTGCCCCAATCTGAATGCTCCACTAGATATATCAACCCAGCTTTGAGCAGCTTATTTAACTCTTCTCTCAGCATAGGCAAAAGCTCTCTGTGTGTCCTCAATTTTTGAAAAACAGGCTTGCTACCTTCTTTTAGCTCAATGTGCATTGGCTCACATCTGAAACCCCTGATCTCTTCATGTGAGGTAATAAACAGATGAGGATACTAATGAATGACCCTCATATACTCCTCCTTCTCCACGTCTTCCATACTGGAATTCAACATGGACAACAATATCTCTTCTCTCTCTATCTGGGAAGGTGGGGGTTGCATCAAGTTATCCATATCTTCAAGCTTACTCTCCTCCTTAGCTTCTTGTATCTCTATTGCCTACAATTCATATGCATCAAACTCCTTCAATAGAAATGGTACTTGCTCCTACTCAGATGTAGTACTTTCTTCTTCTGTCTCATTGTCAGACTCCTCTTCCATGCTTGTTTCTTATGGTTCTTCTATTTCCCGTCTACTGCTCATATCAAATTTCTTGGCCTTTCCCTTCTTATTATGCACTGTAATTGTACCCATCTTCCAGTTTTGTATTACTCCCACGCTGTCTGAGCCAAGGTCTCTGCCCAAAATTAGCGGATATGCTTCCAAATCAGTAGGCATAATCTGAAGTTTGGGAGCATATCTGCAAAAACCACAAAACCGTTAAAAAAAAACAAATCGACCAACAAAAAACAAGAACTTTCGAGAACATGCAAACAATTCCCATACAACCTACAGCCACAAGGACAATGCATAGGGTGCAAGGTTTGACCATGCACAAATTATTATTCTTGCCCAAAGGAGTACACATGTATGGACTAGCCCATGTAGCTCTCTCCTGCATCAGGGAAATACAAGATTTTTACCTTTTTGAACCACTCTCAGATGAAAACTTCATTGTACACAAGGATGCTAATTAAAAATGGATAGAATAAATATCAGATTAAAACAGATAAATTTAGAGAAAATTACATTAAATGTACAAAATCACATAGAATATTTTTGCAATCATTAAATACAAGATCACTATCAAAATACAAAACTGATATAATCAAAACAATAAGATTTATCAATTCTATCATTATATGCCTTCAAGAAATAAGAACTTTAATTCTAGAAAGCTTGAGGGGTGCACTACTAAGAAACCCTAAGTATCATGTGTGTTTAAGGGGTATTTAAAAAACCCCTCAACTAAAAAAAAATCCTAGTATAATCACCCCTCCTTACTTATGAACTAACGAAAATTTTCCTAAATTTGAATTTTAAAATCCTTCTTGTTATTGCAATCCTATTAAAATTTTGCACAAGTGGAATTAAAATACTCGGCCTCCTTTTGAATGCATGTAGCTCTATACTAAAATTTTATGAGGTGGACCCCCCAACCTAGAAAGATACATGCCTTCTTATTTAAATTTTGTTTTAAATTAGGCTAGCATTGGAAGTTGTACATTAATGATACATGATTCAATTCATATGGAAAAATATGTTATACAAAAAGACCAAGGGTAGAGATTTCCAAGCGTAGACACTACCACTATAAAAATAATTAAAGAGAAACATAACCACATTATCTTTAAGTGTTCAACCTGTGTAGGCCACCGTTCCTTAAATACAATATGTTATTTCATATCTCCACAAAACAATAACAGACACAATACAACAAATTGAGATAATTATACTAATTGGTTATCTTAACATTGATGTATCATGACAAACTCCTCAAGCAACAAATTTATACAAATGACACATAGCTTAAACTTATACTTACAATTCCAAGAACCAACAACATGATATGGATCTAAATTAGACCACATATGGAGCAATTTGCCTAGCAATGAAACAATTGCAAGAACTAGATTCACATATTAAACATATCATTCCATTGCATACATATATATTTAGTAAATATCGACATTCATGACAACCACCAAAAAAAGGCACGCCAACACATTCTACAACATAGGCACTACTAATGTGGTGGATAATCAATCCCTTCCTTCTCTTTCAACGGTAGGACTAAAGCATCTTCACACTCATTAATGGATATCATTATCACCGATCTTTAAGAGTAATTGCTTCATTTGAGAAGGGCCATAGTGGTGTTGTCCAATGTCACCTTGTTTTGCTTGATTGGTTAATGGGACTCGCGTGTAGTAGCCACGTAAGGCATTAACTCAACAATCCGAATTTCTATCAGCTTATCCCGCCAATGGGAAGGAATACTTGTTCATGCTTATCCAATAAGGCAATGCTATCGTAATTAAATTTCTAGCGAAGTACTGGAAAGGCAAAACTTCAACCCACGTGAACTCCGCCATGAGGAAGTGGCTGTGCCCATCTTCACTCCGTTCACACCAGGATATCGAGGCCAGCGTTTATGTCGGCCAAAGCGATGGTGTTCATCTTCACTCCATTCACACGGAAAAGGGACTGACAAGATCAATGGCAGCTTTAGCAAACTGCGAAGGTGTGTGTGTGAACGGCGTGAAGACTCTCAGAGACAAACACGCTGGCAGGAACTATGATAAAAGCCTCGCCTCCCTTTACTGTCCATAGCATTATCGTCGGACCGCCTACCTGCCTGTGAGCTACCGACTCGCGAGTGCTACCAGCTGCGATCTTGTGGCAGTTTCTCATGGTTGGTTGCAAGCACACTGTCTAGCTAAATGAGTAGATTGTGTCCTCGCACATTGTGTAACGTATGAATGTGGTTTATTTTGCCAGGCCGCCATGAAATTTCTGTCGTTTGGAGGCTACAAACAGGAGTTTGTGGTATGGCGCGAGAGCGACAAGCCTCTCTCGGTGAGCGAAAAGGTTCCAGGCCAGCCAGCGGCTACCTTTAGCGCGGAGCGCGTTCCCAATGTGCAGCAAACTGTGTGGTGGCTCTTGAATACAGCAAACCAGAAGTACTGTAAGCGCAACGCGAGCGACGAGAGGGTATACGCGAGTGTGTCTGCAAGCGAGCTGGATCGGACGGACAAGGATTGCATGTTTGAGGAAGTAACAGTCCCCGGGGCCAAAGACAAGGTAGCATTGAAATGCTGGGGCAACGACAAGTTTTGGAAGGCCGATTTCGACAATGCCCTCAAGTCTGATGCTCCGGATCTCCACCTTCCACAAACTCACTTTGCCCTCCGAGTCATCGATGTTACTAAATAAGTCTACCGTCGTTCTTATAACTTCCTCGTGTAGCACCCTTGTCACCTTGCTCGTGTAGCATCCTCAATAAGGTGCCATAATCCATTCCATCTAGTCTAATCTATCCCGTTTGTTACAACAAGGTGTGCATATTGTTTTCCGTCAATGTATCGTGCTCATGCCCACATGGGCAAGCCAAAACTCCTCTCTCTCTCTCTCTCTCTCTCTCTCTCTTCCTTTAGAAATGGAAAACAACATACTTTGCACCTAGAGATAAAAAACATAAAGAAATTATACTTTTTGCCTTGGAATCTCTCAAATGATAACTATAACTCCATTAATGTCGCATTCCATTAGCATAAGGTAAATCTTATTCAACCGCATGGGTAATCAACTTTTTAACTTTTGAAAAAGGAATTACTTTGCTTCTATCAGCGAAGACATTGTATTTTCACATGAAACTATTACATCATATTTCCCTATGCAAGTTTCACAATCTTATCACTACTGCTTTGTACTCACTTGACCTATGTAACCATGTGTTAACCTCACTCACGAGACTAGGAAGGTGCATCTAACTAAAGTATTAATTAAAAAATAACCATCTAACCGACTCTCCATAGTAAATTTTTCCAGTATCAAATCTTCATAAACAAATTTCACATTAGTACCAGTTTGCACAACTATTAGTGCGAGATTCTTGACATCTTGTATTGTATAGTGGGTTATGTTAGGAAATCCATTCAGAAAGGGTATTATGTCTTCTTTATGAAGAATTTGGCTCCATAGTAACTAGATAGGGTGCGTATGTCACCCATGTTAGCATTTAGAGGTATATCACCCCATCTTATCCCGTTTACTTAGGCATGACTTTGATTCTTGGAATTTATTAAAGATTTTAGATTTCTCTTTGACAAAGTAGGCCCATTAATGAACGTCAAGTAAACACCCATTTCATTCAATTTGGACTCTTTTTTCATTCTTGCCATTGGACTTTGCTAAAAAATCCTCCCAAATGAAAAGTTTACTTTCTAGCACCATTCTTTCCACATGAAAAGTCTATTTACTTAGAATATCATTTGGTAATAATAATGCAAAAGCCATGAAACATAATTCCTACCTTACTCGATATGTCAAAAATCCTCGTATAAACCTTTTAAAATTAATGTTTTTCTTAACTTATTAATAATTCAAATAAACAAAAATGATGGGAAAACAATCCTCTTTTCTCTTTTATAAAATCTTTAATAAAAATAAAATAACAAACAAGTAATACACAACAAGACAAAGCACCCATAGATGCACGCACAGACGCGTTTCATGAACTAAATAAAAAACTTACGAGCGCATCTATTTGCACATCTATTTTTGCACCTGGAGACCCGCGTCTAATTGCACGTCTATATATCAGACACATGCGCGTATAGACGCGTAGTTAGACGCATAAATAGACGCGCTTATAAACGCATTTATAGACGCACATATAGACGCAAGTCGAATAGACAGACGCGAATATAAACGCATTTTTAAATGCACTGATAGACGCGCTTTTTAAAAAAAAAAAATTTACAGAATACTGTGTATGTTGTGTGTATGCTATATAGTTACAAGGATCCCATATCCACATTGTGTAATTCAATTCTTACAGCCAACTGCATTTTAATTACAATTCCAAATAAAACATTACAACTCCAAAATGCAATAAAATTGAAAGCTCAAAAAGTGCTTGTATATACATATAGCACGAAGCTAAGCCACGTCATGTGGCTTCAAGTACAAAAAATAAGGAAGCTAAGCCATGTCATGTGGCTTCAAGTACAAAAAATAAGAGGAGTCTATATACAAGAGGCACGAAGCCAAGCCAGTGGCTTTAAGTACAAAAAAGAGTAGCTAGCACTACTTCTACGACTAATCCTCGCTGCCTTCCACGCTCCCTTCTGCGCTCCCTTCTGCGCCTCCTTCCTCGTCTTCCTCGTCGTCTTGTACATGGGCCTATAAACAAGGGACAACATATATCAATGTATGAAAAATCAAATCTTTACTTATAATTTTGGCATTATTTAATTACTTTCAAATACCTGGGGGGCCGCTCTAGTAGCTCGGGTATACTGCTCCTCAGTAATCAACCCATCATCATAGAAGTGCCTCCATGTATCTCGTCTGCGATGGTGGCGGTGGTAGGCTGTCTCCACTGGAGTAGGGTATCTGCCCACGATCTCAAGCTGCATGACCGCGACACACTTTGCGGAGGGATTAGTACAAAGAAACAACCAACCTCCTAATAAACTACATAAGCAATATAATTTGAGATCGATACTTACAAATTGGGCCTCCCATGATTCAACACCCCCTGCTCCAAAATGCGCGCTTTCATATTCCTCCATCTGGATCCTCCGTGCCTCCACGTGATGTAGACTGGGGTCCTCCCTCACTGACTTCATTGCCTTCTTCCACTCATGCTTGTGAGTGGTGTGGGGCAGGCCGCTTGGTGGTTGACCTGCCTCAAGCCTGACAAGCTCCGCTAGTGCTTGCCTCTTAAGCGAAGATCTTTTATTGCTAAGTGTCGTAACAATCTTTGACTTCCCCCATTTATCTGTGAACTGGCAATTGGGGGGGTTAGGATACCTAGAGCGAACAGTAGCGAGGGTCTCATCAGCCAACCTCTTTGGGTGGTCTTTGTAGTGGATAAAGCAATCTCTGTAATTGTTAGCAATTATAGAGTGCATGAAGGCCATGATGTCCTTCCCCCGCGCATCCATCAAGATGCCTCCTGTCTGAGTGATGTCATAATAAATCGTATCATCACCCAGAGGCACGTCTAAATCATATGAATCATCATCCTCCTCACTGCCACATGGCCCAAAGCACTGTGCCATGCATCCCCCACCGCTCTCCCTGCTACTACGCCTGCTACCCTATCGTGTCGAACTCGTATGCTGGCCACTCGTAGCTGGGGACTGCACGGGACTATGTTGACCACTCGTAGCTGGAGATTCGAGTCTCGACAGCACAGGAGTACGTCGATGGCTCGCCGAGACAGAAGGACCTCCTGACGGCATGGGGGAAGGGGCATAAGACGGTACGGGGGAAGGGGCATAAGAAGGGGCATAAGACGGCTGTGCTGACTCCACTGGGGTGATCTCAGGCAATGTGGGGTGGCTTGGAGTCTATAATGCCGACTCCTAGGGAGTGTTTAGAGTACCCATCATATACCCGTATAACTCCGCAGGACTAGGAGGGTGCCCTAAAAGGTTATATAAGTCCTTCCAAATAGATTCCTGGGGATCAGGTGAGCTAGAAGCCTTCCTGGCCACATGTTGAACTAGAAAAAATGAAAACAATCTATTACTGATGAGCTGAGAAGAAAGGGGAAAAAAGGAAGGCTTACTGTCAGAGCGCGTCTATAGACGCACCTGATTTGCGCATCTATAGACGCGGCTAACAGAGCGTCTAACTACTTGTCTAACAGAGCGTCTAACAGAGCGTCTATAGACGTGTCTGTCTGTGTCTGCAACAAGCCAGACGCATGGTTAGATGCGCCTGTAGACACGCTTTTAGACGCGCCCTGAGACGCGCCTATAGACGCACTCTGATAGACGAGATTTCTAAAAAGTAGAAAAGGACATTACGCCCGACACAAAAATGTGACACTGATACCCAGATCATGCGCTTCTTGGATACGAGAAAGTACAAAACTGGAGAGAGCAAACTTCCAAACAAGATCAACTGCAAAAAGACTTACTTGGATAGAGGTATGGAAGGTTCTTCTTTCTTTTTCAAAGTCGCTTCTTCTCCTTGTTCGTCCTCCTCTTCTTTAAGCTTAGAAGTAAGTGTGGGTGCCTTTCTCTTGAGTGTAAGCTTGGAAGTAAGTATGGGAGCCTCCCTCTCAAGTTTTGAAACTATGGATCTACTAATAAAGAAGGAAGCAAGCCGCGCGAAGTTTAAGTAATGTGAAGAAAAGCAAAGCGAGCGATGCGCTGAAAAGTAGGTTTAAAAGCCGTGTCTATAGTTGCGTCTAATAGTGCGTCTATAGGCACGTCTAAATACACAGAGTAGATGCACGTTTAGACGCGCAGTTAGACGTGATGTTAGATGCGACTATAGACGCGGCGATAGACGCAACACAGAGTTTAAATTAAACATTTGAAGAAGAGCAAATTTGGTGGGTTGTTTGTTTGTAGGATGTCTCCATCTTCAACAAGTAGCACCAATGAGGATGAATCCCTCCGTATCCACCATCGCGAAATGTGGTTGGAGCAAAAAATCAAATGTCTATGTGATCGATGTCGAGGAAACATGTATCGTGCACGCAGGATTACACTCAATCATATCTCAAAGTATGGAGAATGGGATGTGACCGTAAACAGGGTGAGGGTTTGTAAGTTAAGGTTGATTGAGATACCTATGGGTGTTCATATGTTTGAGTTATGATCCCGTTTTAATTTGATACAGGATGCAGTGCCACACCCGCATATGTTACCCTATGCCCATCGTGAGGAGGTGAAGCATCGGTGATATGAGGTGGGATCTTCAGGAGGGACCGTTACGGATGCATGGAGTGATGGTGATAGTAGCCCTCCGCCATTACCTCATGAAGCCGTGGAGGAGGTGGTGTTTGATGATATGGTGCGGGATTTATATGTCCATCAAGGGAGGGATAATAGCATGGAGCAGGATGATCTTTTTACCGCAGCATCGACTCCACTATTTGAGGGTTGCACATTCTCTGTTCTACGTGCCTCCCTTGAGTTACTAAACTTGCAAACCATCTATGGATGGAGCAATGCAAGTTTGAATGCATTACTCAAGTAAGCTTTAAAGTCGATTTTGCAAACATGGTGAATTATGCTAGTGGGTCAATTACTCGAATGCTTTTCCTCATTTATGGTCTTCACGTGCAGGCTATTGTGTAAAGTGCTTCCAAGGGAGAATAAACTACCGACCTCAAGAGATATGGCAAGGCAATATGTGACCTCTCTTGGAGGATTAGATTACAAGCGCATCCATGCATGTGTCAACAATTGCGTTTTGTTTCGTGGACTACATAAGGATGCAAGAGAGTGTCCTACTTGTGGAGAGGCAAGATATAGAGTAGATCTCAAAACCTTGGACGTGCCTCGTAAGGTATTGCGACATTTTCCCATAATCCCTCGCATCCAACATATGTTCAAGTGCAAATCTATTGCAGAGCTCATGTCATGGCATTCCTCCCATCGATCAACCGATGGCAAGTGGAGAACTCCCGCGGACTCTCCTGCGTGGAAGCATATTGAAGACACATGGCCAAGCTTCAAGGAAGAACCTAGGAGCTTGAGACTTGGATTGGGTATGGACGGTGTGAACCCATTTGGTCTCAAAAGCACATCTTACAGTGTATGGCCAGTGGTATTGGTGAATTAGAATCTTCCACCCTCTATGGCTATTAAGAAAGGACATGTCATGCTGTCCCTTCTAATTCTAGGGAAACATAAAGTCAAAAACCTTGATGTTTATTTGGAGCCTTTGATTGATGAGCTAGAGATACTTTGGAGAGGTATCGAGGTGCATGATGTGAGTAGGCCTCCCTCGTCACGAGACTTCAACTGCAAAGCAGTCTTGATGTGGACGATGCATGACTTCCCAGGCTATGGCGAGTGTGTTCAGGTAAGCATTGCATTTTTTAATTATGAATAGGCAAAGGATGTGGCACCCTAAACCCACCTTCCACTCTTAATTGCATCTATTGTTTAGGTCTCACTACATCGGGTTACCATGCATGTCCTATTTGTGGTCCTTCGCTAGTTGCCTCACGGGCAGATGCATTGAATAAGGTCATCTATGAGAATCACCATCGATTTCTCCCACCTGATCATCCTAGATATGTTGCCCCTTGGAATGAAGTCCTCCCACAATCACTCACCGTGGGAGATTGGATGAGAATTTGGGACGGTTCCACGACTCCTCCACCACTTGGCATGAGCCGGTAAGGGTTTGGATATGCATGGGATCGAGCAGGTGATTGATCTTGAGGTGGGACCAATATGGTAAACGATAAAAGATGGAGTATCTAAACAAAATAAAGTGTTAGCGTGCAATCTTTACTTTCAACCAATATAGCCAATCTTTACTTCCAGCCAATAGTTACAAATCCTTACCGGCTCAAGTGGTGGAGGAGTCGTGGAACCATCCCAAATTCTCATCCAATCTCCTGTGGTGAGTGATTGTGGGAGGACTTCATTCCAAGGGGCAACATATCTAGGATGATCAGGTGGGAGAAATCGATGGTGATTCTCATAGATGACCTTATTCAATGTGTCTTCCCGTGAGGCAACTAGCGAAGGACCACAAACAGGACATGCATGGTAACCCGATGTAGTGAGACTTGAAACAATAGATGCAATTAAGAGTGGAAGGTGGGTTTAGGGTGCCACGTCCTTTGCCTATTCATAATTAAAAAATGCAATGCTTACCTGAACACTCGCCATAGCCTGGGAAGTCATGCATCGTCCACATCAAGACTGCTTTGCACTTGAAGTCTCGTGATGAGGGAGGCCTGCTCACATCATGCACCTCGATACCTCTCCAAAGTATCTCTAGCTCATCAATCAAAGGCTCCAAATAAACATCAGGGTTTTTGACTTTATGTTTCCCTGGAATTGCTTCCACGCAGGAGAGTCCGCGGGAGTTCTCCACTTGCCATCGGTTGATCGATGGGAGGAATGCCATGACATGAGCTCTGCAATAGATTTGCACTTGAACATATGTTGGATGGGAGGGATTATGGGAAAATGTCGCAATACCTTACGAGGCACGTCCAAGGTTTTGAGATCTGCTCTATATCTTGGCTCTCCACAAGTAGGACACTCTCTTGCATCCTTATGTAGTCCACGAAACAAAACGCAATCGTTGACACATGCATGGATAAGCTTGTAATCTAATCCTCCAAGAGAGGTCACATGTTGCCTTGCCATATCTCTTGAGGTCGGTAATTTATTCTCCCTTGGAAGCATTTTACACAATAGCTCGGGGGGGTCACTATGTACAAACCCTCTATATCACGTGCGTTCAAGGCCTATATTTAAAATCCCTTATCTGTAAAATTTTTCATTAATAAAATGTACCCCTTTTCTATACAAATCTGTAATTTTTTTCCAAAACTATTTAAAATAGTCCCTTATGTATATTTATTTATGTAAATTTTAGAAATAAAAAATATCCTTTTGTTGAACTCACGTGATAGAGTTACATATGATGAGTGACCCCCCCGAGCACAATAGCCTGCACGTGAAGACAATAAATGAGGAAAAGCATTCGAGTAATTGACCCACTAGCATAATTCACCATGTTTGCAAAATCGACTTTAAAGCTTACTTGAGTAATGCATTCAAACTTGCATTGCTCCATCCATAGATGGTTTGCAAGTTTAGTAACTCAAGGGAGGCACGTAGAACAGAGAATGTGCACCCCTCAAACAGTGGAGTCGATGCTGCGGTAAAAAGATCATCCTGCTCCATGCTATTATCCCTCCCTTGATGGACATATAAATCCCGCACCATATCATCAAACACCTCCTCCTCCATGGCTTCATGAGGTAATGGCGGAGGGCTACTATCACCATCACTCCATGCATCCGTAACGGTCCCTCCTGAAGATCCCACCTCATATCGCCGACGCTTTGCCTCCTCACGATGGGCATAGGGTAACATGTGCGGGTTGGCACTGCATCCTGTATCAAATTGAAACGGGATCATAACTCAAACATATGAACACCCATAGGTATCTCAATCAACCTTAACTTACAAACCCTTACCCTGTTTACGGTCACATCCCATTCTCCATACTTTGAGATATGATTGAGGGTAATCCTGTGTGCACGATACATGTTTCCTCGACATCGATCACACAGACATTTGATTTTTTGCTCCAACCACATTTCGCGATGGTGGATACGGAGGGATTCATCCTCACTGGAGCTACTTGTTGAAGATGGAGACATCCTACAAACAAACAACCCACCAAATTTGCTCTTCTTCAAATGCTTAATTTAAACTCTGTGTTGTGTCTATTGCCGCATCTATAGTCGCGTCTAACATCGCGTCTAATGGCGCGTCTACTCTGTGTATTTAAACGCGCCTGTAGACGCGCTAATAAACGCGACTATAGACGCATCTACTCTGTGTATTCAGACGCAACTATAGACGCGGCTTTTAAACCTGCTTTTCAGCGTGCCGTTCACTTTGCTTTTCTTTTCATTACTTAAACTTCGCGAGTGGCTTTATTAGCAGTTCTATAGATTCGAAGCTTAAGAGAGAGCCTCCCATACACAGTTCCAAGCTTTCACTCAAGAGAAAGGGACCGTACCTACACTTGCTTCCAAGCCTAAAGAAGAGGAGGAGTACGAACAAGGAGAAGAAACAAGTTTGGAAAAGAAAGATCCTTCCACACCTTTTTCCAAGTAAGTCCTTTTGAAGTTGTTCTTGCTTGCTCTTTCCAGTTTTGTACTTTCTCGCATCCACGAAACGCAGGATCTAGGTATGAGCGACACGTTCTTTTGTCGGGCGCAACATCCTTTTTGACTTTTTAGTATTCTCGCTTGTCGGAGCACGTCTATAGGTGCGTTTGAGGGCGCGTCTAAATGCGCATCTACAGGCACGTCTATCCACGCGTCTGGCTTGTTACAGACACGTATGTAGACGCTCACATAGATGCCCTGTTAAATGGAGTTTTAAACGCACTGTTAGACGCGGTTTTAAACGCGCTATTAGACGGATTGTTAGACGGACTGTTAGACGCGCTTGTAAACGCACTGTTAAACGTATTGTTGGACGGACTGTTAGACGCGCTTTTACTTAAATTGTTAAACGCTCTGTTAGACGCGTCTATAGACGCGCAGATCAGACAGGTCTATAGACACGCTCTGACAGAGCCTATTTTTTTTCCCCCTTTCTTCTCAGCTCCCAAAGTAATAGATTTGTTTCCTATTTTCCAGTTCAACATGTGGCCAGGAAGTGCTTCTAGCTCACCTGATCCACGGGAATCGATTTGGAAGGATTTATATAATCTTTTAGGGCACCCTCCTAGTCCTGCAGAGTTATACGGGTATATGACGGGTACCCTTAACACTCCCCAGGAGTCGGCACTACAGACTCCAAGCCACCCCACACCGCCTGAGATCACCCCAGTGGAGTCCGCACAGCCGTCTTATGCCCCTTCTTATGCCCCTTCCCCCGTAGTGTCTTATGCCCCTTCCCCCATGCCGTCTTATGTCCCTTCTGCCATCCCGTCTTATGCCCCTTCCCCCATGCCGTCAGGAGGTCCTTCTGTCTCGGCGAGCCGTCGACGTACTCCCCAACCGTCGAGACTCGATTCTCTAGCTACGAGTGGTCAGCGTAGTCTCGTGCATTCCCCAGCTACGAGCTCGGGGGGGTCACTATGTACAAACCCTCTATATCACGTGTGTTCAAGGCCTATATTTAAAATCCCTTATCTGTAAAATTTTTCATTAATAAAATGTACCCCTTTTCTATACAAATCTGTAATTTTTTTCCAAACCTATTTAAAATAGTCCCTTATGTATATTTATTTCTGTAAATTTTAGAAATAAAAAATATCCCTTTGTTGAACTCACGTGATAGAGTTACATATGATGAGTGACCCCCCCGAGGCTACGAGTGGCCAGCGTATGAGCCCGACATGACAGGGTAGCAAGCGTAGTAGCAGGGAGAGCAGTGGCGGATGCATGGCACAATGCTTTGGGCCATGTGGTGGTGAGGAGGAGGATGATTCAGATGATTTAGACGTGCCTCTGTGTGATGGTACGATTTATTATGACATCACTCAGACAGGAGGCATCTTGATGGATGCGCGGGGGAAGGACATCATGGCCTTCATGCGCTCTGTAATTGCTAACAATTACAGAGATTGCTTTATCCACTATAAAGACCACCCAAAGAGGTTGGCTGATGAGACCCTCGCTACTGTTCGCTCTAGGGATCCTAACCCCCCCAATCGCCAGTTCACAGATAAATGGGGGAAGTCAAAGATTGTTACGATACTTAGCAATAAAAGATCTTCCCTTAAGAGGTAGGCACTAGCGGAGCTTGCCAGGCTTGCAGGTCAACCTCCAAGGGGCCCGCCCCACACCGCTCACAAGCGTGAGTGGAAGAAGGCAATGAAGTCAGCAAGGGAGGAGCCCAGTCTGCAGCACGTGGAGGCACGAAGGATCCAGATGGAGGAATATGGAAGCGCGCATTTTGGAGCAGGGGGTGTTGAATCATGGGAGGCCCAATTTGTAAGTATCGATCTCAAATTATATTGGTTATGTAGTTTATTAGGAGGTTGGTTGTTTCTTTGTACTAATCCCTCCACAAAGTGTATCACGGTCATGCAGCTTGAGATCGTGGGCAGATACCCTACTCCAGTGGAGACAGCCTACCACCGCCACCATCGCAGAGGAGATACATGGAGGCACTTCTATGATGACGGGTTGATTACTGAGGAGCAGTATACCCAAGCTACTGGACAGGCCCCCCAGGTATTTGAAAGTAATTAAATAATGCCAAAATTATAAGTAAAGATTTGATTTTTCATACATTGATATATGTTGTCCCTTGTTTACAGGCCCGTGCACAAGACGATGAGGAAGAGGAGGAAGGAGGCGCAGAAGGGAGCGCAGAAGGGAGCGTGGAAGGGAGCGAGGACCTAGAGAACATAGATTAGTCGTATAAGGAATGGTAGCTACTCTTTTTTGTACTTAAAGCCACTGGCTTGGCTTCGTGCCTCTTGTATATAGACTCCTCTTATTTTTTGTACTTGAAGCCACATGACATGGCTTAGCTTCCTTATTTTTTGTACTTGAAGCCACATGACGTGGCTTAGCTTCGTGCTATATGTATATACAAGCACTTTTTGAGCTTTCAATTTTATTGCATTTTGGAGTTGTAATATTTTATTTGGAATTGTAATTAAAATGCGGTTGGCTGTAAGAATTGAATTACAAAATGTGGATATGGGATTCTTGTAACTATATAGCATACACAAAATACACACTATTCTGTAAATTTTTTAAAAAAAAAAGGCGCGTCTATCAGTGCATTTAAAAACGCGTTTATATTCGCGTCTGTCTGTTCGACTTGCGTCTATACGTGCGTCTATAAAAGCGTTTATAAGCGCGTCTATTTATGCATCTTTGTGCACGTCTATACGCGCGTAAGTTTGATATATAGATGCACAATTAGACGCGGGTCTCCAGACGCACAAATAGACGCGCAAATAGACGCGCCCGTAAGTTTTTATTTTAGTTCATGAAATGCGTCTGTGCGCGCGTCTATGGGTGCTTTGTCTTGTTGTGCCTCTGCAAGTATGGTGAGGAGCATGGCTACAAGACCATGCAATGGGATCAACCAATGGTCCACATAAGCTTCCCAAGAGCAAGAGAGGTGACATCTTGCATGAGTGGAAGGGGCGCATCTTGAAGTTCAAGATTGGGAAGAAAGGATGGCTCGCAAAAGTGCAACATGTTTACATGAGAAAAGATATGCAGCTTCCTCCATCATTCAATCAATCTAGGATACCATCACATTGTGAGCCTTTCTATCTATGTACCTTTTTCACCTGTAAGTGTAATGAGTCCATTTGGAAATTTTGTGTTTGGTTTCTAAGAGCTCTTATTCATGGTGGCAGATGTTTCCCCTTCAGACTTTGAGGAGTGGGAACCAATTGAATCATTCATAGGTAAGTCACTGCGATTCATGAGGATTTAGGTAAGCAAATGCATGCCGGGGAGAAGTTGGCCTCCTTGCGAATGAAGAATGTGTATTGGTATAATGCAACATACATCACTCCAACAACATCATCAAGCTATGGCCGTCTACAAACCATTGCACCACCACAACTTCAAGACATGGATTGTAGCAATGTGGACTCGAGGACATTGCAATTGTATAAGGACAAGATCGCAAAGGATGTGGGCATGGCCATGAAGTTTAAATTTGATTCAAATGGGCAAGGTTATCTTGGTTTATGCCTCTGCACATTTTTGCTTCTTTATTTCAGAATATACATATGCATAGAACAAAAACTATGTGGTCCTACAAGTGTGTAGATGAAAATGCTCTTGAAGATTTACTTGGGATGAATTGGGGAACTAGGTCAAGTGACCAAAATGGTGATGTGTTTCAATGTCATGCATGTAAAGACAATGTGGTTATTAGATACCATTTGTCATGCCAAATGTTGTATTTAGCTTTTCAGTATAGGCACTGGAAGAAAACAAATGGCCGATGGCTTCCCCTAGATTGTAACGATGAAGAAAATACAAATGTAAGTTTGTCTATTGATGTTGAAGAGGGAGATGTCAAGAATGTGAATGTCACATCACAATGGACTCTAAGGGATGTGCGAGAACACCTATTGGTCATGGAGGACTGGATGTCAGAGTCCTTCTACTTTACCTTAAATGGTGGTAAGATCAGCCGCCGTGTGGAGAAGTGCATGCATAGTGCCAATTTCATTCCTCCTGCAACTTTGAAGATTGGCAACAATGTGTTTGACTAGTGCAGCATTTAATTTTTTATTTGTCAAATCCTAGTTATTGCTTCAAAAGATGATGGACAATTAAATTAAAATGTTATTTCTTTTAATGTTTTCTCCTTTTCGTTCATGGTAAATGTTTTTCAAAAAATTTGGGGATTTTATGATTAATTTTAATTTTTAGGGTTTCGATATATATTATGGGGTAAGAGCCCTTTTTACATCACATTCTCACTTTCACATTTAGAGAGCCATAGAAACTCCTGTCCTCAGAAGTTACTCCCTCCATCAATTGCTATTTGCCATGGATTCAGCTAGAACTGCGTTCCATGACTTCATCTCACGAACTACATTTGTAGATTGTGACGAAGAGCTATTTTTAGTGTTTGATAGGACTTTAGATGTCCTAGGCACATATATGCAAGCCAAGGATGAATAGATTACGTAAAGTATCTATTCATAGAGGAACCCAAGTTTGTAAAGCACTTGGCTCGCTTTTGTGACAATCTTATAGAGACAAAGGGTTTAGGACAGTCGAAATTCAAGACATCCTAGATGCAGGGATCATAGGAAATGCAAGCACCAAATTCCTTTCATAGGAGATGACAGTCATCTTCCTTCTCCAAGAAGGAAATTTAGAGGAAGAAGCCTCATCATCTAGCACCCCCTCTAGTAGAACTATTGATTTGGTCGTACTCGGACATCTACATGTAAGAGAGTTTTGACGATCCAACAGAGGAGATGGAAGCAGCTCAAGCATTGAGCCTACTTCAAGAACCCAAGGTAGAGCAATAATCTCCATCAGAGACCACTGACCCAATCTCAGAATTATGGTCCTTGTCTCCCCTCATCATCGATGGAGAAGAGTATGTATTCCTCCATGACATAGAGATTCTTTTTGGACTGCGAGAGGATGAGGCACTCGGAGTCCTATCGGGTTCGATGTTGACACAAGCGTCAAAGATCCTAGGGTTTTAGGTACCGAAGACCAGACAATGGAAGACTTTCTCTTAACGACGTTGGTTTCAATGAGGGATGCAGAGATGTTCGTATAGGATGCACAACCCGCTCATGTAGAAGCTTCCACCTCCAACACAGGTTAGGAGAAAGTGTCCACCTCCCAAATGGAACATCACACAGCACTTGGTTCCATTAACATTGCAAATGAGGAAGGGATAGAAGCCGACGACGCTGTAGTGGTAAGTTCAAAGAATATTTTTTATTTTGATGTTCTTTTAGTATAATTTGTTTTGTTGGTCTTCTAATGTTTGTTGAATTGTTGCAGGAGGCATTTGAGCTTGATGAATTCTCATCTCGACGAGGTAATGTTCGTAGCACATTTGGGCGAGATCATTCTTTGGCCCATTACCTTGGCAAAGTCGCAGAGCATATCATGGTCTTTCACAACAAATTTTCTCCTCGAGGTCCTTCGGAGCTGCTGAAGTGCAAGGCATTGTCGTGCTCTATTGGATACTCCAACATTACTCGGAATGCTGACAAAGTCATTTTGGTACACCGCCTGGCTGCTATCAATGCCTTTGGATGGAACATTCATGGCAAGGCACTGACGGCAATGGCTATGTCTTTGGCAGCAGGAGATGAGGATGTTAGTGATGTTGCGGCTAGATTTATATCTAGGAATCCACTAGGGGATTCAAAGACCCCTGTTCTCGATGTACTCAAACTAGCCAAGAAGAAAGATAGCGTGAGGCCTTTTGTATATATAAACATATATTTAAATGGATATTTTAATGGATACATGACTACATGTCTCTATTATTTGTTTTAAGTTATCATTGCTGGTCATGAATTCCATTGTATTTTGTTTAAATCATTGATGATATATTTTCTCCATCATTTCAATTGTGTTAATTTAATACATTTCTAGCCAATTTAGTATCATTTTCACCAATTCTGGGTATCGAAAGTTCATTTCTGTCAAATTCTGAAGAAATTTCACTATCGCGCAGAAGGGAAAAGTGTTTGGCATGTCACGAGAACCCCAAAAATCCCAAAACCCACCACAATGCAAATTTGGGCATTCTAGACGTGCCAGAATGCCCAAATTTGCACCGTGGCGGGTTTTGGGCTTTCTGGGGTTTTGGCGATGTGACGGACACTTTTCCCTTCTGCGCGATGGTGAAATTCCTTCACGATTTGACATAATTCAAAACTTACTTCAAAATGATCAGTTACTGCAGTCATAAAAATGGAAAATACACAACAATGCGATAGACTAAGTGTAGAGAATGTCGATATATTTTATTACAAAAGATCAGCCCTTGGGCCTTAGATACAAGATAGTGCCTTCAAGGGCAAGGGGTGGTTTAAGTCCTAAGAGTGGGCTGCAAGAGAATCTAGGGCTTCAAACTTGGGTCACGCTGTAGCTGCTTTGCCAGAGCCATGTCCTTGTCCATGATTGTGACGCGCTTTGCATGGATGGCACACAAGTTGGCATCCTTGAATAGAGCAGTGGTCACTTGCTTCGTAGCCTCCTAGAGCAACCCCATAGCTCCTGTGCTGAATCGCACATCGTCCTTATGTCCCTGTGCTATCTCTCGTACCACACGTTGGAAGGGAGCAGGTGGGATCAGGTTGTTGGTGGTCTTCTGCATTTTCCTGATCTCCCTTAGGGCTCGCGCTCCTGGCTTTGCTCTGTATGGCTTCTTGACTCTTGGTGGAGGCTTTATAGGTACCCGAACATGATCCCACGACCTCCTGTCTGCCTTGAATTTCTTCCACTTCTGCTGTCTACATTGATCCTCCTCCGAGTCCCCCTCTCGTGGATGTCTTGAGCTTTGTACTTCTTTGGGATGGGGATTCCTCGACATCTGCTTTACCCTCTTCATGGGCATAGGGATCATCTCTACGATGGGCTGTATCACTAGGACAGGGAAGATGGTGCTCTTCCTGGCAGTCTATTGGCCCTCAGGAAGCCTCTCTGTGTCCAGGAGGTTATCGAATACATTTTGTTTGATCGGGAGAGGGCTCTAATGGGGAGGGGAAGGCTGAGGCTGAGGGGAAGGCTGAGGGGAAGCATGAGGGGATGCATGAGGGGAAGGCTGAGGGAAGCGTGAGGGGAAAGCTGAGGGGAAGTCTGAGGGGAAGGTTGAGGGTCAGAAGGCTAAGGGGAAGGCTGAGGCTGAGGGGAAGGCTGAGGGGAAGCATGAGGGGAAGGTTGAGGGTCAGAGGGGAAGGCTAAGGGGAAGGCGCATGCTATTGGGTCTCAGGAGTAGGCTCACAGGACTTAGGAGGAGGAGAAGGCTCATGAGATTGGGGAGTGGGTTCATGGGACTTGGGGGAGGGCTCACAAGAGTCCTAGGAGACCTCACGAGAGTTGGGGGAGGCCACCGAACTGGATAGGTTCATGTGCGCAGATGCCATGGAAGGGGTGGAGCTAGAGAAGGAAGCGTGGAGGCGGCATCCAGTGGGTCTAGCAATGTTCTTCACTCTTGCCATTGAATAATGAGAGTTAGGGTTTTTTTTAACGTTTTATATGGGCCCATCATGTTTTGACATCCCTTTTAATTACATTTAGGGTTTCATCATGCCCCCTGCCCTTGCCCTAGCCCCTCCACCAACCCCCCCCACCCTCGTCGCCCTCCCCCCCCATTGCCCTCCCCCTACTTGCCCTGCCCACACCCGTCGCCCTCCCCCATACCCCCATTCCCCCCTCCCCCCACCCTTGCTCCACTCCACCCCCCCTTGCCCCACCCCACACCCCTCCCTTCTCTCCCCCCTCCTTCACCATGTCCCCACTTTCCCCAACGTTGTGTGAGTACAAAAATTGTGGTCAAAATAAGCAAGATATTAAAGAGTGAGTATACAAATTGTGGTCAAAATAAGCAATATATTTATTTCATATTTGTATACAATTACACCATAGCTTCTGTTGGTGGTTGGACCCATGTGCTCCCTTCTCACTCTAGCTTGCAACCAACGTGTGACTGCTCGACTCACTATGGATGCTTTCCAAGCACTATGCCTTCTATTCTTTGATACAATTTGAACTGCTTTTGCAAGTTTTTAAGCCTTTGCCTTTTCTGACATCAAAGTCGTTCCTAGTAAACATCTAAAAAACCAGTCGAACATCTCATGCAATGCATTGCTAGTGAGTGACACCACCACCATGCCTTGAGTTCTTGAAGTAGGATGACTTGGCTCTATAGAGTGACTTCTCCATGCCTTGTGTATTCCAAATGGACAAAGGACCCCAACTTTGTATAAACCATGGTCCGTGTGCATAGAGAATATGCTACAAACATGATGAGAATCATTTCAACAACAAAAACTATTTATAAAGCAAGTGCTAAATATTACGATGGTGCCAAGATTACCATGTAATGCATAATGTGTGACTCGCCCCATGCTTTCACCATTAATTGCATAAACTTTTTCACAGCCATCCTGAACCTTTCATAATACATCTCATCGATTTGAACCTATTGAAGCAGCTTTATCAATGCATCTACCTTTGTCCATACTTATGCTGTCAAAGTTGCTACTTGAGGCTGAGAAGCCTTATTGGTTGTGCATTCACACAATGCTTTCTAGTATTCCCAACCCAAACTACTTTGAGACAATGTATGTTTGTCTTTGTTGGAGATTGTAGTTTGATATGAATCTCCTTGCCTTCCCTCCACCCATGGACACTTTTGCAAGAAGATTCTGTGTTGCCCCAGACATTTTCTTATCCTCCTTAAGTTTGACATGTCCTCCATGGAATCCCATCTTTGATAGCAACTTCTGAGCTTCTACAATGCATGGTGCGGATACTTCTTGCAGAATTAAATTCCAAGCATAAACAAGATGCAAATACTACAACTTAAAGTATGCACAGTTCTGCGTGTAAAGTACATATGTGTACTCTCTCAAGTAGGATGGGCAAGATGGGATCCCACTTTGGATCCTTCTTGTCGCGATTGGGAGCTTGCATTTGGTTGCAAGATAGAATGCCATTCTCCCATTGTAAGCCAGCCTTTTGCTTACGTTGCGAACACATGCGATAAAATTTGCATGTGTTCATTGCATTTGCCCTTGTATCACAACCATGCAAGCACTTGAGGGTTTTTAAATCACCAGCAAGATGCCATTCAACTTGAAAGGTTCCATGGCCATTGACTGTTAATGTTTTCCGTTCCTCTTGTCTTTGGATCGTCGATGGGATTCTTGTTCTATCTAGAACCCACTTCAATGTCTCATGGCACTCTTTCGGAGTCTCAAATGCTGCAAGCCACCATATATCTTTCTGTGATTGCCCTAAGAAATCTTGCTCTACTTCTTCATCCCCTTGAACAAAGGCTAAGGCTTTATTCATAATGCAGATGTAGACTCTCTCTAACTTGTGTTCTTTCACCAATTGAGCTTCATCCATTAAGATGATAAATATGAGCTTTCCATTGCAATCTATACAAAAAAAGAGATTAATCGTTAGGATAAACATGATATAGGAAATGAACTAAGTAAAGTGCAATGCTATACTAGATTTCCTCTTACCATCTTCTCTCATGCCATAGAATTTGACCATTGCTTGTTGCAGTTTCTCAACATCTAAGTAGACATTGTTGAAAGTATTCATCTCAAAGGTTTACAAGCCAGATTTCTTTTTACTCTTCCAAGTCACTGTCATGCCCCTTACACAATGGTATCCTCCAAGCATTTCTCTTGCACATTGGTTTGTTTCTCGCCATGCATGTGTCACAAACCAAGGTGTGGGTAGGGGCATTGTAGACTTCTTATACTTTCCCAAAATAGTAGACTTGAAAATTTTGAAAAAAAATGTGTAAGCTTCATGACTTACACTGGCAGTATCACAAGCTACAAGCATCTCCTTTGCATCCACAATATCCTTGAAGTCCTTCATCACCTCTTCAGCAACTTGCACATGTAAATGCTTGTGTCTTGGGTCCCTTAGTATCCTAATGACATCGCTTGACTTCAATAAAGTAGCTGGAGCATATGAACAATAAATATCATCCTCGTCCGTTCTTCCCATCACATCTTCCATGAAGTTCCTAAAGACGAACACAATAAAAACTTAGTCACAAATAGTGTAGCACAAAAGAGTGTAATCTCATTGGAACATTTGATAACCAACCTTGTAGCCCAGACTCTCCTCTTTCTAGCACCACCAGTGGGTGCCAATGCATCCATGTTATGCAAGTACCTTCTCTTCCTCTCCTTCAATCCCAAAGGTGTTTCTTTCATCTTTTGCACTCGTTCTTCTGCCTTCTCTTGTTCCTTCTCTACGGCTCGTCTAACTTGATTGTATATAGATCTTTCCAAGATTTTTTTGGACTCAGCTAGCTTACAGAGTGACTCTTCTAATTTATGTCGCTCCAAGTCCAATGCGTTTTGCTCCAAGTCCATGCTCCAAGTCCAATGCTTTGGCTTTATCATGAAGATCCTGGTTCTTCCTTTGAAGATCCTGCATAAAGTTATGCATTGCAACAATGGTGCTATTTCCTAAATGTGCTAGCATATCTACTTGGGCTCTACGCATCTTGCTTGCTTGCATAGCAATTGACTGAGCATTGTTGAACCGATTGCAATAACCAAGCAACCCTGCATGTCCATTTCCAACAAACCAAACTAGCTCATGCATTGTATGGAAAGGAGGGCTCTTTTGGTTGGCAGGATCTAAAGGATACAAGGATCCTTCTACCCAAAAGTCGAGATGCTTCTTTTCTTGAACGAAGACTGTGGATTTTGGAAGCTCCCCTCAATCCTAGACTACGTGTGCTTGCATATTCAACCTCTAACTCTAGATGAACTTGGTGCTTGTTGGAGACATCCTTGAATGGTGCCATGACTAAAGGAGTGTAGAGAAGGAGAAGGTGTGGAGATGCAGGCTTAAAGGAGAAGCACGCAGGAAGAGGGAGGCTGAGGAGGATGAGGGATGGGGGAGGGAGGACTAGCAGTTGAAGAGGAGGAAAGGGGGGTAGACCAGCAGGTGTGGAGGGTGAGGAGGAGGAGGGAGGGAGGAGGGAGGAGTAGGAGCGAGGGGGGAGGAGGAGAAGTGGTGGAGGAGGAGGGAGGGGGAGGGGAGGAAGAGAAAACATGGAGGAGGGAGGGAGGGGGAGGGCAAGAGGAGTAGGCATGGAGGAGGGAGGGAGGGACGGGGAGGAGGAGGAGGAAGGGGGAGGAGGGAGTGAGGAGGGGGAGGGGGAGGGGAGGAGAGGGGAGGGGGAGGAGGGAGGGAGAGAGGGGGAGGAGGGAGGGAGGGAGGGGGAGGAGGAGGGAGGGGGAGGAGGGAGTGAGGAGGGGGATTGAGGGAGGGGAAGGGAGGAGGGGGAGGGAGGGAGGGAGGAGAGAGAAAGAGGGAGGGAATTCAAAATTCAAATTTTGAATTTTGAATTTTTTGGTTCCCACCTAGGAATAAGAGTTGTCTAAGAGGTGTAAGAGGTGGGGTCACTTTTGGGCTTAACCCACCTATGTTAGGGGGGGTTAGGACTTTTTGGGACCTACCTTGGCCCTTTCATTAGGACTAATCCATTTCTTAATCCATTCCTTATGAGGACCTTTTGAGATCCCAATTCTCCCCTAATGAAGGGCAAAAAGTGACACCCAGTCCCACACAAGGGTAGTGTTGAAAAGTGCTTAAAGAAGTATCACAAAACAAAGTGCAAGAATCTTTATCTGTAATCTGCATTGTTAAATGTTTGCTTCGGATGTAGTTTATTTAGTTTCAATTTTGATGTAATACGATTATCGAAAAAACTATCGGATATAATTTCTTAATGTAATTTCTTTTGTTTCAATGTGGTACCATTATTGCCAAAACTATTGTTGGCTATTAATTCAGTAGTGAAAGTGGCTCTAAAGAATTAAAAATGGCATATTTTGCCCTCGTTTACATTTTACTGCAACCATAGGGATCGTTGCACAAGAAATTGTTGAAAAAATTGTTCTTACTATAGTGAAAATGGTTCCAATAACCAACATGGTGCTTTAGAACTATGACAACTCCAATAACCAGCGTGGTGGTTGTAAGGAAACTAGACTAAATTGAAAATGTCTACATTTTCCTTAGCGTGGAACTAAAATAGCTCCAAGAACATGTGTGGTGGTTGAAAAAATTGTTGCACAAGGAGTAAAAGAACTAAGATATCTCTAAAATAACACTATTTTCCTTCGTTTAGAACTAAAATAGCTCCAACATCTAGCGCGGTGGTTGCAGATATGGACCTTGAGGGGTCCCATTGGCTCACTCATTAGACAACTCATCTAAATTGTGTCATCATCCTACCATGTAAGCAAGTTTAACTATGGTCACCCATGCCACCTCCCCACCTCTTGCCACCTCACACATCATGAATGTCCACCTCATCAGCTCACCCTCTTCCACATCATCATATGAGTTGCTACATCACAATGATTTGCCACCTCACCATTCTACATTTCTGCCACCTCAGCCCCGTGTGCCACCTCATCAAGCCTAGTCATCAGTCAGCCACCACCTTAGTCTTCCACCTCATCTTTGCCAACCCATCATTGCCACCTTGTGCTGCCATATCATAAAGCCATGTCATAGCCTTGGCCACCTCATGCATGATGACCTTAGAGGCATGACACATGATGTGCCACCTCAGTACCAACACATCAAGGAGCCACATCACCCATCAACCATGCTCATCCATGCATGCATGAGCATGCATGACAATCTTCAAATCGTGTGGTTATGACAATATTTTTGGAATTTCCCTCGCCAAAAAATATGCCTGAAATCCCCCCCGCCAAAAATTATGCGTGGAATTTGAATCAATAATTAGCATAGGTGAATTGTATTGCTACATAACTCAGCACACCATTTTTTTAAGCATAGGTTAACGTATAATATTTGCTACATTTAATCAAAATGTTAGGACATAGCATTAGGTTAATATGGAAATAAAATTAGTGAAAGCATAATATTTGCATAACATAATCAAAATGTTAAGACGTACCATTAGGTGAATTTGGAAATAAATTAAAATTAAACATAAGAATATACCATTATATTATGCAAACATGAAATCCGATTAGCATTGGATTCCTTTAGAATTCGTGTAAAAAAATATAATTATGTCAAATTAGAAGAGCCACTTATTTTGGCAAATCACCACAACCATTAGATTTAGACAAACTAAATCTAGCGGAATAGGCTGATTGATACGGACATCGATCGGGCAAAAAAAGCAATCCCCCATTCAATCGCTTACATTCCCTATTCAATCGGTCCTGCAATCAAATCCAATCAAGATTCAGATTAGAAGAGCCACCAAATCACCACAACCACTAGATTTAGCCAAACTACATTCAATGAAAGCCAATCAAATCCAGGATATAGGGGAGGATTGTCCAAGCTCTCTATAAGAGACTACTTTTTTAGAACTCATTTCATGCATCCTTGTTTGGAGCCTCTCCATTCTTTCCTTCCCATCACTTGTTCTCACTTTCTCCTACCTTCATTGAGGTGGGTTCTCAAAGCCGTAGATCTGATAGATGTGATAGAAGTAGGAAGCCCGCTACTCATACTCTTGTGGACAAGGAGAGGAAGAGGAAGGCATGTGAGCAAAAGAGAGCCTTGAGAGTGAGAGTGAGAGCTCGTGCTGCTGATGATGAGCCTTACCCCCACCACCATCTCCCACCTCCACCTCCACCCCCACCTCCATCCCTCCCTCCTCCCCCTCCACCCCCCCCCACCTCCACCTCAAAACCCCCTCCCCTCCCCCCCCCTCCCTCTCTCCCCTCCCCCTCCCCCCCATACCCTCTCTACCTCATTACTCTCCTTCACCTCTTCTCCCTCCACCCTTCCTCACCCCCCTCCCCCATCCACTTCCTTCCTTCACTCCACCGGGTCTTCATTTGCCTTACATCCCTCCCCCCCCTCATTTATTCCCTCTAGCTCTTCCCCCTCCACTCTACCTCCCCCCCCACCTCCCCCCTCTAGCTCTACTCCCTCCACTCTACCTCCCACTCATCCCCCCCCCCTCCCCCTCCCCCCTCACCTCCCCCTTGTGATGGATCATGATGTGACTTGCTTAGGACTCCCATTCATTGTTGTGCTAGTAGGATAGAGGAACCATTCTTTAGTGACATTACACCAGCTTCACACTTAGCTCTACTATCTTGCTTTGATAGATCCCCTTGCCTTGGTGGAGTGTAGGAGACTTGCTGATCTTGTTGCATATAGAGATAGGGCAGTATGTAGCAAGGTCCTTTCTAGTGTTTGTCAGTCCTATGCATCCATCAAGCGTAGGAACACTATAGATGCCTTGGCAGCACGTCGTGCCATTGTGGCTGCCATTAATAGACCCCAGATGGCTGGCCAAGTACGCACCACATCGCGTCTCCTTGACATTGAACCGTGCACATTGCGAGTAGGTATGACTAGGAGGCAAAGTCAAGAGGACCATGATGTTGATGCTCTTTGGGCTTTGAGTGGCTGTGCACCCCGTAGCAATTGACTATTGGATGATCGCACTAGGTCCATCATATAGCAGTTTTGGGAGGAGCATTGCAGGGCATCTCCAGTGTTCAAGAAGGCAAGAAGGCAATGCAAAAGAGGGTGTCATGTGGTGTGTACATTGAGCATGGCGCATGTTTTTTGGAGTGTACCCAGATTGAGTTGTGCACTTAGTTTGTAGAGGCACACACAGAGTTCAGGATTGGGTAGAGGTCATTTGAGCAGTGCCATGGTTTGTGCGGTGCTCTAGACAATGTGACACACATTGTCGCTACCATGTTGATTTTGGATTCATGTATGACATAATTCATTCCCTTGATGATCATAGGGGAGTGGTTCCTACTAGCCCTCGTGACTTCATTCACTCCATATTGTGTGCACCAGATGGTAATACTTTGTACCACTCCCTTGATTGTGTGGATGGGAGGTGTACGGTGTGGTCATTTTGCTAGAGTGCCACAGTTTTTGCTAGATGTCAATGATGTGGAGATTGTGTGTTGGCAGCAATACGAGTACATCATGTTGACATTAGATGGTGGTGCACAATCTCAAAGGTTGTAGCTTGTGGAGTAGCAAACTCCACATGTTGCTTTCATTGATTCCTTCCAAGGGAAGTTGTACCACTACATACAGCACTCCCACACTACAAAGTGGAAGGATTGACAGTTCTATGCTTGCTTGAGCACATTTCCTATAGGGGTGGTTGTCTCGGTGGTGGACTTTGTGGGGAGAACTACACCATTGCACCATAGCATGAGATCCAATCAGAGTATTATTTTTTCGAACAGGTGACATGTGAACAAGTATTGTTCTTGCTTTTGTTTTCTTGTGCATTTCATTTATTTCTTTCCATCATCCTCATTGTTTTTTCTGTGCCATCTTGTAGGTTGCTATATTTGTGCATATTAGCTATCATCATGCACAGGATTAGGTGGATGGAATTGAGAGCACCATGGACTCGCACATCATTGTGCGAGAGTATCACTTCTACATTAGTGATGATCACTCGCATGATGCCCATTTTGTGTAGCTTTGTTTCAGTCTCCATGACAATTTCGAGGGATCATGGTGTGACATGGTAGCAGCACTAGGTTTGGTCTAACGGTTGTGGTGGTTAATTCAAGTCTGCCAAGAATTTTTATTGGTTCTATAAATGGCACCATGAAACAGGCATTTCAGTGATGTGGAGCTACTTTGAGACAGGGCATGGTAAAGGAGAGCATGGTGGGGCAGGTGCTTGCATGAAGCGTTCTTTGCAGCGACACTAGTTGTGCCACAGTGCCACTTGGTTTGTGGATGCATGAGATGTGGTGCAATGGTGTACCTAGCACTTAGGTACTCGTGCATTGTCCTAGTATCAGTCGCATTGAGAGGGTGGTCTTAGGGTTTTTCTAGTGTGTGGATGTATGGAGCATGGATCAGTCTCTAGGCCTTTTGATTGTCATCCAAGCTAGACACTCTTGATTTACATTCTATCAAGAGCACAAGAAACTCAAACCCTACGATCTTTTCTTGACACTTTTCATGCTTTTGCTTGGAATGCATCGATGATGATTAGGGAGGTTGTTCCATGGTGCCATAGGTTGATCCATGGATGTGACACATACTTTCCCCCTCTAGCCTCGAGAGGTGGTACATGACGATCAAGATGCAGGGTTCAATTCTAGCAGAGATTACGACCAGTTGATAGATCTCTTACATATTGATGACATCTTCGCAGTCATTGCTCCAGAGGGGAATCTTGAGCGTGTGGATTATTATCTATTGAAATGCTCTACGGTGAAGAGCATCTCAACCAGGATGCAATGGATGGGCATGGGATCCATTTTGATGATTACAACATGATCATAGCTGGGTACTACTTTGAGCAGGTACATAGGTGTGGTTGCTTCTTTGAGTAATAGGAGTACATGGCAGATTGTGAGATGTACATGTATTTTCATCTTGTTGTTGTGATCAAGGTTCAGCTGACTCATGTTCATTGTCACAAGATGACATCCATGGCACCTTGATCTTGAGGATCACAAGAGCATACTTGCGATTATTGGCATGAGAGTGAATCCTGAGGAGTAGTTTAGGGTATATCATTGTATTAGGGGTTGCTAGTTTATTACATGTCATTGTATTGGAGATCAATAGTCTCACATTGTGAGCACACCATTGTATTTTGCATGGACTTTTTTTATGCATTTCACTGTATACGACATGATTGGTTTTATACAGTGTCATGCACATCTTGTATTTGACTCTATTTTATTCATGATCCACATTGTCTCCTTCATTCCATTCCTTGTTTTATCATCTATAATTGTTTATTATTAGTTATGTTGCAATGCAATATCATGTTTTGGTGATTTATGTGGTTGTTATACATGTATCGTGCACTAAAGGAATAATAAATTGTATAAAGGATTTCCATGTCCATGTATTGGATTGGGATCAAACTTTGAATAGGTCCTAAACCCTATGGTTTCCATGCTCTTGAAGAGTTTGAGTCCCATCCGACACTAGATGTGGGCATGGGGAGGTCAGAGGGCCCATTCTCACCCTCTACACCTCGTTGCATAAGTGAAGGTGCAAAATATTGAATGGGTCATTAGGATTTGCATGTCCATATGTCCGATTGGGCTCAAAATTTTCATAGGTGCTAAACCCTATGGTCTCCATGCTTTTCCAAAGTTTTAGTCCCATACAACACCGAATGTGGGCACAGGCAGGTCAAAGGGCCCATTTTCACCCTATGCACCTCGTTGCATCAGTGAAGGACCAAAATATGGAATGGGTCATTAGGACAAGCATGTCCATTTGTCCGATTAGGCTCAAACATTGTACAGATCCTAAACCCTATGGTCTCCATGCTCTTGCAAATTTTTAGTCGTTGCATCACAGAAGGAGCAAAATATGGAATGGGTCATTAGGATTTGCATGTCCATGTGTTTGATGGGCTCAAACTTTGCACAGGCCCTAACCCTATGGTCTCCATGCTCTTGTAGATTTTGATCCCATCCAACACCGAATGTGGGCCGGGGGAGGTCAGAGGGCCCATTTTCACCCTATGCACCTCATTGCATGAGTGAAGGTGCAAAATATGGAATGGGTCATTAGGATTTGCATGTCCATGTTTTCTATTGGTCTCAAACTTTGCATAGGTTCTAAACCCTATGGTGTCCATGCTCTTGCAAAGTTTGAGTCCCATCCGACACCAGATGTGGGAATGATGAGGTCAAAGTGCCCATTTTCACCCTATGCACCTCGTTGCATCAATGAAGGAGCAAAATATGGAATGGGTCATTAGGATTTGCATGTCCATGTGTTTGATTGGGCTCAAACTTTGCACAAGTCCTAAACCCTATAGTCTCGATTCTCTTGCAAAGTTTGAGTCCCATCCGACACCGGATGTGGGCATGAGGAGGTCAGAGGTCCCATTTTTACCCTATACACCTCATTGCATCAGTAAAGGTGCAAAATATGGAATGGGTCATTGGGATATTATGGCTTTCATAATATCTATTGAATATTTTGAATTTCAAAATTTCTTCAGTCATTCTCTTAGTTGGAAATTTGAAAAAGACTAGTGGAAATATTTGTTTTACATTTATGAACCTAACTTTGATCTCCTTTCAAATAATTTGATATTATTAGTGTGGACCATTAACACTATAGAGTCTTGAACTTAGATATTGAAAATCTTGGTCCCTCCTAAACCATAGAGTCTCCTCTTTGCTACTTCAAATTCTCATCAAGGTAGTTTTGAGAATATTTTAGAACAACTTTTAGCATAGCGATCAAGCTTCAAACTTGTTCTAACTATAAACAAAAGCACAACTTCACTTTTGATTCATAAAATTCAAAACTCAAGTTGATACAGTGTTTACTAATAGTTGTCTCACAAGATAAACATATCAATCTATTGGAGCAGTTTGTGTATCAAAAGCCAATCATCTAGCTTGTTTTCAAAAACTTAATTTTAAAGAGAGTTGTAGTCATGGTGGTCCTTGTGCCATAAGTGTTGATGGTGTAGATACAATTGCCACCATGTTAGGACCTTGGCATATGATTGTTTGAAGGCAAACTCATTCATTTATTGGAAATTTAGAGTGACATGTTTTCTTAGGCAAAGTTTAGCAATGGAATGATGTGAGATTAACATCATGCTAAAATGAGTCTTATGGCACTTGAGAGCAAACATATATATATAAATTAATTTATAAACTACCTTTGTTTCAAATTCAAATATTTAACTTCGTAAAGCATGTATACACATTGTGATACAGCTAGTTTGAATTAAATTCGTTGCATTATTCACATTTTGAATTAAATCCGTTGCATTATTCCATTAAGGTGTTTGAATTAAATCCATTGCATTATTTACATTTTATGCGAGATAAGATTGTATGTTAGACATGGCATCACGTCGCACGTCCGACGAGTACGGACAGCCTTGCAGGAGGAGACATCACGATCTCTATGCTCTAGAGGACTTTGATTCCTCTCAGGCAACACTTGAGGGGAATACCCCTTGTCTGACTCCACTCGGACATAGCACTACGACTACCCCTAGTCTGACTCCTCTCGGACCTAGCACTGTGACTACCCCTCAGGGAACGCCTTTGCTAGCAGCACATGGCTTTGTCGAGAGTCTCGACGAGTTTGTAGCATAGATGACCGATGAGGAGGCAGCGAGATTCTTCTCTCTGCTATCTCAGAGGACCTCAACCATTCCCTCTCCTACACTGACGGATAGACCTACTTCCCAGCCATCCCCTCGTACCCCTTTGACCGAGGGTCATCACCTGCACATGCCTCTCATAAGGGAAGGAAAAGTAGGAGGGGCTGCTTATGTTGTGCTGACTCGGGAGATGTGGATGAGTCGGCACACTCACATCCCTACAGGTCTCCACTTGGTCCGGAGATGCAGTTTTAGTCAGGTCCCTTGCCCTCTCCTACTCCCACTGCTAATCCTTGCTCCCGAAGCACTCGCACAGCTTCCACTCGCTCTGACTCTGCCACTACCATCAGTCCTCCTTACCCAAACGAGGACCTCTCCTATCAAATCACGGCTGCTGGAGAGATAATAGAAGATAGAAAGGGCAAAGCAATGATGGCCACCATGAGGCGGTTGATGAGCCATCACTTCAAGAGCAGCATTGCTACCAATTGGCAGTATCAAGATGACCAAAAGAAGCAGGCGGTCATCGATGAATTAAAACAAAAATACCCTAACCCACCAAATTGGGAGTTTAATGAGAATTATATGCGAGAGCACATGGGTTTGTTCTTGAAGCATCGCCGATCACCTTGTGTACTTGTTAGATATCAATGCTCCACTCTAGTGTAACTACGCGGGAACCAGCTAACTCTACTTGTAAGCCCCCCATATGAGGAGAAGGCATTTGGGTAGCTCGGTTATCCGGTAGGTCCTAGTTTGGACACCAGATGGGGGCCATGTGTGGCCTAATGGCTGGACGGCTTTAGATAGAGTTGGCATGCCACCAAATAGGCTACATGCAAGTGCGGGAAGGCATCCCTTGACTAACCGCACTGAGGGTAGACGGAGCATTTCCCAAGGCAGCCCACTCTCGGGTTGCGGGGCCCGTTTAGAGCCTCAGATGATCTCGGATGGCTGTGGGCCGAATGGACACCATAGGTTAGTTGCTCTGTTTTGCGCACTGGCTCTATCATATGGTCGGTGGCCTATTTTGGGACCAACCCCCAGTCAATTGTTTTGGGCAGAGTGGGTCAGCTACCCAATTGAGCCTAACCGACTACGACTGGTGGCTATATAAGAGCAAGCTCGTGAAGCCCATTTCATCATCTAGCTACAACAACCCTGATTCCTTAGCATCCAGCCTCTGTCTTCTACTATTTCGAGCATGCCATCGAAGCTTCTTTCACAGGAGCGCACGGCTGGGAGGCAGCGCCATCTATTGTATTAGTTCTACAGTAATCAAATTTTTGATTCTCCATACTATCTTGTTTTCTCTCTTGCATACGGGATCTTGTTATCTGTTGAGCATAGACATTGTATTATTTTCTTACATGGTATCAGAGCCTGGACGCTAGCAAGAAGATTTGGTAGTGTGTTTTTGTTTGTGAGCAGATTGTGAGAGATGGCCCAGCCCGCAAGACTACGAATCCCACTGTTCAGCGAAAGCAAAAAGTTGGACGGCTCTAACTATCCTCTCTGGAAGTTCAAGATGAAGACCATCCTAAGTGCATATGAGCTTTGGGACACTGCTACTGGGGTGGATGTGAGGCCGGTTGTGAGATCGGATCCAGCCAATGTAGGACAACAGATAGTACCAACTGCGGATGAGATTCTCACATGGACAAGAAGAAATGCAGATGCACTGTGTTCTATTTTTTGCAGTGTTAGTGATTCCATCATGGCGTGAATTCAACATGTCACCATAGTAGAGGAGGCATGGACGGTCTTGAAAAAGTACAAGACCACGAATCAGACGCGGATTCAGAATTTGAAGACTCAACTCATGAACAAAAAATTATCAGAGTCTGAAGCGGCAGAGAAACTCATCACCAGGGTGAAGAATCTACGCAATCAGATGACTGGGATTGGCATCACCATTACCAGCGAGAATCTAGCACCAAGGTGCATACGGATTCTCCCACCAAAGTATGACGGTCTTGTTACAGTGCTGAATACGCAGAATAGAAATCCGCCCCTTAACTTTGAGGATTTCAGCGCGATGCTTCTGGAGGAGGAGATGCATCAAAAGATGAGGACTAGCTTTCTAGATTGGATCAAAGAAAGGTAAGGGTAAGGACTCTGGTAACCCATCTTCTTCTGATGATAAAAGAAAAAGATCAAGTGCTTCTATTGCAATAAGGTAGGCCACAAGCAGAATGAGTGCCGAAAGAAGATTGTAGATGAGAAGAATGGAGTAAAGAAAGAGTCCAGCAACAGCACGCAGGCAGCACCCATAGAGCTGTTCGTAGCAATTGAGGAGATTCACATGGAGGTAGTGTTGGAAGGCTGAAAGGAAAGGAAAGAGTGGACACAAACTCAGAATACTTGCATTACTTGCTTGTAGAATGAAGAAGAGTGAGGTCCTTAAGTAGGCACCTCATACATGCTCACTGACATCACTGATGACTTCAGAGCTCCACAATCATCTCCTCAATCTACTCCTAGATTCTCTCAATCATCCTATGTGGCTCTTCCACCACCTAACTGTGCTTGTGGGCACCTAACTGTGCCTCTAGCTTTCACACATAGAAACATAAGGTGTGCCTAAGGCATACACCTTGAGATATCCCAACAAACCCCCCCTTAAGGGAATGCCTTAGGCTATGTCAAGGATACATCTAGTCTCATAGTTTCTCATGCCATCTCATGGTGGTCAAGGATTAATCTATGGCTAGGTTCTCATGCTAGCAAGGGTTCCCTTGGGTGTAAGGTAAACAAAAGGGATACAAAAAGACCTTCCAATGGTTATCTCCCCTGCATGTACATGCACACAATGTCTGCAGGAGGTACCATGGAGCAAAACATACACATGGCCTACATCATAAGGTGACCAGAGGTGTTTACAAAATACACAAAAATAGTTTATTTCATTCATTTTGGAGGACTATCCAGGCTGAGTACCTTGACATAAAAGGAGAGATCTGGAGCATACATAGAGATGTTTTAAAATGCATAATCTTCATGGGATGCCTCATCTTGTGGAGGCTCAACTGAAAGTAGATTTGCATTTTCTTTCTTTGCTTTGGCTCTGCAAAACTTCTCATTATGGTTGTTCTTGCCACAGTGCTTGCATGGATTAATTTTGAAGCAGTCCTTTGAAAGGTGATTTGTCTTTCCACAGTGATTGCAAGGGGTATACTTGCCCTTCTAGACTTTTACAGTATAAGCAGTGTCATTGCCTTTTCTGAGCTCCATATGCCTTTCTTCTTCTTGGAGAGCAGAGATAATACCTTCAAGATTAGGATTAGGAAGATTTTTCAAAGTGCTAACAATGTGATCATAATCTTCAGGCATACTCTTAAGTAACACTGCCATAGCATCATCTGGAGTAATAGGAGAGTTGATAGAAGCTAATTGAGTCATAAGACTCCGCATATAGTTGACATGAGCTGCTAAAGTAGTACCACTAGCGCTCTTCAATTCAAAGAAAGAGATTTTAAGTGATAGTTTAGAGATGTGAGCTAGCACCAAAAATCATGTCAAGCTTCTGCCAAGCTTCCGAAGGAGACTCCAAGTCAGAGATATGGTGAATATAATCATCTCCTAAAGCAAGAGCAATAATACCGTATGCTTTTTCTTCTCTAGCTGGATCCCTTGCCGGTCGTGTCAGAGTTGAGGATTCTGCAGCATTGGAGGCCGTAGAAGAAGCGGTAGGAGTCGGTTTGACAAGTCCCCATAAGTTCTCCCTCATCAATGCAAATTTCACCTTCATCTGCCATGTGTGGAAGCCCTTTCCATTGAACTTCTCGAGATTAAATAGGGCAGCCATGAGAGGGTCTAACCTAGATATTGGGCAGTGTCTATCTCTCTTACAAGGAAAAAATAACTGAAAGACTTCCAAAATATGAGCACTTGATGTAGCAAAGACTAGTGACCAATATTCAAACAATGATGCTTCTTCTTACATGCTTCATAGAAGTGGGTGAAATAAATACTTTCCAATCAAAACCAGGTCTAGTAATTCAAAACAAAACTGAAGCCACACTTGTACTGAAGTTATTGAAAGCTTCAAAAAACCAGAAATGCTAGAGTAGCATTTTATGTAGCATCATCTTCAAAAACTTGTCCAAAACTGTCAAAACTGAAAAGCTGAACTTGGAGGGCTTGTAGCTCACTCTTCAAAGCAAGGAAAAGAGGGCTTTTTCAAGCAAAAGAAAGCTCATATACCAGAGAGGGTCCAGCACAGAGGTTGGACGAAATGGTGTGCACTTTTGCCCTGGAGAGTTGCTACAGGCTGAAACTGAGTTTTGACGATTTCTCCCTCGTTATTGAACCAAATGACCTGAAAAATGGCTCAAAATCTTTGTCTTGAGGTCGCCCATCTACTCTTAAGAGGGCTCAGGAAATGGCGAAGCAGGCAGGGAGTATTGAGCAATAGAAGAAATTCGCTGTTTGGAGAATGGCAGCCACCACAGACGTTTTTTCTTCAATTTCTTGCAGGTGGAAGTTTGCCCATACTAGAGGAGTTTCCAGCTCAAAGGGTTTGGGCAATGGTCATTTGTATGTGGAGAACTAAGCTCTCAAAGATTTTGGGAAGAAAGAGGAAAATGGAGAAGAAGAAGATGATGATGTGGCAGAAATGGGCTCAAGGGGGATCAAAGGGCTCTGATACCATGTTGAAAGGCTGAAAGGAAAGGAAAGAGTGGACACAAACTCAGAATACTTGCATTACTTGCTTGTAGAATGAAGAAGAGTGAGGTCCTTAAGTAGGCACCTCATACATGCTCACTGACATCACTGATGACTTCAGAGCTCCACAATCATCTCCTCAATCTGCTCCTAGATTCTCTCAATCATCCTATGTGGCTCTTCCACCACCTGACTGTGCTTGTGGGCACCTAATTGTGCCTCTAGCACTCACACATAGAAACATCATGTATGTCATTTTGTATATCCGCTCGTTTGAGTGATTTTGTATCACTCTTTTAGAAAGGGTAATTTTGTAACAAACAATGTTGTATATGTGCGACATGTATATGCTTTTGTTACTCGATCATTTCATTTGAGCGATTTTGTATCACCCTTTCTGCAAGGGAAATTTTATAATTAAAAACTCTTTTTGTAATTTAAAAAAAAAACATTAGTGGGGCAAAACATGGCTTGCTATGGCCCTGTTTTTTCCCATTAATGCTTTTTTTTTAGTTCTATTAATCGTCGCTATATAGCGATGTTTACCAGTGTCGCTATATAGCGATGATTATCAATGTCAATGTCGCTATATAGCGACGGTTTATAGTGACCGTTCTTTTTTGATGCTTTTAACGACTTTAATAGCAACGTTTGTGCCCATTAAAAAAAAAATTTAATGTAAAAAGCATCGGTATTTTCATCAGAAAAGGGCCTATGCCTTGTAGTGTCTAAGCCCTTTAGACAAGCAAACTCGTCCTTCTCGTACTGGGTTAATGGAGCTATATTTCTCTTTCTCTCCTCCCTCTTCTCCTGGTTCTCAGCAATCCATTCTTTGCTAGTGCTAATGGCTTGCTCGATGGAATCGATGACTTCAAAAAGATCCATGGAAATGAGAGGAGGAAGGTAACAAGAGTGCAGAAGGTAACAAGAGGAGGTAAGGAAAGATGGAAGGAGTAAGCTTGAGGAGAGGAGGTCAGGCTGTGGGCAAGATGCAAGGAGTAAGCTTGAGGAGAGGAGTAATGTAAGAAGAGCAAAGTGGAAGAAGTGTTTGTTGATGTGGGTGAGATGTAGAAGACAAATGACTAGAGAGGGATTTATAGAACTGCAGACTTATAATGTGAGATGAAAGATTTAGAATAAAGAATTGAGAGAGGTTGATATGACTAGATTGTGTGAAGTAACAAATGTAATACCGTAATGCGAGACATGTGAGATGATAGATTTTGAGTACATTGAAATCTATAAAATAAAGTGATGAAACACAAGAATGATATAATTATTATATTCTCATCATGAGGAATTTATTGTATATAATAAGTTACACTACAAGGCATAGGCCCTTTTTCGATGGAAATACCGACGTTTTTTACACTTTTTTTTTTTGATGGGCACAAGGGTTGTTATTTACGTCGTTATAAGCATCGAAAAATAATGATCGCTATATAAGCGTCGCTATATAGTGATGCTAATAAATGTCGCTATCAATGGACAACTCACCTCTCTAAATTAATTAAATCGCTTTTACTTTTGTTGAAGACTAACACTACTACACACAGATCCTATTGCGATGCTTAAGTGCCGACGTTTAGCATGCACGAGGTGCTAATCATCATTATTGGAAGCGGGGTTCGTTAAGGGTTGCTATATAGCGACTTTAGTAAAACGTCGCTATATAGCGACGTTTACCTAAAGTCACTATATAGAAACTTTTATCAGATTGGTAATGGTCATTATATAGCGACACTGAGATAAGTTTTTTAAGGCGACGTTTTACAGAGAGTTTTTTTTCCCATACTGACCTTAAAAGATAGTTTTTTCCAATGATAAAATTTTTTTAATTTTCATACATGTTTGATCTTTTAAGAGAATAAAAGTACGAGAGCATGTACATCAAGCCTTTAAAGCTCATATATTCATGTCCAAGTTTGAGATGAAAAAAATCAATGAAGAGTATTTACATCAACGGTTTCATCTTGAGCCAAGTTTAACATGCCAAACAAGTCTACCTCTAACTCTATACCGAGTTGATCTCCTATATCATCATCATACTCTAGCATCGTATGTTCACCTAAGACTACTTGATCATGTTCTTGAATAAAGTGTGGTGATTCTTGATGATCATCGTCTTCTTCCTCAATATCGTGATCTCCATCTTCCTCTCATATGATATCATTATGTGCATCTTCCTCTTGGCTCATATTGTGATCTTCATCTTCTTCACTGGATTCATCTGGATCAATTGGATCCGGCATTGGTAGTGGCATCTCCATTTCCACATATCTATCTTCAAAATTTTGCTTATTTCGTGGTGCAACTTGGATCACATACCATCATCTTGGATCAAAATGATCCGAATCAAAAACCACCTATATTGAAGATGGGTGCCAAATGCCATCAATTATATATATGAAATTATGCTTAAGTACATGTATCAATGGATCTTTTAAAACAAAAGCTTTGATTAATTAAATCATTAGTATGCACTCGCTCACAATGCTCGGGAAGAACAAAAGTATCACTTTCATCGGTCCAAAGTTTGGTGGAGTCTATTGCAAAGAAACCACTACTATCTTTTCTCACTATCACATGGGGACCGTTTAAATAGTTCTAAACCATTTTACATCAAGAATGAAAATACTAAATCATCTGAAATCAACTTCATAGATTTCGTGTATGGTTCCACAATAATCCAACTGTGAGGAGAGAAGATTTGTATCTGAAGCACTTGCTCGGCTATCTTGTGTGAAGTTAGCCATGACTCCACAATCATACGTGACTCTCTTTGAATCGATGCCTTCCACACAAAAATGTCGTCCATATGACCATAATGCACTATACCTTTTGTACTATAAAAGAGCATCATTAAAACAATGAAGATGCATCTATTTTATAGCGTATATTGCCACAAATAATTACTTAATTACATCAAGAGGTAAGAAACTTACATGCATCATACATCCAGATGATAACTCTTGCTCGTGCTCGTTTATTCTCTCCATCGCATTCGGCTTTACGTAGAGCCAATTGTAGCCAATCAAGTGACATGTGAGTGGGGAGAAGAGCCAGATCCCATGGATATGTTTGCGATCGCTTGTACATTATACTACATCTCATCCTTGCATTTATTCTTTTTGCTTTGGCTGCCTCATATCTCTCAATCCACTTTTGCATCTCCTTGCTATTCAGGATACAAAACTTATTGAATTTCTCCATTTGCTCTTCTCTCATATTTCTTTCAATCCCTTTTCCTTGAGGAACCTTGCCAACGATGCGATCATCATCCTTGTTATGCCAAGCTTGCGGCATATCGGGATCCGTGGATGCAAAAAACTCCGTGATATATACTAATGACTCTTGCACAAGCCATCCCTCTGCCATGGTTGCTTCTGGTCTTGCTCTTTGTCTTACAAATCCCTTCAAAGTTTTCATAAGCCACTCAAGAAAAAACATCCACCGACTATGAATGGTACCTACAATGGCCACATCATCAACTATGTGCACAAGCAAGTGCACTTGAGTTGTCATAATGCTCGAGGGAAAGTGCTTCTCAAGCAAGCATACGGCTTTGATGGATTCCTCCCTAGCCTTCTCGATGCTCGATATCGAGATCTTTTTTTGAGATATCAATCTATTTCACATGCCCATATGTGAGCCCTTCACATCAAATATTTCATCACAGAGCAACTTGCAATTGTAGCACACTTTCGACCCATAGAGGTATAAATCATTTTGCTCTACAACCTTGCATCATTGTAAGTCCATTGCTTCTTGTTGCAAGTCACCATCATAGTTTGTGACTTGTTCAATGGCACTTATTAACCTTGATGTGGACCTATCCATCATAACATACAAGGGAATGAATAAGTGCATCCCAAAAGATACATACCATGAAAGCTACAATGCATTAAGAGAGTGTGTACCACAAAACTTATATACTTACGCTAACACATTGCCATGATATCTTGGCATTGAATTGGCAAAATAGCATTTATTGGCTTGTAGGTCCAAAGCTACCAAACTCCAATGTTTCTTACTTGACCAATTAAGAATCTTTATTATTTTGCTCCATCTTATATCTCATAAAAGTAAATATGAGGTTGCCATGTCACTTTTGTCTCATTATAGAAAAATGATAACTCGTACATTGTCCATATTGAGAGTTTGCAGCCAAGTGCTGATATCCTTCTAGTGACTTTTTAGTATTGTTGAGTGCCCATGTAGAAAGAAGGAAATCTACGATACATATACACTTTGCAAAATTTACAGGAAACCAAGATATCATTATACTACATTAAAAAATAACCAAACATTAGCTCATTAGATTTAATCAATATATAAATACTAAGCCAAGATAAAGAAAATAACCAAACATTAGCTCATGAGATTTAATCAATATATAAATACTAAGCAAAGATAAAGCTTGTATCAAACCTGAGGGCGGCCATTATGACTTTATCCATTGACATCTTTTCCTCGATATCTTAGGATTTGAAACTCTTTAAGACCAAATGATAGATATTGAGGTCGCTGTCCAATCACAACCTAAATATCAAAGTTGCTTCCTATTTCTTGTAGCTTGGATAAATCTTCAGAATTCTTAAGCATGAGTCGCACCATCATCATATCCTCTGAGTTCCCATAGAAGTGAAGTAATTGACTCTCTATAAAGGAAAGTCTTTCAGTGATCCTTTTATTGTCATAAATATTTCACTTTCAATTTTTCTAGCATTGCCATATCAATTAAACTTGAAGGTAATATTGTGGCCTTCTTGACTTCAAATTGACGTGAACTTATTTCTTCTTCCTTCCCCTGTGCCGTCTATAAAAAATACAAAAGCATGTGAGATTGATAGGTTATACTTAAATCTAATGCTGGTAAAAGAAAAGTAAAGGGTCATACCAGGATATGTGTTCGTGATTTCTTTGAGAAATCTTGTGAACTAGGAAGATCATCCATGTCATCATCTGCATCACCTTTGTCTTTATACGGGGAGCCATCAAGAACTTCCATGTCATCATCTCCAATCCTCTTATGCTCCACCTCTTTCTTGTATCCGACAATTAGATCAGCTTGCAAGTGGAAGTGGAAGCCTTTCTTTCAATAATATTAGTGGAATATCCTTTTCTGAGAAGATTTTAGAAAAATAATCCCATCCATAATCAAAAGTATTCTCTCATGGTAATCAAAAGACTTCCACTTTTTGGAGGAGATTCATAGATTTTGGAGTGCACTTGATGATGAGAGGACCTATGAATTTCTTTCTCCTCTAGCATGAGAGACAAACTCTTGGGGAAGTCCCCCGTATGTTATGTTGTAGAGATTGGTCAGGATATGGACTCCGCATGCATTAGAGGAATGATTCGAGGCATTGGATCTTTAATCCACATTCTCTCTTGCTTGTCTTGGATGCATATACACACCATTGTAGATCTTGAAATCCGAGGCATAAACTTTCTCCAAAGTGTTATGTATCTCTTTCTTGTTTTCTTTATTGAGAAAAATCACAATATTGCAAATTCCAGCTCTACTAATAGTGGTATATAGTATTCTATTGATGAAATGGCGAATATCATTGGAAGAAACCTCATCAATAAAGAATACTTGGGGCTTCTCCTAGCTTGTTTCATCAATTAAAAAGTCCTCATCTGAAATGCCCCTATACGCTACAAGATTTCTAGGTTCTGAAGTGATGTTGACATTGAATTGAAAGCCGTGGTTGACTGCACTTGTTATTCTCAGTTTATGTTCATTCACAAGCTTCTCAACATATGCAATCACCTATGGTGGGATTTGGGCTCTCATGAATGAGGTGACTACCTCGGTGCCATCTTCTTGATTCTTCATCCACTTATGCACCCATGCCTTTTCCTTAGCTGTGGATAAAGCGGCTATATGCTTCACAATATTAGGGTCAATATTGCATTGACCGGTAGGAATTACTTTTTCTGTGAGCAAATATCTGATCGCACTGTCAACACTGCATCATGTTTCACGTGTACGTTGATGCACTCCTTCATGCAATGATCTTTGTCCTTCATGCCAAAAAGCCATTCTTTCTTGAGGAGTTTTTCTATTGCCATTGTTACATAGCTATCTGGCAAATACTTCACAGGCCTCCACATTCTTGCTGTCACCTCTTTTTTCTGAACCTTTGACTTTTGTGATGGTAACAAAGGACCTTCATAAGTAACCTCACCCTTCTCGTATGCATGCAAACTGCCACAACTTCCTTAAACACCTCATCAGGTCAAAAAATTATACTTGTGTAGTTAGCATATCTATCTCTTGCTACCTTGAAGCTTGTGAGAGATTCTTCCCGTTCTTGACTTCCCCTAGGTACAACTGCACTTAAACCTGTATAAAAGTTGACTAATGTGTCTGCATCCACTTTTGTGGCAATTCTTTTCAAATGTGTTGCTGGAGAACCAAGTGTAGTCCATAGATTCCTCGCTTTCATTAGGATTTCCGATGTCAAGGTTATCTTATGTTTTGCAAAAATATCATGATTCAGTCTTTCGGACTCAATCAAATTTTTTATTTGATGCTTAAAAATGCATATTGTAGCCATATAAAAATTGAAGGGAAGAAACTTTGACATTTGCTCTGTAGTGAGCCTTCTTGACTCCCTTGCTTGTCTAGCAAGTTCATTACAGGCATATGCATAATGCTGACCATCAATCGGCTCAAATTTACAATGCAGCAAGAAATTTCTCTTTGCCTCTGTCAAAAATTTCTCAAAATTTGCCTCTTCACCCTGTTCATGCAGAATTTATCGAAAGCTTTGTGTGAAGAATTTGTTGAAAGTCTCCTCAAAATGGGTATGTCCTTCAAACATAACTCCATTGTCACGGCTACCTATATTTAGACAGAACATGATTAGACATATGACCACATTAGAGACCATGGGTTTCTTGCCTTCCACCAAAGCCTTGAATATTTGCATTGCATAAGATATATCAAGATTTCTATGATTGGTAAAAATAGATGCTGACTCCATATCTCAAGCATTCATAGCATAGGGCTTTTGTCCCGATATATATCTGACATCATATACTTTGATCATCTCATTGAGATGCAGATTGAGATTCTTTATTGACATGAGCTCATCTTCATCTTCCTCAACCTCTTATTCTGACTCTTCTTCCTCTATATTCTCTCTGTCTTCCTTTTTCTCTTATACCTAAAGTTTTCGAGTGGAGGAACGTTGCCTTTTTTTCAAAGTAGCCTTTGGAATTGTGTCCTCTTTATCTTTGACCTATACTTTCTGAACGGAGGAATGTTGTCTTTTTGTGAAAGTAGCCTTTGGAACTGTGGCCCTTGTAGTACTAATCTTTTCTATTTTGTCTTTATTTTCCTTTGATAGGTTGCACCAAAGTGGCCTTGGCTCATCCTTCCTCTTCCTCTATCTTTTGTATTTCTTTAGGCTACAACGGTTGTGTCACTTCTTCATTTTTCAGTCTTATATCTCAAAGAGTTTGTGTGCAGACCCTTGATGTGGGGCTCCTTGTCTAGGCTGCTTCTAAGCCAAACTAGGAGCTCTCTCATCCTACTTGTCTCCTCTTTATTTTTGAACCAAACTAGCATCCACCTGATCTTGCTTGTGCCCTCCTTGCTCTTGATTGAATTCATTGTCTATATCTTGAGTGATGATGTCTTAAAGTACTCAACCATAATCTTTTAATGCAACCTACTTGCTGAGCTACATTTGGAAATATACTCCATTCATCCATGAGAGCCTGTAATGGAGTTTGCAATTCTGCAAAGTTTGATGGTGGAGGAGGTGGCATTGCAAACCTATTTAGACCTCTTGATAAGATAAAATGATAACCCCCAATACTAGGTTATGAACACTTCACAAAAATATCAAAGTATGGGCTGTCTGGCTCCATAGTAATTCCCACAACCATGGTAGAAGTTATATCTTTCTTAGAGAAGCTTGCATTCCATGGCTCCTCATCAAGTGCTCCATATCTTTTCTCGACATCATCAGATGTAGCTCAATTTTTCTTTGAATGAGAAACCAAACTTTTCTTCCCATGTGCATGTGAGTCCATTTTCCTTCAAAGTTATGAGGGGCATACTCTTTCCCATTGAAATGTAAGGTGGTGCTAGAGAAAAAAGCTCTAATCTCTTGAGAGTGCTCCATAATAGTAGAAAACCCTACATGAAAAATAATTCACAAGACTTTAGAAACAATGCTTCAATAAAATAGCCAATAAGGCATTAAAGTAAAAATTGAAAGAAAATATATTTTGCCCATCATACTGTAATGTGCCCAAGATGCATTTTGCCCATCATACAGTAATGTGTCCAAGCTGAAAGACAATGCATTTGCCCATAATCTCGGGGGGGTCACTATGTATAAACCCTCTATATCACGTGCGTTCAAGGCCTATATTTAAAATCCCTTATCTGTAAATTTTTTCATTAATAAAATGTACCCCTTTTCTATACAAATCTGTAAATTTTTTCCAAAACTATTTTAAATAGTCCCTTATGTATATTTATTTCTGTAAATTTTAGGAATAAAAAATATCCTTCTTTTGAACTCACGTGATAGGGTTACATATGATGAGTGACCCCCCCGAGCCCATAATATTGTAATGTGCCCAAGTTAAAAGACAATGCATTTTGCCCATCATACTGTCATGTGCCCAAGCTGTAATGTGTCCACTGATACAATTAAGTGGGTGTCCATTTAACAAAATCTTTGAATGGATGATCAAAAATAGCCCCAAAGGCTTTACAAGGCTCAATATATGTACATAAATTAAAAAATAATAGCCAATAAGGCTTTACAATGAGATGAGCAAAAATAAAACTATGATCCATCACTAACAATTACATTGTGTCCACTGAAACTTTGACTCTAATGTGTCATTTGTCATTTGAATCTGAAACATTAGTGTCAACATCTATCATGAAGGAAATATGAAAGATTGGGATGCTCGTAGATGTTTACCTTGAATTTTGTGAATACAAGCTAATGATTATTGGAGAGAAAACAAGAATGGATACATCTTTGGGTTATGTTCCATGTTAGTTTCTTTGAAAATATTTGAAGAAGTGGAAATGGGTTTTCTCTTTGTTGGCCACTAACATGAAGACATAGACCAAATTTTTAGTGTTATATTATATATAGAGTAGAAATCAAGGATGTTTTGCAAAACTTGCAAGATTGTCCTTCTATACTATTAATATCATGTTGATAAATTTTACCTGGCAAAGTTTAGCATTGAATGAAATAATTCACAGTCACATGAAATGTCAAAAGAAAAACATGCGGGGTCATCACCATCATGATTGCTGACACAACAAGACAAAGCAACTATAGAACGCACTTGATAGATGTGCAAAATAGCGAGCACGTCTGTAGGCACCTTGGGGGGGTCACTCATCATATGTAACCCTATCACGTGATTTCAATAGAAGGATTTTTTTTATTTCTAAAATTTACAGAAATAAATATACATAAGGGACTATTTAAAATAGTTTTGGAAAAAAATTATAGATTTGTATAGAAAAGGGGTACATTTTATTAATGCAATTTTTTATAGATAAGGGACTTTAAATATAGGCCATGAATGCATGTGATATAGAGGGTTTATACATAGTGACCCCCCCCAGATAGGCGCATCTAGAATAGTGAAAATACTGGCGCATCTATGAGCATGTCTACACTGTGAATTAGACCTAGATATAGATGCCTTTATAAATGCAAAACAGAGAATACAGAAAGTGATATTTTGATAAATGTCCATCACTGCTTTCCAGACATTGCCCATGATTAGCAAAGCACATAATTTTGATAAAAATATAAATTATTTTTGGCAAACCCACATATACAAAAATTAAGTGAGGTGAGGAGAATGAGACAATATGTAAAATAGTTTTGCAAATATCAATGATGGGGGCTATGGTTTGATCTCATCCTCAATGAGATAAACCCTTGCCAAAATATCTACTTCAAAATCCAAACCAATGTTGAGATCTACGAATACATTCAGCCCACTACTACTTGTCCTACTCATGTGCTCATTGAAATCAGCATCACCAATGGTAGGCTCATCCTCATGGGTAATGACCTCAATATCTGCATCTCCTATCTCATGATCATCCTCCTCGCTTGTATCACAGTCATCATCACCTCCATGGCCATGATCATCCTCCATATGCTCCATATTAGTAAATGTACCATACATCACTTTGGAACGTGGCATAATAGGTATGACATGTCAACTAATTCAAAAACAACCTAATTTAAACACAAATACAATCACGTTATTTTCCTCGCTTTGAAGGTATCAAATATTTAAAAGTGAGTAGTTTTATATGTGTGCGCTGTGACACCAAAAATTGACATTTTTTATTTGGCATTGCTATTGTTTTTCTCTATGTTTGATAAGAGTTTAAGTATCAAGTGATAGCCTAGCGGCTCTCACTTATTTCTATTTTCTAAGATATTGTATGGGATTGAGAGGATGAGTGGAATGGATCATTGTAAATACCATGTGTATGAATGATAAATACCTTGGTATGGGGTGAGACTTATTTGTGTATGGGATATAATGGGGTTTTAGAAAATAGGAAGAGTCATATAAAGAGGTGGTGGGCTCATGTCCATGTGTTCCAATAATATAAGAGATATCACATGCCAAGTGTGTGGAAGGCATGTGGAGGAATGTGGAGTCAAGAGGAATCCTTCTAGAATTCCTATGTGGAATAAGGAGGATGTGGACATATGGAAAAGAGGGTCCCTATGGGCTCCATGTGGGGAGACTCTTGACTTTCTCAATATTTTAAGAGTCTTGAGCATCTTTTGATGGGACACATGGCAAGAGTAGCCAAAAAGGACATGGATGGTGACATGCGAGCTTATGTGATTGATGGGGAAAGGAATCTACAGGCAACAATTGTAAATGGGTGAAGGAGCGTGACAAAATCTCTATAAAAGGAGCTCTGCTCTCCCTTGTTCATCATCTCTTCTACCATTAGGCCTCATGTTGCTGAAGCTCTATTCTCCTCAAGCCTCTTACATGAGCCTTCTCTCCCTCTTGTAGATATTCTCTTATGTAGACTCTTGAGTCCATCTCTCTGTACTTCATTCTCTCTCTAGGAGTAGTCTTGGAGCTTCCGCTCCCTCTTGTACATATGAAACATCTTGTTCTCCCTTTTTTTTGTAGTATTTTGAGTTGCATTGGAGTGGAGTCTCACTCTATTGACAATGAAGATCGCTTCGTATTCCCTCTCTTGAGTCTCTCTTCCCTTTTCTTTCTTTCAAAGCCTTAAAAGATCTTTCTATTCGGACACACATGGTCCATCCACTTCCTGAGCTAGCAAGGGAATTACTTACCCTCTTCTAGGTGAAATCTATGAGTGGTGGATCATTGATGAAGGTGGAGTCTTCAGGGAGCATCCTGCTCAGGCAAAATTAGCATGGGTGGAGGACAATTTTTATGATAGTTTGACCCCCTATTAGTATTTTGCTCATAACTGTCTACTCTGTAGTCTTATTTTAATGAAACTTATATCAGCACAAAGCTCTCTTCAAGGCACATGTCTCTATGTGTTAGACCTTGAATCAGATACAACAACAAAAAGTTATGAGTCTCTGTGTCTGACAGTCTGTATTCATGATAGTTTTCACCCCCCGTCTAGTAAACCACCCATAACTTTTTGGCCGCTCCTTTGTTTCTTACAAAACATATGTCAGCACAAAGCCCATCTCAAGTGCATTTCTATGTGTGTTTAAATCTTTGATATCATGTCTTTACTGAAAGTTATAGGCCTCTATGTCTAATGATAGTTTGCAAAGTGTTTTGATCTAATTGTAAAGGAAGGAGGTGCAATGTTTCCTCGAAACCTACCCATCTGACCAAATCAGCCCCTTTAAACTCCTCGATATATATCAGTTCATGTCATGTTGAGCCACAAGATCTTCTTTCAACAATGTATCACTCTTCTCTTTGGCACACACCAGCTTACTGAGAGTATGTCTTCTGCTAATCGTTTCCTTCTCCCTATGCTTGAGTACAACATCACTTGGGATGTTACCATCTTCATTCTCATCTAAGGGAGGAAAGTATGGTGTGGTATCTTGTCTTAAAAGCTTCTTTTTAATGTCCCTTTCATAATGATAGATATATTACCCATAACTTCATGTCACATCTTTTGGTGGAGACGCTAGGTATGTTTGGTATTGGATTCATCCCACCTTACTAATTGGTCTTGGGTCTACTTGATTGCATGTTATGCCTAGTATAGGCATGTATTTTTTGATGTGATAAAGAAGATGCCTAGAAGATCTCTGTTAGAAGAGACTACAACTCGTTTAAGAGAACTAGAAGATTGTGAAGGTGATGCTCAAGCTATTCGCATGGTCATCACAATCATATTCTTTATGTTTGCACTCTTGAATATGTTGGTGAATCGACAATGCCATTAGCAACAGGCACAATAATAGATTGGGGATTGTTTCATGCATTGGCAGCTTGGTGTGAAGAAGAGTTGAGTCTTTGGGTAGTTTTTGACTATAACAATGGAGTGGTGATTACTTCTTTTGCTATGCAAATATGAAGAGTACAATATCTTAAAGCTATTATGTGCACTTCCAATTGTGGCAAGGGTGATTCTTGAGTGGATGTATACACAACATTTTCATGGTTCTAGTTGGTCACTTATTTTTGAAGATTTTGTTGAGGATCACATTGTGAAGGATTCTCAACAAGTGGTTATGCATAATAAGTTGGTCTTGGTATACTAAGGCTCTATGGGATCTTGTTTGGGCTAATATATAGATCTTGGTGTTTCCTTTTTGTGTTTCATCATGGTGAAGATTCCAGTGTTTCGAGGGACCCAAGGGGAAGACCCAAAGTCTTATCTTGGGGATTTTGTTTGAGGATGCCGGCTTTTTGGATGGTCTTGATTTTCTTAAAGGTGTAGCCTTGAGTTGGCATGAGGCCTTTTTGGACTCTACTAAGGAGGACTGGGACCAAGTGGTGGTTGCAACAATAAAGCAGAGATTTGGGGCAGTGGAGTCGCCAAATGCTTTGATGTTGCAGTTGGACCAGTTCTATCAAGGAGAGGGTAAGATGGTCTCTGCATTGGCAATCCAATATGAAACTTTATGGACAACGTATGAAAGGGTAGCTTTGCAAGCTGTGGCATCAGCATCATCAGCCCCTCAAGGTCTCGTAGGGATGGAGAACTTAAAGATGAGAAAATTTGTTATGGATTTGGAGCCTCGTCTTCGCTTGAAAGTAATGTAAAGGTCCAACAACATACATGGAGGCACTTCGCATTGCGACCAAGAAAGAAGCTTCTCTAAAGATCAAATCCTCTTTTGTTCTTCAATAGCTTCAACTTCTAAGGTGGAGGTAATGGGAACTCCTTAGGTACCAAAGTCCTCTGAGTTAGATCATAATATCTCCCAATTGATGGCAAGGTTTGTTGATTTGAAATTGCATTTGGTTAATGCACGACAACCTAGAGCACCAAAGAGTGAGGATAGGGCTCGAGATAATAGTGGGGTCACTTGCTATGAATTTAATGAAAAAGGTCACTATCACCCTGACCGGTCCTAGATTGAGAAAGAAATAAGAAAAACAAGTATCCTTGTTAGAAGCTTCTTCATGGGATGAGGAAAGAGAGGTAATCATGGCTAAACAGGGGCATGGTAAAGCAAAGAAGAAGAAGAAAGAAAGGAAGAAGTAGATGAGGAACATCAAGAAGGGGAATGTCGTACTAAGAAAAAGAGGGCATCTAGAAGGAGAATTAGGCAGCAGACTTTCCTTTAGGATAAGGCATTGGAAGCTATGACTTGTTGTTTGACCTTAAAGAAAAGGAAGCTGAATTAAAATACTCTAGTACTACCTCTCCTTATCGCATCAAATTGGCTAACAACACTAGGGTAAAGACCTTGGGACTTGTGAAGAATGTAGAAGTGGATGTATGTGGAATTTCTGTGTCGACTACTTTTCAGGTGATCCCTACCAAGCCAGATGCACGTGCCTATCCATTGATTTTGGGAAGGCCTTGGCTACGCAAGGTGAAGGCTATTCAAAAGTGGGATACTAGAGAATTGATTTTGTAGGGAAATGATAAGAAGGTGCACTACGACTTGAAAAGCCACAAAAAGGAAGTTGTTAAGGAGGAGTCTTTAACATCAAAGAGTTTGATTAATCGATGAAGAAGAAGAGATAGGGTGTAGCTCCGAGGAGACCAGCTCAGAGGGTGAGGTGGAAGGAGTGGTCTTTGGTCTTTGTCTTGGTGCTGATCAGGGTGAGTCAGGAGGGAACAAGGTGGTGGTACAAGAAGATCCTATAGAGACACTTCATGTGGAGGATGTGGAGCACACTAAACGACACCAACACAATGAAGAGCTTCTTGGAAATTCTCTATCAGGTAGTGAGAAGCTCCAATACTTGGATATGTTAGATGATTTTTCATGTCTCCTTGCAACAAGATATTCACAGGTTTAACCAGTCTCTCTTGTGGAGCACAAGATTGAGTTGAAGCTAGAAAGCAAGCCAATTGTGCAACGCTTAAGGCGATTGGGGGTGATCCAAACTGAGGCACTAAAGAAAGAGGTAACACAACTACTTGAGGTGGGATTCATCTTTCTTGTTGATGATTCAAAATGGATATCTCTTGTAGTTGTCACACCAAAGAAAGGAAATAAGTGGCAGGTTTGTGTGGACTTTCTTCCCTTGAATGCATGCACTAAGAGGGATCATTTTCCTTTACCATTCCAAGATGAGATACTAGACCACGTAGTAGGGCATGAGATGTATTGTGTATGTGATGGGTATTCTGGGTACTTTCAAATTCATATTCAGGAGGAAGATCAAAAGAAAACATCATTTGTCACACCTTGGGAAGTTTTTGCTTATAGAGTGATGCCTTTTGGGTTGGCCAATGCACCAGCTACATTTCAAAGGTTCATGAGTCAAGTGCTCGAGCCTTACTTGGGAAAGTTCATAAGGGTGTTTTTGGATGATTTTTGCATTTATTCTCAGCGCATAGATCACATGGAGAAATTAAAGATGGCCTTAGCTTAGGATTGATGAAGCAAAAGGGTGTCTAAATCCTAGCAAGTGTCATTTGGCTCAAACAAAAGTAGTTTTGTTGGGGCATATTGTGTCTCAAGAAGGCTTGCAAATGGATCTTGACAAGGTTCAAGCAATCATGGCATTGCCAAGTCTTGAGAATGTCACTAGTGTTCACAGAATTCCAGGAAAGAGCAAGTATTATCAACGCTTTTGTGATGATTTCACAGAGATAGTGCATTCCACGAACTTTTTGACAAGAAAAGGAGTTCCTTTCCAATGTGGTGTGGAGCAACAAGCATCTTTTCACCAACTTAAGGAGGCCATGAACTCATAAGGGCCTAATATTGAAGCCCCCTGACTAGTCTCAAGACTTTTATGTAAATCCAAGTGTATCTTTGCATTCAGTTGGTGCTATATTGCTACAAAAAGGAGAGGTAGATAGAATGCAACCCATCTATTATGCCAGCCAACAACTTAGAGAGATGGAAAAAAGGTATGAAGAAATGGAGCAGCAAGCTCTCTCTTTGGTGTTCAGTTAGAAAATTTCGCTCCTATTTATTACCTCGAACATTTTTCTTCCTTACCTCTCAGTCTGTATTAGCATATCTAGTTTGCAATCCTAAAGTTGGGGGGAGATTTGCAAAATGGTTGTCAGAGCTTCAAGAGTTCTCTTTCTCTTTTGTCATCACAAAAAATACCACTAGGTCCACTATGGCAGATTTGCTCACAGGACGACAGGATCTAAGAGAAGAAAAGAAATATAAGGAGGACATTAATGATGAAATGGAGCCACCACCAATAGCTTTTGTCTTGTTTTTTGATGGGGCTTTTAGTCCTTCATGCCAACAAGGAGCCAGGGGGATGGTCTTGATGAATTCTGAAGGTCAAGAAGTATGGGCTAGAGGACCAGAGCTTTTAGGTATCACAACTAACAATGCAATTGAGTATAATGCTTTGATTCTTAGTTTGGAGGGTTGTCTTCAAAGTCAAGTTAAAGAATTGGAAGTAAGAGGAGATTCTCAGCTTATTATAAAGCAAATGCAAGGGCATTACAAGACAAGAAGTCCTCATTTGAAGGACCATAATCAAAAGGCTATGGCACTATGTAGTCAGTTTGATTTTTGCAAGTTTGTTCATATAAACAGAAAAGAAAATCAAAGGGCAGATGAGTTAGCTACTCAAGCCATTGTAGTACAAGACCGGGGGGTGGTTTCTTTGGTAGACACTAGATTGCCAAAACTACAAGATGTTTAGCAATATGTGGAAGAAGGCATGTTTCCTCAAGGGTTAACTCCACAACAGCACAAATATTGGTAAGGAAGGTTTGTCCCTATACTATTGTTGATGACATTCTTTATAAATTAGGAAAAGATAAGGTGCTCCATCAGGTGGTCGTCCCATGGAGACTTCGAGAATCCTAGATATGTGTCATGAATGCTCTGGTTGTTTTGCTTCAGCGAGCATAGCTAGAAGAATTCTTAATACAGGTTACTTTTGGCCACGCCTCCATAAAGATGTATATAAATGGTGTCGAAGTTGTAAAGTATGCCAAAAGTTTGAAAGGCAATAGTTGATTCTTGGGCCCTCGAAGCCTATTCCAGCATATGGACCATTTGAGAGGTGGGGGTTAGACTTTTTGAGACCACTCCCTCGCTCATCTCAGGGAAAACATTATCTATTGGTGGCCATAGATTATGTGACTTGGTGGGTAGAGGCCAAGGCCACAGTCAATAGCAAGGCAAGCACAATTGCAAATTTTCTCTTTGATCAAATTTGTTCACGCTTTGGTTGTCCTTTGGAAATTCTCACTAATGGAGGAACCTCTTTTAGAAATGAACTAATTGAAGATTTGGTGCATAAGGTAAAGATAAATCATAGCATGTCCACACCATACTATCCCCAATGTAATGGCTTAGCTGAGAAAACAAATGGATTGTTGTGCAATTCAATAGGAAAGCTTGTAGACACCAAGAAAAGGCATTGGGATAGGCACTTGGAAAAAGTTTTATGGGCTTACAGTACCACACACAAGCTAGATATTGGGTTTACACCATTTCAACTAGTGTATGGAATAGAAGCCATTTTCCCCATTGAATTGGAGATACATAGTCTTCGCACTGCTCTTGCAAGAAAAGAAGGATAGGAGGATGACTGTGCTCAATGCTTGGTACATATAGATGCCTTGGATGAATGTAGATTACTAGCCTTAAAAAACTTGGAAGCTTCTCAAAAAAGGCACAAGGCTTGTTTTGACACCAAATTATGCAAGAAGAAAGATATTGTAGAAGGAGATTTGGTCATGTGATTTGATATCCATTTGGACAAGCGGCTAGACAAAAATTTTATCGGCCAATGGGAGGGACCATATTGAGTCAAGAAGAATTTCACCAATGGAACCTCTCAGCTTGAGGATGTTGACGGCATGGTGATACTCGAATGCACCAATGAGTGTCGCCTTAAATTCTTCTATGCTCGACCACCTTGAGGGCCAGCAGACCCTCTCTATCACTAGAGAGGATCTGCTGGGGGGGGAAAGATGTGACGGTAAAAATTGATATTTTTTTATTTGGCATTGGTATTGTTTTTCTCTATGTTTGGATAAGAGTTTGAGTATCAAGTGATAACCTAGCGGCTCTCACTTATTTCTATTTTCTAAGATATTCTATGGGATTGAGAGGATGAGTGGAATGGATCATTGTAAATACCATGTGTATGAATGATAAAGACCTTGGTATGGGGTGATAGTTATTTGTGTATAGGATATTATGGGGTTTTTTGAAAATAGGAAGAGTGTCATATAAAGAGGTGGGCTCATGTCCATGTGTTCCAATAATATAAGAGGGATCACATGCCAAGTGTGTGGAAGGCATGTGGAGGAGTGTGGATTTAACAGGAATCCTTCTAGAATTCCTATCTGGAATAAGGAGGATGTGGACGTATAGAAAAGCGGGTCCCTATGGGCTCCATGTGGGGAGACTCTTGACTTTCTCAATATTTTAAGAGTCTTGAGCATCTTTTGATGGGACACATGGCAAGAGTAGCCAAAAAGGACATGGATGGTGACATACGGGCTTATGTGATTGATGGGGAAAGGAATCTACAGGCAGCAATTATAAATGGCCATAGAGCAGCCAGTGATTTGCTTCCCAACTGCAAAGATGGAACTAGAGGAGGCTCCTCCAATCAAGACAGAGTCAAAATTATCATAGAAAGTGGAGCTTCACCCAAAGACAAATGCTCAAGAGGAATAAGGGCACATTTCAAAGGTATTGGGCCAACTCTAATTGAGCCAAGTCTTCCCACGTGCAACCAAGAGAAAAAAAAAACCACGCACCACAAGGAAAAAAGGAATCACGAGCTCCTACACAACAAAATGCTAGAGGAACACAACAATCTAAGGGATAGAGTGAATGTGCTAGCCTAGGTAAGTCTGACCTTGACTTTCTAGATGATAACTTGCTTCATGACTCAGACATGTGGCTATGTACCCATGCATTGATACGCTTCCTCCCTAGTGTCAAACCTCCATTTGGTTCTATAGAAACCTAGGACCAACTGGGTAAGGAAGGGCATGAGTGTTTTGAATGTGAGATTCTTGAAAAAAGGATTTTTTTTTTCTTATTTGAGAGTCCTAGAATGGCTATAAGAGCCATGTAGCATGGCTTATGGACCATTAGGAACCAACCTTTGTACATAGAATGGTGGTTCGAGGCCTTTTCTCTAGATGCCCCTATATCTACTAGAATTCCTCTATGGGCAAACTTACCTGACTTACTTGGCCTCTCTATTGATGTAATTAGTTACCCTTCCCGTGTTGTGAGGTCCTGGGTGTGGAGCGGGAAAATTTCATCAATCCAAGAGGTAATCCCCAAATTTGTATCAAGATGGATATTGCGAGGAGATGCCTAAGACCCTCATAATTATTAATAGAAATGATAGCACTTTTAGGGAGCAACCCTTGATATATAAAAAATCTTTCCAATTCTTGTTTTTTTTGTGGTCTCTCAACACATGTTGTTAAAAAATGTCCCCTAAAGAGGGCAAGCCCAAGGAGTTTGAGCCTTCTGTTTCTAAACAAGCTACTTCTAGAGCACCTCTAAGTACTCAGTAGGAAGACCAAACCTTCAACTGAAACAATGGAAAAGGTAAGAAACTCTTGAGATGCCTACAACAAAGAAGAATCCCTTTGATCCTCTCCAAGACAAGGAGGATGTCACTGAAGGCAACAATAGATTGAGTCAAGATGACCACATGATCATTGAAGCTGGTTGGTCAAGAGATTCTGAAGAAGATGTAATAGAGAGGATGGGAGGAGTAAAGTAAAGAAGAATAAGAAGAAGGACAAACCAAGGGTACTCCAATTAACCAAAGGACTCTAGTCAATGCCAAGCTTTCACTGTGTTACAACATAAAAGACGACAATATTAAGCTGCTACCCCAGGGGATTCACTCTTCATTAAATGGGGACGTCACCTGCGTGCATGAACTTCAAGAAAACCCCCTATTTAAGATCCATGTAGGATGACAAAACACCCCTATTTAAGCTTATAAGATACCACCAAAATTCCATTATGTCGCCCCCTTTCCTTAAATCTACATTCTCTCTCAAGCATTTAGATTACACAATAAGCAAATTTAGGTTACTTTCCTTATGACTATTTAAAACCATACACAAAATCAAACTTGTTTGGACTAGTTACCAAAGGTAACCTATATTATGTCCCCCCTTCTTAAATATGACATGGTCCCCCTAGCTTAAATTCAATATTGGGGAAAAAAAAAGGGCCCCCACCCCTAATGTATAAGCTTATGCCTCATTTCAAAAAAACCCCCTATTGTACACTCACGTGATATCATAAGTTTCCCCCTGTGAATCCCCTAGGGTTGCTACTGTGTAGGTAAACATCCCCAACCCTAGGGCTAAGAAGGGGCACAAAAATAATGCCAAATAAATTAGTCTCTTTCTTGACTCTTAGTGTTAGAGGGTTAATGGACCCTGGCAGAGGTGAAGAGATAACTTATTGGCTGAGAGCTTATTCTCTTTCACCTCTTTTCTTAGTATTACAAGAGGTCAATGCTGTGGAGACATGTTGGAGGCTATATTGGAGTCCATAGACAAAAGAAGAGTCTTGTATGTCACCTCTCATGTGGAGGGTAAGGGTGCGACTACCACTGGAGTCATGTCTCATTATAATGGAGGAGTCACTCAAGTCATTACAAATGAATGAAATAGATGGGTGTTACTTGAATGCCTTATCAAGGGGATGAATTTTGTAGTAATTTCTCTTTATGCCCCCAATTCAATAGTAGATAGAAAACTCTTATTGGACTCTTTAGTGTGTGAAGATGGCAACTGTGTTGTTATGGGGAGTTCAACATGGTAGAAATGAAGAGGGACAAACAGCTAGAAAAAGGTATTGTCATCAGAGGTTCTGAGTTGTTGCCCTGGGAGGAATTCAAAGAGCACTGGTAGATGGTAGATGCTAGTACAATTGGGGAGTTTACTTGGTGTAATTCAGTCAATTGGGAGATCCTAGGAGAGAAGCGAGATTGGATGGGTTTTATGTTTCACCAGGTCTTTTGAACAATCTTCTCTCTTCAAATATTAAAATTTACTCTTCCTTAACTCTTTTAGACCACAAACATATCTTGCTATTCTATGATTTTGGGTCTGGTCTTTGGGGTTCTTCTTGGTTCAAAGAAGACCCGATACTTTTTGAATTAAAGAATGTTCAAACTTTGATAAAGAAGGCCTGGGAAAATGGCTTTGGTAAAGGCATTTCTATTTCAGATGCTTGGGATTTAGCTATTGAGGATACTCTAAATCTTCTCATGACAACTAGAAATAATATAGCCAAGGTAAGGGCTTAGAGAATGGACCTAATCCAGAGCAATATTAAAAATTTAGAACAATAAGACAGAGTAGGGGTACAAGTGCTCAAGGGGAGCTACTTGTTGCCAAAAATTTACTCCAAGGTTTACTTCAAGGATTGGTAGCTAGGAAAAATAGACAAACCCACCAAAGAGGCCTTCAAATTGATCAGAAGAAAAAGAGTCAATGAAGATATACACCTTTTAATAAAGGCTGATGGCACTTGTGCTTCATCCATAAAGGAGAGCATCCAACTGATTCAAAAGCATTTCCAAGTATTCTTATCATCTGCAGTCATTCGAGATGAGGATACTCAGAGAGCGAGACAATTGTGTTAGATCATAAGAGAGAAATCTATAGAAAAATTCGATCTTCCTTTTCTAGAGAAGCCATTTTCCATTGAAGAGTTGAAGGAGGTAGTCATAGTGATGGCAGATGGAAAAACACTAGGAGCGAATGGGATTCCCATTGAATTCTACAAGGTTTTCTAGGACCTGGTAGGTCCCTACTTGCTATTACTTTGGCAAGTAAGTACTATGAAGGTGCTCTCCCCCCACATGTGAATGGGGGAATAATTAAGCTCATCCCCAAGAAATGCCCCAAGGATGAGCTAAAAAATTGGAGGCCTTTAACAATGCTCAATTGTAGCTATAAGATTTTTGCAAAGGCTTTAGCCCTCAGAATCCAAAGTAAGATGAAAGACTAGATACTTCCTAAACAAAATGGTTTTATAAAGGGGTTTCCGACTTCTTGAAGCCACTATAAATATTTGGGAAGGATGTGAGTATGCCAAAGAGACTAAACAAGATATATGCTTCCTTAAGAATATCATGGATGATTTTTTTCCTATTGGTTTCATTAAGAAGAGAAACTTTTATATTGGTATCGAAAGTTTGTATGCCCTAATAAAAATAAAGGTTTGAAAAATTCCCCAAGATTTGAAACTTTTATGAGAAAAAATTTAAAGTTCTGCCAGGATTTACAACTTTTTGTTTAAAATTCAAAAGAAAATATATAAAATTGTAATATGTTCTACAAATATTGTTAAAATCAAAAAACTAGCTCGACAAACTTTTGCCAGGATTTTATATTAATATATAAGTATATCTTCGATAAAAACTTTCTTGCTTAAGATTGACTTTGATAAAGCATATGATAGGCTGGAGGGGGATTTCTTAATACAATCTTTGCAGGACATGTGGCTTGACCATCCTTTTGTCTAAAGTGTCAAACTCTTACTCACTAATGCTTCAGCTAAGGTAAGTGTCAATGGAGATATGAGAAAGCCTATTTTCTTGAAAAGATCAGTTAAACAAGGCTATCCTTTAGCTCTCCTCCTTTTTTCCATAGTAGAGCTGATGCTCTTGGATGGATTCTCAAAAGTCAAATTTAGTAAGGTAAGCTTCAGGGGATTGAACTCATGAATGGTAAGCATTTAGTGTTTTTTAGAACTCTTAATGCTGGATGGAATCTGCAATATGGTAGAGATAAATGGTATGAAAGATTTTACAAACTCTGGTTTAAACAAGTGCCAGAGAAGATGTCTTGTCTCTCCTAGCTCACTATACCGAATGCACTATGGACAAATGTCAGAATAGAGAAGGGAGATGGGAAGTGTGAAAGATGCCTTGGTCCTTTGGAGGATATTTTTCACTTGTTTGTAGCTTGTCCTCATGCCAGAAGAGTTTGGAAGTTCATCTAGATAGAGTGTGGAGAGCCAAATAACTGGAAAGCTATACTACTAGGGGATGCATGCAAAACAAGGCATGGGCCTTGGTTCCAAATCACGGCACATGCTCTATGGTTTATTCGGATCTCTAGAAATAATTTTCAGCTTAAAAGTTGTGTGCAGATGCCTTGTTTACTTCATGGGGGGACTAGTAAAAAAAAGACTTGAATTTCAGATAGAGGCTTACAATTTGGAACACACAAGGTTGAATGTTGCCATTTCAGAGGACAAGAGCAAGTGTTTTATCTCTAAAGAGCATGACAAGCTGCCCCTTTTTTCGAAAGGAGGCCTCCCTCAGTTGACCCTACCTCTATTCATGCTCGCCCTTCCACACAGTACCCATCTACCCAAAGTCAAGAAGCTCTTGCCCCCTCATCTCAACCTTGGTCTCATATACCTGAGGAGATGTCTCTTGATCGCACATAGGGTGTTCCTATTGTTGCTGCTGCTACTCGTGCTGACAAGTGTAGGACTCAATGAAGAGATTACCAGTTTTTATTTTCATGTTCCCTCTTGTTACACAAGAAATACCAAGGATGTTATGCATCTTGTCTATCTGTTGGTTTTAACTCTTTGTAATGTGTAGCAAATGTCTCATCGATAAACTCTATTGATGTACAAAGGTTACTCAAAGTTAATATGAAATCTTTTTTTTTTTTTTTCCAAAAAAAAAAGATGTGCATTCCTAGTCTTGTGAGTGGAGGTTAGTGCATTGGATACATAGGTCAACTGAGTACAAAGGGGTAGTGATAAGATTGTGAAACTCGCATAGGGAAAGTTGATGGAATAGGTTCATACGAAAATATAATGTCTTTGTTGATGGAAGCAAAGTAATTCTCTTTTGAAAATGAAAAAATTGATTACCCATGCAGTTGAATAAGATTTACCCTATGCTAATGGAATGCAATATGAATGGAGTTATAGCCATCATTTGCAACAGTTTAGGTCAAAAATATAATTTCTTTATGTTTTCCATATCTAAGTGCAAAGCATGTTGTTTTCCATACCTAAAGGAAGAGGGGAGAGAGAGAGAGAGAAAGAGAGAATGTAGAGGACCTTTGGCTTGCCCATGTGGGTGTGAGCACCATACATTGACGGACAACATTCACACCTTGTAGTAACAAACGGGATATTAGATAATAATTTTTTTTTGTATTGCGGTGTCGCTAGGGCCTAGCGAGGGGTCGACCACAGTTTTTTTTCAAAAACAAACGGTATGGATTAGGCTAGATGGAATGGCACCTTATTGAGGAGACACGAGCAAGGTGACAAGGGTGCTACATGAGCAACTTATTAGAACTTATTTAGGAACATCGATGACTCGGAGGGCAAAGTGAGTTTGTGGAAGGTTTACAGCCGGAGCATCAGACTTGAGGGAATTGTCGAAATCGGTCTTCCAAAACTTGTCGTTGCCCCAGCATTTCAAGGCTACCTTGTCTTTGGCCCCGGGGACTGTCACTTCCTCAAACATGCAATCCTTGTCCGTCCGATCTAGCTCGCTTAGAGACACACTCGCGTATACCTTATCGTCGCTCGTGTTGCGCTTACAGTACTTTTGGTTTGCTGTATTCAAGAGCCACCACACAGTTTGCTGCACGTTGGGAACGCGCTCCGCGCTGAATGTAGCCGCTGGCTGCCCTGGAACCTTTTCGCTCACTGAGAGAGGCTTGTCGCTCTCGCGCCATGCCACAAACTCCTGTTTGTAGCCTCCAAACGAGATAAATTTCTTGGCGGCCTGGCAAAACAAACCACATTCATACGTTACAGTACAATGTGCGAGTCCACAATCTACTTATTTAACTAGTAATACATTGTGCTTGCAACCAACCATGGGAAACTGCCACAAGATCTCAGCTGGTAGGTAGCACTCGGTAGCTCAGGGGCAGACAGGCAGTCCGACGATATTGCGGAGGACAATAAGCTGAGGCCAGGCTTTTATAATAGCTCCTGCCAGCTGCTTCATCTCTGAGCCTCTTCACGCCGTTCACACATACACATTCGCGGTTTGCTAAGCTGCTATTGACCTCGTCAGTCCCTTTTTTGTGTGAACGGAGTGAAGATGAACACCATCGCTTGGGCAGATATAAAAGCTCGCCTCGATATCCTGGTGTGAACAGAGTGAAGATGGGCACAGGCGCAGCCACATCGTCAATATGGTGGAGTTAAGGTCGGCTGAAATTTTGCATTTCCTTGCCTTTATTACCACTCGTGGGATGAGCTGATAAGAATTCGGATTGTTGAGTCAATGCCTTATGTAGCTACTACACTCGAGCCCCACCAACTAACCATGTGAGAGTGGACAACACCACTATGGCCTTGCTCAAAGAAAATAGTAGTGCTTAAATTACTCTTAAAGATCGGTGTTAATGATTATCCATTACTGAGTGTGAAGATGCTTTAGTCAAACCGATGAAAGAGAAAGAGGGGATTGATTATCCACTAGCATTGGTAGTGCCTATGTCACAGAATGTGTTGGTGTGCCTTTCTTTTCGTTGTTGTCATGAATATCTTGCTAAATGTATATGTATGCAATGGAAAAATATATCCAATATGTGAATTTGCTTCTTGCAATTGTTTCATTGCTAGGCAAATTGCTCCATAGGTGGTCTAATTTAGATCCATATCATGTAGCTGGTTCTTGGAATTGTAAGTCTAAGTTTAAGCCAAGCGTCATTGTGTATAAATTTGTTGCTTGAGGAGTTTGTCGTGATATGAAATCACCAATAAGTATAATTATCTCATCATGTTGTGTCGTGTGTCTGTTTTTGACATATTATATTTCAAGGACGGTGGCCTATAGATTTTGAACAGTAGAAGACAATGTTGTTATGCTTCTCTTTAATTATTTTTATACACTACAAGACACGAACCCCGCCTTCCGATGCCTATACCAACGCTAGATATAGAGATCTGTTTTAAAACAAGTGAAAAGTGTCAGAATGTCCATCGGTGTGTTTGTCGCAAAGAAAGCATCAGTATCATCGTCGATATAGGCGTTGGCAAGTCAATGTTCTCAATATTAGTGCATGGGCGTTAGTATTATCATCGGTATATACCGACACTGCAGTGTCAATCATATACCAATGATTTGACAAAACTTTTAAAAAAACTTGTGGGGTAGGATGAGGTTTGTTTTAGCCCCATCCTATCCCACAATATTTTTTTTCATTAGAATCATGATAAAATGTTACAAAAGAGGTTTTAAAAATCATGTTACAATGTTAAAGATAAAAGGTCTACAAAATGATATGCACTACAAAATGGCAGAAGTGCCGAAGTTTAAAATGGCAGATCTACCAAAATAAAAAATGACATAATGTCCTATCCTATTACTACTACTCCTCCTTCGAACTCTCCTCCTCCTCCTCATGCTCTCTGCATAGTCCTGATCCCTTGCCCTCCTCTAGATCTTCTTTTTGAGATCCAATCTTCAAGTCTAGAGCTTTGGATGGGTCAAAATCAAAGTTACAGCCCTAAGAACGAAACAAGTTAGAAAATAAGACAAGAGTGTCGATTGTAAGAAAATCTGCCATCTTTTTCTATTCGATTGCATGTCCTTCTCACTCCATCTACCTAAACCAAGGCATGGCTCCACCAATCTTATACGCCCTTTTGTGTACTCGTTGTTGTTTGGAGGCCTACACATTCACAGATTGCTATGGATCCAAATTCAAGGAGTTAGATATGAATGACTAAACATATGAATGACTAAACATATTAGATATTCAATAGAATATAAATATATGCTTACCACACATAGCTCCTTGTCTAGTCTACCACCACTCTTGAGGTGCAAAGAACCTACAGGCTCTAGATGTCTCACAACAACACAATGCATCCATAGATGCGTGTGTAGATGTGTTTCCTAAAATAATAAAAAAAGTGGCCGATGTGTCTATTTGCATGTCTATTAGCATGTCTACAGACCCGCATCTATAGACACGTCTATATAACAGAGAGATGTGCCTATAGATGCGCTAATAGATGCTCTGTAGAAATTTAAAAATAGAACATTAGACAAGGAAATTAAATGCCAAACAAATAAGAGGAGTGTATATTAATTCATAGCCCAAAAAGTGCTTGTGTATACATATAGCATGAAGCCAAGCCACCCATGGCTTCAAGTATAAAAAATAAGAGGAGTGTATATACAAGAGAGGCACAAAGCCATGACAATGGCTTCAAGTACAAAAAAGAGTAGCTAGCACTTGTTCTAGCACTACTTCTATCACTAATCCAAGTCATTCGCGTCCTCGCTCCCATCTTCATTGCCTTCTTCATCACCTTCTTCCTCCTCAATACCCTCACCTTCTGCCTCCTTAATATCCCCAGGGGCCTGTAAACGAGGGACAACATGTATCAATGTATGAAAAATCAAATCTTTATTTACAACGTTGACATTTTTAAAGTACTTTTAAATACCTACAAGGGCGCTCCAGTAGCCCAGATATACTGCTCCTCAGTAATCACCCCTCATCATCATGTATGCCGCTTGCGATGTACATGATGGTAGGCTATCTCGGCAACAGTAGGGTATCTGCCCACGATATCAAGCTACAAGATGACACAATTTGTATAAGGGTTAGTACAAAGGAACAACCTCCTAATAAACCACATAAACACAATATAATTTGAGATCGATACTTATAAATTGGGCCTCCCATGATGCAATACCCCCTACTCCAAAATGCATGTTTCCATATTGCTCCATCTAGATCCGTCGTGCCTCCGCAGACTGGGGTCCACGCCTATGCTCCCTTCATCGCTTTCTTCCACTTGCACACTTATGAGTAGTGTGGGGCTGGCCCCTTGGTGGTTGACCTCCCTCTTTCCTAGCAAAGATCTCTTATTACCAAGGATAATGGTAATCTTTGACTTTGCCCATTTGTTTATGAACTCAACACTGGATGGATTGGGATACCTAGAGCATATAGCATTGATGGTATCATCAGCCAAAATTTTATTTCTGCTCTTTGAATTGAATAAAGCAATCTCTGTAGTTGTTATGACCTACAGAGCACATGAAGGCCATGATGTCCTTTGCTTGTGCATACATCAAGATGCCGCCCATCTCAGTGGATATCATAGAAGATCGTACCATTATCCTTTGGCATGCATGCATCATCTGAATCCTCCCTGCCCCCACCATTATCCCCATAGCACTGTGCCATGCATCCTGTGCCAGAGCTCTCCTTGTGCTACTACACCTACTACCCTATCATGATGATGATGAGCTACTACAATTGGAACTCACCTGTGGAGAAGGGACTCTCGACCTTATGGGAGTACGCTGGCGGCTCTACAATCTAGAAGGGCCTCCTTATTGTAGGGGAGAAGGGACTCCATACCACAGGAGAGAAGGGACTCCTGAAGACCGGAGAGAAGGCTAGTGGCTCTGCCGTGCCTATTGGGATGTCTTGACTCAACAGAACTAATCTCAATTGGTGTGGGTGTGGGGTGGTTTGGAGTCTATACTCTCAACTCATGAGGGGTGTTTTGAGTGCTTGTCATGTATGTGTATAACTCATGTGAAGTGGGAGGGTGTCCCAAAATGTTATATAACTTCTATAATAAGGCATCTCAAGGGTTAGACGAGGCTCCTGAAGAGCTCCCTGGCCACATGATGAACTGCAAAAAAGAAGAGAATAAGATTTCCATCATGCATGCCCTCTTTCCATGTGCATATATAAAAGAGTTATGCCAATTTCCCAAATTTTCCTCATGCAATCCTGTGATTTCCATCATGCATGCGCTCTTTCTGTATCCTGCCCTCGTGCTGCAGTCCAATTTCCCTCATGGAATCCCTTATTTCCATCATGCATCCAATCAGCCCATATTTCCTCATGAATGCTTAAGGCATTGAAAATTTGACTTAAACATACATGCAAGGGAAAGGAGAAGGGAAGGATCAAGAAAGAGAAGAGAAAGAGAAGGAAGAATGGAAGGAGAAGGAGATGGGAGAATGGAAGGAGAAGGGAGAATGGATTAAGGAGAAGGGATATGGGAAGGGGAAGGGGAGGACAAGGACAAGGACAAGGACAAGGAGAAGGTATGCAAAGCTATAAAACTTTTGTAGTGCATCTGTAGGTGCAACTGATCGTTTTAAAAGAATTTTGACGCACTGTTAGACACGCTCCGATAGAGGAATCTAGACAAAAATCTGACAACAATGACAGACCGCCCGATCCCAAAAAGAACAAAATTACCCAAAAACATTCTTTCTTGCATGCGACAAAGGACGAATCTAAAGAGAACAACTTTCCAAAAGTACAAGAAGCATCATAGATTGAGAGAGAAGAGCAACTGACAAGGGACTTACCTTGGATAGAGGTATGAAAAGCTTCTTGTCTTTCTTCAAAGCTTCCTCTCCTTCTCTTGTGGCTTCCTTCTTCACCCTCTTCTCTTGTATGCTTGGGGATGAGTGTGTATGCCTGGAGATGAGTGTGTATGCTTGGAGATGAGTGTGTTGAAAGGAAAGCAAGTGCAACGGAGTGAGAAAATGAGCAAAATGTAGGTTTGAAAACCATTCTGTGTGTCTAACAGTGCATCTACACTATATTTTAGACATGCCTATAGATGCATTTCCTCGGGGGGGTCACTATGTAAAAACCCTCTATATCATGTGTGTTCAAGGCCTATATTTAAAATCCCTTATCTGTAAATTTTTTCATTAATAAAATGTATCCCTTTTCTATACAAATTTGTAAATTTTTTCCGAAACTATTTTAAATAGTCCCTTATGTATATTTATTTCTGTAAATTTTAGGAATAAAAAATATCCTTCTTTTGAACTCACGTGATAGGGTTACATATGATGAGTGACCCCCCCGAGTGCATTTCACAATACAAACATGCCTATAGATGCGCTACACACTTTTCTCATATAGACGCACTACATAGTTTTCTCATTAAATTTGCAAGCACAAAATTTTTTTTTAAGTTGTTTATTTATAGGATGTCTTCATCTTCAACAAGTACCTCTAGTGAGGATGAATCCCTCTGTAAACACCATATCGAGAAATGTGGTTGGAGAAAAAAAATCAAATGTACATGTGATTGATGTCGAGGAAACATGTATCGTGCATGTAGAATTACACTCACTCACATCTCAAAGTACGGAGAATGGTGGGATGCGACCGTATCCATGGTAAGTGTTAAAGCATTGAAAATTGATTGAGATACCTATGAGTGTTTAAGTGTTTGATATATGATCCTTTTCTAATTTGATACAGGATGCAGTGCCACACCCGCATATGTTGTCTTATGCTTGTCTCGTGAGGAGGCGAAGCGTTAGCGATATGAGGTGGGATCTTCAGGAGGGACCGTTATGGATGTATGGAGTGATGGTGATAGTAGCCCTCCACCACAATTACCTCATGAGGCTATGGAGGAGGAGATGTTTGATGATATGACAGGAGATTTATTTTCCCATCAGTCCTCAGGTAGGGATGATAGCATGGAGCACGATGATCTTTTTACTCTGCAGCATCGACACAAGTATTTGAGGGGTACACATTTGCTGCTCTATGTGCCTCCCTTAAGTTATTAAACTTGTAGACCATTTATGGATGGAGCAATGCAAGTTTTAATGCATTACTCAAGTAAGCTTTAATTTCTATTTTGCAAACATGGTGAATTATACTAATGGATCAATTACTGAAATACTTTGTCATTTATGGTCTTCACGTGCAGGCTATTGTCTAAAATTCTTCCAAGGGAGAATAAATTACCGACCTCAAGAGATATGGCGAGGCAACATGTAACCTATCTTGGAGGGTTGGATTACAAGCACATCCATGCATGCATCAATGATTGTGTTATGTTTCGTGGACCACATAAGGAGGCAAGAGAGTGTCCTACTTGTGGTGAGGCAAGATATAGAGAAGATCTCAAAACTTTGGATGTGCCTTGTAAGGTTCTACGACATTTTCCCATAATCCCTTGCATCCAACATATGTTCAAGTGCAAATACATTGCAAAGCTCATGTCATGGCATTCCTCCCATCAATCAACCTATGGCAAGTGGATATCTCCCGTAGACACTCCTACATGGAAGCATATTGAAGACACATGGCCAAGCTTCAAGGAAGAACCTAGGAACTTGATACTTGGATTGGGTATGGACAGTGTGAACCCATTTGGTCTCAAAAGCACCTCTTATAGTGTATGGCTAATGATATTGGTGAATTATAATCTTCCACCCTCTATGGCGATTAAGAAAAGACATGTTATGTTATCCCTTCTAAGCCTAGGGAAACATACAGTCAAAAACCTAGATGTTTATTTGGAGCCTTCGATTGATAAATTGGAGACACTTTGGAGAGGTATCGAGGTGCATGACGTGAGCAAGTTGCCTCCCTCATCATGAGACTTCACTTGTAAGGCAATTTTGAGGTGGACAATGCATGACTTCCTAGGCTATGGCGAGTGTTTAGGTAAGCATTGAACTTTTAATTATGAGTAGGCAATCAACGTGGCACCCCAAACCCACCTTGCTTACGCAATTTTGTCTATTGTTTAGGTCTCACTACATCGGGTTACCATGCATGTCTTGTTTGTGGTCCTTTGCTAGTTGCTTCACGGTGGCCAGACGTGTTGAATAAGGTCATCTATGAGAATCACCATCGATTTCTTCCACCTGATCATCCTAGATATGTCGCCCCTTGGAATGAAGTCCCCCCACAATCACTCACTGCAAGAGATTGGATGAAAATTTGGGACCTTTCTAAGACTCCTCCTCCAAGTGGCATGATCCAGTAAGGGTTTGTAACTATTGTGTGCTATATTTTAGATGCTCCACCTTTTATCAGCTCCCATATTGGTCCCACCTAAAGATCAATCACATGCTTGATCCCATGCATATGTTCAAGAATATGGCATCTACCATTTGGGAACATTTGAATGGGACATGAGATTCCTTGAACATAAGGGAGGATCTATGCACCAAAGGGAGGATGCATGAATCTTGGCCACAAGAGAGGCTAAATGGGTGTGTCTTTAGATACGAGGATGCAAGAAGACAAGGAGAAAGGGCCGTCTTTCGTACACACCACAGATCTCATGTGCCATATCCTCAGCATCTAAGAGCACTTCCAAAGGATATTCATGTGGATTGGCTACTTGATGAAATGGAGAGAGCAGAGAGAGACGAGGGGATGCATATCACAATGGAAGAATGGGAGTATGCTAGAGGATGCATGAGCAATGTCCGTATATAGAATGTTATGCATAAGTTAGGAGCTTTCAACAATTTAGATTGCTTATTTAATTGATTTTATCTTGGTGTAGTGTACTATGTTCAATGCTATATGGTGTGAGGGCAAGCATTTTTGGACACAACAGATTGATGATAAGAGAAACACACAAGATAAATGGAGCCATGGATGATTATTGTGGCATAATTCAAGATATTATTCAACTTGACTTTCGGCACTTCTTTGTGTATGTTTTGGGTGTCAAGTGGTTTAAGGACGTGCTGGAAAGAGGCCCTAATGCAACAATAAAATGCCATGCAAGTGGCTTTGTAAGTATTAACTCCACAAAGTTTTGGCAAAGCAAGAAGGACACACTAGTACTACCGCAACAATGTGAATAGGTAGTGTACACACATATAAAAATACTCACTTTTAAATATTTTATACCTTCGATGCAAGGAAAATAACATGATTATATTTTTGTTTAAATTAGGTTGTCTATCAACCAATGGTGGATAATAATAGGTGGTGGCATGTCATACCCATTACGCCACGTTCCAAAGTGATGTATAGTACATTTACTAATATGGAGCATATGGAGGATGATCATGGCCATGGAGGTAATGATGACCATGATACGAAAGAGGAGGATGATCATGAGATAGGAGATACAGATATTGAGGCCATTACCCGTGAGGATGAGCCTACCATTGGTGATGCTAATTTTGATGAGCACATGAGTAGCACAAGTAGTAGTGGGCTGAATGTTTTTCTAGATCTCAACATTGGTTTGGATTTTGAAGTAGATAATTTGGCAAGGGTTGACTTCATTGAGGATGAGATCGAACCATAGCCCATCACTGATATTGGCAAAACTATTTTACATATTGTCTCATTCTCCTCACCTCACTTAATTTTTGTATATGTGGGTTTGCCAAAAAGCATTGATATTTTTATTAAAATTATGTGCTTTGGTAATCATGGGCAATGTTTGAAAAGCAGTGATGCACATTTATCAACCTGCACCAAAATATCACTTTCTGTATTCTCTGTTCTGCATTTATGAAGGCATCTAAATCACAGTGCAGATGCACTAATAGAAACACTCATAGATGTGCCCATATTTTCACTATTCTAGTTGCCCCTATAGACACACCCACTATTTTGCGTGTCTATCAAGTGCATCTGTAGTTGCTTTGTCATGTTTTATTCTCCGCTCTTGTCCCGCTTCCCTTCCATTACCCTTCCCTCTATTCCCATTTTTGACATGGTATGCATGGTCAAGGATGCATTACATCATGTTTTTTGCCAAGTCTTATGCACAACTGCCATCAAAAACACCCTCCGGGTTGTATTATTCAAATCTGCACATATCCAATTGACATGATAATATGAACACGTTTCAATCTCACCTTTATTGAGGCTCCTACAATGTATTGTGGCCATTTGATATTTTTTGCATGATCAGAGTCGCTTTATACCATGTTTTTCACCAAGTCCCATGCACAATGGTCAAAAAACACGCTCTGGGGTGTCTTATTGAAACCTGCACATATATTATGGGCATGATACTTTGCATGCATAACAATCCCACCTATCTTGATGTATGTACAAATTATCATTGCCATCAAATATGGTTTGCATGGTCAAAGTTGCATTAGATCATCTTTTTCACCAAGTCTCATGCAACATTTAAAAACACCCTCCAGGCATGGCCACAATAATTTTCACATGCACAAAAATCACCTATCTTTATATGCATTCAAAGAACTTTTGCCATAAAATACGATTTGCATTGTGGAAATTTTGTTAGACCATGTTTTTCACCAAGCCTCATGCACAACGATCAAAAAACATTCGGGTTGTGTTATTCAAAGACGGACATATCCAATGGGTATGATAATTTTCACATGAATCATTACCACTTATCTCAACTTTTTTGTAACGATGTGTCCCATCAGATATGGTTTGCATGGTTGAAACACATTAGACTATGTTTTCCACTGATTGGCATACACTATTTAAAAAAAACACACTCTGAGTTGTATTATTCGAATGCGTACATATCGATGTCCAAAATGATTTTCATATCCATCAATTATACATATCTTGAGTCGTGTGCAAGGTATCATGACCATCGAATATGTTTTGCATTGACAAAGTCGCATTATACCATGTTTTTCACCAAGTCTCATGCACAAAGGACCAAAAACATGCTCCGAGGTGTCTCATTCTAATGTGCATATATATGGTGGGAACATAGTTTGCATGTGCTTCAATAAAACCTATCATGAGGTCCCCGCAGATTATCCTGGCCATTAGATATGTTTTTCATGGTCGAAGTTGCATTATACCATGTTATTTGTCCATCTCCTCGTGCAACAATCAAAACACACACTCCGAGGTGTCTTATTCAATCGTGCACATATTCGATGGGCATGATGCTTTGTCCGTGAATAAATACAACTTATCTTGAGGTTTTTACAAATTATCACGGCTAGGAAATATGTCTTTCATGGTCGAAGTCTCATTAGACCATGTTTTTCACTATCTCATGAACAATGGTCATTGTCTTATTCAAACGTGCACATATTTGATGTCCACGATACTTTTCATGTGCACCAATACCATTTGTATTGAGGTATTTGCAAAGTATCATTCCCATCGGATATGGTTTGCATGGTTGAAGTTGCATTAGACCATATTTCTCACCAAGGGTCATGCAACCATTAAAAAGATACCAATCGGGTTGTGTTATTCAAACACGCACATATATGATGGCCATGACACTTTGCACACATGTGATTTTGACATATTTTGAGGCTCATGCAAAGTATATTGCACACCGGATATCATTGTCAAGGTTGAAATAGTTTTGACCATTATTTTTACCAAGTTTCATTAGCAATGGTTAGAAAATACGCTCCGGGTTGTGTTATTCAAATGCCTAGATATACAATGTCCACAATAATTTACACACATGTCAGTCACTCCTATCTTGAGGCTCTAGCAAAGCATCATGCCTGTTGGTGGATCTGGCTTATGTGGTCAAAGTCACATTGGACCATGTTTTTAACTAAATATCCTGCACAATGGTCAAAAAACACACTCCAAGTTATCTTATTAGAATGTGCACATATCCAATACTTGAGTCTCATACTAGATAGCCATGCTATGCATGCATAGTCTCACCCATTCTAATAGTTGGAATTCTCAAAATCAAGTTTGAGCCTCAAGTCTATTTTGTGATGAAAAGGCACATTTCTTGAGCCTAAAGAGGCTCAAACTCAAGTCTGATCCTCCAAACTAACTTGTGAGATGAATAGAATTGGACTTAAGAATCCACAAGAGCTTAAAGGAACATAAGCAAGCTATTTTGTGAAGGGTAGAAATGGACTTTGGCTTGCAAGGCCTCTTTAAATGTGCAACAAGGGACATTAGCTTAGAGGCTCGCACTCAATTTTGAGCCTCTGAGCTAAAAGTCGGCAGACCTAATCCTTAAGAGGAATGGACTTTAGTCAATGTAGATCAAACTTGAGATTGTTGAGCCTTGAGCAAAATGGACTTTAGTCAATGTAGAGGCTCAAACCTGAAATAGAGCCTCAAGCAAAATGGCCTTCAAGTATCTTGAACAAGGCATGCCTCTTCAAGCTCAAACATGAGTTTGAGCCTCAAGAGATACATACTTTAGTCACAATTTTGTATGATATTTAAATGATAGATATTGTAAGAATCATGTAAATTCTTAATTTGGATTTTGTAATTTCTTCTACTTGGGAAATTAAAAGGGTCTTAAGTGATTTTTTGCTCGTTTGTTGACACTTACAGGCACGATCATAGAAAGAGGATATTCATCTCTACCTAACAAAAGGAGGTGAGGAATATGGGGACATGGGGGTAATCATGAATGCCCCATAGGATACAAGATAGGAGGGAGTCCCGTATATTACATTTACCATGATTCTAGATCCAATAAAGATCAACCACAAAATGAGGCTCATGGAAGAGGGCAAAGTGTTGCAAAACTGCAGGACTTTGTTACAATGTTAGGTCGTCAAAAGTGTATGTGCAACTTTTGCAACCAAGTCTTCACAGGATCAGCCTTAACAATAAGAAAACATTTGATTGGCAATGAAGAAAAACTAATGAAGAGATGTGAGGGACCAAGTATCAAATCCGTTGCTGGCATCCTACAAGGCATTAACCATGCAAAGACTAGAGTTGCCCATGTCCAAGACGAAGATGTAAATGAGCAAACATTTACTATGTGGAGCTATTCTAATGGAATTTGAGATTTATTTGGACCATGGGTATTTTTAATCAATCAATTAATAGTTCCTTATGTATTTTATTTGAGTCCAAATATTTAAGATTGCTTATAGTGTGAACAAATGCTTTAAATCTTTTGAATAATTGTGTCTTATGGTTGGGATTTAAAAGTAGAGGGTGTGAGAGAAAGAACTGCCATGTGCATGTAAGTAGTGCTAGCTACTGCACTAGCATGTGTGAAATACTGACTTTCGCATACAAAGCATGATGTCGCAAAAGATCATAGTGCAGATAGATTCTTACTCGAGAAACAGGGGGATGTGTGAAAAGGCAATTTGTCATCCCATGCCTAGCTCCATACTCGGGGGATTCACCTCAAAAGGAGGGGTATTTTAATCCCACTAATTCAACTTTAGAAAAAAATCCATTAGCTCATAAGTAAAGAGGGGTATTTATATCAGGGAGGATTTCTTAGTTGAGGGGTTTTTTTAATACCTCACATGAGACCTATGTTTTCTAAGTAGTGCATCCCCAAAGGATCCATAGGTAGATTACCACATCTATAACCATCCAATTATGTTAGGAGGGGGCAAGATGATTGGATGGTTGCTCCGTCTCGAAGTCTAGTGCACTTATTGAGCATTGGCAGAATAAGAGTGAGTGAAATGATTGTTCCATGCAAGACATATTGTCAAATAAAATTGATCAAGTTTGGACAAATTTTTTTGATACATGGCAATTGATAATTTTGCTTCCAAAACTTTTGCACATTATTGATCCATTAGTATGTGGCTCTAGAGAAACGAGGCCAAAACCTTGCAAAAGCCCGTGATTATGTTACACTTATAACTACCACAAAGTGGAGATGTAACATCTTCCATAAAGAATACATGAGTTTAGGTACTCATATGCGCAAACATTTCCTATGCAATCCTCAAAGACAGATTGGAAAGTGCTAGGGTCTGGGAGTGGAAAGGGTGGTAGCCATTTTGGGTGTTCAGATATCCGCAAGTGTAGACACGATTGTGGATGAAATAGGTGCATGCCACCTGTCTCAACTTGTAATTGAAGAAAGAACCATGGGTCTTGAAACCCCTGGGAAGCAATCGATGACTATAAAAAGTTGTTCGCAGAGTGCAAGTGGCACAAGATCCCTTGCATAGTTGCCAAGTTGCTCGAACATGCATATGGAAAGAGGAGAATGCAATAATGTGCCTCATTCGAATGCCCATGTACATGTGCAACAACAATCCTTGGAAGCTTCCTTCAAAGCATAATGTATCGAGAAGGTGCAACATGATGTTTTTGAAGCTATTTGGTGCATAGGATATCCGCCGTTGATCATGGTGCAAAACCCAAATTCGGAAAAAGCCATGCCCTCTATCGCTAAAGCTAGCTAGGGTTTCACAATGCCTAGTTATGATGTCATCTGTAATAGCATGTTGGATGCATACTACAATAGGATGAAAGAGGAGGTGCAGCAAGTGGTTTCCGATGGCATTGAGAAAACAGATTGCACCATCGTATCAGATGGATGGAAGAATGTTAGCAAGTAGCCCTTGATTAATATTTGTCATGGTTGTGCCATTCAAAGGGGAGGCTTCCGACCATGGATGATTTTTTCCTATTAGTTTCATTAAGAAGAGAAACTTTTATATTGGTGTTGAAAGTTTGTATGCCCTAATAAAAATAAAGGCTTGAAAAATTCGCCAAGATTTGAAGCTTTTATGAGAAAAAATTTAAAGTTTTGTCGAGATTTACAACTTTTTCTTTCAAATTCAAAATAAAATATATAAAACTGTAATATGTTATACAAATATTGTGAAACTAAAAAAACAAGCTTAATAAACTTTCGCCAAGATTTTGTCTTAATATATAAGTATAGATTCGATAAAAACATCCTGGCTTCTGATAATCGATTGATACAAGCAGTGAGGCCAAGATGGGAGAATTCATTGCAGAATAGTTAAGTAGATGTATTGAAGACATCGGACCTGATAATATTATTCAACTGATTACTAATAATGCTAAGAATTGTCAGAAGATTGGGAAAATTATAAATCACACATATCAACATATTTGGCCATCATCATGCTCATGCCACTGTCCTAGTCTTAGAGGATTGGTACAAAACACTTGAGACAAACTTCTTCAAAGTTGTTGTGGGTGAGGCTCAAAAAGTTGTGTTATGCTTTCTTAAGCATGAGCAATTACTACGTATATTCAAGAATCATCAGCCTGTGAATCACTTGCTAGAGCTTCTGAAGGCAGATGAAATGTGTTTCGACACAAACTATAATGATGGAGCGGTTGTGAAAGCAGCAAGCCCTTGTAACCGAGATATTCAACGCAGAAGCTACAGAGTAGATAGCGGAGGCACGCTCAAGAAGCTCTTAGAATAAATTCATCGACCTAAAGGCATTGGTTAATAATACAGCATTTTGGAAGAGGGTATTGGATGTAGTGGAAGTCATAAAGCCAATTTGGTTTGCAAAGCATTGGTTGGATGTGAAAGGGCCAAGCATGGGAAGTGCTTATATGTCTTGATGGATTGTTGAGGGATGTTTTGAAGGAAGATGCAAGGCCAGGAAAGAGATGGACACAACATGGCTAAATGAACCGCGTTGTAAAAGATGGTGCAAAAATGATGGAATCAAGCTCATAACTCTTTGCATTATGCCACCCATATATTAGATCTGCAATGGTGGAAATACCATGCAAAGATGGATGTACAAATTATCCAGTCATGGCATGATCTTCTTGGATGTTTCATTGAGGATAGGACAGAGTATGCTTCCGCTGTTAAGAAACTCTCAACTTTTTGAAATAAAGAAGGACTTCTTGTCTATCCAAGAAGGACTTTTTGATCTCGTGTGCCATAGCCTGAGCATCTAAGAGCACACTTCCAAAGGATATTCTTGTGGATTGGCTAGACAAAATGGAGAAATCAAAGAGAGATGAGGGGATGCATATCACAATGGAAGAATGGGAGTATGCTAGAGGATGCATGCAAAAGGTCGGTATATAGAATGTTATGCATAAGTTAGGAGTTTTCAACAATTTAGATTGTTTATTCAATTGACTTTGTCTTGGTGTAGTGCACTATGTTCAATGCTATAAGGTGTAAGGGCAAGCATTTTCAAACACAACGGATTGATGATAAAAGAAACACACAAGATTGTAGCATCATTGCTAGCTTTGAGGGAGATAATGGAGCCTTGGATGATTATTATGCCATAATCCAATATATTATCAAGCTTGACTTTCGGCACTTCTTTGTGTATGTTTTGGATGTCAAGTGGTTTAATGACGTGGTGGAAAGAGGCCCTAATGCAACAATCAAATGCCATGCAAGTGTCTTTGTACCTATTGACTCCACAAAGTTTTGGCAAAGCAAAAAGGACACACTCGTACTATCGCAACAATATGAACAGATACTATGCACATATATAAAAATACTCACTTTTTAATATTTAATACCTTCGATGCAAGGAAAATAACATGTTTCTATTTGTGTTTGAATAAGGTTGTCTATCAACCAATGGTGGAGAATAATAGGTGGTGGCACGTCATACCTATTATGCCATGTTCCAAAGTGATGTATAGTACATTTACTAATATGGATCATATGGAGGATGATCATGGCCATGGAGGCGATGATGATTGTGATATGAGAGAGGACGATGATCATGAGATAGGAGATACAGATATTCAAGCCATTACCCATGAGTACAGGCCTGCCATTGGCGATGCTAATTTTGATGAGCACAGTAGCACAAGTAGTAGTGGGATGAATGTATGTGTAGATCTCCACATTGTTTTGGATATTGAAGTAGATAGATTGGCAAGGGTTGATGTCATAGAAGATGAGATCGAACCATAGCCCATCATTTATATTGGAAAAACTATTTTATATAGTGTCTCATCCTCCTCACCTCGCTTAGTTTTTGTATATGTGTGTTTGGCCAAAAGCATATTATCGTGTGTGATATTTTTTTAAAATTATGTGCTTTGGTGATCATGGGCAATGTTTGGAATGCAGTGATGCACATTTATCAACCTGCAACAAAAATTTTCACTCTGCTACGCATTTATAAACCCGTCTAAATATGCATCTAAAACATAGTGTAGACGCATTATTAGATGTGTTAATAAGCACACTAGTAGATGCACTGATAAACACACTAGTAGACATGCCCATATTTTCATTGATTCTATCAACACCTATAGATGTGCCCGCTGCTATGTTGCACATCTATCAGGCATGTCTATAGTTGCTTTGTCTCCTTGTTGTGTCTCCTCATCACCCTTCGCTAAGTCATGAACACATCTAGATTCTCCTTGAATTCCTTCACTTTCTTCCTATATTTTGAGTCTGCCCACTTTGGCTTGTTTTTACCTTTCTTGACAGCATCCCTCAAGTCGTACCTCTACAAGACCTTGGGATCTCTCCCATGCATGTAAGCATGGCACCTCACTCAAACTCATGCCCACAAGGGTTGGGAAATTTTTGCCGTAGGGCTTCTATGATAGAATCCTTGGCTCTTTTGTCCTGCTAATTCCAAGGTTTAAAGATATCCTTAGGGAAGTGCATGATCACCAACCTCCTCATGTGGTTTATGATGCTCCTTCCATCTTTATCCTTTATAACTTTTCCAATGCAGTTCACGAAATAGTAGAGGTCCTCGGGCAAAACACAGTCTAAAGGATGTGGAGTGGAGGGAGTAGTAAATCCAAAGTGTGAAGTGGGAGTAGCGGAGATAGAGTGAGGGATGGAGCGAGCAAGTAGTAGCTGAGTGAGGGGTGCAAGAGTTGATGTGTCCTGTGAGAGGGGAAGGCAAGGGACCAGACTGGAACTGTGTCTTATGGACAAGGGGAGACCTAGAGTGCTAGGAGTGTGCAAACTTGTCTACATCTCCCATGCCACCACATCATCCTCAACCTTTACTACTCTTTCTAGACCTATGATATTGCCGCTTAAGTGATGATCCCTTGGAAGGGGCAAGAGGGGACGATTCTCGATTAGGAGAAGCTGTCGATGGGAGTGCAGGAGAGCGAACAATGCAAGTCCTCCGAGATAGAAGATAATGAAATATTTTTTCCTTTGCGTCCCTCATGGATACGGCAAAGGACTCGCGATGAAGCCATGGGATACTAGCAAAGGAGTCCCCCCAGGGGTGGTGCTCTGAGGAGTCAACTGAGTGGAATTAAAGTCCTTTGGAAAGTAGAGTCCATGAGCTCTCCTTTTACGAGGAGTCCCATGATCACTAAAAGTCCTCTCTCCAGATGTGCGACGTGAGACATGTCTTATTTAATGAGATTTGACAAACACAAACAGAAACAATAAAACAAACACAAATACAAAATTAAATAAGAAGTGGAAAAATATACTAAATACTTACATGTGAAAGAAAAATAAAATGAATAAATAAATACTTTAGAGAGGAATGGAGGAATTTTGGAATGAGAGGAACCAAGAATGGAAAGAGAGGACAGGTGGAATGAGAGAAAAGATGGAAGCACAGAAAGATGAAAATGCAAAAAAATGAAAAATGCAAAAGATAGAAACGCAAAAAAGTAGAAAAAAGGAAAGATGAAAATGCCAAAAGGCAAAAAATCAGAATGAGAGGAACAAGAAATGCAAATTGGGGACCGTGGAATGATAGAAAAGATGGAAAAGCAAAAAAATGAAAATACAAAAACACAAAAAAATGGAAAGACAAAAATACAAAAACACAAAGATGGAAATGGAGAAAGATGAAAACACGAAAAAATGGAAAAACAAAAATGCTAAAAGATAGAGACACAAAAAAGCAAAAAAAAAGAAAGATGAAAAAACGAAAAGGCAAAAAATTGGAATGAGAGGAATAAGGAATGGAAAGAGAGGACATGTGGAATGAGAGAAGGTGTGGAAAAGCGAAAAGACCGAAAGATGAAAAGATGAAAAATCCAAAACACAAAAAGCGAAAAGACCGAAAGACAGAAACGAAAAGACAAAAAAGCAAAAAAGTGGAAAAGCAGAAAACGTAGAAAGACAAAAAGACAAAAAGATAGAGATAACAAGAGAGGAATAAGAGGAAGAGAGGAGAAAAATAAGTAGGAGAGAAAGAGACGAGAGAAAGTGAAGAGGAGAAGAGGAATAAGAAGAGAGAATTAAGTAGGAGAGAAAGAGAGAAAGAGAACAGAGAAAGACAACTGAGAGAGAAAGTGAAGAGAAACAAGAAGGAGATGAATAAAAATAGGAGAAGAAGAAAGAGTAGGCCCGAGAGGAGAGAAAGAGAGAATAAGTAGAAGAAGAAGGGAGAAAGAAAGAAAAGGAAGAAGGAAGAAAGAAGGAGAAAGGAGAACCAGAGAAGAGAATAAGAAGAGGACAGTGAGAACTCGAGGGGTTCACCTCATAAAATTTTAGAGTTACTGTAAACACCATATTAGGGAATTTGGGAAAATCCCAAGTCCCATTTTGCAAAGATCTTAAAATGGGGGCATTATGAGCCCTTTCAAGCTTTTGTCAAAGCCCCCTCATGTGACCTGTCATTGCTCTTGAAGAGTAGATTCTAAATTAACAAACTCTACCAACTTTGAAGTTTTAATACTCAAGATATAGCAAAAAATAGATTGAAAAGAAAATTTCCAAAGTATTGGTATTTTCCCAAATTTTCTAATATGACGGTTAGTACCACATGCATTCAGAAGGAATTCAATTTTCTAAAAACATTTAACAGAATTACAATAACAAGAGGGGTTTTTTAATTCAACTTTAGAAAAAAAATCACTTAGTTCATCTGTAAATAGGGGTGTTTTTATTGAGAAGAAAATTTTATCTAAGGGCTTTTTTTCATATCCCTTGAACGCATGCGATATATAGGGTTTCTTGGTAGTGCACTCCCCAAGAGAGAGAGAGAGAGAGAGAGAGAGAGAGAGAGAGAGAGAGAGAGAGAGAGAGAGGAGTGAAAGAGAGGAAAGAGAGGAAAAAGAGAGAGACAAAAGAAAGAAAAAAAGTGAAAGAATGATAGGAAAGAAAGAGGAATAAGAAGAGAGGAGAAATAAGAGCAGGAAAGAAGATGAGAATGCGAAGATAATAAGGGTAGGAAGAGAGGAGAGAAAGAAGAAGCGAATAAGAAGGGAGTAAGTAGAAGGGAGAAAGAAATAAATGGAAGAAGGAAGAAAGAAGGAGAAAGAAGAAGAGAAGTGAATAAGAAGAGGAGAGTGAGAGAGAGAGAGAGAGAGAGGAGTGAAAGAGAAGAGGGAGAGAGAGTCAAGAGACAGAAAAAGAGAAGATGAAGAGGGCCAAAAGAAGAGAAATAATAAGAGGGAAATAAGAGGAAGAAGAAGACAAAAATAAGCAGGAGAGAAAGAGAGGAAGAGAGGAGAGAGGAGAGAGGAGAGAAAGAGTAGGAAGAGATGAGAGAAAGAGATACAAGAAAGAGTAGGAAGAGAGGAGAGAAAGAAGAGAATAAGCATGGAATAAGTAAAAGAAGAGAGAAGAGAAAGAAGAGAGGAGAGAAAGAAGAGAATAAGCATGGAATAAGTAAAAGAAGAAGGGAGAAAGAAAGAAAATGGAAAAGGAAGAAAGAAGGAGAAAAGAGGAGGAGAAGACAATAAGAAGAGGAGAGAGATAAATAGAGATAGAGAGAGAGAGAGAGAGTAAATGAATAGAGTAAGAGACGAGTAAAAGAATAATAAAGGCTAAAATAATAGAAAAAATAATAAGGGATGTGTAATAGAGGGAGAAGAGGGAGAATAGAAAAGATAAGAGAGGAATAAAAGAGAGAAGGAGAAAGAATGAGAGAGTGAGAGAAAGAAAGAGAGGAAAAGAGTTGAGATAAAGAGAGATTCTAAGAAAGAGAGGAAAGAGTTTAGAATGAGGGAAAGAAACAGAGAAAAGAGAAGAGGGAGGAAAAGAGATCAAAGGAGAAGAGGGGGGAAAAAAGAAAGAGAAGGAAGAAGGAGAATAAGAGAAGAGGAAGGAAAGAGAGCAAAAGAAAGAAGGAGAGAAAGAATGAGAGAAAGAGAGAAAGAGAGGAAAGAAGAGAGGAGGGAAATAAAGAAGGAGAGAGAGAGAGAGGAAGATAGAGAGGCAAAAGAGTGGAGACAAAAAGAGAGGAGGAAAAGAAAGGAGAGAAAGAAAGAGAAAGAAAGAGAGGAAAAGAGTGGAGAGAAAAAGAGAAAGACAGGAAAGAAGAGAGAAGGGAAACAAAGGAGAGAGATTGAGAGAAACAAAGAAATAATGAATGAAGAGAGCTCGGGGGGATCACTCATAAATATATAAGTATAGCACGTGTGTTCAAGAGAAGGAATTTTTTAAATCCCATTTTCATACATTTTTCACATATAGAAGGGTATCATATAAAGGGGGTATTCACAGATTGAATAGGAAAGCATCCATTTTATTGAAGGAAAGTTTACAGACAAGGGGTTCTACAAATAGACCTTGAATGCATGTGATATATAGGGTTTATACATAGTGAACCCCCTAAGGAAGAGAGCTGAAAAAACATAGGAGGGAAAGAAATCCCTAGAAGAGAGTGGAAGAAGAAGAGGGAAAGAGAAAAAGAGAGGAAAGAAGAGAGGAGGGAAAGAAATAGGCATTACAAGAAAATTGGACTCAAAAGGGGCCCTTTAGAGAGTTATTAAAATATTAGAGGCCTAGATAAGGGAATATGGAATCCATCAAGGAGATTATGCCATGTGGACTTGTCCCCAATTTTAGGAAAATTTCTATTTTTTCCCCAAAACACCCCAAAAAATGTAATTGGTGCTTCATAATAACATATTGCCCTTGGTAGGTTTGGCTTGCAATGTGCCATCATGCCTCCTTGTTTTCCACCCATTCAAACTAGCCCCCAACTAAAACTATGCTCAAGTTTTCTTTCCAGCTCAACCAAATTTTGACTTTCAAATAAACTCTCACTATTCACTCTCTTCCAAAACATTTCACCTCCTCCATACACTCCAAAAATGCATTACCGCCATCTTTGAGCACCTTATTTCAAAGTATCTCTATTCTACTCTTGATTAGTAATTTTCCCTCCTCTTTGTTCACGTTTTTCTTACACGTGCAAAAATCTCTCAAAGAAAACTTCCATCCTAGCTCTATTTAGACCTCTTCTCTCACACTTCGTTATCACTTCCATTCATTCATACATTGCTATTCTCTTCTTAGAAACCAAAGGTGCGACATGATTCTACTTGGAAGGAGTACAAAAAATAGGTGCTCTATCATTTTTTCCTTTTTCTCTGCCTTAGTGGAGTGTAGAGAATCAACTTCAAAAAAAAGAAGACATAGTTTCAAGGTAATGAAGTGATTTTGCATTGAAAGTTCTCTTTATTACGTTTTTGTGTCATAGTTCATCTATATGTTTGTTGCAAAAGGTATAGAGGAGGAGAAGATAGAGATGGATGATATTAGATCCATAAGATTATTTTGACATTTGTTTCTTATCTGGTATCGGAGGGATAAAGAGAGAGAGAGAGAGAGAGAGAGAGATTATATTCTGATTTTTTCCTTTCTTTTTGTTTGAGGGGGATAAGAGGGGAAGTGGCAAAAAGGGGGGGAGGGAGAGAGGGAGAGAGAGAGAGAGAGAGAGAGAGAGAGAGAGAGAGATCAAAGTAAGCTATATACTTTGAAATAATATTTTGTTTATTTGTGTGAGGGTGTAGGTTAAAGGAGAGAGGGGGAGGGAGACATAACAAAGAGGGAGATAAAGAGAGGGGAGGGAGAGAGAGGGGGGGAGATGGGAGAGGGGAAAAGAGCCAAAGAGAGAGAGAGAGAGAGAGAGAGAGAGAGAGAGAGAGAGAGAGAGAATTGTGAGGAATGATTACTATGTTTGTTTATGCATGGAATGAGAGAGCAGAGAGCTATTGTTAATCGTAAGACACAAACAAGGACTATCGATATGGAGAATGATAGATATCAAGGTAAGTTACAATTTGTTATACTAAAGAACATCAAGGATGAGCATGGGGAGTGGATTCCTTATCTCTACAGAAAATATTCATGGATAACAATGAAACCCACTAATCATGGGTGCTATAAACTGGCTCAAAAGGATGCAATGGACATATCCAAACATTGGAAGGGGAGGATAATGGATTTTGAGATGTCTCCTAGAAGCAAAACATCAACGTGGGTATATATTCAACACATCTTTACCCACATAGACATATATGTGCATTCACATGCAGGCCTTCCATATGGCAGGCCCAATTATAAGTATTCCAAAGTGTACTAGTGTCATGCTTCAAAGTTTTTGCATTTTTTTGGTGTCTGTCTTATGGCTTGCATTTATTTTATAGATTTGTATCCATCTACTTATAAATAGTGGGAGCCTGTTACATGCATTACTCGAGTGTTGCATGTGCTCCATTGCCAAGACTAGGAGTCTTTCAGTACGAAGGTCGCACACCATCAAAATTGAAGAGGGACGGGACCTCCTTTTATGACTCTGTTCATAGTTCTAGATCAAGAAGGCTAGTATGGAAGATTAAATCGATTCCCTTTCCTTCTTTTAAAAGTCCAGAGTGGTCACTTCCAAGCATAGAGATCCATGAATCACATAGAAATAGAATGTCCAATGATGTGAGAAATTATATGAAGCCAACTACTGGTGGAAGAAATGCTAAGCTGAGTTGATTTCTTCCATTCCCATCTTTTGTTTATTTCTTTGCTGGTTGTAGGAAATTGAGAAAATCAAAGATAACATATACTTGCAAGAGCTTAGAACAGGATTGGCTATCTGAATTATTTGACAATGGATGGACAATGAGAACATGTCATAAAGAAGATTTGGTACAATGTCAACTTAACACTTTGGATGTGACATTTTGGTAAGAACATCTCGTAATTCTTGTTTGTATAAAACATGATAATGTTACAAGATAGTATGTATTGACAGATTTTAATTTTTGTAGGTATTTCATTGGAAGGCAAAATCTTTGCATGTCTTTCACATATAGAAGTTCTAGATGGAAAAATCTACAATGAGACGTAGTGGATGATGATTTGCATAATGGGACTGATAGTCCCATTGTTGAAGTATTTATTTCTCAGCAAGGACAGACTGATGTAATATTGGAATTGGAAGAGGAGTACACCTGACCTAAAATTTCCCCCCCAATAAAAACACCCCTCTTTGCTTAGAAACTAAGTGATTTTTTCCTAACATTGAATTAAAAAACCCCTCTTGTTATTGTAACCCTGTTAATTTTTTTCAAAAATGTTAATTAAAATACACCTCCTTTTGAATGCAGGTGGTATACTAAAAATTTTGTGAGGTGAACCCCCCGAGATAAAGATAGGGAGAGAAATGGAGGGAGAGATACAAAGAGGGAGAGGGAGAGAGGGAGAGGGAGAGGAAGAGGGAAAGATGGAGATACACAAAGAGGGAGATGGAGAGAGGGAGACAGAGAGAGAGGGAGAGAGAGAGGGAGAGGGAGAGGGAGAGGGAGAGGCAAGGGTTCATAAAGAAAAGGAGAGAAATGGAGGGATAGAGGTAGAAAGAGATGGAGACAGAGAAAGGGTGAGGGAGAGATGGAGATAGACAGAGAGGGAGAGGGACGACGGAGAGGGAGAGATGGAGATAGACAGAGAGGGAGAGGGGGATAGGGAGAGGGAGAGGGAGATAAAAAGAGAGAGAGAGAGAGAGAGAGAGAGAGAGAGAGGGAGAGAGGGAGAGGAACAGGTTCATAAAGACAGGGAGAGAAGGGGAGAAACAGAGGGAGCGGGAGAGATGGAGACAGACAGAGAAGGAGAGGGGGAGAGGGAGATAGAAAGAGAGGGAGAGAGAGATGGATAGAAAGAGAGGGAGAGGGAGAGGGAGACAGAAAGAGAAGGAGATGGAGAGAGTGAGAGTGAGAGGGAGAGATGGAGATGGAGATGGAGATGGAATAGGTGGGGGGGGATAATTTTTATTGTTTTTATTTTTAAGGAAATGGTCCCTTTATATAAAGAGCTGATGATCTTTACTAATATCACAAATTGCATGTAATGTTTAGAAAAACAAAGTTATTCTAAGTACGTCAGAATAAACTATATCATATGCATGTCACTACTATGAGCGATAGATTGATGCTAGTAAAAATGTGGCTCCTTGAGGCGTGGTTTGAGATGTGGATTGAGGGCATCTCCATCCCATAAGCAATATGGGAGAATTGGGTGCCTTGGATATATTAGCAGATTCAACCCTCTCTCTCTCATCCCTCCCGGGATCTTTTGGGGGAAAGAGAGAGCTATGCGTGATTATGGGACAAGGACCCCCACCTAGTGCATCCCCTGCCTAGACCCCACCATAGGTAATTACGTATGTTGAAAGGCTCGTAAATGAGCATCAAATGAGAATATCAAGGGACTTCAACCACGTCTTTCAATTCAATGTGAACATCACTTCAAAATCTGGAAAGGTTATAGCATACAGAGGTGTTTCAGATGAGGACTTTTTACTTGATGAATCAAGTTGGGATAAGCCCGAAGTATTCTTTATCGATGAGGTTTCTTCCAATGATACTCGCAATTCATCGATAGAATACTATATAACACCATTAGTAGAGTTGGAATTTGCAATATTGTAATTTTTGTCAATAAAGATAACAAGATACTTTTAATTTTAAATTTTAATTGTGTTATGCATAGTCAATGGAGTATAAGGTATAAAAAAATTGAACCTCAAATGAGAACGAAAAACCAAAATAATTCAATTGGTCAGTGGAGGCACTAGCTTGACTAAATATTTATCCATGCAGTTTCGCAAGGAATTTAACGAAAGAAAAGTATGGAATTTAACGAAAGAAAAGTATGGTAAGAAGGTATGGAACATTTTTGCACATAAAATTGACACTCAAGGTAATAAAACAATTTTAGATGTTTTTTCATTCAAAGAAAATATAGCTTATCAAAGACGTCGATCTGCACTATAAAGCAAAAAATAATAAACTAAAGAGGTTAAAAAGACGAGATGTGCCCATTTTCACTCTGTTCACACCAGGTCCCAGGATGTCGAGGCCAGCGTTTATATCTGTCAGAGCAATGGTGTTCATCTTCACTCAGTTCACACTGGAAAGGGACTGACAAGATCAATGGCAGCCTGAATGTGTGTATGAACGACCTGAAGAGGCTCAGAGACGAACCAGGTGGCAGGAACTACTATAAAAGCCTCGCCTCACCTTATTGTCCTCTGAAATATCGTCAAACTGCCTGCCTGCCTGTGAGCTACCGACTGCTGAGATCTTGCGCCAGTTTCCCATGGTTGGTTGCAAGCACAATGTGTAGTAAAATAGGTAGATTGTGGCCTCGCACATTGTGTAACGTATGAATGTGGTTTATTTTGCCAGGCCGCCATGAAATTTCTGTCGTTCGGAGGCTACAAACAGGAGTTTGTTGTATGGCGCGAGAGCGACAAGCCTCTCTCGGTTAGCGAAAAGATTCCAGGGCAGCCAGCTGCCACCTTTAGCGCGGAGCGCGTTCCCAACGTGGAGCAAACTGTGTGGTGGCTCTTGAATACAGCAAACCAGAAGTACTGTAAGCGCAACGCGAGCGACGAGAAGGTATACGCGAGTGTGTCTGCAAGCGAGCTGGATCGGACGGACAAGGATTGCATGTTTGAGGAAGTGACAGTCCCCGGGGCCAAAGACAAGGTAGCATTGAAGTGCTGGGGCAACGACAAGTTTTGGAAGGCCGATTTCGAAAATGCCCTCAAGTCTGATGCTCCGGATCTCCACCTTCCACAAACTCACTTTGCCCTCCGAGTAATCGAAGTTCCTAAATAAGTCTACTGTCGTTCTAATAAGTCTACTGTCTCCGAGTCACCTTGCTCGTGTAGCATCCTCAGTAAGAAGGTGTCATTCCATCTAGTCTAATCTATCCCGTTTGTTTAAACAAGCTAGTGCGCATGTTATCGGTCAATGAATGGTGCTCATGCCCACATGGGCAAGCTTAAACTCCTCTCTCTCTCTCTCTCTCTCTCTCTCTCTCTCTCTCTCTCTTTCCCTCTCCCGCTCTCTCCTCTTCCTTTAGATATGGAAAACAACATGCTTTGTCCTTAGATATGGGAAACGAACGAAAATAAATATTTTACCTAGGAATCTCTCTCGGAAAAGATGGCTATAACTCCATTAATATAGCATTACATTAGCATAGGATAAATCTTATTCAACCGCATGGGTAATCGACTTTTTAATTTTCAAAAGAGAATCACTTTGCTTCAAACAACAAAGACATTATATTTTCACATGATACTATTCCATCGATTTTTCCTCTGTGAGTTTCACAATCTTATCACTACGCCTTTGTACTCAATTGACCTATGTATCCATCCACTAACCTCCACTCATGAGACTAGGAAGATGCATCTTACGAGAGTATTGAGAAAACATTAATCATCTAATCGACTCTCTAGGGCGAGTTTTCCTACTATCAGATTCTACAACCAAATTTCAAATTAATACCAATTTGCACAACTATTAGAGGGAGATTATTTACATCTTGTGTTATATAGTGGGTTATGTTAGAAATCCCTTTAGGGAGGATTTGGTTCCATAGTAATTAGATATGGTGAGTATGTAGCCCATGTTAGCATTTGTAAGTATATCACCCTATCTTATCCCGTTTACTCAGTCATGACTTTGATTCTTAGAATTTATTAAAGATTTTAGAATTCTCTCTAACAAAGTGAACCCATTGATGAAATTCAAGAAAACACCCATTTCATTAAATTTGGACTCGTTTCTCATTTTGGACCTTGCTCAAAAATCCTTCCAAGGTGAAAAGTTTACTTTTTGAAAATGTCCTTCCCACTCCAAAAGTTTATCTTGTGGCACCATCCTTTCCACATGAAAAATCTATTTACTTAGGATTTTATTTTACACTAATATTGAAAAACTATGAAACATAATTTATACTTTAGTCGATATGTAAAAAATCCTAGTCTAAACTTTAAAAAATTAATGTTTTTCTTAACTTATTCATAATTCAAATAAACAAAAATCATGGAAAACCAAATAAAATCTTTCAATAAAAATAAAATAACAAACAAGTAACAAAAGGATGCATAATCCACGTATCTTCTACTTTTTTTCTTTTTCCTCCAATTTTCCCATTTTTTTCTCTGTTTTTCCTTTCTTTTCTCCTTCCTTTTTTCTCCATAGATGAGAGCCTCTTTGAATTCAAAGTTCAATGTAAAGAACAATGGCATTGACAAGATGCAAAAATTTTAAACATTTGAATAGAGAAGAAACATGGAAGACTCTTTCATGTAGGAAGAGCTATGTTTGTAGTTTCACATTATCATATGTTTATAAAGCAATGTTATACTCATTGAGTCATTATACAAACTAGTCTAATGCTTGAGGTGACAAATACGACCCATGAACTTTCTAATTATTAAATTTCAACTTAATAATAATTGCATGAATTTCGACTGACGCTCTAGTAGACGAGTACTAATGATTGGCCCGAGGGGGCCACTATTAAAAACAAAATATAGCACGTATGATCAATGTGTATGAAAAGATTATAACCTATATACATCCCTTTTGTAAATTTTGAGATGATTAAAGTATCCCTTATGTATGAAAATATCCACTTTTGGATTTAAAAAACCCTTATGTATGTATATTTCATGTAACTCCTTAAAAATATTAAACCCCTTCTGTTGATCGCACGTGCTATCTTACATATTTCTCAATGACCCCCCTCTAGGACGATTGGCTACACAATGATAAAATTCCACCTTTACAATGATTGAACTTACAAATGTCTGATCATGACACTTGCCTATAATAAGATCCAATTTGGTCGTCAACCTATTATCTCAGCAAGCATCGGGGTGACATCTACAATAACTCTCATCTAACCACACTAGTACCTCATCTTTATTGTTGCATGAATGGTTTTGGAATACGACATGAAATGATGGCTACATTGTGCTTATTGCTTCCTTAGTTCTTCAACCACTTGCTTGTTTTGTCATATACCACAGAATCAACTGTAATATGAAGCTCTTATCGTGGTGATTATGTCTCTTTTTACATCCTCCTTTGCAAGCATCCTTTAAAATCTTATATACTTGATTCCAATATTCTTTTTTTCCTTTTACCAAATAGTGCTTGATTTGTTTCTTGGGTTTCTTGCCTTTAGTTTCCAAGCCACTATGATTATTTTTGTGGGTTGCTTTGAAACTTTGGTTCATGGTTTTGGATCCATTCCTTTTTTATACAATTAGTATACAATGTGATATATTACACATATTCTTTGTGTGGCCTTTGGGCTCATACCATACCACTGTAAATGTTGTAGTTCTCCCATGATCATCCCTCTACACATCCACTACTTTTACCACCCAAAACTTCACATTGTCATATTCATCATCTAATGGCCGAACTGAAATGAAACAATTGACTTCTATATCTACTTTTAGCATGAACTCTCTCTTTCGTCTAGATGGTCCATATGGAAGTGGTGGTTTGAATTCATTTCCAAAGTCCGAACATGGATGCAAGTCATTACCAACATCTAGCCAAAACAAACTGCATTCTTTCTCAACATTCTCTTTTCTTATTTTCTCAATGTATTCTATAAATTCTTGTGTCTTTAAAATTAGTAATGCAATGCATTCCTACCAAGAAGTGTATTTTACTATCATTTTTCTTTTTGTATGCAATAAAAGATTGTAAACAATCTATTTCATACTGAGGTTTATCGAATGGATTCTTGTATATAAGCCCATTTTGGATGCATTTACATACTCAAATTGAAGTTAGGACACTATAAGGATCTTTAGTTTTCCATTTTGTATTAAGAGATTAGTGTTTCCACTGCATTACTGTGGTTTTAATCCTTTAGAAAAAGGAAAAAGTAATGACGTTGATTGGCGCTATGACCTTTCAGAGCATCACCACTCTTTTGTAGGAAAGGTGGAATAAAGGTTCATTACAAGATAGGATCATAGGGCACGTAGTAGGCCCATTATAAGATAGACCAAGCCTCATACAAGGCGGGAAATAAATAAATGTCCAACCTATAACTTCATATGGATCCTAACTAGAAGACAAAATCTTTATGATTATCTACTAAGTAACTTCATGATTGTTACTAATTAATCTTAATTATTTATGAATTTTGAAGTACATAAATTGTTGAGATATTGAGCTCCACTCGTGATATGCCATGGTGACCATTGTGCATTTATGTCACCGACTTGTTAGCTGCAGATGCGGTTGGTAAACCGTCCATGAATAATAGCTGGATGACAGCTATCTTTGTGTACTCTAGTTAGTGGCTCAGTTAGTATGCCACCTAGGTTAGCTGAGTTTGGTTTGAGACCCACATATAGGGTTCATCTATTCCTTTTGTACTAAGAGAGAGTTCTTTTGGCTTACACAAGTAAGAAGAGGAAAAGTGTTTTTAGCCTCCACCTTTGTGTGTATTCCCCCATTGTGTATGTGAGAAAGCTGCAAGTGAGACTCCTTACCTCTCTCCCCCTCTCTTCACATAAATTAAATAGTTTGTATATGACAATTCAAGAGTCATTGTTATCAACATAGAGGTGGTGTAAATCTACATCTTTTGTTGAAAATGACGCATAAGAGATATGCTCTTATGATTTCATAGTCATGAGACTCGGTTATGTAACATTTTGAGATGGATCAAGTCTGTTTAAAATGATATATAATATGAGTGCAACCCTGTCAGGGATCGTGATAACTAGCGATTTAGAAAGTACGTTTTTAAAATAAAAATATGTACTTTTGGATTAAAAAATGCGGCCTAATGCCCTAAACGGCCAAAAATGTGGTTCTTTACACCGGCTGTCGACCGGGAGCATACCACACGGCTTGTAATGTTATCATGCAGTACCTATAAGGTTCAGAACACCACGTGGTATCTAGCCATACCAAGTGGTATGAGCTACCTCGCACAGTCCTGCATCACGGTCCTACATCAATACCATGTGGGTTCTTTTAGGTTTACAAGAGACACCACATGGTAACCCACTGATACCACGTGGTGTATGTCATATCGGCATGTGTGTCATCATGGATTTTCCATTTCAAAATGATATGCAATCGTGACTGTTGACACACTGCCGCGTGGTGAGGGTAGGTACCATACGCTGTAGCTACAAAGTCTTATAGCCACGTAATGACCCGCCTTGCTTGGTCAGATTCACCTCGCCCTGGCTGACTGTCAATAGGCTGTTTGAGAGAGGAAAGAGAGAGAGAGAGAGAGATGTGGGGAGGGAGAGAGAGGAAAAGAGAGGGAGGGAGAGTAAACGAGAGGGAGGGAGAGTAAAAGAGAGAGAGAGAGAGTAAAAGAGAGAGATGAAAATTGAGAGAGGGAGAGTAAAAGAGAGATATGGAAAGAGAGAGAGGGAGGGATGCCTATTTATGTATCAGTGAGGCTAGGAGATGATCCACTTCAGCAGATAGGATTCACCTCGCCTTGATTGATCTTTGTAATAGAAAAGATTGAAGCTGCGTGGTGGCTCGCATCTGCTAGTCAATTCTCCCCTCTTCAATCTTCTCATATATCATATCTATCTATGTGCATAGGTGTCAGTAGAGATGGCTTTTATTTGGATGATGGCCCGCTTTTGCCGGTTGATTCATCCCGATAAAATTCTTCCCAACTAGATGTGTGATTGCCAAAGCTAATCTAGATCATCTTGGTTATGTGATGCTGTTATATGTTTCTTATTCTTGCCTCCACTAGTTGATAGATTGACACTTGATAGTAACTTTATGAAATTTGCTCTATAATAGTAGATCACGTAGTGATTGCTATAGTAATGGATTATGTCCTGAGCTATGAATTACTTGATCTAACATACCATTTCCTTGGAAAGTTAATAGTTTATTCTAAGGATCGAAAGTCATGTGAAAGTTATTTAGAAATGTTAATGATGTTGCATGTTGCATGTTGCTTTTTAGCGGTTAAGTTTACACCAGCATTGAAAATTTGCATGTGCATTTCGGGTATTCTTTATTTTGAAGTTTGAGCACTTACAAAATGATTGTTGGATGCACTAGATCACTACACACCCATCCTTGATAGCAACACAAGAGCAGTTGAAGACTGAGATTATGATGCTTGTTCGTAAGAAAATGATCAAATACTTGATAGGATTGAGTGATGAAGAAATTCGTGCCCATGTGAGCTCAAAATTTTTATGCGATCAAATAATATCCCAAATATTTGACCTTATGTATATGAGCTTGCCCAGTCATGGTTGAATGCGTGGTCGGATGTTAAAGTGATAGTTGATCAATTTGTCCCTCGAGTATTTGGACATCTAGTAGGACAATGGGAATTATATGCAAAGGTGAGAAATGTAGCCTTTCCTGTCAATGGAGAGATTAAGCTTGCACTCTAGAGGAATGAATGGAAGGCATCACAGATTATAGAAAAAATGCAAAGAAGAAAGGGTCTATTGGAAAGGCAATAGCTAGTGCCATGGTCCGTATGACCGACAGGCTCTAGTGGGTTACAAGAAAATGCCAATCCAGCCCAAGCTAAAGGGAGAGCACATATAGAACTATGTACTACATTTGGCAACATGTGCTTCCACACAGTACACTTTCAATTGCAAGTGTTGACCTTTCACGAACCGGTGGGCAAGGGAGGAGAAGGGAAGGTATTCAAGATACAGGTTGTGGGTGTCCCAGGTCTTAGGCCAACATCGTGGTATGCTGGCAAGAAGAGTGATAGAGAAGATGCCCATGCTCATCTGGCACTAAATAATGAGCTAACGATGACGAGTATTGGGGTACTCACACACCCAAGAGCTCTGGGCCATCTCCATTTTTCAATGGTAGAAGTGTGCACGATATGTTGATGTGTCTCTCACAATGTTGCGGGACATATGTGAGATGGGTTAAGATCACACATCCCAAAGAAGAACCTCGCTTTGACTAGAACTCTCAAGTGACCAGGTTGCAAGCAAGGTTGTTCTATCACCATGGATTGTCCATTGCTACTACTATTGCTAGTGGTTTGAAAGCAATTCACAAACAAAGATATGCGCACACTGATATGCTCTTATGATTTCAGAGTCACGTAAGATTTTGAGATGGATCAAGTCTATTTAAAATTATATATAATATGACTGCAACCCTATCAGCGATTGTGATAAGTGGGATTTAAAAAGTACATTTTAAAAAATAAAAATACATAGTTTTGGATTAAAAAACATGGCCTAATGCCCTAAATGGCCAAAAATGAGGTTCTTTACACTGGCTATCAACCAGGAGCATACCATGTGGTTTGTACTGTTATCGCGTGGTATAAGGTTTAGAACACCACGTGGTATCTAGCCATACCAACAAGCAGTATGAGCTACCTCGCACGGTTTCGCATCAATACCACGTGGGTTTTTTTAGAGTTATAGGAGACACTGCATGGTAACCCACCAATAGTGCATGGTGTATGTCATAGTGGCACGTATTTCATTGTGGATCATCCATTTCAGAACAATATGCAATCGTGACTGCTACCACACTACATGGTGAGGGTAGGTACCGTGCAGTGTAGGTGCAAAATCTTATAAAAAGACCTTGCCCCCAACACTACCCCCCTACGCATACTTGTTGCTTTCTCTCATAGTTCCTCTTGAGTCTTTGGGTGAGTTCTTCTGTAGCTTGTGGTGTCGGTCAGTCAGGCCAGGTAATGACCTACCTTGGCCAATCAAATTCACCTCACCCTAGCTGACTATCAATAGGTTGTTTGAGAGAGGGAAAGAGAGAGAGAGAGAGAGAGATGTGGGGAGGGAGAGACAGGAAAAGAGAGGGAGGGAGATTAAAAGAGAGGGAGGGAGAGTAAAAGTTCATCTCTCTTTCACTCTCCCTCTCCACTACCTGATACATTGACACTTGATAGTGACTGTATGGAATTGGATCTATAATAGTAGATCACATAGCGATTGCTGTAGTAATGGATTATGTCTTGAGCTACAAATTACTTGACGTAACATACCATTTCCTTGGAAAGTTATTAGTTTATTCTAAGGATCGAAAGTCATGTGAAAGTTATTTAGAAATGTTAATGTTGTTGCATGTTGATTTTGAGTGGTTAAGTTTATACTAGCATTGCAAATTTGCCCACGTATTTTGGGTGTTCTTTATTTTGAAGTTTGAGCACTTACAAAATGATTCATGGATGCACTAGATGACTACACACCCATCCTTGATGGCAACACAAGAGTAGTTGAAGAATGAGATTCTGATGCTTATTCGTAAGACAATGATGAAACACTTGATAGGATTGAGTGATGAAGAAATTTGTGCCCATGTGAGCTCAAAATTTCTACGTGATCAAATGGTATCCCAAATATTTGACCTTATGTATGTACATGAGCTTGCCCAGTCATGGTCGAATGGCATGGTCGGATGTTAAAGTGATAGTTGATCAATTTGTCCCTCGAGTATTTGGAAATCCAATAGGACAATGGGAATTATATGCAAAGGTGAGAAATGTAGCCTTGCCTATCAATGGAGAGAATTAGCTCGCACTCTAGACAAATGAATGGAAGGCATCACAAATTTCTAATCATATAAAAAATGTAGAGGAGAAAGGGTCTATTGGAAAGGCGACAGCTAGTGCCCTGGTCCATATGACTTAGATGGCTAGTGGATTACAAGAAAATGCCAATCCATCCCAAGCTAAAGGGAGAGCACATATAGAACTCTGAACTATGTACTGCATTTGTTGACACCTGCTCCCACATAGTACACTTTTTATTGCAAGCCTTGACCTTGCATGCACCGGTGGACAAGGGAGGAGAAGGGAAGGTATTCAGGATACAAGTTGTGGGTGTCCCAGGTCTTAAGCCAACATCGTGGTATGATGGCAAGAAGAGTGATAGAGAAGATGCCCATGCTATTTTTGGCATCTTGGAAGGTAGGGTGAAAGATTTTAGAACCAAGGAGGGGATGAAATCAATAAAGGAAATATTGGTTCAACATGTATACATGCATAGAGAGCTTGTGTTGTGAGCGAATTAATCATCCACAACATAGAGCAAATTGTAAGTGACTTCATTGAGAACTTGTATTTCATAATCTGAGAATTTCTTGAACCTCAATGTATTTATGTTTATTTTCATATATATATCCTTCATCTTATGAGTAGTGGCAGCCTACTGAATGCATTTTAGGATTCATGTATGTGTTACATGGGTCCACAGGGGAGTTGCAATATCAAGCTATATCGGCAGCACAATTAGCTTAGTCAGGAGACTTTTTCTATGATCATTTTTACCAACTATTGGATAAAGCCAACACACATGGTGTGTTGAAGAGACTAGCTCTCCCAGCATGGAATACCATGATTGGACAATTCCTCGTGATGCTTAATAGAGTCATAGAGAGCCAGGTTGTTTTTGAAAGTACAACAATCCTTACGGCCATGGATTGCTAGTAGAATTAACAAAATAACTATTTGAATGCCAATAACAGTCTTTGTAGATCTATTCAATAAATTATCTATCAAGATTTGCAAGACGATACTCACTTATAATGCAAATAGTGCTAAAAGAATTCCTGACTTCTTGGATTATGGTTGGGACATAATAACATCCAACCAAGTATACTGTGAGGTTGTGCACAACTCCATTAAATTTAAGTGCCACTCAAAATTTCATATTAACCTTTTACTATAAATGCAGTAGAATGATTGGGAACCAATTGGTTCCAATGGATCAAGATTTGAACTCTTTTGTTTTTGAGAATGAAGCATTGGATATTACCATTAACGAGAATGATAATTTCTTGGGAATTATATCACTCAGACAATGATGCACACTCGGTCAATTACGCCAGGACATTCAGGTGGAGACAGAGGGAAGTGTTGCAGAAAGATTCTTAGTCATTATGAATGACAAGAAGGTAAACCAAGAGTTGAATACAACTCAATGATTTTTATTTATTCTTGAATGAATCATTGATTAACACTACATGTTGATAGGTATTATAGCGAAGGGAAAGGAGAATTCTGTGTAGAGATATCCCAAATGGGATTATTGAGAGAATTTAAAACTCATGGTTATAAATACTGTATTAATACAGCACATAGGTACGAATTCATGATTACAGATATTGTATTAATACATGATTACAGACAATGTATTCGAAATTCATGATTACAGATACTATATTAATACAACACATAGGTACGAAATGATTTTGTACATAGTATACAATTGTGAGGCAACTGATAAAAATTATACATTAAAATGTCCAAAAAATTGATGATTCTCAGACAATCACTATCGTTCAAGTGATGGTGGATGTTAGGAAGAGTTGGCATCCAATGCCTAGGATGATCCTATGAAGAAGGTTGATCAAGGAGCTTTTATTGTGCCTTTTCCTCATCCTACCATCTTCTCTTCCATGTTCTGATCTCGCCTTCACTCTAGTAGTTGAACCTTTCTAGGCTTGTATTGTTGGAGTCAAAGAAGCTCTACAATAGTTTTGGCTCTAAAGTTATAGCCATAATCAACATTGTAAAATTTTTTTAAATCATTTTCAAACAACAATCGAGAATCATTTTCTCTGGTATTGTAATAATGTCATTAAAAGTTTGGAATAGATACATCTATATTCATGAGTCAACTCTCTCTCTCTCTCTCTCTCTCTCTCTCTCTCTCTGTCTCTCTCTCTCTTTCTCTCTCTCTCTCCCTCTCTCTCTCACTCTTGCTCTTGTTGTATGGATTACAAACCAGAGTCTCATATATAGATGAATTTCATCAAACATCAGTATGCATTACAAACTCACATAGGAGGCTCTCAAGTAGTTAAAGGACTCTTAGGTCCAAGCTCAGTAGATGGATGGGGAAGGGGCTGACGATTCTCATGTTTAGGCTCAGTAATTTGAGGGGCTAGATGAGGTTCCTCATGTCCAAGTTCAATAGTTAGAGGAGTAAGTTCAGTGGATGGTGGAGGCATCTAAGGTTGGGCTTTAGGGTCCTTTAGTCCTATCAACGGGTCCTCATCCTGCTCTCAAGTGAGGTCCTCCATCAATTTTGATCTTTGTCCCTGATCTAATTTCATAGAGCTTTCCTCCTCCCTGCTTTTCTCTTGTGGTAATGAGGAGGCATATTGAAGGAGATCTGCGATCATCCTAGCTTTGAAATTTAACACAAATTGATCATCATAGCTTTCTTCTGTCATTTGCAGAAACGTAAACAGAACTTTAGTTTCAAGTTCTGTGTTAAGATTAATGTTATGTATAAATTTCAAATGCATTAATAATGGTTCTTATAGGACCCACTGTATCCTTTGATAAATAAGCCTCCAAAATGTACTTGGTGTTTATAAGGACCCTCCATCCACAAGAGTGGGCATCATATTTTTGTGGTGTCTGTGAACCATCCGGTCACTTGTAACTATTTTAATTAATTTTAAAAAAGTACTGAGAGGGAAAGGATTTTATGTCTTACATCCAAGTGCAACGGTTCAGTTGCACCCAACTTAGATGAATTTTTTTGCAAAAATCGATTGCAAAAAATAGTCTTTTCAAACCACTGTAAGTTGCATATGTGAGTGTGAACAACTTTCTACAAAATAAATAATTTGCTATTTTGAAAATCGCGGTACTTATTTAATGCATTGCAAGTTCACTTACAGATCGATCTCTTAATGAGTATGTGTAAATGAATTGAAGCAGAAGCATACTTTTGATGGCAGATGTATCATAGCTAAACTCCAAAGTCGACTTCATTTGACAAATGATGTAAAGATTAGAATTTGTGGATTGAATTGAGCTCCTTATGTAATGTACTTACTGATCAATTACTCTAAATGGTAAGGGATGACAATTAGGGTCACAAATTTAAAATTGCAATATATGAACCACTTCAGAAGCTAGTCCATTGGCTCCCTAGGGTCCCTCATTTTTAAGGAGATAGCTGGGTCCATGATATGTACCATACCTTGAATCTCATGTAATTTTTTTTTGAGGAAGCTACAAATCAACAGAGGAATTCATGATAGTGTTCAAAATAAGTAGTTGTCTAAATTGATATATAAAAAGAAAACCCTACTTGAGTCCTCTAAGGATAATTCTATCGATAACTTATCTTGCTCTATCTTTGATTGCTTTGAGACAATCTTCTATTAGGGTAAACTCTCTCATTGACTCTGCATTTGCAAAACTTATCCTTACAGCAGGTCCCAGTGTAGTTAGATGCTCGAGAACATGTAGCTCTAGCTTTGGTCCATCTAGATTAGTGAATGAGGTATGAAGATGCCTGGTGTCCTGATATTTTATCCTTTGCACCTTCTCAAAGGCTATTTTTGCTCTTATTTTTATTCCATGAGTCAATTGAGTCCCTTCCTCTACAGTCACCTCATCTTGTTTTTGTGTTTGAGCAGGTGGTATCAGGAAAATGTCTCTCATCTTCATGTCTATCATATATGTAGAATTCAAGAGATCTCCATCTAACCATCTTTAAAGTGGTGATATCTTTTTCCATGATTGTCACCCTATGGATGTGGACTGCAAGAAGAAATGTATTCTAAAAAAACTCTATATTGGGAAAGTCCTTGGTAGCCACCTGCAATGCCCAAATAGCTATTCTTTGCCACCGGTATCCAAGGCCCACAAAGTTCATATCATCACAAACTTGCCTAACAAGCCTTTGAAAAGGAGCCTTGGGAATACACAGTCTCGTGGCTTTCTGGGCCCTTCTTAGCTCCATTAGAACACTAACCTTTTTTGTAAATATTTTCTTTTTTGCTTGTTTGAGAAGATGCATTGGCTTTCCTTTTCTTGGATGTGAATCCTGTCCTCTTGATGTTGCCAATTTTACTATGGGTGCCATCTTCTTGGTAGTAGCCTTCATCCTTGCCATTGTAATTGATGCTAAACTACACTTAAGATCATAAAACATAAGCCCTAAGTCCTCTCTCTCTCTCTCTCATGAAAGGCATGACTGAACACAGTGCAAGCATGAACATAACACATTTCTTTATCAAGGGTTGTGTAGCTTTCTATCCTCTCTATACTTTGATGCAACTATTGACAGATAGCATGGAGTAAACTCTGCAATCAGTATAGCATTATTCATTTATCAAAGTCAACATGCTTGGGCCAACGACAAATACTTGGGCATTTGTGGATGCTAGGCTAGAGCTGCAATGCTTCCCCAGCATCCTCACCCAACAATACTATCATGCTAGTTGGTGTTGGTTCATCCTACAAGGGGAAGTCCTTTAATGGAATGTTATATCACTGAAGATACCACTTGTTCTGCTCTGCTCTGAGAGACAAACAGAGAAAATGCTAGATATGCTTAATTTGAGGATCATCAGATATCACTGCCTATCATGTCTAAGGAAGACTAGAAAGAAACCTTAAAAAGGGTTTATATACACATTAAAAACTTGTTTTGAGGTTTCATACAATACAATGATTTGTCTCATCCATGTGCAAGTTTGAATCTTGCCATGGGCAAGTCAGAGAAGATCTGCAGGGTCCTCTAGGGCCAGCTCATGCACAGTGAAGTAAGGGCCAACCAAGGTAGAAAAGGGTCATAGAAAAGCCAACATCCAAGCTCTGTTTGTCTGTCTCTCTGTTTGTATGTCTCTCTCCCTCTCTCTGTCTAACTCTCAATTCTTTCCTTCTCTCTACTATCTCTCAATTCTTTCCCTCTCTCTATCTCTTTGTCTCTCAGTTCTCTCCCCCCCCTCTCTCTCTCTCTCCCTCTCTCTCTCTCTCTTAGTTCTACTTGTTCAAGTTTGAATTTCTCCATGGGCAAGTCGGAGAAGATCTACATGGTCGTCTAGGGGTGATCTCATGCAGAATAAGGCTAGGGCCAATCAAGGCAGAAAAGGGGCATATAAAAAGGATGGATAGACCAAAATTTGACCCAAAAGGTCCCTATAACTAGCAGTTCTAAGCCACTCTTATGTAACATGCATTCTAAGGAGGTAGCACATACAATCCCCCCCTCTCTCTCTCTCTCTATATATATATATATCTATCTTTGTCTATCTGTCTCTCTCTCTCTCTCTTTGCATCATCACCTTGAACTTCACAAAAAGAAGTTGCACTCGATTATGCATTGGCCCAAAAAGCATACAATCTATCAAGTGACTAATAATAGGTAGTAACATTCACACTTACATAGATCCCCAACTAGAACTAGCATGGTGGTTGTTATTGTGAAGATAGTGGGAGAGAGGGAAGGAGTCTCACTTGCGGCTTTCTCACATACACAATGGGGGAATACACAGACAGGTGGAGGCTGACAAACTGAACCTATAGATTTACATTCCACTAATTTTATTGTCTGCAATAGGATAATGGCAAAAGCGCCAATGCACATGTGAGTTTAGGATTCCTTGTGCATGTTTTTAGGTCATGGTATGAGATTGGCACCACTGCCATTCTCCACTAGTGGCATTCTCCACAGAGATTGACACAATTCCATATGATCTCTACACAGCGGAGACAATGATCACTACATAGAAGAATGCACATGTGAGTTTAGGCTTCTCAATGCCATTTCTTAGGGCCTAATAAGAGATTGGCACCACTGCCATTCTCCACTTGTACAATGTTTACCCTACTATTCTAGGAGGGGTATTCCAGTGATCATAGGAGAGTGGTATCCGATTCCAATCCACATGTGAGCTTGATGATCTCGGTGTCATTATGTAGGTGCCACCATGAGTTTGGAATCACGGCCATTCTCCACTAGTGGTAGTCTAGACAAACTAAACCTATAGATTGACATTCCTGGGCCTAATAAGAGATTGACACAATTCCATATGATCTCTACACAGCGGAGACAATGATCACTACATAGAAGAATGGACATGTGAGTTTAGGATTCTCAATGCCATTTCTTAGGGCCAACATGAGTTTGGCATCACTGCCATTCGCCACTAGTGGTAATCTAGACAAACTAAACCTATAGATTGACATTCCACTAATTTTATTGGCTAGAGTAGGATAATGGCAAAAGTGCCAATGCACATGTGAGTTTAGGATTCCTTGTGCATGTTTTCAGGTCATGGTATGAGATTGGCACCACTGCCATTCTCCACTGGTGGCATTCTCCACAGCGATTGACACAATTCTATATGATCTCTACATAGCAGAGACAATGATCACTACATAGAAGAATGCACATTACCACTAGCAGAGAATGGCAGCAGGATAATGGCAAAAGTGCTAATGCACATGTGAGTTTAGGATTCCTTGTGCATGTTTTCAGGTCATCACTACATAGAAGAATGCACATGTGAGTTTAGGCTTCCCAATGCCATTTCTTAGGGCCTAATAAGAGATTGGCACCACTGCCATTCTCCACTTGTACAAATGTTTACCCTACTATTCTAAGTTTAGGCTTCACAGTTCCATTTTCTAGGGCCTAATAAGAGATTGGTACCACTGCCATTCTCGGCTTGTACAAATGTTTACCCTAATATTCTAGGAGGGGTATTCCAAGGATCATAGGAGAATGGTGCCCGATTCCAATCCACATGTGAGTTTGAGGATCTCAGTGTCATTATGTAGTTGCCTGCATGAGATTGGCATCACTTCAATTCTCCACTAGTGGCAGTCTAGATAAACTAAACTTGTAGATTGACATTCCACAAATTTTATTGGCTGTAGTAGTATAATGGCAAAAGTGCCAATGCACATGTGAGTTTAGGATTCCTTGTGCATGTTTTCAGGTCATGGTATGAGATTGGCACCACTGCTATTCTCCACTGGTGGCATTCTCCATAGAGATTGACACAATTCCATATGATATCTACACAGCAGAGATAGTGATCACTACATAGAAGAATGCACATGTGAGTTTGAAGGTCTCAATTTCATTATGTATTTGCCAACATGAGATTGGCATCACTGCCATTCTCCACTAGTGGTAATCTAGACAAACTAAACCTGTAGATTGACATTCCACTATATTTATTGGCTGTAGTAGGATAATGGCAAAAGTTTCAATGCACATGTGAGTTTGATGATCTCATTGTCATTATGTAGTTGCCAGCATGAGATTGGCATCAGTGCCATTCTCCACTAGTGGTAGTGCCAATGCACATGTGAGTTTAGGATTCCTTGTGCATGTTTTCAGGTCATGGTATGAGATTGGCACCACTCCCATTCTCCGCTGATGGCATTCTCCATAGAGATTGACACAATTCCATATGATCTCTACACAGTGGAGACAGTGATCACTACATAGAAGAATGCACATGTGAGTTTAGGCTTCTCAATGCCATTTATTAGGGCCTAATAAGAGATTGGCACCACTGCCATTCTCCACTTGTACAAATGTTTACCCTACTATTCTAGGAGGGGTATTCCAGTGATCATAGGAGAGTGGTGTCCGATGCCAATCCAAATGTGAGTTTAGGATTCCATATGATCTATACACAGCGAAGACAGTGATCACTACATAGAAGAATGCACATGTGAGTTTAGCATTCCTTGTGCATGTTTTCAGGTTATGGTATGAGATTGGTTTCAAATCCATATGATCTCTACATATGTGAGTTTAGGCTTCTCAATGCCATTTCTTAGGGCCTAATAAGAGATTGGGACCACTGCCATTCTCCACTTGAACAAATGTTTACCCTACTATTCTAGGAGGGGTATTCGAGTGATCATAGGAGAGTGGTGTCCTATTCCATTCCACATGTGAGTTTCATGATCTCAGTGTTATTATGTAGTTGCCAGCAAGAGATTGGCATCACTGCCATTCTCCGCTAGTGGTAATCTAGACAAGCTGAACCTATAGATTGACATTCCACTAGTTTTATTAGCTGCAATAGGATAATGGCAAAAGTGCCAATGCACATGTGTCGGATTCCTTGTGCATGTTTTTAGGTCATGGTATGAGATTGGCACCACTACCATTCTCCATTGGTGGCATTCTCCCCAGAGATTGACACAGTTCCATATGATCTCTACACAGCGGAGACAGTGATCACTACATAGAAGAATGCACATGAGAGTTTAGGCTTCTCAATGACATTTCTTAGGGCCTAATGGCCTAATAAGAGATTGGCACCACTGCCATTCTCCACATGTACAAATGTTTACCTACTATTCTAGGAGGGGTATTCCGGTGATCATAGGAGAGTGGTGTCCTATTCCATTCCACATGTGAGTTTGATGATCTCAATGTCATTATGTAGTTGCCAGCATGAGATTGGCATCACTACCATTCTCCGCTAGTGGTAATCTAGACAAACTAAACCTTTAGATTGACATTCCACATGTGAGTTTTATGATCTCAGAGATTGACACAATTCCATATGATCTCTACACAGTGGAGACAGTGATCACTACATAGAAGAATGCACATGTGAGTTTAGGATTCCTTGTGCATGTTTTCAGGTCATGGTATGAGATTGGCACCACTGCCATTCTCCACTGGTGGCATTCTCCACAAAGATTGATACAATTCCATATGATCTCTGCACATGTGAGTTTAGGCTTCTCAATGCCATTTCTTAGGGCCTAATAAGAGATTGGCACCACTGCCATTCTCCACTTGTACAGATGTTTACCCTACTATTCTAGGACGGGTATTCCAATGATCATAAGAGAGTGCTATCCTATTCCATTCCACATGTGAGTTTTAAGATCTCAGTGTCGTTATGTAGTTGCAAGCATGAGATTGGCATCACTGCCATTCTCTGCTAGTGGTAATCTAGACAAACTGAACCTATAGATTGACATTCCACTAATTTTATTGGCTGTAGTAGGATAATGGCAAAAGTGCCAATGCACATGTGAGTTTAGGATTCCTTGTGCATGTTTTCAGGTCATGGTATGAGATTGGCACCACTGCCATTCTCCATTGGTGGCATTCTCCACAGAGATTGACACAATTCCATATGATATCTACACAGCAGAGACAGTGATCACTACATAGAAGAATGCACATGTGAGTTTAGGCTTCTCAATGACATTTCTTAGGGCCTAATAAGAGATTGGCACCACTGCCATTCTCGACTTGTACAAATGTTTACCCTACTATTCTAGGACGGGTATTCCAGTGATCGTAGGAGAGTGGTTTCCTATTCCATTCCGCATGTGAGTTTGATGATCTCAGTGTCATTATGTAGTTGCCAGCATGAGATTGGCATCACTGCCATTCTCCACTAGTGGTCATCTAGACAAAGTGAACCTATAGATTGACATTCCACTAATTTTATTAGGTGTAGTAGGATAATGGCAAAAGTGTCAATGCACATGTGAGTTTAGGATTCCTTGTGCATGTTTTCAAGTCATGGTATGAGATTGGCACCATTGCCATTCTCCACTTGTACAAATGTTCACCCTACTATTCTAGGAGGGGTATTCTAGTGATCATAGGAGAGTGGTGTCCAATTCCAATCCACATGTGAGTTTTATGATCTCAGAGATTGACACAATTCCATATGATCTCTACACAGCGGAGACAGTGATCACTACATAGAAGAATGCACATGTGAGTTTAGGATTCCTTGTGCATGTTTTCAGGTCATGGTATGATATTGGCACCACTGCCATTCTGCACTGGTGGCATTCTCCATAGAGATTGACACAATTCCATATGATCTCTGCACATGTGAGTTTAGTCTTCTCAATGCCATTTCTTAGGGCCTAATAAGAGATTGGCACCACTTGGCATTCTCCACTTGTACAAATGTTTACCCTACTATTCTAGGGGGGTATTCAAGTGATCATAGGAGAGTGGTGTCCTATTCCATTCCACAGGTGAGTTTGATGATCTCAGTGTCATTATGTAGTTGCCATCATGAGATTGGCATCACTGCCATTCACTGCTAGTGGTAATCTAGACAAACTGAACCTATAGATTGACATTCCACTAATTTTATTGGCTGCAGTAGGATAATGGCAAAAGTGCCAATGCACATGTGAGTTTAGGATTTCTTGTGGATGTTTTCAGGTCATGGTATGAGATTGGCACCACTGCCATTCTCCACAGAGATTGACACAATTCCATATGATCTCTACATAGCAGAGAGATTGATCACTACATAGAAGAATGCACATGTGAGTTTAGGCTTCTCAATGCCATTTCTTAGGGCCTAATAAGAGATTGGCACCACTACCATTCTCCACTTGTACAAATGTTTACCCTACTATTATAGGAGGGGTATTCTAGTGATCATAGGAGAGTGGTGTTCGATTCCAATCCACATGTGAGTTTGATGATCTCAGAGATTGACACAGTTCCATATGATCTCTACACAGCGGAGACAGTGATCCCTACATAGAAGAATGCACATGTGAGTTTAGGATTCCTTGTGCACCACTACCATTCTCCACTGGTGGCATTCTATAATGGCAAAAGTGCCAATCCACATGTGAGTTTAGGATTCCTTATGCATGTTTTCAGTTCATGGAATGAGATTGGCACCACTGCCATTCTCCACTGGTGGCATTCCCCATAGAGATTGACACAAATCCATATGATCTCTACACAGCAGAGATAGTGATCACTACATAGAAGAATGCACAAAGTGAGTTTAGGCTTCTCAATGCTATTTATTAGGGCCTAATAAGAGATTGGCACCACTACCATTCTCCACTTGTACAAATGTTTACCCTACTATTCTAGGAGGGGTATTCCAGTGATCATAGGAGAGTGGTGTCCGATTCCATTCCACAAGTGAGTTTGATGGTCTCAGTGTCATTATGTATTTGCCATCATGAGATTGGCATCACCGCCATTCTCCGCTAGTGGTAATCTAGACAAACTGAACATACAGATTGACATTCCACTAATCTTATTGGCTATAGTAGGATAATGGCAAAAGTGCCAATGCACATGTGAGTTTAGGATTCCTTGTGCATGTTTTCAGGTCATGGTATGAGATTGGCACCACTACCATTCTCCACTGGTGGCATTCTCCACAGAGATTGACACAATTCCATATGATATCTACACAGCGAAGATAGTGATCACTACATAGAAGAATGCACATGTGAGTTTGATGGTCTCAATGTCATTATGTATTTGCTAGCATGAGATTGGCATCACTGCCATTCTCCACTAGTGGTAATCTAAACAAACTAAACCTGTAGATTGACATTCCACTATATTTATTGGCTGCAGTACGATAATGGCAAAATTTTCAATGCACTAATCTCAGTGAGCCAGTCTGCGCCAAAGAGAAGAGCGATACGTTGTTGAAAGAAGATCTTGCAGCTCAACATGACATGAACTGATATATCGAGGAGTTTAAAGGGCTTGATTAGGTCGGATGGGTAGATTCCGAGGAAACATTGCAGCTCCTTCATAGACACCTTTACTTTTAGCTCAAAACACTCTACGAACTGTCATTAGACACAGAGGCCTATAACTTTCAGTAGAGACATGATATCAGAGAGTCAAGCACACAAAGATATGCGGATTGAGATGGGATTCGCACTGATATAAGTTTCATTGAAAACAGACAGACGTTTGAAGAGAATGGACAGTTTATTGGAAGGGGGTAAAAACTATCATGAAAACAGACTATCAAACACAAAGACTCATACCTTTTTGCAACAGTATCTGATTCAAGATCTAAGCACATAGAGACATGCGCTTAAAGAGAGCTTCATGCTGATATATGTTTCGTAAGAAACAGAGAAGTGGCCAAAAAGTTATGGATAGTTTACTAGACCGGGGTAAAAACTATCATGAAAACAGATTGTCAAACACAGAGACTCATAACTTTTTGCAACAATATCTGACTCAAGATCTGATCAAAGAAACATGTGCCTTGAAGAGAGCTTCGTGCTGATATAAATTTCATTACCATCGGACTATCGAGTAGAAAGTTATGAGCAAAACACTAATAGGGGGTCAAACTATCATGAAAACTACCCTCCACCCAGGCTAATTTCGCCTGAGCAAGATGCTCCCTCAAGACACCACTTTCATCAACGATCCACCCCTCATAGATTTTGCCTAGAAGAGGGGAAGAAGTTTGCATGGTGGCTCAGGAAACAGAGGGACCATGTGTGCACAGTGAGCAGCCGAATAGAAAGAACTTTTAAGGCTTTGAAAGAAAGAAAAGGGAAGAGACACTCAAGAGAGAGAATAAACTAGAGAGAGAAGGACTCAAGAGTCTACATAAGAGAATATCTACAAGAGGGAGAGAAGGCTCATGGAAGAGGCTTGGGGAGACTAGAGCTACAGCAACATGAGGCCTAATGGTGAAAGAGATTGATGAACAAGGGAGAGGAGGGCTCCTTTTATAGAGATTTTGTTACCCTCCTTCACCCATTTACAATTGCTGCCTGTAGATTCCTTTCCCCATCAATCACATAAGCACGTATGTCACCATCCATGTCTTTTTTGGCTACTCTTGCCATGTGTCCCATCAAAAGATGCTCAAGACTCTTAAAATATTGAGAAAGTCAAGAGTCTCCCCACATGGAGCCCATAGGGACCCTCTCTTTTCCACATATCCACATCCTCCTTATTTCACATAGGAGTTCTTGAAGGATTCCTCTTGACTTCACACTCCTTCACATGCCTTCCACACGCTTGGCATGTGGCCTCTCTTATATTATTGGAACACATGGACAAGAGCCCACCTCTTTATATGACTCACTCTTCCTATTTTCTAAAAAACTCATAATATCCCATACACAAATAACTCTCACCCCATACCAAGGTATTTATAATTCATACCTATGGTATTTACAATGAGCCATTCCACTCATCCTCTCCATCCCATACAATATCATAGAAAATAGAAATAAGTGAGAGCCGCTAGGCTATCACTTGATACTCAAACTCTTATCAAACATAGAGAAAAACAATATCAATGCCAAGTTAAAAATATCAATTTTTGGCGTCACATCTTTCCCCCCCCAGCAGATCCTCTCTAGTGCAGAGAGGGTCTGCTGGCCCTCAAGGTGGTCAAGCATAGAAGAATTTAAGGCGATACTCATTGGTGCATCCGGGTATCACCATGCCATCAACATCCTCAAGCTGATAGGTTCCATTTGTGACATTCATATACATCCTTATGAAGGCATGGCCAAAAGTAACCAATCTCTACTTCTGTTGTGGAGTTAACCCTCGAGGCAACATGCCTTCTTCCATATATTTCTGAACATCTTGTAGTTTTGGCCATCCAGTGTCTACCCAAAAAACCACCCCCCGGTTTGGCACTATAATAGCTTTAGCTAACTCATCTGCCCTTTGATTTTCTTTTCTATTTATATGAACAAACCTGCAAAAATCAAACTGACTACATTGTGCCATAGCCTTTTGATTAAGCTCCTTCAAATGAGGACTTCTTGTCTTGTAATGCCCTTGCATTTGCTTTATAATAAGCTGAGAATCTCCTCTTACTTCCAATTCTTTAACTTGACTTTGAAAACAACCCTCCAAACCAAGAATCAAAGCATTATACTCAGCTGCATTGTCAGTTGTGATACCTGGAAGCTCTTGTCCTCTTGCCCATACCTCTTGACCTTCAAGATTCATCAAGAGTATCCCCCCGGCTCCTTGTTGGCATGAAGGACTAAAAGCCCCATCAAAATACAAAACAAAAGCTGTTGGTGGTGTATCCCTTTCATCTTTAATGTTCTCCTTACATTTCTTTTCTTCTCTTAGATCCTCCCGCCCTGTGAGCAAATCTGCCATAGTGGACCTAGTGGTATTTTCAGTGACAAAAGAGAAAGAGAACTCTTGAAGCTCTGACAACCATTTTGCAAATCTCCCCCCAGGATTAGGCTTGCGAACTAGATATGCTAATACAGACTGAGAGGTAAGGAAGAAAAATGGTCGAGGTAATAAATAGGAGCGAAACTTTCTGATGGAAAACACCAAAGAGAGCTCTTGCTGCTCCATTTCTTCATACCTTCTTTCCACATCTGTTGGCATAATAGATGGGTTGAATTCTACCTGCCTCTCCTTTTTGTAGCAATATAGCACCAACTGAATGCAAAGATACACTTGGATTTACATAAAAGTCTTGAGACCAATCAGGGGGCTTCAATATTGGGCCCTTACTCATGGCCTCCTTAAGTAGCTAGAAAGACTCTTGTTGCTCCACACCCCATTGGAAAGAAACTCCTTTTCTTGTATGCCTATGCGCAGAGATATTGGGAGTTACAGAATCATCCTTATTGCTTGTTGATGCAAAATCATCACTAGGAGTACCACTTTCGTCAGTTTTGCAGATTTGCCCTTGTGAGGCAGAAGCTGTGTTTTTTGCAGTGACAAAATATTTTGCAATGTTCTGTAATGGCGTCTGATTCTCTTTCACAGATTGTCACTGAAAAGCTTGACAAGAACAGTTTCCAAGCATGGAAGTTTAGAATGACGAATTTCCTTATGGGAAAAGGCTATTGGGAGTTCATTACAGGAAATGAAGAAGAACTAGTTCTTCCTAATGTTCCCAATCAACAGGAAATGCTGGCATTTAAAGGATGGCATGAGAGATCCAGAAAATTTATGTACTGGCTATCTATCACTATTTCAGATTCTATGATTGTGCATATTCAAGATGCAAGTACACCATAGGAGGCATGGGATACTTTGGCAAAAATGTACAACACAAATATGCAAGCTAGGAAAATGCAGCTCAAGCAGGAGTTGCACAATGTGCAGAGAGAAAATATCAGCATCAATGACTACTACATGAAGGTGAAGAAGATTGCAGATGCACTTGCTGTAAAGAATGAGGGAGAGAGATAGGAGACTCAAGTTCAGCTTTCTTCACAACACACAAAAGAGAGAGGACACAAAGTTGGAGGGTGAAGCCTTTCTTCACTTTTGCACACAACAACAACAATACAATAGAAGAGGGAAATACCCTATATGTCAAAACCTAGAATACGTGGTTCATATGTGAACCCAAACCAAAAACATACGTGGTAGTCTAACTACACCACGAGTACAACTAACATAGGCGGTGACATAAATGATAGTCATCCAGGAGATATGTCAGGGATAGAGCTTGATATCTCAACACTCCCCCTCAAGCTCAAATCCATCTCACGTACACCAAGCAAGCTCCTAAATCTGTGAAGCTTCTCGGTACCCAATGCCTTCGTAAAGATATCAGCCACCTACTCCTCAGTGCTGACATAGACAAGATCAATCTCACTAGCTAGAACCTTCTCTCTCACAAAGTGATAATGCACCTCAATGTGCTTCGTTCTAGCATGATAAACTGGGTTATTAGCAAGCATGATGCTGCTAATGTTGTCACAATGAATGACAACTGCTGCATGAACTGATTGTCCCATATCTGCAAGTAGCTTCCGTAACCAAGCTACCTCACATGCAGCCATTGCTGCACCCCTGTACTCAGCCTCTGTGCTCGACAAGGCAACTGTTGGCTGCTTCTTGCTGCTCCAACTGATGGCACCACTCCCAAGGGAAAACATAAAACCACTAGTAGATCTCCTGTCTGAGACACTACCAGCCCAGTCAGCATCTGTGTATCCATGTACCTGTAATGCACACCCAGCTTCATAAAACAGTCCATAATGCAATGTGGACTTCACATACCGTAGTATGCGCCTAGCCGCATCCAAATGTGGCTTCCTCGGTGCCTGCATAAACTGACTCACCAGCCCCACAGCATAGCTCAAATCTGGTCGGGTTATAGTCATGTAAATCAAGCTACCTACTATGCGCCTGCACATAGTAATATCTTCAAGAAGCTCACCTGACTCTGCATTGAGCTTCACATTCTGCTCCAATGGAACAGAGATAGGCTTACAGCCTGTCATCCCATATTTGGACAACATGTCCAAACCGTATTGCCTTTGCAACAGCCATATCCCACTCGGGGATCTAATAACCTCAATGCCCAAGAAGTAACGCAGCTCTCCCAAATCCTTCATCTCAAATTTCTGCTTCAACAGCAGCTTCACTTCATTAATGTCTGCATCACTATCACCTGTAATAATCAAGTCATCAACATAGATGACTATAAGCACAATCCCTCTGTTTGTCCTTTTCACATAAAGTGAAAAATCTGAATTGGAAATCTGAAATCCAATAGTGACAAGATATTGCCCTATCTTGTCTGACCATGCCCTCGGCGCCTGTTTTAAGCCATACAAGGCTTTGCACAACCTGCATACAAAATCGGGGTGTGCTTTATCCTCATAACCTTCTGGCTGCATCATATAAACCTCTTCCTGCAAGTCACCATGCAAGAAGGCATTTTTCACATCCATCTGATGCAAAGACCATCCCTTTGCAGCAGCCATAGCAATTACTGCTCTCACGGTTGCCATCCTTGCAACTGGGCTGAAAGTTTCCTCATAGTCAATTCCATATGTCTGTGCAAAACCTTTGCCAACCAATCTTGCCTTGTACCTGCTAACAGACCCATCAGCATTGTGTTTTACTTTGTAAACCCACTTGCAGCCAATAGCCTTCTTATCATGAGGCAAAGGCATCAAATCCCAAGTGTGGTTTGCATCCAAGGCAGCCATCTCTTCATCCATAGCTGCTTCCCAATTTTTATGCCCTACTGCATCCTCAAAACATGTGGGCTCTGGCTCCTCTAGAACCTTGACCATATAAGCATAGTGATGTGCTGTATACCCATCATATCTCAGCCTGTCAACTGGATACTTAATACGAGTGGACCTCCGTACAACTGGATCAGTTGCAGGAGTCTTTAAATCATGCCTGCTTTTCCTTGCACCAGGTGTAACAACAGAAGGAATCCCAAGTTCCTCATCAAGGCTCATTTCAGAGCCGCTTGACTCTCCATCAACATGAGAGCTACCAGCAGACACATCAAATACTGGAGCATGGTCCACTTTTTCTTTTCCCTTATGTGATACCTGCACAACACTATCAGGACTGCCATGTGACGATTCACTAGATCTCAATCTCCCTGTCCATGCATTAGATCCACTAGTAGAGGACTCTCTGGGTCCACTCAAGGCTTGAGATTGCTGCTCTGCATTTATTGCAGCATTCCCATTTCCTGCATCTGCATCTCCTACCATAACAGTTGGTGCATACCAGCTGCTCATTTCATCAAAAACAACATCTCTGCTCACTTGCATTTTGCGGGTGGAAGGGTTATAACAGCGATACCCTTTCTGGTGCTGAGCATATCCAATAAAGATGCATTTTTCTGCCTTTGGATCCAGCTTTGTTCTCTTCTCATCAGGAACATGAACATAAGCTATGCAACCAAATACCTTCAAGTGAGAAATATCTGGTTTTTGGCCTGTATACATTTCTTCAGGCGTCATGCCATGGACAGCTGCAGTGGGGGTTCTGTTCATAATATAAACAGCAGTTGCTACTGCTTCAGCCCAAAAATAATCAGGCATGTTTTTCTCATTTAGGATCGCCCGTCCTACTTCTGCAATATGCCTGTTCTTCCTTTCTGCAACCCCATTCTGCTGAGGGGTAGACCTGCATGAGTACTTCCTTTGAATTCCCTGTTCTTTCAGATATTCACAAAATTCTTCTGAAAAGTACTCTCCCCCTCCATCAGATCTTAGCACTTTAATATGCACACCTTTCTCTTTTTCAACCATGGCCTTAAAAGCCTTGAAATGGCTGAACACTTCACTTTTGTGCTTCATAAAATAAATCCACACCTTCCTAGTGTAGTCATCAATAAACGTCACATAATAATGGCATCCACCAATAGAAGCAGTTTTGGTTGTCCAAACATCTGAACGGATCACTTCCAAAGGTCTTCTGCTCACCTTAGCATTTTTGGGAAATGCATGTCTGGCCTGCTTACCCATTTGGCATGCTTCACATACCTTTTGCATTCCCTCAACTCTGAATTTAGGCAAACCTGCAACAATGTTTTTCGTTTGCATAGATTTCAGCCTTTGTATATTCACGTGCCCAATGCGCTTGTGCCATATCTCAATATCTGCAATGACACCTCTCCCATGCGCAAACATAGCAGCTTTCACCTCAGGCATATCAACATCCAAGGTGAACATTCTGCCATTTTTGTTGCCTTTCGCAACCAAGCGGCACTTATTTTTCAGGTCTTCAACAAAGCATCCATCAGGATTAAATCTAACCTGCAGACCTTGCTCAACCATCTGGCCAACTGCTCGGGGGGGTCACTCATCATATGTAACCCTATCACGTGAGTTCAACAGAAGGATTTTTTTTATTTCTAAAATTTACAGAAATAAATATACATAAGGGACTATTTAAAATAGTTTTGGAAAAAATTTACAGATTTGTATAGGAAAGGGGTACATTTTATTAATGAAAATTTTTACACATAAGGGACTTTAAATATAGGCCTTGAACGCACGTGATATAGAGGGTTTATACATAGTGACCCCCCTGAGGCCAACTGAAACCAGGTTCTTATTGATTTTTGGAACATGAAGTACATCTGCCAAGTACTTCGTTTTGCCATCCTGCATAGCCAATGGCACTTTACCAACCTGCGTAATTGGGTGCGCAGTATCATCACCTGTTTCAACATAACCTGGCTTATCCAAATTTCTAACATCATGAAACCACTCACCATGACTGGTCATGTGGTTAGAGGCACCTGAATCAACATACCAAACATCATTGCAAGCTGCAGCATCTCCTGACATGGAGTTAACCATATGCTGCATCACAAAAAGGTGCTCATTTCTGTCGTCACCATGCCCACTTGATGATGCATAGTTGCTTTGCTGCAACTTTCCACTTTTGATGTCATTCTGCTTTTTATAGCATGTATTCTCCTTGTGTCCAGGCTTTCCACAATAATAGCATTCTATGCTGCTATTTACTTGCTGGTTCCTTTGCCATGAACCACGGCCTCTTTGGCTCCCCCTGCCTCTAGAACTACCACGTCCTCCTCCATAGGACTGGTTTTCCTATTGTTGCTGTTGGTTCTGATTTCCTGCATGGCCACCAGAACGGCCTCTTCCTCTACCCCTGCCTCTACCTGTATTCGAGTAGAAAGCAGTCTCTTGAGAAGTTGAGGTGGCTGAACCACCATTCCTTTGCTCTTCACTCAGCAAGAGAGTAATAAGTTCCTGAAAATCAGGAAATGTTTCACGGACTCCAATGGATGTCCGAAATTGTGCATAATCTTTCCCAAGACCATTCAAGGTCACGGACACTAAGTCCTCATCATCAACAGGTGCTCCAATGGAGGCAAGAGAATCTGCAAGGCCTTTCACCTTCAAGGAATACTCATTTATATTCATATTTTTCCTTTGCACATTGTGCAACTCCTGCTTTAGCTGCATCTTTCGTGCTTTGGTATTTGTGCTATACAGCTTCACCAATGTATCCCATGCCTCCTTAGGCGTCTCTAGATCCTGTATATGCATCCTGTATATGCACAATCATAGAATCTGAAATGCTAACGGACAGCCAATACAGGCATTTTTCGGCTTTTTCATGCCATTCTTTAAAGGCCTTCAATTCAGCAGGAGTGGGAGCAGCACCCAAAACTGGTTCTGCAGTTTCACCACTGATGTAATCCCAAACTCCCTTTCCCATAAAGAAGTTTGTCATCCTGAACTTCCATGCTTGGAAGTTGTTCTTGTCAAGCTTCTCACTGACAAGAGAAGCTACGCAAGTTCAGAGACCTGCTTGGTGTGCAGGAATTGGGATTGAGCTCGAGGGGGAGTGTTGAGATATCGAGCTCCACTCGCGATATGCCAGGGTGACCGTTGTGCATTTATGTCACCGACTTGTTAGCTGGAGATGCAGTTGGTACACCGCCCACGAATAATAGCTGGATGATAGCTATCCTTATCTACACTAGTTCATGGCTCAATTAGTATGCCACCTTAGTTAGTTGAGTTTGGTTTGAGACCCACATATAGGGTTCTTCTATTTTCTTTGTACTTGAGTTCTTTTGGCTTTCACAACTAAGAAGAGGAAAATTGTTTTCAGCCTCCACCTTTGTGTGTATTCCCCCATTGTGTATGTGAGAAAGCTGCAAGTGAGACTCCTTCCCTCTCTCCCACTATCTTTACAATTTCTGTGACCTTGAATTGTCTAGGATTAGAGGCACCTATGTCGAGTTGTTTGATTCCTCTGTTGATAGCTTATGTAGGTGGCACATACTTTGGCAATCATGTATGTGTACTTTGATGTACATGGCATACTTTGATGACCATGCATGTACTATGAGCTATCTACTTTGATGATGATGTACGTACATTGATGATGATGATTGATGCGACTGTAGATGACATGCGTGTTGCACGATATGTGATGATTATGGTGGTTATGTTATTTTTAGCATGTGATTCTATTGTATCTTTGTTTATCACGATATTCTCTCTCTCTCTCTCTCTCTCTATGCAATCTTATCTTGCATAAAATGTAAATAATGCAACAGATTTAATTCAAACACCTCAATGGAATAATGCAACGGATTTAATTCAAAATGTGAATAATGCAACGAATTTAATTCAAACTAGCTATATCACAACGTGTATACATGCTTTACGAAGTTAAATATTTGAATTTGAAACAAAGGTAGTTTACAAATTAATTTATATATATATGTTTGCTCTCAAGTGCCATAAGACTCATTTTAGCATGATGTTAATCTCACATCATTCCATTGCTAAACTTTGCCTAAGAAAACATGTCACTCTAAATTTCCAATAAATGAATGAGTTTGCCTCTCGGGGGGGTCACTCATCATATGTAACCCTATCACGTGAGTTTAACAGAAGGATATTTTTTATTCCTAAAATTTACAGAAATAAATATACATAAGGGACTATTTAAAATAGTTTTGAAAAAAATTTACAGATTTGTATAGAAAAGGGGTACATTTTATTAATGAAAAAATTTACAGATAAGGGATTTTAAATATAGGCCTTGAACGCACGTGATATAGAGAGTTTATACATAGTGACCCCCCCGAGGTTTGCCTTCAAACAATCATATGCTAGGGTCCTAACATGGTGGCAATTGTGTCTACACCATCAACACTTACGGCACAAGGACCACCATGACTACAACTCTCTTTAAAATTTAGTTTTTGAAAACAAGCTAGATGATTGGCTTTTGATACACAAACTGCTCCAGTAGATTGATATGTTTATCTTGTGAGACAACTATTAATAAACAACGTATCAACTTGAGTTTTGAATTTATGAATCAAAAGTGAAATTGTGCTTTTGTTTATAGTTAGAACAAGTTTGAAGCTTGATCGCTACGCTAAAAGTTGTTCTAAAATATTCTCAAAACTACCTTGATGAGAGATTGAAGTAGCAAAGAGGAGACTCTATGGTTTAGGAGGGACCAAGATTTTTAATATCTAAGTTCAAGATTCTATAGTGTTAATGGTCCACACTAATAATATCAAATTACTCGAAAGGAGATCAAAGTTAGGTTCATAAATGTAAAATAAATATTTCCACTAGTCTTTTTCAAATTTACAACTAAGAGAATGACTGAAGAAATTTTGAAATTCAAAATATTCAATAGATATTATGAAAGCCATAATATCCTAATGACCCATTCCATATTTTGCACCTTTACTGATGCAACGAGGTGTATAGGGTGAAAATGGGCTCTTTGACCTCCCCGTGCCCACATCCGATGTCGGATGGGACTCAAACTTTGCAAGAGAATGGAGACTATAGGGTTTAAAACTTGTGCAAAGTTTGAGCCCAATCAGACACATGGACATGCAAATCCTAATGACCCATTCCATATTTTGCTCCTTCATTGATGCAACGAGGTGCATAGGGTGAAAATGGGCACTTTGACCTCCTCATTCCCACATCTGGTGTTGGATGGGACTCAAACTTTGCAAGAGCATGGACACCATAGGTTTTAGGACCTATGCAAAGTTTGAGACCAATAGAACACATGGACATGCAAATCCTAATGACCCATTCCATATTTTGCACCTTCACTCATGCAATGAGGTGCATAGGGTGAAAATGGGCCCTCTGGATGGGACTCAAACTCTACAAGAGAACAGAGACCATAGGGTTAGGACCTGTGCAAATTTTGAGCCCATCAAACACATGGACATGCAAATCCTAATGACCCATTCCATATTTTGCTCCTTCTGTGATGCAATGACTAAAAATTTGCAAGAGCACGGAGACCATAGTGTTTAGGATCTGTACAATGTTTGAGCCTAATCGGACAAATGGACATGCTTGTCCTAATGACCCATTCCATATTTTGGTCCTTCACTGATGCAACGAGGTGCATAGGGTGAAAATGGGCCCTCTGACCTGCTCGTGCCCACATTCGATGTTGTATGGGACTAAAACTTTGCAAAAGCATGGAGACCATAGGGTTTAAGACCTGTGAGAATTTTGAGCCGGACACATGGACATGCAAATCCTAATGACCCATTCAATATTTTGCACCTTCACTTATGCGACGAGGTGTAGAGGGTGAGAATGGGCCCTCTGACCTCCCCATGCCCACATCCGGTGTCGGATGGGACTCAAACTCTTCAAGAGCATGGAAACCATAGGGTTTAGAACCTGTGCAAAGTTTGATCCCAATCCAACACATGGACATGCAAATCCTTTATACAATTTATTATTCCTTTAGTGCATGATACATGTATAACAACCACGTAAATCACCAAAACATGATATTGCATTGCAACATAACTAATAATAAACAATTATAGATGATAAAACATTATAGACAATGTGGATCATGAATAAAATAGAGTTAAATACAAGATGTGCATGACACTGTATAAAACCAATCATGTCGTATACAGTGAAATGCATAAAAAAAGTCCATGCAAAATACAATGGTGTGCTCACAATGTGAGACTATTGATCTCCAATACAATGGCATGTAATAAACTAGCAACCCCCAATATAATGATATACCCTAAACTACTTCTCAGGATTCGCTCTCATGCCAATAATCGCAAGTATGCTCTCGTGATCCTCAAGATCAAGGTGCCATCAAGGAGTGGATGTCATCTTGCGACAACGAACATGAGTCAGCTGAACCTTGATCACAACAACAAGATGAGAATACATGTACATCTCACAATCTGCCATGTACTCCTGTTACTCAAAGAAGCGACCACACCTATGTACCTGCTCAAAGTAGTACCCAGGTATGATCATGTTGTAATCATCAAAATGGATCCCATCCCCATCCACTGCATCCTGGTTGAGCACGCTCTTCACCATAGAGCATTTCAATAGATAATAATCCACATGCTCAGGATTCCCCTCTAGAGCAATGACTGCGAAGATGTCATCAATATGTAAGAGATCTATCAACTGGTCGTAATCTCTGCTAGAATTGAACCCTGCATCCTGATCATCATGTACCACCTCTCGAGGCTAGAGGGGGAAAGTATGTGTCGCATCCATGGATCAGCCCATGGCACCATGGAACAACCTCCCTAATCATCATCGATGCATTCCAAGAAAAAGCATGAAAAGTGTCAAGAAAAGATTGTAGGGTTTGAGTCGCTTGTGCTCTTGATAGAATGTAAATCAAGAGTGTCCAGCTTGGATGACAATCAAAAGGCCTAGAGACTGATCAATGCTCCGTATGTCCACACACTAGAAAAACCCTAAGACCACCCTCTCAATGCGACTGATATGAGGACAATGCACGAGTACCTAAGTGCTAGGTACACCATTGCACCACATCTCATGCATCCACAAACCAAGTGGCACTGTGGCACAACTGGTGTCACCGCAAAGAATGCTTCATGCAAGCACCTGCTCCACCATGCTCTCCTTTACCATGCCCTGTCTCAAAGTAGCTCCACATCACCGAAATGCCCGTTTCATGGTGCCATCTATAGAACCAATAAAACTTCTTGGCAGACTTGAACTGACCACCACAACCGTTAGACCAAACCCAGTGCTGCTACCATGTCACACCATGATCCCTCGAAATTGTCATGGAGACTAAAACAAAACTGCACAAAATGGGCATCGTGCAAGCGATCATCACTAATGTAGAAGTGATACTCTGGCACAATGATGTGCGAGTCCATGGTGCTATCAATTCCATCCACCTAATCCTATGCATGATGATAGCTAATATGCACAAATATAGCAACCTACAAGATGGCACAGAAAAAACAATGAGGATGATGGAAAGAAATAAATGAAATGCACAAGAAAACAAAAGCAAGAACAATACTCGTTCACATGTCACCTGTTCAAAAAAATAATACTCTGATTGGATCTCAAAGGTTGCTGCTCCACAAGCTACAACCTTTGAGATTGTGCACCACCATCTAATGTCAACATGATGGACTCATATATTGCTACCAACACACAATCTCCACATCACTGACGTCTAGCAAAAACTGCGGCACTCTAGCAAAATGACCACACACCGTACACCTCCCATCTACACAATCAAGGGAGTGGTGCAAAGTATCACCATCTCATGCACACAATATGGAGTGAATGAAGTCACGAGGGCTAGTAGGAACCACTCCCCTATGATCATCAAGGGAATGAAATATGTCGTACGTCAATCCAAAATCAACATGGTAGTGACAATGTGTGTCACATTGTCTAGAGCACTGCACAAACCATGGCACTACTCAAATGACCTCTACCCAATCTTGAACTCTGTGTGTGCCTCTACAAACTAAGTGCACAACTCAATCTGGGTACACTCCAAAAAACATGCGCCATGCTCAATGTACACACCACATGACACCCTCTTTTGCACTACCTTCTTGAACACTGGAGATGCCCTGCAATGCTCCTCCCAAAACTGCTATATGATGGACCTAGTGCGATCATCCAATAGTCGATTGCTATGGGGTGCACGGCCACTCAAAGCCCAAAGAGCATCAAAATCATGGTCCTCTTGACTTTGCCTCCTAGTCATACCTACTCGCAATGTGCACGGTTCAACGTCAAGGAGACGCGATGTGGTGCATACTTGGCTAGCCATCTGGGGTCTATTAATGGCAGCCACAATGGCATGACATGCTGCCAAGGCATCTGTAGTGTTCCTATGCTTGATGGATGCATAGGATTGACAAACACTAGAAAGGACCTTGCTACATACTGCCCTATCCCTATATGCAACAAGATCAACAAGCCTCCTACACTCCACCAAGGCAAGGTGATCTATCAAAGCAAGATAGTAGAGCTAAGTGTGAAGCTGGTGTAATATCACTAAAGAATGGCTCCTCTATCCTACTAGCACAACAATGAATGGGAGTCCTAAGCAAGTCACATCATGATCCATCACAAGGGGGAGGTGAGGGGGGAGGGGGAGGGGTGGGGGGGATGAGTGGGAGGTAGAGTGGAGGGAGTAGAGTTAGAGGGGGGAGGTGGGGGGGGAGGTAGAGTGGAGGGGGAAGAGCTAGAGGGAATAAATGAGGGGGGGGGAGGGATGTAAGGCAAATGAAGACCCGATGGAGTGAAGGAAGGAAGTGGATGGGGGAGGGGGTGAGGAAGGGTGGAGGGAGAAGAGGTGAAGGAGAGTAATGAGGTGGAAAGGGTATGGGGGGAGGGGGAGGGGAGAGAGGGAGGGGGGGGAGGGGAGGGGGTGATGAGGTGGAGGTGGGGGGGGGTGGAGGGGGAGGAGGGAGGGATGGAGGTGGGGGTGGAGGTGGAGGTGGGAGATGGTGGTGGGGGTGAGGCTCATCATCAGCAGCACGAGCTCTCGCTCTCACTCTCGAGGCTCTCTTTTGCTCACATGCCTTCCTCTTCCTCTCCTTGTCCAAAAGAGTATGAGTAGAGGGCTTCCTACTTCTATCACATTTATCAGATCTATGGCTTTGAGAACCCACCTCAATGAAGGTAGGAGAAAGTGACAACAAGTGATGGGAAGGAAAGAATGGAGAGGCTCCAAACAAGGATGCATGAAATGAGTTCTAAAAAAGTAGTCTCTTATAGAGAGCTTGGACAATCCTCCCCTAGATCCTCATTGGATTTGATTGGCTTTCATTGGATGTAGTTTGGCTAAATCTAGTGGTTGTGGTGATTTGGTGGCTCTTCTAATCGGAATCTTGATTGGATTTGATTGGATTTAGTTTGTCTAAATCTAATGGTTGTGGTGATTTGCCAAAATAAGTGGCTCTTCTAATTTGACATAATTATATTTTTTTACACGAATTCTAAAGGAATCCAATGCTAATCGGATTTCATGTTTGCATAATATAATGGTATATTCTTATGTTTAATTTTAATTTATTTCCAAATTCACCTAATGGTACGTCTTAACATTTTGATTATGTTATGCAAATATTTATTATGCTTTCACTTAATTTTATTTCCATATTAACCTACTGCTATGTCCTAACATTTTGATTAAATGTAGCAAATATTATACGTTAACCTATGCTAAAAAAATGGTGTGTTGTTATAGTTATGTAGCAATACAATTCACCTATGCTAATTATTGACTCAAATTCCACGCATAATTTTTGGCGGGGGGGATTTCACGCATATTTTTTGGCGAGGGAAATTCCAAAACTATTGTCATAACCACGCGATTTGAAGATTGTCATGCATGCTCATGCATGCATGGATGAGCATGATTGATGGGTGATATGGCCCCTTGATGTGTTGCTACTGAGGTGGCACATCATGTGTCATGCCTCTAAGGTCATCATGCATGAGGTGGCAAGATGAGGTGGCCAAGGCTGTGACATGGCTTTATGATATGGCAGCACGAGGTGGCAATGATGGGTTGGCAAAGATGAGGTGGAAGACTGAGGTGGTGGCTGACTGATGACTAGGCTTGATGAGGTGGCACACGTGGCTAAGGTGGCAGAAATGTAGAATGGTGAGGTGGCAAATCATTGTGATGTGGCAACTCGTATGATGATGTGGAAGAGGGTGAGCTGATGAGGTGGACATTGATGATGTGTGAGGTGGCAAGAGGTGGGGAGGTGGCATGGGTGACCATAGTTAAACTTGCTTACATGGCAGGATGATGACACAATTTAGATGAGTTGTCTAATGAGTGAGCCAATGGGACCCCTCAAGGTCCATATTTGCAACCACTACGCTAGATGTTGGAGCTATTTTAGTTCTAAACGAAGGAAAATAGTGTTATTTTAGAGATATCGTAGTTCTTTTACTCCTTGTGCAACAATTTTTTCAACCACCACACATGTTCTTGGAGCTATTTTAGTTCCACGCTAAGGAAAATGTAGACATTTTCAATTTAGTCTAGTTTCCTTGCAACCACCGCACTGGTTATTGGAGTTATCATAGTTCTAAAGCACCATGCTGGTTATTGGAACCATTTTCACTATAGTAAGAACAATTTTTTCAACAATTTCTTGTGCAACGATCCCTATGGTTGTAGTAAAATGTAAACGAGGGCAAAATATGCCATTTTTTCTTCTTTAGAGCCACTTTCACTATTGAATTAATAGCCAACAATAGTTTTGGAATAATGGTACCACATTGAAACAAAAGAAATTACATTAAGAAATTACATCCGATGGTTTTTTCGATAATAGTATTACATCGAAATTGAAACTAAATAAATTACATCCGAAGCAAACATTTAACAATGCAGATTACATATAAAGATTCTTGCACTTTGTTTTTGTGACACTTCTTTACGCACTTTTCAACACCACCCCTGTGTGGGACTGGGTGTCACTTTTTGCCCTTCATTAGGGGAGAATTGGGATCTCAAAAGGTCCTCATAAGGAATGGATTAACAAATGGATTAGTCCTAATGAAAGGGCCAAGGTAGGTCCCAAAAAGTCCTACCCCCCCCTAACTTAGGTGGGTTAAGCCCAAAAGTGACCCCACCTCTTACACCTCTTAGACAACTCTTACTCCTAGGTGGGAACCAAAAAATTCAAAATTCAAAATTTGAATTTTAAAATTCCCTCCCCCCTTCTCTCTCCTCCCTCCCTCCCTCCCCCTCCTCCCTTCCCCTCCCTCAATCCCCCTCCTCACTCCCTCGCGTCCCCCTCCCTCCTCCTCCCCCTCCCTCCCTCCCTCCTCCCCCTCTCTCCCTCCCTCCTCCCCCTCCCCTCTCCTCCCCTCCCCCTCCCCCTCCTCACTCCCTCCTCCCCCTTCCTCCTCCTCCTCCCCCTCCCTCCCTCCCTCCTCCATGCCTACTCCTCTTGCCCTCCCCCTCCCTCCCTCCTCCATGTTTGCTCTTCCTCCTCTCCCCCTCCCTCCTCCTCCACCACTGCTCCTCCTCCCCCCTCGCTCCTGTTCCTCCCTCCTCCCTCCCTCCTCCTCCTCACCCTCCACACCTACTGGTCTACCCCCCTTTCCTCCTCTTCAACTGCTAGTCCTCCCTCCCCCATCCCTCCTCTTCCTCAGCCTCCTTCTTCCTGCGTGCTTCTCCTTTAAGCCTGTACCAGGTTCACTTAGAGTTAGAGGTTGAATATGCAAGCACACGTAGTCTAGGATTGAGGGGAGCTTCCAAAATCCATAGTCTTCGTTCAAGAAAATCCATAGTCTTCCTTGTATCCTTTAGATCCTGCCAACCAAAAGAGCCCTCCTTTCCATACAATGCATGAGCTAGTTTGGTTTGTTGGAAATGGACATGCGGGGTTGCTTGGTTATTGCAATCGGTTAAACAATGCTCAGTCAATGGCTATGCAAGCAAGCGATATGCGTAGAGCCCAAGCAGAGATGCTAGCACATTTAGGAAATAGAACCATTGTTGCAATGCATAACTTTATGCAAGATCTTCAAAGGAAGAACCAGGCTCTTCATGATAAAGCCAAAGCATTGGACTTGAAGCAAAATGCATTGGAATTGGAGCGACATAAAACTGTAAGCTAGCTGAGTCCCAAAAAATCTTGGAAAGATCTATATGCAATCAAGTTTGACGAGCCGTAGAGAAGGAACAAGAGAAGGTAGAAGAACGAGTGCAAAAGATGAAAGAAACACCTTTGGGATTGAAGGAGAGGAAGACAAGGTACTTAAATAACATGGATGCATTGGCACCCACTGGTGGTGCTAGAAAGAGGAGAGTCTTGGCTACAAGGTTGGTTATCAAATGTTCCAATGAGATTACACTCTTTTGTGCTACACTATTTGTGACTAAGTTTTTATTGTGTTCATCTTTAGGAACTTCATGGAAGATGTGATGGGAAGAACGGACGGGGATGATATTTATTGTTCATATGCTCCAACTACTTTATTGAAGTCAAGCGATGTCATTGGGATACTAAGGGACCCAAGACACAAGCGTTTACATGTGCAAGTTGCTGAAGAGGTGATGAAGGACTTCAAGGATATTGTGGATGCAAAGGAGATGCTTGTAGCTTGTGATACTACTGGTGTAAGTCGTGAAGCTTACACATTTTTTTTCAAAATTTTCAAGTCTACTATTTTGGGAAAGTATAAGAAGTCTACAGTGCCCCTACCCACACCTTGGTTTGTGAGACATGCACGGCGAGAAACAAACCAATGTGCAAGAGAAATGCTTGGAGGATACCATTGTGTAAGGGGCACAGTGACTTGGAAGAGTAAAAAGAAATCTGGCTTGTAAACCTTTGAGATGAATAATTTCAACAATGTCTACTTAGATGTTGAGAAACTGCAACAAGCAATGGTCAAATTCTATGGCATGAGAGAAGATGGTAAGAGGAAATCTAGTATCGCATTGCACTTTACTTAGTTCATTTCCTATATGATGTTTATCCTAACGATTTTTCTCTTTTTTTGTACAAATTGCAATGGAAATCTCATATTTGTCATCTTAATGGATGAAGCTCAATTGGTGAAAGAACACAAGTTAGAGAGAGTCAGCATCTGCATTATGAATAAAGCCTTAGCCTTTGTTCAAGGGGATGAAGAAGTAGAGCAAGATTTCTTAGGGCAATCACAGAAAGGTATACGGTGGCTTGTAGCATTTGAGACTCCGAAAGAGTGCCATGACACATTGAAGTGGGTTCTAGATAGAACAAGAATCCCATCAATGATCCAAAGACAAGAGGAAGGGCAAACATTGACAGTCAATGGCCATGGAACCTTTCAAGTTGAATGGCATCTTACTAGTGATTTGAAAACCCTCAAGGAGTGAGAGAAGGGAGCACATGGGTCCAACCACCAACAGAAGCTATGGTGTAATTGTATACAAATATGAAATAAATATATTGCTTATTTTGACCACAATTTGTGTACTCACTCTTTAATATCTTGCTTATTTTGACCACAATTTTTGTACTCACACAACGTTGGGGAAAGTGGGGACATGGTGAAGGAGGGGGGAGAGAAGGGAGGGGCGTGGGGTGGGGCAAGGGGGGGGGTGGAGTGATAGCAAGGGTGGGGGGAGGGGGGGATGGGGGGTATGGGGGAGGGCGATGGGTGTGGGCAGGGCAAGTAGGGGGAGGGCAATGGGGGGGGAGGACGACGAGGGTGGGGGGGGTTGGAGGCGCAAGGGCAGGGGCAAGGGGCATGATGAAACCCTAAATGTAATTAAAAGGGATGTCAAAACATGATGGGCCCATATAAAACGTTTAAAAAAACCCTAACTCTCATTATTCAATGGCAAGAGTGAAGAACACTGCTAGACCCACTGGATGCCGCCTCCACCCTTCCTTCTCTAGCTCCACCATCTCCATGGAATCTATGATACTAAATTGGCTAGAAATGTATTAAATTAACACAATTAAAATGATGGAGAAAATAGATCATCAATGACTTAAATAAAATACAATGGAATTCATGACCAGCAATGATAACTTAAAACAAATAATAGAGACATGTAGTCATGTATCCATTAAAATATCCATTTAAATATATGTTTATATATACAAAAGGCTTCACGCTATCTTTCTTCTTGGCTAGTTCAAGTACATCGAGAATAAGGGTCTTTGAATCCCCTAAAGAATTCCTAGATATAAATCTAGCTGCAACATCACTAACATCCTCATCTCCTACTGCCAAAGACATAGCCGTTGCTGTCAATGCCCTGCCATGAATGTTCGATCCAAAGGCATTGATAGCAGCCATGCGGTGTACCAAAATGACTTTGTCGGCATTCCGAGTAATGTTGGAGTATCCAATAGCGTGCGACAATGCCTTGCACTTCAGCAGCTCCGAAGGACCTCGAGGAGAAAATTTGTTGTGAAAGACCACGATATGCTCTGTGACTTTGCCAAGGTAATGGGCCAAAGAATGATCTCGCCCAAACGTGCTACGAACATTACCCCGTCGAGATGAGAATTCATCAAGCTCAAACGCCTCCTGCAACAATTCAACAAACATTAGAAGACCAACAAAACAAATTATACTAAAAGAACATCAAAATAAAAAATATTTTTTGAACTTACCACTACAGCGTCGTCGGCTTCTATCCCTTCCTCATTTGCAATGTTGATGGAACCAAGTGCTATGTGATGTTCCATTTGGGAGGTGGATGCTCTCTCCTAACCTGTGTTGGAGGTGGAAGCTTCTGCATGAGCGGGTTGTGCATCCTATACGAACATCTCTGCATCCCTCATTGAAACCAACGTCGTTAAGAGAAAGTCTTCCATTGTCTAGTCTTCGGTACCTAAAACCCTAGGATCTTTGACACATGTCAACATCGAACCCGATAGGACTTCAAGTGCCTCATCCTCTCGTAGTCCAAAAAGAATCTCTATGTCATGGTGGAATACGTACTCTTCTCCATTGATGATGAGGGGGGACAAGGACCATAATTCTGAGTCTGGGTCAGCGGTCTCTAATGGAGATTATTGCTCTACCTTGGGTTCATGAAGTAGGCTCAATGCTTGAGCTGCTTCCATCTCCTCTGTTGGATCGTCAAAACTCTCTTGCATGTAGATGTCCGAGTACGACCAAATCAATAGTTCTACTAGAGGGGGTGCTAGATGATGAGGCTTCTTCCTCTAAATTTCCTTCTTGGAGAAGGAAGATGAATGTCATCTCCCATGAAAGGAATTTGGTGCTTTTATTTCCTATGATCCCTACATCTAGGATGTCTTGAATTTTGACTAAACCCTTCGTCTCTATAAGGTTGTCACAAAAGCGAGCCAAGCGCTTTACAAACTTGGGTTCCTCTACCAATAGATACTTTACGTAATCTATAAGAAATCATCTCTTTGAAGAGTGATCAAGTGTATAGGCAAAATTTGAGAAATTATCTTGCATGTAAAGGATGAGATCTAAGAAGTCATCCTTGGCTCGCATATATGTGCCTAGGACATCTAAAGTCCTATCAAACACTAAAAATATCTCTTCCTCACAATCTACAAATGCAGTTCGTGAGATGAAGTCATGAACGCAGTTCTAGCTGAATCCATGGCAAATAGTAGTTGATGGAGGAGTAATTTCTGAGGACATGAGTTTCTATGGCTCTCTAAATGTGAAAGTGAGAATGTGATGTAAAAAGGGCTCTTACCCCTTAATATATATCGAAACCCTAAAAATTAAAATTAATCATAAAATCCCCAAATTTTTTGAAAAACATTTACCATGAACTAAAAGGAGAAAACATTAAAGGAAATAACATTTTAATTTAATTGTCCATCATCTTTTGAAGCAATAACTAGGATTTGACAGAGGTAAAGTAGAAGGACTCTAACATCCAGTCCTCCATGACCAATAGGTGTTCTTGCACATCCCTTAGAGTCCATTGTGATGTGACATTCACATTCTTGACATCTCCCTCTTCAACATCAATAGACAAACTTACCCTTGTCTTCATCGTTACAATCTAGGGGAAGCCATCGGCCATTTGTTTTCTTCCAACGCCTATACTGAAAAGCTAAATACAACATTTGGCATGACAAATGGTATCTAATAACCACATTGTCTTTACATGCATGACATTGAAACACATCACCACTTTGGTCACTTGACTAGTTCCCCAATTCATCCCAAGTAAATCTTCAAGACCATTTTCATCTACACACTTGTAGGACCACATAGATTTTGTTCTATGCATATGTATATTCTGAAATAAAGAAGCAAAAATGTGCAGAGGCATAAACCAAGATAACCTTGCCCATTTGGATCCAAATTTAAACTTCATGGCCATGCCCACATCCTTTGCGATCTTGTCCTTATACAATTGCAATGTCCTCGAGTCCACATTGCTACAATCCATGTCTTGTAGTGGTGGTGGTGCAATGGTTTGTAGACGGCCATAGCTTGATGATGTTGTTGCAGTGATGTATGTTGCATTATACCAATACACATTCTTCATTTGAAAGGAGGCCAACTTCTCCCCGGCATGCATTTGCTTACCTAAATCCTCATGAATCGCAGTGAACTTACCTATGAATGAATATAATTGGTTCCCACTCCTCGAAGTCTGAAGGGGAAACATCTGCCACCATGAATAAGAGCTCTTAGAAACCAAACACAAAATTTCCAAATGGACTCATTACACTTACAGGTGAAAAAGGTACATAGATAGAAAGGCTCACAGTGTGATGGTATCCTAGATTGATTGAATGATGGAGGAAGCTACATATCTTTTCTCATGTAAACATGTCGCACTTTTGCGAGCCATCCTTTCTTCCCAAACTTGAACTTCAAGATGTGCCCCTTCCACTCATGCAAGATGTCACCTCTCTTGCTCTTGGGAAGCTTATGTGGACCATTGGCCGATTCTTTCATCACTATCCAGTCATTTAAGTTGTAGGTGCAAGGGATCCACTTATCCAATGCATTTCTAGTGTTGTCGAAGACACAAGAGGTCACAACATTGCATGGTCTTGTAGCTGTGCTCCTCACCATACTTGCAGAGGTTGCAATAGCAAGAATGGGACTCCTACACATGGCCATGCAGCTCCAATAGAGGCACAAAAGAGGGAGAAGGAGAGGGACAGAGCAGTAGCACCAACAAAGGCACAAGAGAGGGAGAAGGAGAGGGACAAAGCAGCTCCAATAGAGGCACAAAATAGGGAGAAGGAGAGGGATAGAGCAACAGCAACAGAGGCACAAGAGAGGGAGAAGGAGAGGGACAGAGCAGCTCCAGCAGAGGCACAGGAGAGGGAGAGGGGAGAGAGAGAGAGAGGAGCTACAGCAAGCAAGCCAGAGCAAGAGGGAGTAGAGAAAGAGGGGGAAGATGGAAAATGCGTGGGATTTGGTTGTCAATGTACAAATTCATTTTTACATATACTTTTGGACTAGTTTTCCAATAAAATTTAAGAAAAACCCAATCTTTAAAGCACATATAAAAACATAAAAACAAGCATTTTTTTATATTTTTTTGAAGGAGATGAAACTAAAATTATAAAATTTAATGCAGCCTAGATTAGTTACAAAAAAAAATAAGATTGAGCAATTGTAAAGTCTCTTAATATTTAATGGTGTTAATAGACACCTTCAAAAGTTACAATATTAAGGAAACTCTCACCATGTTTATAAAGGTGTTGACAAACACCAAAAGTTACAATAAGCCTAAGATAAGTTACACAAAAAAATAAGATTTAGCAATTGTAAACTCTCTTAATATTTATAATAGTGTTTAGGAAACACTTCCAAAAGTTACAAGTGGAAGTAGCAAACTCTCACAATTTTTATAAAAATGTTGAAAAACACCAAAAGTTACAATAAGCCTCTCACTGGAAGGTAAATCTCTTTTCTCTCTCTATCCTAAATTCAACCCATTCAGCTCATCTCATCCTCATCGATGTAGTTAAAAATACAGAAGAGAAGTAAGGATTGATGAATTTTCTCCTGCATAACACTTTGTTCATTCCAAATGGCTTGCGCTTCTTGGGGTGAAAATCTTCCATAACAAGCCACACGCAAAGATATCTCACTTTGAAAGTCTGTCAGCTCTCTCCTATATGACTACAATTTATCTATTTCACTAGTAGCCATACTTATTTTTCTTTTCTCCTCCTTCTCTAAGCCCTTCTGACAAGCAAAGTCATCCTTCTCGTACTGGGTTAACGGAGCTGGATTTCGCTTTCTCTCCTCTCTTTCCCTGGTTCTCGGCAATCCATAGTTTGGTGCAGCAAATGGCTCCCTCGATGGAATCGATTCTTCAAAAAGATCCATGGAAACGAGAGGAGGAAGGTAACGAGAGTAAGGAAGGTAACTAGAGGAGATAAGATGGAAGGAGTATGCTTGAGGAGAGGAGGTAAGGCTGTGGGCAAGATGGAAGGAGTAAGCTTGAGGAGAGGAGTAAGGTAAGAAGAGCAAAGTGGAAGAAGTGTTTGCTACGATCAAGATATAGAAGACAAACGACTACTAAGGGGTTTATAGAACTATAGACTCATAATGTGAGATGAAAGGGGTAAGCTTGAGGAGAGGAGTAAGGTAAGAAGAGCAAAGTGGAAGAAGTGTTTGCTGCGGGTGAGATATAGAAGATGAATGACTACTAAGGGATTTATAGAATTGCAGACCAATAATGTGAGATAAAAGATTTAGAATAAAGAATTGGTAGAGGCTGAGATGACTAGATTATCTGAAAAAACAGATGCAAGACCGTAATGCAAGACATGTGAGACGTGTGAAGTACATTGAAATCTATAAAATAAAATGATGGAACACAAGAATAATATAATTATTAGAATCTCATCATGAGATATTTTTTTAATATAATAAGTTAGACTTGCTGATGCAAGACTGTGATGCGAGACATGTGAGATGATAGATTTTGAGTACATTGAAATCTATAAAATAAAGTGATGGAACACAAGAATGATATAATCATTAGATTCTCATCATAAGATATTTATTGTATATAATAAGTTAGACTTCAAAAAAAGTAAAACCGATTTAATAAATTTAGAGAGGTGAGTTGTAAATAAAAGACCGTAAATGTGAGAGACACATGAGATGATAGATTTTGAATCGATTTAAATCTATGAAATAAAGTGATTGAAGACAAGAATAATATAATTAGACTCCCTTCTTTTGTCCATCCTAGTCCTTCTACAAGCACATTCTTCATTTATCACTCTTAATTTATCATCTCTCCACCCACCATGGATGTCCTTGGCATCATCAGAGACGTCGCGAGTCTGGAATCGATAGTCTCAAACAATGGGTTGCTGACCAAGGAGCAAGGAGAGATGCAAGAATTTGACAAGGCTCTCCACTGACATGGATGGAGAGAGAGGAATTTGATGCACAAAGGCGGGCAGAGAGGGAGGAGACAGAGAAGATAGCAGAGAGAAAAAGACTTTTACAATGTATTATAAAAGCACGACAAGATCTCTTGGACTTCTTAAGCAACCTACGTTATCGAAGCACTCGGTATGGTCGATTTGATCAGGATGCTGAAAGAACAATAAAGGCCTCCCAAAGAGATTATAAAGAAACAATTTGTGACTGCTTGAATTTCTTCCTTCATTGTAATTATGTTGAGGATACGGAAGTGGAGTCTGTGGAAGATTGGATTGCTGAGATGATAAGAGATACTAATGATGAGATCTTCTAGTGTGCTTGAATTTCTTCCCTCATTGTAATTATGTTAAGGATATGGACGTAGATTCTGTGGAAGACTGGATTGTTGAGAAGATAAGAGATACTACTGATGAGATCTTCTAGTGTGATCTCGGCCTCTGTGGCTTGTAATAGTTTTGTATTCTCTACAACAAACCTGGTAGGGCTGAGTAGATCATATTAGAATTGCTAATATAATTTATTTTTTTAGAATTGCTAATATAATAATAATATAAATTGAATAAATATCATAAGTAAATATCCTAATGTATTGTAGCATTTAACATAAGTTAAAAAAACACTATCATTAGTCAACACAAACAAGATAAAAATATTCAAGGACTCATGTTTCTTTTTACATGCTTCACAACTGAATAGAGTCTGATGATTCCTCTTAAGGCTGTGATGCTCTAAGAGTACATTGAGTCTCTACTTCTTGTGTGGATGGTGTACATTGAGTTTCTACTTCTGGTGCAATCGCGATAGACTCAATCTCTTCCTCCTTTGCAAGATGTGATGTTGTAGATGCACGTTGAGTCTCTACTTCTTGTGTAGAAAGAATGCATTGAGTCTCTAATTCAAGTGGAGACTATAATGCTTCTGCTTGAGGCTATGGTGTAGAAGGAGACTGAATTGTCTCTTGTTTTTCTTTGGCTCCCTCAGGTTCTTCATTGAGTCCATCATGTTGTTTCCCAATGGTAGCAGTTAGGTAATGAACAGTCTTAGCCATAAAATCTTGTAGCTCGAGCTTTGTATATGCTTCTATTGAGACATGTTCAAAACTTTCATTGAGGAACAACATGAAGCTGTAGGCAACTCTCCACCCACTACTAAACTTGTCTTTCTGCTCCACTACTGAGGCATGTCTGGAAATTTAGTTAGTCTTAATGCTCCCTGATTTTCATAATTGCAGATACTAACTTGTTTGTAGACCTGTCCATCATGACATATTTGTGTAGTAAATAGTAAGATGCATGTTCATAATGATATGATAAAAGAACACTTACTTGAACACCCTATGAAAGCATGTAAATGAATTGACAAACCAATAATGCTTGTCATTAAGATCCCATACTATCAGGCTCCAATGTGAGCTACATCACCAATAAAGAGTGATGAGATTTATCACAATATTAAGTATTAATTGACACAATATTACAAATAAACGAGTAAAAGAAAGATTGAGATGATACTTACTTCTCATAATATGGCATAAAGATGACTAGCATGCCATCCAAGTCTAAAGGTTGTAGCATTGAACAAACATCATCTACTGTCTTCTTGGTATCACTAAGTACAACTGAAAGGAGAGAATTGAGCATACACATGTGATTCTTTATTGATCTAGGAAAGTGAGATATAACCGTACTGCAGCAATAAATAAACAAATGTTAGAAGCAGATTGAATCAAATGATTGAAGTATCAAGCCAAGATATGTTCATATCAAACCTGAGGATGGCCATCATGACTTTGTCATTAGCCTCTTTCAAAGGGTCAGAGAGGATTGTAACTTCCTCGCTACCAAATGTCAAAACATGAGGTCGCTTGCTAATGATAACCCTGATCTCAAAAGAGCTCCCCATTTCGTCCAATACAACAATTACATTAGGACAACTTATGGGCATAGCAACCAATGTTTCCTCTGCATGCTCCACCACATTATCAATAAATGCCTTAATGATAGATGACATAAATGCATGTAGATGCAAGTCTTTATATGTCGACAATGAGGTTTCACCGCCGCTCAAATTAAAAAATTTGAGCGAGGAGCAAAAAGTAGTTATTGTAAGAAAACAATACAACGTCTATGCTCAACAGATAATAGGATCTCCTATGCAAGAGAGAAAAGTAGATAGTATGGAGAATCAAAAATTTGATTATTGTAAAATTGATACAATAGATGGCAATGCCTCCCAGCCATGTGCTCTTGTGTGAGAAGTTTCGATGGCGTGCTGGAAACAGTAGAGGACGGAGGATGGATGCTAAGGAATCAGGGTTGTTGTACCGAGTGATGATAATGGGCTTCAGGGGCTTGCTCTTATATAGCCACTAGTCATAGTCGGTAAGACTCGGGAGACCAACCAAGCCTACCCAAACCGGCTGACTGGAGGTCATCAGTCCCGAAATAGGCCACCGACCACACGATAGAATCGTGGTGCAGAATAGAGTAACTAACCTATGGTTTTCCATTCGGCCCACAGCCATCTAGGATCATCTAGGGCTCCAAACGAGCCCCGCAACCTGAGAGTGGGCTGCCTCGACAAATGCTCCATCTACCCTCAGTGTGGTCAGTCATGGGATGCCTTCCCACACTTGCATGTATCCTAGTTGGCAGTGTGTCAACTTCTCAGGCCACACATGGCCCCCATCTGGTATGCAAACCAGGACCTACCGGATAAGTGAGCTACTCAAATGCCTCCTCCTCATATGGGGGGCTTACAAGTAGAGTTAGCTGGTTCCCGCATAGTTACACGAGAGTGGAGCATTGATATCTAACACCCCCCCTCAATGTCCACCCGCAAGTGAACTTACTTTGTCAGCCCAATGCCAAGTCGATGAAGATGCCTCTCCAGCAAGTCTCTTCCAAGAGCCTTTGTGAAGATGTCTGCAGCTTTCTCTGTAGTCAGACAGTACACCAAGTCGACCTCTCCATCCATGATGAGCTCGCTTACAAAGTGATATTGAATCTCAATGTGTTTTGTGTGAGCGTGGAACACAGGGTTCTTTGCAATCGCCATGCAACTCTGATTGTCACATGATAACTGTGTAGGCTTGTTCTGCACTGCACCCATGTTCCCTAAAATCATCCTCAACCATATTGCCTCACAAGAACCAAAACATGCTGATTTGTACTCAACCTTGGTAGAAGAAAGAGCAATTGTGGGTTGCTTCTTGCTGACCCATGACACAGCTCCAAATCCAAATGAGAAACAGTAACCTATCACTGATCTCCTGCTATCCATGTCTCCTGCCCAATCCGAGTCACAGAATCCGATCAAGATGTTGCCCTTGGTATAGGTGATGCCATAATCAAGTGTGCCTTTGATGCATTTCAGCACCCACATCCCTACCCTCCAATGGTTCTCCCGGGGCTTATTGGAAAACCTACTTAGTACACCAGTCGCAAAGCTGATGTTGGGCCATGTGTTGCACAAGTAAATTAAGCTTCCCACAAGCCTTCTATACTTCGCTTCGTCCACCAGTGGTAACGAATCCTCGTTTGAGAGCTTCACGTCAACCTCCATAGGGGTGTCAACTGTCTTGCACTCAGCCATGCCAAATGCCTTCAGTATCTCTCTAGCATACTTCAGCTGTGAGATGAAGATCTGTTTTGGCTCTTGCCAAAATTCAATCCCCAAATAGAAATGCATCAAGCCGAGGTCTATCATTTCATACTCTCTTCCTAGCAAATGCTTTGTTTGCGAGATCTTCTCTTCATGGTTCCCTATTATGACAAGGTCGTCCATGTAAAGGACCACGATCATACACCTGCCTCCTTCTCTGTAGTTATACAAATTTGCATGAGATGGGCTCCTCCTAAACCCGTTTTGTAGAAAGTAGGCATCAATCCATTGGTACCACACTCATGGGGCCTGTTTTAGCCCGTAAAGTGCCTTCTTTAGTTTACGGACTTTACCTTCTAAACCGCAGACCACAAAACTTGGTGGTTGTTCCACGTATACCTCCTCCTTGAGATCTCCATTCAGAAAGGCAGATTTTACATCCATCTGGAACACGGGCCAACTTTCTTGTGCTACTAAAGCTAAAACACTGCGAATTGTGGTTAGTCGAGCTATGGGAGCAAAATTATCCTGATAATCAAAACCATGTACCTGTGCGAATCCTTTTGCCATGAGCCGAGCCTTGTACTTATCCAACATGCCGTTGGTCTTGTACACCCACTTGGTGTCGATTACCTTGCGTTTTGGTGGTCGATCCACAAGGTCCCAAGTGTTGTTCATTATGAAGCCATACTCCGATTGCATAGCCTCCATCCACATATCATCACCCTGTGCCTCTTCAAGACACTTGGGTTCTTCAGCACGGATCACCGCCCAAGTGTTCTTGCGCCCTTCTTTGCTCCTCTAATCTCCTGGACCCCGGCGGTGTTCGGATGGTTCCTCCTCAATGGCTGGAGGTTCTCTGCCATCCAAAAGCTGCTTTACCCCCTTCGAGAATGGCCATTGTTGCTGTGGTTCTGCAGGCTCTTCTTCATCTTCTATATCTTGAATCCTCCCAAGCACCGTTGGGGGAGTTCGGTCTACCGTTGGTGGTTGTACTGGATGGATATCTTGGTCCTGGTTGTCGAAGAAGAAAGCATCCTCCTCCAATTGATGCGGCTGTTCTAAGAAGACCACATTGCGACTTACTATTACCTTCTTGATAACAGGATTATAGAGACGGTAACCCTTCGCCTCTTCACTGTAGCCCAAGAAAATACACTTTCATCTCTTTGGTTCCCATTTGGTCCTGTTAGCATCAGGGACATGCACAAAACAATCACATCCAAAAACTCTAAAATGTGCAGCTGAAGGTTTCTTACCAAAAAAGGCCTACAGTGGAGTCATCCCATTGACAGCCTTCATGTAGCTACGATTCAGAATGTAAACTGCAGTGTTACATGCTTCAGCCCAAACACACTTTGGCAGATCTTTCCCTTTCATCATACTCCTGCCCATTTCGTAGATGACGTGCATCTTGCGCTCTGCTACTCCATTTTGTTGTGGTGTATGTGGCGAGGGTCTCTGCCTCTTGATCCCATGACTTTTGCAGTAACTTTCAAATTCACTTGATGTGAACTCACCGCCTCTATCTGATCTCAACTTTTTCACCTTCCTCTTCGTTTCTTTCTCGACCATTACATGCCATTCTTTGAACTTACTAAAAGCCTCATCTTTAGTCTTCAGAAAAGTATATCCATATCCTTCTACTGTAGTCGTCGATCAGTGTCATGAAGTAGTAGGAACCACCCAAATCTTCTGTCTCCATCTTTTCACAGAGGTCCGTGTGAACGATCTCTAGAGGATCCTTTGCCCTGCTGGCCTCTTTAGGAAAGGGCTACCGATGCTACTTGCCCATCATGCAAGCTTCACATACATCGGGCAGATCTGTAATTTCTGGTAGGTTTGCAATCATTCCACTTTTATGCATCTCCTTTAAAGAACTAAGGTTTAGATGACCAAACCTCTCATGCCACAGCTTAGTGTTCCTCACATCAGCTCGAGCACTGAAAGCTGAGAGTTTGTAAATCTTGTTGCGCTGTGTACCTTTACCAATGACCTTCCCTTGAAGATCCAAAATCTATGTGCCATTCTTATCGAAGTGAACTTTGAGGTCCCAATCCGTGATTGCAGAAATGGACAACAAGTTTCTCTTGATATCTGGCACATAAAGAACATCAGACAACTGTTTTACAACTCCATCTGACTTGAGAGCAATCGTACCTTTTCCTTTTGCTGGATATTTTGCATCATTGCTGACTACTACCAGGATTTCATTCCCTACCGGATGTAGAGAGGTATACCAATCCTTCCAACTAGTCATGTGGCGCGATGCACCACTATCAATAATACATGAACTGCCTTGTGTAAATAGAAGCACTTGATCTTCTTCTTTCTCTTTTTATCATTAGAAGAAGATGGGTTACCAGAGTCCTTACCCTTACCTTTCTTTGATCTAGCATAGAAAGCTGAATCTTCTCTAGTCCTCATCTTTTGATGCATCTCCTCCTCCAAAAGCATTGCACTGAAATCCTCAAAGTTGAGGGGCAGATTTTTGTTCTGCATATTCAATGTCGTAACAAGACCATCGTACTTTGGTGGGAGGATCTGTATGCACCTTCGTGCTAAATTCTCGCTGGTGATGGTGATGCCAATCGTAGTCAACTAATCGCGCAGATTCTTCACCCTAGTGATGAACTTCTCTACCGCTTTAGACTCAGACAGTTTCTCCTTCACGAGTTGAGTCTCTAGATTCTGAATCCGCGTTTGATTTGTGGCCTCGTACTGATTTTTCAAGACCGTCCATGCCTCCTCCGCTGTGGTGACATGTTGAATTAATGCCATGACAAATCACTTACACTTCAAACAATAGAACACAGCGCATCTGCATTTCTTCTTGTCTGTGCGAGAATCTCATCCGTAGTTGGTACTATCTATTGTGCTGCATTGGCTGGATTCGATCTCACAACCGGCTTCAGGTCCACCTCAGTAGCAGTATCCCAAACATCGTATGCGCTTAGGATGGTCTTCATCTTGAACTTCCAGAGTGGATAGTTAGTGCCACCCAACTTCCCACTTTCACCAAACGATGGGATTCGTAGTCTTGTAAGTACTCAAAAATTTGATTACTGTAAAACTGATACAATAGATGGCGTTGCCTCCCAACCGTGTGCTCCTATGTGAGAAGCTTCGATGGCATGCTAGAAATAGTATAGGATAGAGGCTGGATGCTAAGGAATTAGGGTTGCTGTAGCCAATGATGATGATGGGCTTCACAGGCTTGCTCTTATATAGCCACCAGTCATAGTCGGGTAGACTCAATTGGGAGACCGACCCAGTCTGCCCAAACCGGCCGACTGGAGGTTGGGTCTCGAAATAGGCCACTAACCACACGATAGAACCGTGGCACAAAATAGACCAACTAACATACGTTCTTCGTTCGGCCCACAGCCATCCAAGATCATATGGGGCTCCAAACAGGCCCCGTAACTCGAGAGTGGACTGGCTCAGGAAATGCTCCGTCTACCCTCAGTGCGGTTAGTCATGGGATGCCTTGCCACACTTGCATGTAGCCTAGTTGGTAGTGTGCCAACTCCATCCAGCCATCAGGCCACACATGGCCCCCATCTGGTGTGCAAACCAGGACCTACCGGATAACCGAGCTACTCAAATGCCTTCTCCTCATATGGGGGGCTTACAAGTAGAGTTAGCTAGTTCCCGCATAGTTACATGAGAGTGGAGCATTGATATCTAACAGTTATATCCAACTCTCCACCCACAACTATGGTCATCATTCTGCTTCGCTGTGGGGAATGTTACGTACTCTATTTGATCTTCTAAGTCATCTTCCATTTGCATAAGTGCATCTATAGCACCTACCAACTTCCAAGCCAATCTACACATCAAAATAGATAACATAAATGAATGTGCGCATTGCATAGGATGCATCTCATTGACATAATTGTGACACAGGTAGGCTACACTTACTCTGACACACTGCCATGGATAGATGCTATTGAATTGACAAAGAAACATTGCTTGGCTAAGATGTCCACAGTCACTAAGCTCCCAATGCGAGCTGCATTATCAATTAAGAATAATTATTATTTGATATAATCCTCCACAATGTAAGAGATAAGCTAAGTAGGAATTGATACTCACTCCTCGTGATATGCAGTAAAGATAACTCGCATTGCGGTCAAATCAACAGGTTCCAACCACTTAAAAACATCATCTATGGTATTTTGCTTATTGATAAGTACATTAGAAACAAGAGGATCAACCATATATGCACATCTCTGTATATATAGGGGAAGAAGTTCTAAAACCATACTACAATAAAAAGAAAAGAATATTAGTTCATTTGATCCAATGGAAATACAAAAGCATAAAGTCAAGAAAAAGTCTATATCAAACCTGAGGATGGCAATTATGACCTTGTCATCAACCTCTTTCTTGAAGTTTAAAACGATTGAAATGTCCTCTTCATCAAATAGAAAAGTAAGAGGTTGTTCTTGAACTTGAAACCTAACTTGAAATGACTTCTCCATCTACTGCAAGGTGTAATTATTTTCTAGACTCATTCAATGGATAGCCAGATAGCTTTGCTTTCTTGAGATGTGCTTTCCATACTCTCTACTCCAGCTATGTCCTCCTCATCCTCCTCCTTTTCCTCCTCCTATAAAAGGATAAAATAATTATGAGATTCAAAATTTTAAATTAATTATAATTTTAAAAAGGCTTTTTAATAAATAAAGAAAATTAAAGATAAGTTTTCATACCTCTAGATATCTTCGTGGTCTTTTTATGTAACCTTCTGAGGCAAGGTCAGTGTCATATCCATCTCCTTCAGCTTCCTTACTATCGCTAGTGTCCTCACTATCATATCCAGAGCTTTCAGCATTTTCATCATCTTTCTTCCTCTCATCATACATGGCCATCTCTATGTCAGCATCCTCTTCATGTGAGATCGGACCTTTCTTATCATACTTTATTGTGAGAGAAGCCACAGTATCAAGGTATTCCAAACAATCAGGGTTCTCAATAATATTTACATGGTGTCCTTTTTTGATAAGAGCTTCAAACAAATGTCCCATTTGAAATAATGTGACTTCCCATCCGGACGGCAGCAAAAATTCCATCATACTAAAATTAAAAGACAAGCACTTTTTGCTGGCCTTTCATAGTGATTTGCATTGCAATGGAGGGGACTTGGAGCTTCATGCTCTTCTAGCTCTAGTTGTAATCTCTTTGCATTCCCTCTTATGTTGTTCTATAAGGAGTGATCATTGTAAGGGCTCTTCATGGATAAGAAAAAGGTTTCAAGACTCTGTATCTTGAGACCGCATTCTCTCTTGTCCCTCTTTCTTGAGTATATACCATTGTAAATCTTAAGCTCATTGCCATATTGTTTTTTTCGGGTAGCAGACATTTTTTCCTTGTCATCTTTATCAGCCAAATATGACTGTTACATAGTCCCACTCTACCAATGGTGGTATGTAATATTCTATCAAGGAGTTGACGAACGTTATCCAGTGATATTTCATAGACAAAGAAAAGCTGAGGCCTCTCCCAATAGTGTTGTCAGGAAAAAAATTCATTCAATGAAACTCCCTTGCCCTCAACACTCTTTCTAGACTTTGAAATGATCTCATGTATTAAAAAAAATCCCTTCTTCAAAGTTTTTGCTTTTCTGAGAGTGATGACTTTTTATGCATATGCATACACATTTTCCAGAATGTCACTTGCCATAGAAGGAGTAATTTCAGATCCATCATCTTCTACCTTCACCCATTTATGCACCCAAGCCTTCTATTCTCATGTATTAAAAAAAATCCCTTCTTCAAAGTTTTTGCTTTTCTGAGAGTGATGACTTTTTATGCATATGCATACACATTTTCCAGAATGTCACTTGCCATAGAAGGAGTAATTTCAGATCCATCATCTTCTACCTTCACCCATTTATGCACCCAAGCCTTCTATTTAGCCGACAGTAAAGCTGATGCCATCTACCTCACAATGCTATGATCAATTTTACATTGGCTAATTGGAATTTTTTTTTTTGCCCCATCAAATATTCAATTACACTCTTTACTGCATCACATTTGACCTGTTGGATGATGCAATCTTCCATGCAATGATCTTTATCCTTTTTGCCAAAAAACCATTCCTTGGACATTAATTTCTCTGAAGCAAGACTTGCGTATTTGTCTGGCAAGTTTCTTAGAGGCTCCACATCCGAGCCATCATCTCTTTTTTCTCAATCTTCTTTGCCTTGTCTTTAATCAATGATGGAGCCTCATATGTGACATCTCCCTTCTCACATGCAAGACACACGTCTTTGATCTGATGAAAAACTTCATCACTACAGAAAAATATGCTTCTGTAGTCTTGATACTTGTCCCTTAGTGTCTTAAAGCTTGTAATCACCTCTGTTCTTTCCTACTTTCCCCTTGGTACAATGGCACTCAAGCATATGTAGAAGTCAACAAGATTATCTGCTTCCACTTTAGTTGCAGTTCTTTTGAGAGTGGTCATAGGAGAATGAAAAGTTCTCCATATGGTCCTAGCTTTGAGCAACATCTCTAAAGTGGAGGTGATCTTTCGTAGTGCATGAATGTCATGATTAAGTCTTTTCGACTCAATCAAATATTTTTTATCGTTCTTGAAGATACAAATGCATGCAGAATAGTAGTGAAATTGAGGCACACTCGCGAAGGTTTGATAAGTAATTTCTCCTTTGTTGTATGCCTCTCTAGAACGCTCATTACAAGCATAGGCATAGTGCTGACCATCTATTGCCTCAAATGTGCAATGAGCTAAGAAATTTCTCTTGGCATCCTTTATATGTCATTTTGGATCATTCACTGAACTCGACCCTTCTTGAAGTGAGGAAACTTGTTTTCCAAGGAACTTAGTGAATTGCATCTCAAAATCTATAGGCTGAGAGAAATTGATGGATTGACTAGAATCTCCTCTGACTAGCCAAAATGCCCTTGGACGGAGTACCAAATTAGAAACAACTAGTTTTTTTCCATCAATCAAAGCGTGAAAAATCTTTTCAACATAGACAATATCTAAGGTCCTGCTGTTGGTGAAGATGCTTGCTTTGACCACCATTGAAGCATGTATAACTTGATTCTTCTGGCCCCATATATATCCTAGATCCTCATTTGTCATAGCCTTATTCAAGCGAAGATTTAGGTTCTTCATTGATAACATTTCTACTTTTGAATCTGACTCCATTCCAAGACCCTTCGCATCCTCTTCTCTTCTTTGCCCTTTCCTTGTATATAAACGACCTCTTTTTCGAGTTATAGGACTTGGAACTGTAGCTCGTGAAGTACTCGCCTTTTGCATTGAACATCAAGGTTTATTTTTTAGGGGCTCTATGTGAACCGCTTTAGATCACCCTACTTCTTCCTCTATTGCCGCAACTTCAAGTATACTCAAGGGCTGCACTTGTTATGTTATTCCATCAACTTCATGAGTTACACCATCTAAGTGAGTAATACCATGAACGAGAGATGCATGTGCATATGCTGTCTTATCTGATGCATGTCATGTCTCAGCCACTATTAACTAGAAAAAAATTCGAGGCGTCATGCTAGACGTGAGGCATGGTGACGCTTGAGGGCCATATAGGAAAAGGGAACGTGAGGGAAGAAGCATTAACATAGGTGGGGAAAAAGGATTAAGAGGGGTGGGAATGAAGAGAGGGACTATGCCACAAGGGGGAAGGGAGAGGGGGAAGAGGAGCATGTACATGATGGGAGGTGGAATGTAGATATGGAGACATCAAGGGAAGAGAGTCATGCTTTATTTGAAAGGAAGGATGGGGGGGGGAAATCAAAGTAGTAGCTAGGTGGCTTTACAAGAATGAGCATGTTACATTAAGGAATAGCCCCCTCCTTTTATAGCCAAGAGAGAGGGTATCTCCCAATAAATGCATCCTCCCACATGCATGGTGTGTGTGGAAAAGTCTCCCATGTGGGCTAGTTGGGTACACACTCTCCATTGTGTGCGACAACCCTTTGCCTCATTTTTCCACATAAATCAAACCCCATATCCCAAGTCTGAGATACTACCTTGGTCTCTTCCCAATTTTATAATACGTTCAAACATCTAGGAGGACAAGTGGAGGGTTGGCACAAGGAGTCTTGCCACCTCATCCTACTTTCCCCATTATTTAATTTGCATACTTTGACTATCTACACCTCCCCCACATGGGCCTATCCTACATGGAGGGAATAATCCAATATAATATCCATCTCCACCTATTTTATATTACTTTTCCCATGGTCCTTGGTCCATGTCTCACTAAATGTAGGCATGGGACCACCTAGGTGGAGGGGTGGCACATGGGGGAACCATGCCACCTTCACATTTTATAATATAACTACCATATGGGTCCTCTTACGTGGAAGGGTGGCACATGTTCATGCCTTGCCACCTCAACCATGGGCCCTATGCACACCATATTTTATTATTAAGACCACCCAATTCAATTCCTATGTGAGACGCATGTGCATGTCCTATATCATTTGATGCATGTCGTGTCTCATTCAATTCCTGTCTCAGATGTAGATTCCTTGTAAGCATCCACGTGTACAAGACCCTCATCCAATACTATAATGTGTTCTATCTCATCCACTCCAGTTCCTCTCTCATTTGTGTTACCATGAACCAGGTCTACATGGCGTGTCTCATCACTTCCTTTCTCATGTGTGGATTCTTGCACCTTAGGTCCCTCCAATGAAGTTGAACCTTGTTCAATGACACCCTAAAGGTATTCAAGGATTATATTTGACTGCATTATTCTTGCTTCCTCAATGGGAAATTCCTCCCACACATGTTGGAGGATCTCCAATGCAGGAATGAATTCAAGAAATCTAGGTGCTTTTGGCAGCGGCATCACTAAGTGTATTGCATCTTTCTTTGAAAGAAGAAATGATCTGTTGCTCATTCTTGACTTTGTGTAAATCCTCATTGTATTGCTATTTTTTTCAATTTTTATTCCTAGTAAGGTGCCTCCTTGAATAAATTTCTCTTTGAGAAAGATACATCTGATGCCCACTCATCTTTCTCTAACTTTCTCTTTGTCATTCCTTTGCTCAATACCAAGAACCATGCTTTCTTGTTGTTCAACAATGGTCCAATTTGTGAAGTCCTTTGGGGCATAAATTCTTCCATTCTATTTCAGTGTCATACCATTGACAAATGCTATAGCCTCAAGATGCATCCTATATTAAAGCACAACAAAAATTTTAGGTATAAAAGCTATAATACTTTTGCATGAAAACTACAATTACTTTGATAAATCAAAAGTACAATGAGTCCCATTGATACACCTCAAGTTTTCATTCTTCCCAATCATATAAGTGTCAATTTCATGCTTTGGGAATAGCCTAAAAGACTTTACAAGGCTTAGATACATGCATAAATGTGAAAAAAATAAGGATTTACAATGAACTTGTGGATAGTGTAAAACGAAATAAAGTACAATCGAATACAAATCTGAAGTCTGTCTGATATAAGTGCAATATGCTTGTCAGCTCCCACAACTGGTACAAATATAACCTGCTCTATCCAGTCACATAACTGATTCAACTGTAATATGTCCTATCCACTGATACAACTTTCAATCATCTTGAAAGTTTTAAAACCTTGATCGTTGCTTAAATGGTAGGGTTGTTGTGAGTGTGAAACCGAATGTGAACGAATGGACTGACTCTGATTAGGAACTAGTCGACAAATTTTGAGCATGGCTTTGATTGGTTTTTTTGGAGTTCTCTCCTCTAAGGATAAACTAATCTATGCTAATCTAGACTACACTAACCGTCAAAGCAAAGAAAAGCAAGAAATAATTTCTTTTCCATTGTTCTTTTTAATATGCTTAGGTTGCAAGGTTAAAGCAAGAAATAATCTATTTTTCATGTTCTTTTTAATATACTCAGGTTGCGAGTTTAAAAAAGATAAAATTTTTATTTAGAAAAACTAATTTAATTACAACTCATAAGAATTTAACATTCACATTAATAAGAAGTTAAAATCTTAATAAATTTAAATTTGACTTTATGAAAAATAATAAAAACTAAAAATTTAAATCAACTCCAAACCCTAAACCCTAACCCCTAACCCCCAAACCCGAAATCCAAACCCTCAAATCCTAAAATCTAACCCCCAAACCCTCAACCCTAAACCCAAAGCCCCAAACCCTAAACCCTAAACCCTAAACTCCAAAACCTAAACTCCAAACCCTAAACCCTAAACCCTACACCTAAACTCTAAAACCCTAAATCCTAACCCCCAAACCCTAAAACCCTAAAACCTAACCTCCAAACCCTAAACCCTAAACCCAAACCTCCAAATCCTAAACCCTAAACCCAAACCGCCAAACCCTTAACCCTAAACCCAGATTCCCAAACCCTAAACCCTAGCCCCCCAACCCTAAACCAAAACCCTCAAACTCCCAAATCCCCAAACCCTAACCCCTAAGCCCTAAATCCCAAAACCTATACCCTAAACCCTAAACTGTAACCCCCAAATACTAACGTCCTAAACACTAACCCCAAACCCAAACCCTAAACCGTAAACCCCTAACCCCAAACCCTAAGCCCTAACTCCCAAACCCTAAACCCTAAACCCTAAACCCCCAATCCCCAAACCTTAAACCCAAACCCCCAAACCCTGTTTTAATTCAAATTAATTTAACTTAAAACTAATAAGAAATTAAAATTCACATTCATAAGAAGTTTAAATTTTGACAAAGTAAATTCTTATTAGTTTGAATCACAAAATTTGAAATATAAATAAATTCAATTTAAATTAAAGTTATGAAAAAATATAAAAATTTAAATGTAAAATTAAGAAAATAAGACTTAAAATAAAAAATTCAATATTTACGTAGAAGAATATATCAATTCTCCCTAAAAAGAAATAAATTAAACTAATAATATAGGAATGTAAGTTAAACTACTTTTAAAATTTTAAAAAATGTGATAAATTTGAAATTATACTTTCTATATTCTAACACAAAATGCATTTCTTTCTACTATATTTCAAAAAATTTAATTGAGAAATTAAACTAGTAAATTGAAAATGAAAGTAAAACTCATTTTAAATTTTAAAAAAAAGAAAATTTTTAAATTCAATTTTCCACAACCCACTCCCTCTCCAACTCCCATGCCCATCTCCCCTTTCCTACTCCCACTCCCACTCTCCCTTTCTCCCACTCCCACCCTCCCACCTCCCACTCCCATTCCCACATTCCTACTATTAATTCCACTCCTACTTATGAATCCTAATTAAAACTATTACTTAAATAAATGATATTACTGAAAACACTCATATGATTTATGGTTTAGGGTTTGGTGGTTTGGGTTTAGGGTTTGGGGGTTAGGCTTTAGGGTTTAGGGTTTGTGAGTTAGGGTTTAGGGTTTGGTGGTTTTGGTTTAAGATTTGGGGGTTAGGATTTAGGATTTAGGGTTTGGGGGTTAGGGTTTAGGGTTTAGGGTTTACGAGTTGGGATTTAGGGATTAGGGTTTAGGGCTTGGGGGTTAGGGTTTAGGGTTTAGGGTTTAGGAGTCAAGGCTTAGGGTTTAGAGATTAGGGATTAGTTTTTATTGGTTAGGGTCTAGGGTTTAGAGGGTCAAGATTAACATTTATGGTTTAGGGATTAGGGGTTAGGGTTTAGGGATAAGGGTTTAGGATTTAGGGTTTAAGGTTTAGAGGTTTAAGATTTAGGGATTAGGGATTAGGATATAGGGAGTAGGGGTTAGGGTAAATGGGTTAGGGTTCAGAGGTCAGGGTTTAGGGTTTAGGGTGTAGGATTTAGGGTTTAGGGTTTAAGGTTTAGGGGTTAGAGGTCTAGGATTTAGATTGACAGTTTAGGAATTAGGGGTTAGGGTTTAGGTTTAGGGTTTTGAGGTTAGGGTTTAGGGTTTAGGGTTTAGGATTTAGGGTTTAGGGTTTAGGGTTTAGGGGTTAGTGCTCTAGGATTAGGATTAAGGGTTTAGGAATTAGGGGTTAGCATTTAGGTTTAGGGTTTTGAGATTATAGGGATTAGGGGTTAGGGTTTATGGATAGGATTTAGGGGTTTAGGTTTTAGGTTTAGGTGTTAGGGTTTAGGGTTTAAGGGTTAGGGTTTAGGAATTAGGGTTTTGGGATTAGGGATTAGGGGTTAGGGTCTACGGATTAGGATTTAAGGGTTTAGGATTTAGGTTTAGGGATTAGGGTTTAGGATTTAGGACTTAGGGTTTAAGGGTTAGGGTTGAGGAATCAAGGGTTAGGGTTTAGGAATTAGGGATTAGGGCAAAGAATTTAGGGTTTTGACACCAGGATTAGGATTTAGGGTTTAGAAATTAGGGGTTAGGGTTTAAGATTTAGGGTTTAGGGTTTAGGGATTAGGGTTTATGGTTTCAAGGGCTTGAATTAGGGTTTAGGGTTTGGGGATTGGGGGTTAGGGTTTAGGGTTTAATTAATTTTTTAAACAAGTTCTAGATTGGCATGTGGTTTTTAATGCTAAACATAATGTATACTACAACATCAAAGAATTGAAAGAATATGCCAATGTACCAAGCTCTATTCCTTCAGAGATGGATGATTCCAATGCACTGAACTATAGCACTGGTTAATCTCTCTTTCCCTCTCTCAGCTCTCTCTTTCTTTCCCTCCCTACTCTTCTCTTTCATGGCCACGAGGAGCCCTCCAATTATCTAGGACACCTTTTATTTTTATTCTAGTGACATCTCTCTTTCCTCCCCACTTTCCCAAATGAGCTCGTCCCTCTCTCTCTCTCCTCTCCCTCTCTTCCCAAATCAACTCGTCCCTCTAAGGGAAAGCCCAAAGCTCGAATATGGTGTTGGAATGGGGAAAGATTGGACAAATGGTCAAGGTTAAATGCTATGAACTCAATCTATGTGGGAGAGGAGCTAAACCATTTATCTCATGTCCGTGCTCATGCCATAAATCTAGCTCGTACTTTGATGGGGACGTTAAAATACATGCATGGAAAAGATCTTTTGCATAATGACTTGCATCCTTTGAACATTATGCTTCACTTTGATAGTGCATCTGATAAGGTCTTCATAGGAATTATCGATTGGGGATTAAGCAAGAGTGTTAAATATGTCAATAATGGCAAGGATTGATGTGACCCTCAATTCAAAGAGCGATGCATGCGAAGAAAGTGGTTGGCTCCTTAGTTGTATACTTTTCCATATGCAAAGTTTTCAAAGGAAACTGATATTTATGTTGCGCAGATTTTTCATTGGTATTGGCTAGCATACAAGTACTTAGTTCACATCAAGGATGCAACTAAGTTGAATCACTTAAAGCGTTGCTAAAAAAGGATAGAGGAAATGAGAAATCCTATTCCTAAAGCTAGACCTACTGCAATAGATGTTACTCATACATTTCAAGTTATATTTAAAGTCACATGTGAAAGTACATTAAGACATGATGCATTGTAACCTTTTGTAGCACTACAATTTCTAAATAATATTCCAAAGATTGATGGTTTTCTTTCTAGTACGTGATCTATTTATGTATATAAAAAACATGTCAACTGTTTTAATTTATTCTTTCAAATGATAGTTAATAACATTTATGTAATATTTGTGTTGATACAAGCAAGAATTAGAAGGTCTATTGTTATTTGTTTTGATATAGCGTTTGCAAAATACTTTATTTTTCTCTCCTCTTTAACTAGAATATTGATCTTCAATAAATGCAAAATTTTCTTATTAATTTGTTTGGCCATGGTTTTGACATAGTGGGCAGTCAATATCCATCTCTTTAGAAGTTATGAATTTATTTATATTTCTCTTATTTTGATTAGGTGTACTATTGATCATATCATGGCTTCAAAGACTCACATAAAGGTGTTTGACTATGGATCATCTGAGAAGAAGCTTTTGGGATATGTTAGAGTACTTGGTGACTCTACCCATAGCATGATACGTAAGGAGATTATGCAAGATGGAATCATTGATCTTACTTTTTCATTTTGTTATCAAAGATGACAATGATGATGAAGGTTGCATACTAAATACAACACAAGAAGAACATTGTAATGTTGAAGAGGATAGGTGTGTTGGTATATAGAGGGCTCTAAGTACGATTGTTGATGAGATCACACCATCAAAACGTGTTTGCAGAACATCAAATAATATTCATAAAGAAGTTGATATTGTAAATATTGATGAAGGAGGTGAGCATGTTTCTTGTAATCTTGGTATAAACATGCACAAAATTAAACTTTTAGCAAGGTCTATTCTTGAAGATTGGGAAAGTCATTGTGAAAGAGCTTGCAAAAATTTGAGGCAATGTAAGACACCTAGAGATGATAAATTTGAGCTCCTCACAGAGGATCTTAATGGAAAGCCTAAAGTTTAAATATGATGTGAAGAATGTGCAATGCCATATGGATCAGGGTCCATTGAAGGCAAGTAATCAGCTTACACTTGCTTATCTAATTTTCTAAGAACCCATATTCTAGAAAGCCAGAAACATCAAAAAAGATATGCTACCAATCGAGGATTTATCACTGAAGAAGCATCTCTTCAAAAAGATAGCATGAAGGAGGCTCAAGACGATGTTGATGATGCAACAGTAATTCTTGATACTATTGAGGAAATGCACACTTCCAAAAATTCTCATGAAGGTAATCTCCACTAGAAGCATTTAGAGATGACAAGAGTCTTACTTTTGTTAGAATTTTCATAAATAGGGTCAAAAAAATGTTCTTTTTTATGCTCTTTTTCCCTCTTTCTTCTCTTATGCTTATGCTTATGCATGGGCATATGTCTCCTTCTCCTTCTCCTTTCCTTTTCTTTTTTCCTCTCTTTTTCTCTTCTTTTCATAAGCATATGCCTATGCCTATGCCTATGCCTATGCTTATGCATGTCCTTCTCCTTCTCCTGCTCCTCCTTTCCTTCTCTTCTTTTTCCCTCTTTTTTCTCTTCTTTTCATAAGCATATGCCTATGCCTATGCCTATGCCTATGCCTATGCTTATGCATGAGCATATGCTCATATACTTATGCATAAGCATAAGCATAAGCATATGCTTTCTCAATGTATTCTCTTATGCATATGCTTTCTCTCTTTTTTCTCTTATGCATATTTGGTTCTTTTCCCCTCTTTCAATCTCTTTTCCCCTTTTCTTTCTCTTCTTTTCCCCTCTCCTTCTCTTTTGCTTCTTATGCTTTCCCTCATATGCTTTCCGCTTCTTACCCACTCTTGTTTTTTGTTTTTTGTTTTCGTGTTTGTGTCTACGTTTGTCCAATCCCCCCAAATTACACATGGGATCACATCGCATGTTCGACGAGTACAGAAACCCTCGTAGGAGGAGACATCATGATCTCTATTCTCCATAGGACTTTGATTCCACTCAGGCGACACCTCAAGGGCCTACCCTTGTGACTACCGACTCCTCTCGGACGTAGCACTATGACTACCCCTCGGGGAACTCCTTTGCTAGCAGCCCATGGCTTTGTCAGGTGTCCCGACGAGTTTGTCGCACAGATGACCGATGAGGAGGTAGCAAGATTCTTCTCTCTGCTATCCCAGAGGCCCTCAGCAAATCCCTCTCCTACACTGATGGCTAGACCTATTGCCCAACCGTCCCCTCTAGCCCCTTCAACTAAGGGGTCATCAACTGGGCGTGCCCATCGTAAGGGAAGGAAGAGTAGGAGGGGTCGCTTATGTTGCCTTGACTCGGGAGATGTAGACGAGTCAGCACACTCACATCCCTATAGGTCTCCACTTGGTCTTGAGACCCAGTACTAGACAGGTCCCTTGCCCTCTCCTACTCCCACCGCTACTCCTCGCTCTGGAAGTGCTCGCAAAAACACCACTCGCTCTGACTCGACCACCACCATGAGTCCTCCTTACCTAGTATAGGACCTATCCTATCAAATCATAGTTGCTAGAGAGATAATAGAAGATGAAAAGGGTGCAGCAATGATGGCCACCATGAGGCAGTTGATGAGCCACCACTTCATGAGTGGCATAGCTACTAATTAGTGGTATCAAGATGACCAAAAGAAGTAGGCAATCATTGATGAATTGAAAGCAAAATACCCTAACCCCCCAAATTGGGAGTTCAATGAGAAATACATGCGAGAGTGCATGGGTTTGGTCTTGAAGCATTGTAGGTCAACCTTGTGTACTTCCATCGCAAAGGGGAGGGCTAAACCCAGCTAGGTAGACAAAGTTGATTGGAAGTTTTTTAAGAAGCAAAACAGGGTCCATCTAGAAATGTTCGAGGGTCAGAGAAGGGCTACGAGGAGACAGCTAGACACCGTAGGTACTTCGCACTTTGGTACAAGCAAACGGTTGGCATTTGAGGCAGCCGTGGTAAGTCTACTTCTTTTCATTTAATGTATTGTTCTATTTGTTTTACTACATATTGCATGCACTTCATATAATTCTCATAAATTGGGCCCATAGCAAGCTGTGATGGGTCGCCTTCCTACAGGCACAGAGACGAGACGCACGTTTCGTGTAGGAACAAAGCTGTGGTTTATTGAGTAGGAGGCAATGGGAGCAACGGTCGATTGGGCTAAGGTGGATGCTCGCATGGTATAAGTCTACTCCTACTTGTAATCTCACTTTTTAAATTGTTTTATTCTTTAAGTTCCAATCTAATTTCCAATTAATATGGTTTCACTCTTAGAATCAAAGCTCGAGCATCCCATCAGTGGAGGTGAGCGGTGATGATGAGGGATTAGGCTTACACAGCTTTCAACGAGGGCTAGGGATCAGTCATAGCTCACAAGGGCCAGGGATTAGGCACAGCTCACGAGGGCCAAGGATCAGGCCAGCAAGATGAGGACGAGGACGAGGACGATGATTTGGATGAGCAGTAGTAGTAGTAGTAGTGGTAGTGGTAGTAGTTTGCATATACTTCACCATGTATATCCTTTTGTATATCGGCTCGTTTGAGCAATTTTGTATCACCCTTTTCGAAAGGGTAATTTTGTTACAAACAATGTCGTATATCTTCAACATGTATATGCTTCTGTCACTCGATCGGTTCATTTGAGCGATTTTGTATCACCCTTTCCACAAGGCAAATTTTGTAATAAAAAACGTATTTTTGTAATTACTAAATAAAAAACATTAGTGGGGAAAAACAGGGCTTGCTATGGTCCTATTTAGCCCCATTAATGTTTTCTTAAAGCTTCTGTTAATCGTCGCTATATAGCAACGTTTACCAGTGTCGCTATATAGCGACATTTATTAGTGTCACTATATAGCGACCGTTCTTTTTCAATGCTTATAGGGACATAAATAATGACCTTTGCACCCCTCAAAAAAAAAAAGTGTAAAAAAGTTCGATATTTTCATCGAAAAAGGGCCTATGCCTTGTAGTGTTGGTTGTGTGCTAGAGTCCGCATATCAAATTGAGCATCTGCAAAATTGAGTTTATCTACCAAATTGTGCAATCAATGCAAGTGTGATATGGATCTCATCGAAGCTTGAAACATCGCAAACCTCTAACTAAACCTTCGTGTGAAATTCCATATTGTGTAGCAAAAGATGGATTGTAAAACTCTAAACTAAAGGAAGAATGGACTATATCCAAGAAACTATGCATCCAATGTACAGGTGGTGTATGGATTCCCTTAAAGATCCATGCATTCCAATTCTATCTGCCAAAATAGCTCATTATTTTATTTATATATGGTCTCAAAATTGTGAGGGGAAGCATGGTTCCTTCAAAAGTTTGATTTGAAATATAGTAGAAATGGAATAAAGGGTGCTTTTTAAACTGAAAAATTATCAAATGCATTAATAATTAAGATCCGAATTCAATAAAGAAGCTATAATATTTCATTGTTCTACAAATTTTCCTTTTATATCATATGCATCTAGTATATGGTTTGGAAGTTAGGATATTCAAAAATTTAGACAAAAGTGATGCAAATACATAAATATGAAAGCATGTAAAAGAAAAGTAAAGTGACATAAATTGAGAAAAAGGTACGAATTGAGTGATAATAAGCTTAATAACTTTGTGCACTTAACATGATTAAGTTGGATGCCTTTATGATGAGATGATAAACACTACATTTTCGTAATATAGAAAGTGGCATATAGGCAATATGATATCTACAAGGCATAGGCCCTTTTTCGACGAAAATACCGACGCTTTTTACATTTTAAAAAAAAATTTCACGGGTGCAAACGTCGTTATTAAAGTCGTTAAAAGCGTCGAAAAAGAATCGTCGCTATATAGCGACGCTGTCAAATGTCGCTATATAGTGACACTGATAATCGTCGCTATATAGCGACACTGGTAAATGTCGCTATATAGCGATGATTAACAAAACTTTAAAAAAAGGATTAGTGGGGCTAAACAGGGCTTGCTATGGCCCTGTTTAGCCCCACTAATCCTTTTTTTTTTAATAATTACAAAAAAAAGTTTTTTATAACAAAATTTTCCTTGCGAAAAGGGTGATACAAAATCGCTCAAATGAAATGATTGAGCAACAAAACCATATACATGTCGAACATATAAACAGTGTTTGTTACAAAATTACCCTTTCAAAAGGGTGATACAAAATTGCTCAAACGAGCGGATATAGAAAATGACATACATGGTGAAGAAAATGCAAACTGCTACTACTATCACTACTACTACTACTCATATGAATCGTCCTCGTCCTTGTCTTATTGGCCTAATCCTTGGTCCTCATGACCTGCGCCTTCTTCTTGATCATCGTCACGTGCATCTGATCCCTAGCCCTAGTGATCGCTCGCCTCCGATGATGGGACGCTTGAGCTTTGATCCTAAGAGTGAACCATATAAATTGAAAATTAGATTGGAACTTAAGAATAAAACAATTTAAAAAGTGAGATTACAAGTAGGAGTAGACTTATACCATGCGAGCAGCCATCTCAGCCCAATCGACCGTCGCTCCCATTGCCTCTTGGTCAATAAACCATGGCTTTGTTCCTATGCAAAATGCATGTCACGTCTCTGCATCTGTAGGAAGACGACCCATCACAGCTTGCTGTGGATCCAATTTACGAGTGTTAGAGTTAGCTAAAGTGCATGTAATATGTAGTAAAACAAATAGACCAATACATTAAATGAGAAGAAGTAGACTTACCATGGTTGCCTCAAACGCCAACCGTCTACCTGCACCAAAGTGCGAAGTACCTATGATGTCTAGCCGTCTCTTCGCAGCCCTCCTCTGACACTGAAACATTTTGGGATTGTCCCTATTCTGCTTCTTGAAGAACTTCCAATCAGCTTTGTCTGCCCAGCTAGGTTTAGCCAACCCCTTTGTGATGGAAGTACGCAAGGTTGATCTACAATGCTTCAAGACCAAACCCATGCGCTCTCGCATATAATCCTCATTAAACTCCAAATTTGGCGGGTTAGGGTATTTTTGTTTTAATTCATTGATGACCGCCTGCTTCTTTTGGTTATCTTGATATTGCCAATCAGTAGCAATGCCGCTCTTGAAGTGATGGCTCATCAACCACCTCATGGTGGCCATCACCGCTTTGCCCTTTCTATCTTCTATTATCTCTCCGACAGCCGTGATTTGATAGGAGAGATCCCCTGATGAGTAAGGAGGACTTATGGTAGTAGAGTCAGAAGGAGTGGAAGCTGTGCGAGCGCTTCCGAGCGAGGAGTAGCAGTGGGAATAGGAGAGGGCAAGGGACCTGACTGATACTGTGTCTCCGGACCAAGTGGAGACCTGTAGGAATGTGAGTGTGCTGACTCATCTACATCTCCTGAGTCATCACAACATAAGCTGCCCTTCCTACTCTTCCTTCCCTTACGAGAGGCACGCACAGGTGATGACCCCTCAGTTGAAGGGGCATGAGGGGACAGCTAGGCAGTACGTCCAGCCGTCGATATAGGGGAGGGAATTGCTGAGGTCCTCTGAGATAGCAGAGAGAAGAATCTCGCTGCCTCCTCATCGCTCATCTACGCTACAAACTCGTTGGGACTCCCGACAAAGCCATGCACAGATAGCAAAGGAGTTTCCCGAGGGGTAGTCGCAGTGCTACGTTCGAGAGGAGTCGGACCAGGGGTAGTCGTAGTGCTAGGTTTGAGAGGAGTCAGACTAGGGGTAGTCCTCGAGGTAGTCGCCTGAGAGGAATCAAAGTCCTCTGGAGCATATAGATCATGAGCTCTCCTCCTGCGAGGCTGTCCGTACTCATCCGATGTGCGACGTGATCCCATGTCTAACATAGACACAAACACGAAAACAAAAAACAAAAAACAAACATAAGCTATGGCATAGGCATAGGCATAGGCAAAGGAAAAGAGGAAGAAGAGGGAAAGGAAAAGAGGAGACATATGCATGATAAGCATAAGCATAAGAGACGGAGACATATGCTCATGCTTATGCTTATACATGAGCATAAGACAAGGGGGAAAGAGAGGAGAGGGAAAGGAAAGAGGGAAAAAGAGGGAGAGAAAGAGAGAAGAGGGAAAGGAAAGAGGGAAAGAGAGAAGAAGAGGGAAAGGAAAGAGGGATAAAGATTGAAAGAAAGAGAGAAGAAGCGGGAAAGAGAGAAGGTAAAGAGGGAAAAAGAGACATATGCTCATGCTTATGCATGAGCATATGTCATGAGAATATATCTACTTCTCTTATGCTCAGCATAAGCATAAGCATGAGCATATGCTCATGCTTATGCTTATGCATGAGCATAAGAGAAGGGAGCAAGAGAGAAGAAGAGGGAAAGGAAATTGGGAAAAAGAGGGAAAGAAAGAGAGAAGAAGAGGGAAAGGAAAGAGGGAAAAAGAGGGAAAGAAAAGAGGGAAGAAGAAGGATTGAAAGAGGAAAAAAGAGGGAAAGAAAAGAGAGATTGAAAATGAGCATAAGAGGGAAAGAAAGAGAGAAGAAGAGGGAAAGGAAAGAGGAAAAAAGAGACATATGCTCATGCTTATGCATGACAATATGTCTACTTCTCTTATGCTCATGCATAAGCATAAGCATGAGCATATGCTCATGCTTATGCTTATGCATGAGCATAAGAGAAGGGAGAAAGAGAGAAGAAGAGGGAAACAAAAGAGGAAAAAGAGGGAAAGAAAGAGAGAAGAAGAGGGAAAGGAAAGAGGGAAAAGAGGGAAACATGCATAAGCATAAGCATGAGCATAAGCATAAGCATAAGCATGAGCATAAGCATGAGCATGAGCATATGCTTTCCTTTCCCTCTTTCCTTTCCCTCTTCTTCTCTCTTTCTTTCCCTCTTTTTCCTCTTTTGTTTCCCTCTTCTTCTCTCTTTCTCCCTTCTCTTATGCTCATGCATAAGCATAAGCATGAGCATATGCTCATGCTTATGCATAAGCATGAGCATATGCTCATGCTTATGCTTATGCATGAGCATAAGAGAAGGGAGAAAGAGAGAAGAAGAGGGAAAGGAAAGAGGGAAAAAGAGGGAAAGAAAGAGAGAAGAAGAGGGAAAGGAAAGAGGGAAAAAGAGACATATGCTCATGCTTATGCATGAGCATATGTCTACTTCTCTTATGCTCATGCATAAGCATAAGCATGAGCATATGCTCATGCTTATGCTTATGCATGAGCATAAGAGAAGCATAAGCATAAGCATGAGCATATGCTCATGCTTATGCTTATGCATGAGCATAAGAGAAGGGAGAAAGAGAGAAGAAGAGGGAAAGGAAAGAGGGAAAAAGAGGGAAAGAAAGAGAGAAGAAGAGGGAAAGGAAAGAGGGAAAGAGAGAAGAAAAGGGAAAGGAAAGAGGGAAAAAGAGGAAAAGAGAGAAGAAGAGGGAAAGAAAGAGAGAAAAAGAGGGAAAGGAAAGAGGGGAAAAGAGGAGGAAAGAAATTGAAAGATTTAATGAGAGAGGGTCCCTACACCCATCATTGCAACTAGCGCTAGCTGCAGGCCAATGCAAATAACAAAAATAACAAATGGAAAAAAGAGGAAGCACTTACCTGAAATAGTACGTCCTGCTCGGTGTTGTGGACTGGCCCTACAAAAGAGAGGAAACATACCATTTTTCAAATAAGATGTTAGAGGAAGGAGGAGATTACAAAAGTAACTTCTTGAAAGGAGGAGATTGAGGAGACAAGGAGAAAGAGAAGGAAGAGAAATACAAAAAAGGGAAAGAAGAGGTGAGTCTTCTTTCTTTCTTGAAATCTCGTTTTTTGTTTCAATCCTTTGAAAACAAGCATGAAAACTAGTTTATAGGTTTAGCAATAAAAGGAGAAGCACTCACAAAACTAAAGCTAACAAACAAATAACCTACATTGTTGAAACAGACTCACCTCTTGAAAAACTTCCTTTCAAGAAACTAAAGAGGGAGAAGGGTGGAGAGGGAGCACAAGAGCTAGGAGAAGGGTGAGGAGTGGAGAATAGAGTGGGAGGTTGTCAGAAATAGGTAGGAGGTCATCGAAAATAGGTGGGAGGAGAGATTTCCTTGCTTACTTGAAAGATTAGAGAGTGCTAAAGAAAGCACCGCGCGTAGCATCGGGTTTTGATTTTAACCCACAACGTCACTATATAGCGACGTTTTTAATTAAAAGCGTCGCTATATAGCGATGGAACAGAGCAAAACGTCACTATATAGCGACGCTTTAAGACACTTTTTATTCTAAGTTAAAGGGAAGCTCATAGATGCTATTTTATAACTGTTAATATATTTTCTTGCAACTTATGTTGTGATTTTGGAAGTGTAGATGGAAGGGACGAGTGGAAGCTCGTCCGATGATGCGCCGACGCCCGGGAGCACAAAGTGTCTTATGGAGAGGTTATACTATCATTGCACTCATTGCAAGTGAGAAGTGCGACATCAACATCGTATTATCATGCGCCACTTACGGATGTATGGGGAGGAGCCCAAACTAGTACCCATCCTTGGTGTTGCACGTGTTGATGGACTATCGGTAAGTTAAAGCTATTTAAGTTCGCAGTCTTATTGGATAGCAGGAAATACAAGATCTTATATTTACACGAAATCTTAAAACAGGATGAGGAGGCTGACGAGGGTATGCATATACCTTCACACTTTGAGTAAGACTATAGTCTCCCGGATGATGACGAGGGTATGGTCGACATGATGGATTCTATTTTTAGGGGCACTACATCCCATGTACACGTGATGTCAGAGTCTGAGGTTAAAATGCGAGAGTTGCAATCAACACAATTGTATGAGGGTGCTAGGATGTCTAAACTAGGTGCTTGTCTCTCAATCTTGAATCTGCAAGTAAAGTATGGGTGGTCGGATACAAGTGTCTCGGCCTTAATGAGGTTAGCTCTTGCTTTAATTTGACTCATTATTTGGATATTGTTTGTTTTGAGAATCATCATGTTTGTTTTGAGAATCTTCATTTGGATAGTGTATACCGAATCATCATTGTTCAAAGCCTATGTATGTTTGAATTGTCATAGGTTGCTCTCGAAGATGTTGCCTGCACCAAATACCATGCCCGCATCAAGAGATGAAGCAAAAAAGATGCTAACAATGGTGGGTATGGATTATGATACCATCCATGATTGCCGTAATGATTGTATTCTCTTTCGTTGTGAGCATGGAGATTTGGCTAGTTGTCCAAAGTGTGGGGAACAACGATATAGAGATGACTTGCATAGCGGAGTTGATGACATGGCATGCATCTCATCGGTCCACTGATGACACATTGAGGATTCCCACAGATTGTGCACCTTGGAAGCACATAGATAATCAGTGGCCGTGCAACTTACATCTTGGGCTCGCCATGGATGGCATGAATCCTTTCGGGTTATGCTCGACATCTTGGTCGACATGGCCCATAGTCATGATGAATTACAATATCCCACCATGGCTAACTAAAAACGGGACACCTCATGCTTGCACTACTTGTGCCAGGAAAGTACAAGGCAAAAAATATGGACGTGTACATGGCACCTTTGATAGAGGAGTTACAAATATTATGGAGAGGACTGCAGGTCTTTGATATTTCCAGAGCTCCTAGACATACCAATGATATTTTGGTCAGGGGTATCTTGATGGTGGACCATGCATGACTACCCAAGATATGGAGAGTGCACAGGTATGTGGTTGTGTCTCTACATGTATAATGAGGGATTATGCTTTTATGACTCTCTTTCGCACACATGTCTTATACTAACACATTCATGCACGCGTGCAAGACTTGTTACAAGTGGGTACCATGCTTGTCCTATTTGTGGATCGGGTTTCAAATTGCTTGCACGTTACTCCAAACATATGAGGAAAAATGTTTATGAAGGTCATGCTCGATACCTTTCGCTCGACCATCTCACACGTGGAGGTCAGCTTGATCCACCACCATCATATTTGAAGGCAAGTGATTGGATTCAAGCTTGGAGGGTGAATGGAGAAAAACCTCCTCCTGGTATGAAGAGCTATCGATCTTTCACGAGCTTTCTTATTGGGGTCAGTTACAAACTAATCATCTCTTGGATCCCATGCATATCTTCAAGAATGTGGGGGCTACTATTTGGGCACACTTGGTTGGTTCCAAAGACTCAAGAGGAGTGCAAGAAGACTTGCGTGCTATGAATAGGATGTCTCGTTTATGGCCCCAAGTGCATGCTTCGGGAAAAGTTGTCCTCCCGAAAGCAACGTGGATCCTCTCTACGAGGGAGGAGGCAGTAATCAAGGCAAACATTGCCTCTTTTCAAACACCGACAGGGTACATGTGTTGCTTGAAAGGAGAATTTTCAAAGGACGATAAGCTTAGTGGGCTCAAGTCCCATGATTGGCACAAGGTCTTATAGGTATTCTAAGTAGAATTAGTGTACCGATAATCGTGATGCGTTAGCGTAATTATGATTATGTTATATTGTTGACATGACTTCTTTGTTGCTTTGATAGTTCATCCTCCCAATTATAATAAAAGGGTGCTTACAAGATGTTAGAAATGCTATATTCAAGATCTATGGTATTGTGAGGTATGCTTACTATCAAATCGCATTGATTGCATTTTGTTCAATTTAAGCTGATTAATCTATAGACTGATTATGAAAATATCTTACATGGACATGTGAAATAGGTGGATATCCCAAAAAGAGATCTCCATATCGAGCATCGAGAAGGCTAGGGTGGAATCCATCGAAGCTGTATGCTTGCTTGAGAAGCACTTTCCCTCGAGCATTATGACTACTCAAGTCCACTTGCTTGTGCACATAGTTGATGAGGTGGCTATTGCAGGTACCGTTCATAGTCGATGGATGGTTTTTCTTGAGTGGTTTATGAAAACTTTAAAGGGATTTGTAAGACAAAGAGCAAGACCAGAAGCAAGCATGGCAGAGGGATGGCTTGTGCAAGAGTCATTAGTATATATCACAGATTTTCTTGCATCCACGGATCCCGATATGCCGCAAGGTTGGCATAACAAGGATGATGATCACATCGTTGGTGAGGTTCCCCAAGGAAAATGGATTGAAAGAAAGATGAGCAAAGAGCAAATGGAGAAATTCAATAAGTTTTATATCCTCAATAGCCCTGAGATGCAGAAGTGGATTGAGAGATATGAAGTGGCCAAAGCAGAAAGAATAAATGCAAGGACGAGATTCAGAGTAATGTACAGGCGATCGCAACCGTATCCATGGGATCTGGCTCTTCTCCCCACTCACATGTCACTTGATTGCCTACCACTAGCTCTACGTAAAGCCGAACGTGATGGAGAGACAATAAACGAGCGCAAGTGAGAGTTATCATCTGAATGTATGGTGCATGTAAGTTTCTTACCTTTTGATGTAATTAAGTAATTATTTGTGGCAATATACGCTATAAAATAGATGCGTCTTCATTGTTATAATGATGCTCTTTTACAATACAAAAAGTATAGTGCATTATGGTAATATGGACGACATTTTCACGTGGAATACATCGATTCAAAGAGAGTCACATATGATTGTGGAGTCATGGCCAACTTCACACAAGATAGCCGAGCAAGTGCTTCGGATACCAATCTTCTCTCCTCACAGTTGGATTATTGTGGAACCATACACGACATCTATGAAGTTGATTTCAAACGATTTAATATTTTCATTCTTGATGTAAAATGGTTTAGAAATATTTACAACGGTCTCCATGCGATAGTGAGAAAAGATAGTAGCGGTTTCTTTGCAATAGATTCCACCAAACATTGGACTGATGAAAGTGATACTTTTGTTCTTCCCGAGCATTGTGAGCAGGTGCATACTAATGATTTAATTAATCGAAGCTTTCGTTTTTAAAGAGCCATTGATACATGTACTTGAGCATAATTTCATATATATAATTGACGACATTTGGCACCCATCTTCAATATAGGTGGTTTTTCATCCGGATCGTTTTGATCCAAGATGGTGGTATGTGATCCAAGTTGCACCACGAAGTAAGCAAATTTTTGAAGATCGAGATGTGGATATGGAGATGCCACTACAAATGCCGGATCCAATTGATCCCAATGAATCTAGCGAAGAAGATGAAGATCACAATATGAGCCAAGAGGAAGATGCGCATAATGACATCGCACGGGAAGAAGATGGAGATCACGAAATTGAGGAAGAAGACAACGATCATCAAGAATCACCACACTTTATTGAAGAAGATGATCAAGTACTTTTAGGTGAATGTATGATGCTAGAGTACGATGATGATATAGGACATCAACTCGGTATAGAGTTGGAGATAGACTTGTTTGGCACCTTAGACTTGGCTGATGTAAATGCTCTTAATTGAATTTTTTCATCTCAAACTTGGACATGAATATATGAGCTTCAAAGGCTTGATGTACATGCTCTCATATTTTTATTCTCTATGAGATAAAACATGTATGAAAATTAAAAAAAATTTGTCATTGGAAAAAACTAACTTTTAAGGCCTATATGAGTAAAAAACCTCTCTGGAAAATGTCGCTATAAAATAGTATCTCAATGTCGCTATATAGCGACACTCATAAGTCGCTATATAGCGACCTTTATAATGGTTGCTATATAGCGACATTTGTCTAGCGTCGCTATATAGCGATGCTTTACAAAACATGCTTTTCATACCGATGATTAGCGCCCGGTGCGCGCTAAACGTCGGTACGTAAATGTTGCAATAGGATCCATGTGCAGTAGTGGATGCTAGTGCATGCATCATATTGAATATAATTTATTGAAGGGATATAATTATTGATCCAAAAATCCACAATAGGGGTATATCAAACAGATAAAATGTGGTTATAGAGGGGTTTTTTAAATACCTTTCAAACGCACGTTGTATAGCTGGCTTATGAAAGGTGAACCCCCGAGTCCTCCTCTCCCTCTCCTCCTCCTCCCTTCTCCCAACTCCTCCTCCTCCCCTCTCCTTCTCCCCTCTCCTCCTTCCAACTCCTCCTCCTCTCTCCTCCTCCTCCCACCCTCGAGGGGTGTACTACTAAGAATCTTTATGCATCATGTGCATTCAAAGGGTATTAAAAAAACCCTCAACTAAAATGTATCCCACAATAAAAACACCCCTCTTTGTCTATGAACTAAGTGAAATTTTCCAAAACTTTAATTAAGAAACCCCTCTTGTTATTGAATGTTTTCAAAAAGTTGGATTAAAATGCCCCTCCTTTTGAATGCACATGGTAACTAAATTTTTTTAGGGTGAACCCCCCGATCTCCCACCTCCTCCTCATTCTCCCTCTCCTCCTCCCTCCTCCTCCTCCCTTATCCTCCCTCCTCCTCCTCCCTTCTCCACCCTCTCCTCCTTCCCCATGCTCTTACACCTTCTTCCTCTCCCACTCCTATGCTCCCTCTAAACTCATAGTCCCTCAACCCTTGACCTCCATGATCTACGAGGGAGATGCGTTCTCCGCCATGTACTCTATCTTGAATCTTGGATCCTACTTCTGAACCCTAAACATCTTCTAAACCCTGAACCCTCTTCTAAACACTGACCCGATTTTGACCCTGATCTTCCCTCTAACCTTCCTAAACCTTCAAACCCCAATGGAGGTGAAAGCCTTCATTACATCTATCATTATGATGCACGTTCCTTTCACACATGCATGCACTATTTTTGCTTACCGAACTTAAGCCTATGTCTCTGACCGAAATACGACTCAAGGTCCTAAACTACACTTTACTACAAAAGTCAACACTGATATATCTGTAGGTGACAAAAAGCCTTAGAACCCTACATATTGAGAATACCCTGCTGAACTTGTGCAAGTCATGGGAAAGAGACAACGGTGATGTAGATGCCCATATTATTGTCTCCGAGCATGCTTGGTGGGCCAACATAGCACCAACACAGTGAACAGAAGCACTAAATATTGCCATTTTCCTAACCACTCTCTAGAGAAAACCAACCAATTGGGCTGCTCAGTGCAGTTTCATCAAAGTTTCCAAAAAGCTTTCTTGGTTTGGAAAAAACATTGTCCACATCCTTGGTAAGATGGGCTATATGCACCACAAAGATATGTCACTAGGCTTGCTTCCAAATTGGCTCCCTATTGATAATCATCCCCCAATCAAGGTCTTAAACTCCTACTTTATTCATGGGCTTAATAAGAAACTACAACAATCTGTGGCTTTGGTGGATATTGAGTAGCTCATGTTTGACAATATTGTTGATAGCACCCACAGAGCGGAGCAAATGTTGGTCCATCACACGCCACGTAAAAAGTGTAGTAAACATCTCTTTGATGAGTCATCAAGTTATGAGTTTGAGTCCAATAGTGGATTAGATGACCATGAAAGGGCATCATTGCAACAAGAAACAAGCTGCCAAAAATACTGACACACCCGATCTAAAGAGAGTAATGTCTAATGCATGTTTCTTTGAGGAGGCACTACTGCCTCGCCAACCAAGAACATGATGGGCCAAATGCAGCAATAATGGGCATGTCCCAGAGGAGTGCTACCTTAGTTTCCCATGTTGCACTATCTGTCAAACAGGCACCCATGCAACTAATGTATGTCAGTACAACACGCACAAGCCATTGGTCCCGATGGTGATTGCAAAAAAGATAGAGCACTATACTACCTTTATAACTGTTGCAATCTCTTCCATATACTCACCCTTTCCCCAAACACCAGACACCATATACTCCTTCAACCCCAAAATCCTTCATCCCGGACAAGTTCAAAGCAAAACACATCATCCAAAAGAGGTACTGCTGATGGCAATGGTAGATTTATCCACTCAGAGTATAAAATTTCTACATGGACATCAATACAAATTCAATGCTCTGCATAGACAGGCCCAATCTCCAAGATCAAGTACATGAATATCCAGTTTCCTATTTTTAGTATTTATATCCACTCATCAAACTCAACATTTGTACAAAGACTCATCCAGAGAATTTCTTCTAGGAGGTCTTCCATTGCTGGTAACACAACACCCTACCACTCTTCATCATTTACATACAACAATAGGTGCCACACACCTTGTGCTTCAAAGTTGAGGATTTCTTCACATTGAAAGTTCTAGCTGAAGCACACCGTATCATACTATGATTCTACCTCTAAACAAAAATACATTTTTTATTTCTTTCATTTCCTCCAGTAACTCCTCTACTGGTATCCCTCTATCTCTTTCCACAAAAATATCTACAAAATCAAATCCCACACTCAAATTACTCTAATATGATATCTACACTCTAGTCTTAGAAAAACTCATATTCTGGTATCATATCTATCTCATAAAATAGATCTCTCGACCACTGGCTCCTGGGAAACTCCAGTTTTATAGCTACCTCATTTGTTATCTATAGAATAAGAATCCACCGCTCCTCTATGACTTCATTATATATTACTTCATACTACACATGTCGGGATACAATAATTTCCTCCATCCTATGGTTCATCTCAAACACCAAAAAAAATTTTCTACTTAGATCCCTAGTCTGGAAACCTCTTTGGTCAGAAAATGGGTGAAGCACTAGTAATGATGCAGCCCACCATCTGTGAAGATTTTATTAGTCAAAGTCTCTACAGCAACACCCATATCATGAAGCTTTTTCCCAAGGCAATAGCCCCCCTCATTCATTATAGAGCTCCCATCACTCATCTACTTCAAGGCCACAACATCCAAATCCCACGGCCAAGGTTCCTGAGACTAGCACTCACTACCCGCCTTACAAAAAGTACCACCTTTGCCTTCCTCCCTCCTCTTTATGAAGATTGAGCCCCCGACTTCTCTTCTTCTCCTAGTACATACACATCCATCATCCAAAGTGCTCCAGCTCACCAATTCATCCTTCAAGTAGGATCTCCATCATCTACAAGCTCAAGTCCACAATCGTCCCTTACCTCTTCATGATAATAGCTCCCCATAGTTTTATTGTACCTGGAGCTCCTATCTCGTGACCCCCAAGGTTCTCTAGGCTCTTATAATAGAGGCGCCCATATCTAAACCTCCCAGCTTGATCCAAGCTCCAATTCACAAACAATAACTCGTCTCAAGATCTCCATGCCTGCTTGGTCATCGTCATTCTGCACCCACATAGCTCCCTCGAAAAGCAACAGCCCACTTCCATTTGATCTTAGCCAGCCCACGCTTATTCTCTACACCATCGCTGTCGCCCTTCTATGTCATGTGATCAAAGCTGTGCAACAAAGGTAGTCATCATGGAGCACCCAAAGTGCATCTACTCCAAGCCCCTGCAACCGATATTCCATAGCCAAGATCCCCAAGACTCCAATAAGAGCAAACATCTTGTACTCATCATGCACATGCCAAGTCTCTATAGCTACAGTCGGGCAAGCACCTCACTCTCCTAGTCACAGAGCTCACAGCCTCCATCAAGAACTCTAGAGTTGTAGCTTCTCTCCTTATCCACCCAACAACTCTCTCTAGCATGCAAAGTTCACCAAGTTCTTCCATGGCTCCTCCAACTCACATATTAGCAACGCTCCACTTCTATCCAATAGACCCCAACGTAAGTGTTCTTCACGGTATCCATGTCGCCATGATCCTTTAGCCACAACCAATCACTATAGCCTCCTCTCCTTCTGCTCACAGACCATCTAGAGTTCATCTTCTGCAAACCTATCCATTGACAGTTCTGGCCTAGGCTCCCAGACGATGTGCATACTAAGTCCTCCATAAGCTCCTACGTCTTCAGATGGATCCCTGCCTGCACAGTCCGCCGTCCCCCAGCCACTCTTGGTTGCTGTCAACTTGCATACTTGCCAACTCATCGATAAGCTTCCCTTCCTCCTTTACGTAGCATGCATGGCCTCCTTCTTTGAAAATTAGCCACATCATGCTTTATTTTTTACCACTCTTTCACTCTCCTTTTAAACCTTAGACCAAGGTCATTAGTGCCTATTTTCCAACTTTAGGCACACCACATTTGTACATAACCTTCAAGCAACATTTAATGTTTATTTCCATAGGCTATCACATATGATGAACCCAATCCTGACACATGGTGGATTTACATGACTCCCACAATACAGAAAATGCTCATGCCACTATACACATATGACTCAGGACAACCATGAAGAACACATGTCATCCCTCAAGAAAACACCATCACACACTAGATATCATGCGCTTGATTATCCTAATGCAACCACACTGCATTATCATCATATCCCAAAAGTCCCCATAGGAGTATCTACCATCTCAAGAAAATATATACATCAGTGTAGTATTTTTTATGAGAGAGTCCATAGCTCAAAGCCACCACCAACTAGCTATGTACATAGCTATGCACCTAGCCATCAGCATGCAACAAGCGAAAAACATATTTACATTTTTATCCACACATCTCTAGCAATCCCTTTCTTCTACTGTGACATTCATGTCTAGTAGTGAGCAGAAAAGAGATGAAAGTTCATATTTTCTTCTTCTTCACTTTGCACTGACTTCCACCTGTTCTGGCATAGCTCATTACCTTTATAATCTTCCTCTTTCAGTGCCACCATCAACGGTGCAAAGTATTTCTTCAACCAGACACCATTGACTCTCTTCTTATGTTTCTTACCATCTAAATCAGTCAATTGATAAGTTCCATTTTCAAATTTCTTCTCAACTCTGTATGGGACCTTCCCACTTGGTCTAAAAACCAGTATGATAAGTACTATCTAGTTTGCTATTGTATCTGAGAACCAGGTCTCCATTTTCGATTTCCTTTTTCTTAATTTTTGCATTTTCCAACTCTTGCCTCCGGATTTGCACTCTGGCATAATGTTTAAAAGCCAAATCGCTATCTAACTGCATCACTTGCAATGCCAGTAATCTCTCCTTGTAACTTCTATAAGCTCGTATCCTTCTTCAACCAAAAATTTCAAAGCTGGTATTTCCACATCCAATGGTAGAATTGCTTCTTTCCCATATACCAAATGAAATGGAGAAAAATGAGTGATGTGCTTCAACGCTACCCTGTATGCCCACAAAACTGGATTCATCTCCAAATCCCAGTTTTTGGTATGGCTTCCTGTCATTTTAGTCATCATCAATTTGAAATCTCCAATTAAATTCTCATTCAACCCGTTACAGTGAGCGTAATATGGGGTGATGTATTTATGATTTATACTCAGCTTACTGCATAAGTAATCTCTCACTTCTCCTCTGAATCCCAGACCATTATCTGAAAGTAACTCCAAAGGAATTCCAAATTTGCAGCATATGTGTTCATATATAAAATCAACCCCTTTGCTGTCCACTCTTTTTACTGCCTTCACCTCTGCCCATTTTGATAAATACTCCACTGTGGTCAACATATAACATTTCCCTCTGGCAGTTCTGGGTAGAGGACCAACTGCATCTATTCCCCATCTTTCAAAAATATCATAAACCAGCATAATATTTATCGGCTCCATTTTAAGAATTCTTTTTCCCATTCTCTGACATTCATGGCAAGATCTACACCAATGTTGTGCATCCTTCTGTATTGAAGGCCACACATAACCCTCCAGAAGTATTTCTCCATTGCAGAGGTTCTTCTTTCATAGCTTGTTGCAAAGGATATAATAGCTGAGAGACTAAATGTATGAATCTTGTCATATACTTCACTTTTTGCACAAAAGTCTGCAACTGTTTAGATGTAGAGGGAGCTGGAAGTAAGATAAGGGCTTTCACTTTCTCTAGATTAGTCTCAATGCCATTTTGAGATACTATATGTCCCAATAATTTCACTTTGGAGCATCCCAAATGACACTTTTGTGCCATGGATTGAATTGTCCTCTTGCTTCATCCATTTTGTGGAACACTTGATCCAGACTCCATGCATGCTCTCTCTTGGAACTGTACACACAAATATCATCCAAAAATGCTCTCACAAATTTATCAAATGAAAGGGGCTAAGACTTCATTAGTATTCTCCTGATACCATGCCGGTGCATTCTTCAATCCAAATGGCACTACTCTGTAACAAAAACAACCCCAGGGTGTGATGAATGTAGTTTTGATTTAATCTTCCTCTGTAATTGAAATCTGAAAGTATCCAGAATATCCATCACACACACTGTATTTTTGATACCCTGCAACTCTATCCAATATATCATCAATAAAAGGAAGAGGATATGATTGCTTTTGTTACCGCATTGAGAGGTTTGCAATCAATGCATCCTCCTGTGTGCTTAAAAATGATTACCACTGGACTGCCCCAATCTGAATGCGCCACTAGATATATCAACCCAGCTTTGAGCAGCTTATTTAACTCTTCTCTCAGCATAGGCAAAAGCTCTCTGTGTGTCCTCAATTTTTGAAAAATAGGCTTGCTACCTTCTTTTAGCTCAATGTGCATTGGCTCACATCTGAAACCCCTGATCTCTTCATGTGAGGTAATAAACAGATGAGGATACTGATGAATGACCTTCATATACTCCTTCTCCACTTCTTCCATACTGGAATTCAACATGGACAACAATATCTCTTCTCTCTTTGTCTAGGAAGGTGGGGGTTGCATCAAGTTATCCATATCTTCAAGCTTACTCTCCTCCTTAGCTTCTTGTATCTCTATTGCCTACAATTCATATGCATCAAACTCCTTCAATAGAAATGGTACTTGCTCGTCCTCCTCAGATGTAGTTCTTTCTTCTTCTATCTCACTGTCAGACTCCTCTTCCATGCTTGTTTCTTATGGTTCTTCTATTTCCCGTCTGCTGCTCATATCAAATTTCTTGGCCTTTCCCTTCTTATTATGCACTATAATTGTACCCATCTTCTAGTTTTGTATTACTCCCACGCTATCTGAGCCAAGGTCTCTGCCCAAAATCAGTGGATATGCTCCCAAATCAGCAGGCATAATCTGAAGTTTGGGAGCATATCTGCAAAATCCACAAAACCGTTAAAAAAAAACAAATCGACCAACAAAAAACAAGAACTTTCGAGAACATGCAAACAATTCCCATACAACCTACAGCCACAAGGACAATGCATAGGGTGCAAGGTTTGACCATGCACAAATTATTATTCTTGCCCAAAGGAGTACACATGTATGGACTAGCCTATGTAGCTCTCTCCTGCATCAGGGAAATACAAGATTTTTACCTTTTTGAACCACTCTCAGATGAAAACTTCATTGTACACAAGGATGCTAAATTAGAAATGGATAGAATAAATATCAGATTAAAATAGATAAATTTAGAGAAAATTAAATTAAATGTACAAAATCACATAGAATATTTTTGCAATCATTAAATACAAGATCACTATCAAAATACAAAACTGATCTAATCAACACAATAAGATTTATCAATTCTATCATTATATGCCTTCAAGAAACAAGAACTTTAATTCTAGAAAGCTTGAGGGGTGCACTACTAAGAAACCCTAAGTATCATGTGTGTTTAAAGGGTATTTAAAAAACCCCTCAACTAAAAAAAAATCCTAGTATAATCACCCCTTTTTACTTATGAACTAACGAAAACTTTCCTAAATTTGAATTTTAAAATCCTTCTTGTTATTGCAATCCTATTAAAATTTTGCACAAGTGGAATTAAAATACTCGGCCTCCTTTTGAATGCATGTAGCTCTATACTAAAATTTTATGAGGTGGACCCCCCCACCTAGAAAGATACATGCCTTCTTATTTAAATTTTGTTTCAAATTAGGTTAGCATTGGAAGTTGTACATTAATGATACATGATTCAATTCATATGGAAAAATATGTTATACAAAAAGACCAAGCGTAGACACTACCACTATAAAAATAATTAAAGAGAAACATAACCACATTATCTTTAAGTGTTCAACCTGTGTAGGCCACCGTTTCTTAAATATAATATGTTATTTCATATCTCCACAAAACAATAACAGACACAATACAACAAAATGAGATAATTATACTAATTGGTTATCTTAACATTGATATATCACGACAAACTCCTCAAGCAACAAATTTATACAAATGACACATAGCTTAAACTTATACTTACAATTCCAAGAACCAACAACATGATATGGATCTAAATTAGACCACATATGGAGCAATTTGCCTAGCAATGAAACAATTGCAAGAACTAGATTCACATATTAAACATATCATTCCATTGCATACATATATATTTAGCAAATATCGACATTCATGACAACCACCAAAAAAAGGCACGCCAACACATTCTACAACATAGGCACTACTAATGTGGTGGATAATCAATCCCTTCCTTCTCTTTCAACGGTAGGACTAAAGCATCTTCACACTCATTAATGGATATCATTATCACCATCTTTAAGAGTAATTGCTTCATTTGAGAAGGGCCATAGTGGTGTTGTCCAATGTCACCTTGTTTTGCTTGGTTGGTTAATGGGACTCGCGTGTAGTAGCCACGCAAGGCATTAACTCAACAATCCGAATTTCTATCAGCTTATCCCGCCAATGGTAAGGAATACTTGTTCATGCTTATCCAATAAGGCAATGCTATCGTAATTAAATTTCTAGCGAAGTACTGGAAAGGCAAAACTTCAACCCACGTGAACTCTGCCATGAGGAAGTGGCTGTGCCCATCTTCACTCCGTTCACACCAGGATATCGAGGCCAGCGTTTATATCTGCCAAAGCGATGGTGTTCATCTTCACTCCATTCACACGGAAAAGGGACTGACAAGATCAATGGCAGCTTTAGCAAACTGCGAAGGTGTGTGTGTGAATGGCGTGAAGATGCTCAGAGACAAACACGCTGGCAGGAACTATGATAAAAGCCTCGCCTCCCTTTACTGTCCATAGCATTATCGTCGGACCGCCTACCTGCCTGTGAGCTACCGACTCGCGAGTGCTACCAGCTGCGATCTTGTGGCAGTTTCTCATGGTTGGTTGCAAGCACACTGTCTAGCTAAATGAGTAGAATGTGTCCTCGCACATTGTGTAACGTATGAATGTGGTTTATTTTGCCAGGCCGCCATGAAATTTCTGTCGTTTGGAGGCTACAAAACAGGAGTTTGTGGTATGGCACGAGAGCGACAAGCCTCCCTCGGTGAGCGAAAAGGTTCCAGGGCAGCCAGCGGCTACCTTTAGCGCGACGCGCGTTCCCAATGTGCAGCAAACTGTGTGGTGGCTCTTGAATACAGCAAACCAGAAGTACTGTAAGCGCAACGCGAGCGACGAGAGGGTATACGCGAGTGTGTCTGCAAGCGAGCTGGATCGGACGGACAAGGATTGCATGTTTGAGGAAGTGACAGTCCCCGGGCTCAAAGACAAAAGGTAGCATTGAAATGCTGGGGCAACGACAAGTTTTGGAAGGCCGATTTCGACAATGCCCTCAAGTCTGATGCTCCGGATCTCCACCTTCCACAAACTCACTTTGCCCTCCGAGTCATCGATGTTACTAAATAAGTCTACCATCGTTCTTATAACTTCCTCATGTAGCACCCTTGTCACCTTGCTCGTGTAGCATCCTCAATAAGGTGCCATAATCCATTCCATCTAGTCTAATCCATCCCGTTTGTAGATGGTTATTTTTTAATCAATACTTTAGTTAGATGCGCCTTCCTAGTCTCGTGAGTGGAGGTTAACACATGGTTACATAGGTCAAGTGAGTACAAAGCAGTAGTGATAAGATTGTGAAACTTGCATAAGGAAATATGATGCAATAGTTTCATGTGAAAATACAATGTCTTCGCTGATAGAAGCAAAGTAATTCCTTTTTCAAAAGTTAAAAAGTTGATTACCCATGCGGTTGAATAAGATTTACCTTATGCTAATGGAATGCGACATTAATGGAGTTATAGTTATCATTTGAGAGATTCCTAGGCAAAAAGTATAATTTCTTTATGTTTTTTATCTCTAGGTGCAAAGTATGTTCTTTTCCATTTCTAAAGGAAGAGAGAGAGAGAGAGAGAGAGAGAGAGAGAGAGAGAGAGGAGTTTTGGCTAGCCCATGTGGGCATGAGCACCATACATTGACGGAAAACAATATGCACACCTTGCAAGGAAGAAGATTGCAGATTGAAGAACCAGCAGGTCAACTACCTGGAATCATCATCAAGCCATGAGCCAAATGGTGACATCAATGAAATGTATTGAGAAATGAAAACCCTTGCCAACCTTGCCTATATGTCTGTAAATCAAACCTGACCACCTGAGAGTAGCTATGAAAGCACCCAGGGGAGGTATTGACATGTAGAAACCACACTTGACCACCTTAAGTAGCAATGCATGCACTAAGGGGAGGTGATGGAATGTAACTCACATCTGACCACCTTGTAGTAGCCAAAGGATCATGGCACCAAGGGAAGGTGTTGAGATATGGTGCCATGAGCACATAGATTAAAGGGCTAAGGTATGGTATAGGAAAGAATTAAAGTAGCCACCCTAGGATGTGGACTACAAGATGTGGAGATGTGGATTGAGGATATCCACAAGGAGAGATGTGGATCAGAGGATCCCACATGGTTTGACTATTCTAAAGGCTCTCTCTATATAAGAAGCCTATCATGTATTGTTGAATATATGCATTGCAATAGATTGAGTGTTTGCTACCCTATGGCTCTCTTATGGTGCTTTGATCCTCCTTGATCCCTCACTTTGACACCCCTCTATCCTTTGATGCAAGTATTGATAGATAGCATGGAGTAAACTCTGCAATCAGTATAGCATTATTTATTTATGAAAGTCAACATGCTTGGGCCAACGACAAATACTTGGGCATTTGTGGATGCTAGGCTAGAGCTGCAATGCTTCCCTAGCATCCTCACCCAACAATACTATCATGCTAGTTGGTGTTGGTTGACTAAGTATAATCAATCAAACAAATAGGATGATTTGAACAACACATTCGCCTACACATCATTTTCAAATCATATGGTGCGAGAGGTTGATGCAAGGAGAGGGTAGATCATGTGGCTAGCAATCCCTTTAGGTGGCACATGAAACTATAGAAATAGGGAACTAGGGAAGGTTGTAGATCTATGTATGGATATAGTTACATAGACAAATACAAAGACTTATGTGATTCCATGAAACTTGTCATGAGCTTTTGCAAAAATTCAATCAAAATTGCCTAGCTAAAAGTTTTCATTACCCAAATAGATTATTAAGTCCCATTGAATAGAATATTAATTTTTATTACCCAAATAGAATATTAATTTCCATGTGTTTTTTTGTGGCGCTAGCCAGTGCGTAGGTATTGGCACCACTGTTCATATGCAGATAGCGATTTTGAGAGCTGAGACGAGGGCACTGTAGGATGCTGGGACACCCCCTCACTTGGTTACGAGTCTTGATTCAGTCATTGATGCTCTAGGTCGATTAGACACAGTTGAGGACATTTTGGATACCTTTCAGGCATAGGCTAAGGCAGAGATTGGTGGTCTTGGCTTGGATTGGAGAGCCATTCAAGAGTTGTTTGAGCCCTTTTGTATTTTATGTTGTAGGCATCCTGTCATAGCAGCACACATTTATCCGAGTTATCTCGTTGTAGGCCCCCTTTCTCCTTGTCTTCTTGCCTTTGCATCCTCATATTTTGTCACCCATCTTTTCATCACATCACTATTAAGCATGCAATAGAGGCTGATATTATTAAGCAATTCTATGTCTATTGCTTTGCTCCGTCCTTTCTGTTGAGGCACAATAGAGGTCATCGTTAGGTCTTCATCATCTCTCCATAGTCGTGGGAGAGAGCTATCCACATGAACAAGAAACTTAGAAATAAATACAAGTGACTCTTGTACCAACAACCAACCCTCAGCCATGCTACCTTCGGGCCTTAGGAGTCCCTTCTCCCCTGCGGTCTAGTGTCGCTTCTCCCCAATCATTAGCACTCCCTTCTCCCCTGCGACGGTCTAGATCCCCTTCTCCCCCCTATGGTCAGGAGGCCCTTTTGCCTCACAGAGCCGCCAGCATACTCCCGTGCAATCAAGAGTTGCTTCTCTAGATACGAGTGGCCAGCATACTAGCTCAATGAGAACTCAACACGATAGGGCAGCATGCATAGTAGTAGGGAGAGCAGTGGGGGATGCATGGCACAATGCTTTAGGGGAGGTAATGGTGGGGGCGGGGATGATGCAAATGTGCCATAGGGTGATGGTACGATCCTCTATGACATCACTCAGATAGGAGGCATCTTGATGGATGCACAGGGGAAGGACATCATGGCCTTCATGCACTCTGTTATTGCTAACAACTACAAAGATTGCTTTATTCACTCCAAAGAGCACCCAAAAAGTTGGTTGATGAGACCATCATTGTTGTACGCTCTAGGTATTCCAATCCCCCCAATTTTCAAGTCATAGATAAATTAGCAAAGTCAAAGATTGTTATTATACTTGCCAATAAAAGATCTTCGCTTAAGAGGCAATCACTAGCCGAGATTGCCAAGAGAGAGGGAGGTCAACCACCAAGGGGCCAGCCCCACACCGCTCACAAGCGTGAGTGGAAGAAAGAAATGAAGGCAGTGAAGGTGGACCCCAGTCTACAACACATGGAGACACAAAGGATCCAAATGAAGTAATATGGAAACGTGCATTTTGCAGCAGGGGGTGTTGAATCATGGGAGGCCCAATTTGTAAGTATCGATGTCATTGTGTTTATGTGGTTTATTAGGAGATTATTTCTTTGTACTAACCCCTCCACAAATTGTGTCATCTTATAGCTTGATATCATGGGCATGTACCCTACTCTTGTTGAGACAGCCTACCACCGCCACCAATGCAGAGGAGATACATGGAGACACTCCTATGATGACGGGTTGATTACTGAGAAGCAGTATATTTGAGCTACTGGAGCGCCCCCCCAGGTATTTAAAAGTACTTAAATAATGTCAATATTGTAAATAAAGATTTGATTTTTCATACATTGATACATGTTGTCACTCGTTTACAGGGCCCTGGGATGATCAAGAGGAAGAAGATGAGGAAGAAGGTGACGAAGAAGGGAGTGAAGACACGGAGAACTTAGATTAGTTGTAGAAGTAGTGCTAGCTACTCGTTTTTGTACTTGAAGCCATTGGCTTGGCTTCGTGCCTCTCTTGCATATACACTCCTCTTATTTTTTGTACTTGAAGCCACAAGACGTGGCTTGGATTTGTGCTATATGTACATACAAGCACTTTTGGGCTATGAATTAATATACACTCCTTTTATTTTTTTGGCTTTCAATTTCCTTGTGCAATGTTCTATCAATGAATGCCTTGTGAACTAAACATTTTCGAGTTGCAATATTTTATTCAGAATTGTAATCATCATGGCTATAGACGTGCTTGGAATCGTGCTAATTAAAATGCCAACCGTGCTAATTAAAATGCAGTTGGCTATAAGAATTGAATTGCACACTATGGAAATGGGATTCTTGTAACCACACAGCATACACAACATACACATCATTCTATTCAACCACACAAAATTCTACTTTTATTAAAAAAATAAAATCGGTAGAGCATCTATAAGCACATTATGAATGTGTCTTTCTATTTTTTTTTTAAATTTCTACATAGCATCCAAAAGCACGTCTGTAGGTGCATCTATTTGTTATATAGATGCACCTATAGATGCGGGTCTATATAAGTGCTAATAAACATGCAAATAGACGCGTCTATAAGTGCCTTTTTAGTTAAGAAAATGTGCTTGTGTGCATGTCTATGGGTGCTTTGTGTTGTTGTGGAAGGGGAAGAAAAGGAAAGCTAGGGGATGGAAGGAAAGGGGAAAGGTAAGGGAGGGCAGAGAGGGGAGGGGAGGGGAAGGAGGGGGAGAGGGAGAGGGGGGGGGAGGGGAGGGGAGCAGTGGGAACTTTGAGTTCTAGGGGAGGAGTGAGAGGGGAGCAGTGGAGGGGAGGGGAGGTAAGGGAGGAGAGACAAGGGAGAGGGGGGGGGGGGGGAAGCAGTGGGAACTTTGAGTTTTAGGGAAGGTAAGTGAAGTTTGAATTCTAGGGAATATAAGGGAGAGGAGGGGTAGGAGGGAGAGTGGGAAGTTTGAGTTCTAGGGAGGGACAGGGCGAGGGAGAGGAAAAGAGCAAGAAATTTGAAATTTTTAGGGTTTCATGGCTTACATATTGACTCTCACCCCTCCCATAGCCCAAGGAGTCTATCCTCCTTCCCCTTATTCTTCTCTCTCCTCCCCCTTCTCAAATTGCCATATTTTTTGCAAAAATGACAGTTAGAAATGGCAACTAGTTCTTGAACTACCATTTCTTTGGAAGAAATGGCAACAGAAAATGGCAACCTTTTATTATCTGCCGTTTCTTAGCAATAATTGGCAGCCAATTCTTAACTGCCCTTTTTTACGAAGAAATGGCAGCAAATTCTTGATTGCCATTTCTTATGAGGAAATGGCAACAAATTCTTGATTACCATTTCTTATGAAGAAATGGTAGCAAGTTCTTGATTGCCATTTCTTGGTAAGAAATGGTAGTCATTTCTTGACTGCCACTTTGTTCAAAGAAATGGAAAGCACTTCTTGACTGCCATTTTCTAAGAAGAAATGGCAGCACCAAATGGCAACTATCTCTTAACTGCCATTTCTTACGAAGAAATGGCAACCATTTTTGAACTGCCATTTTTACCAAGAAATGGCAGCACAAAATGCATGTGGAGTAAAATTACACAATGGTTGACCATTCAGTTGCTACACAGTATCTTATTGTTGCCAAAGATTCAGTACTACCATTCAAAACATTGATATTACTGTCACTATTTCTGTATTGTCTAAGTGTGAAAGATTAATCAAAAGTCTTAAGTGCATCAGTACTCATAGTACACAGTGTGAAGAAGTCATCTAAAATTCTAAGGAATAACTTTTACCTTTTATAACACACACATTTTACTTGATAACAAATATTATTCAATAGTTGATTAAGAAATAAATAATACAATTTTTACATAGCAAAATAAAATATAAATTATAAAGACATTACATGAAGAGTTTTCCAAGAAACATTGAAGCCTATGGTTTGACCCAATGTTTGAATCTCATAATTTTCTTTAAATATACAAGCATCCTTAATGATTGCATCATCAACACTCCCGATGGGTATGATACTTTGTATAGGCCTTAATGAAAGTACTAGAATTGTTCTTGCAAAAGTTTTATGTGGATAGGGTATCTTTTTCATGGTTGGGAATGTGTCTTTCCACAATTCTTACCATGCAATGTGGATGAGTGTTGAAAATATGCATGGCTGTGCTTCTAGCATATGTGTGTGGGTTTGATGGATATGATACTTTATACAAGTCTTAATACCAATAACACCCTTATCCTTGCAAATTTTTTAGTTGATAAGATATCATTTGCATGGATGGGAAGGCGTATTTTCACAATTCTTAAACATGCATCATGCATGAGTGCTTCTAGCATATCTATGTGTGTCTCATAGGAACGATACTTTACATAGCTTCAATGAGATAAAAAACCTTATACTTTCAGAGTTTGATGGGGATCAAGCATCAATTTCATGGTTGGGCATGTGTATTTCTTACCATGCATTGTGCATGAGTGCTAAAAATTATGCTACAAATCAAGCAATGAGTAAAAAGAAACAATGTCAAGTAACAAAGTAATGAAAATAAACAAGAGAAATGAAAGAACACAAACAAGACAGCAAGACACCAAGAAAGCAACGAACTCAGGCAAGCAAGCAAGCAACAAGATGCAATCATATCAAGCAAGCAAGTAGTTGGAAAAATTTTGCAGCATCTCCCGTGGGCCGTAGAAAAATCTCATATTTTCCTTTTGTAAAACCACAAAGACATAAGAAATGTGTAAACACACAATGCAGATTCCGAAGATTATTCTTATGCAGAAGAAAGGGTTTGGGAAGCTTACCTAGAAGAAGAAATTTCAAGACAAACCACTCAAAATATCATCCACTTCTTTAGCTCCCAAAATAGAAATCTTCTTCTTCAAGCTTGTAGTGGAGGGGAGTGGGCCAACAGTGGTGTGGGTGGTGTAGGGATGGCAGGGGAGGGTAGGGAGATGCAACCTGAGAGAGATGAAGACTGATGCACCGCTAATGCACTAACATTGAAGAGAGGGAATTTATGCACTAGGGCCTACCTCTAGTCCAAATCGCGATCATTCTCTAGGAACCATGGTGCAAAAGGAAGCAAGAACAAATTGGCAAATGTGACCTTTGTTGATTTAGGTATGGTGAATTGAAATCGGATGTGAATTCCAAATGCTTCGAATTTTGAATTCTTGAAGATGAGTAGTTTCAAAGGTCCCAATTCTTCAATGTATGCAAATTCTGGACACATGTGATGCTCTTGTCTCCAAGCTACCACGTGTCCTTGCTTCTTTTTTGGCCTACCCATGTGTATAGTGATGGTTTGTCTAAATTTAAAAAGGTAAATTAATAAATTTATGTTTATTTGATCCCATATTATGCATATATTTGCAGTGTTGTCGCGTGTACAAGGGGCCCGTGGAATTCGTTTGAGTCCTTGGCTATCAGATGAGCATTTCTTCCGCCAGAGCTCAGTAGTGCATGCAGCATGAAAGGATTTTAGAATAAATGTTTTGGCGGCTCCTCTTCATAGTTTAAATGCAAGAATTTAATTCTGCCGAAATTCTCTCCATGCATGAGGTGTTCATTCATTCTACAAGAGATCTTGGATTAAAGGTGGAGATCTTTGCTATTATTTGATTTACCTAATGGCGCAAATGGATAGATAAGTGTGGACACAATGGAGTGCCTATAAATTTGTGTACATTTCTATTGGGATTCAAACATTTGTTATGTGGCTTGCATACTTTGTTAGTTTGTTTTCAATGGCAAATATAGATTGACAAAGTGAGGGATCAAGGAGGATCAAAGCACCAAGAAAGACATAGGGTAGCAAATACTCAATCTATTGCAATGTGTACTTGAACAATACAAAGATAGGCTTCTTATATAGAGAGAGCCTTTAGTGAATCTGATGATGAAGCTAAATAAAGTCATAGAGAAGTTATAAACTTGATGTGTCACACAATTGTTCTTTTGTTATCCCATAAAAATTATTCTTGATTAAAAGTTATGGAAAATGGTTGCAAATTTTAATCAAAAGAGAGTTCTCAAAATGATGATGTGAGCAATAGGTTCAAGGGAAGGCTGAGGGGAAGGTTGAGGGTCAGGCTAAGGCTGAGGCTGAGGGGAAGGCTAAGGGGACAATTGAGGGGAAGGCTGAGGGGAAGGCTGAGGCTGTGAGGCTGAGGGGAAGGCTAAGGCTGAGGGGAAGGGTAAGGGGAAGGCTGGGGGGAAGGCTGAGGGGAAGGCTCATGCTCTTGGGGCTGGGGAGTGGGCTTACAAGACTGGGGAGTGGGCTCATGAGATTGGGAGTGGGCTCACGAGACTTGGGGGAGGGCTCACGAGAGTTGGGGGAGGGCTCATGAGAGTCCTGGGAGACCTCACGAGAGTTGGGGGAGGGCTCACGAGAGTCAAGGGAGGTGCCACCAGGGACCTGGATAGGTTCGTGTGCGCAAATGCCATGGAGGTGGTGGAGCTAGAGGAGGAAGGGTGGAGGTGGCGTCCATTGGGTCTAGTAGTGTTCTTCACTCTTGCCATTGAATAATGAGAGTTGGGGTCTTTTTTAATGTTTTATATGGGCCCATCATGTTCGGACATCCCTTTTAATTACATTTAGGGTTTCATCATGCCCCCTGCCCCTGCCCTAACCCCCCCACCCTCGTCGCCCTCCCCTCCCATTGCCCTCCCCCTACTTGCCCTGCCCATAGCCGTCGCCCTCCCCCATATCCCCCATCCCCCCACCCTTGCTACCACTCCACCCCTCCCCACGCCCCTCCCTTCTCTCCCCCCTCCTTCACCATGTCCCCACTTTCCCCAACATCGTGTGAGTACAAAAATTGTGGTCAAATGGTCATAATAACCAATATATTTATTTCATATTTGTATACAATTACACCATAGCTTCTGTTGGTTGTTGGACCCATCTACTCCCTTCTCTCACTCTAGCTTGCAACCAACGTGCAACTCGTCGACTCCCTATAGATGCTTTCCAAGCACTATGCCTTCTATTCTTTGATACAATTTGAACTGCTTTTGCAAGTTCTGATGCCTTTGCCTTTTCAGACTTCAAAGTCCTTCCTAGTAAACATCTAAAAAACTAGTTGAACATCTCATGCAATGCATTGCTGCGAGTGACACCACCACCATGCCTTGAGTTTATAAGTAGGCTGCCTTGGCTCTATAGTGCAACTTCTCCATGCCTTGTGTATTCCAAATGGACAAAGGACCCCAATTTTGTACAAACCATGGTCCGTGTGCATAGAGAATATGCTGCAAACATGATGAGAATCATTTCAACAACAAAAACTATTTATAAAGCAAGTGCTAAATATTACGATGGTGCCAAGATTACCATGTACTACGTAATGTGCGACTCCCCCCATGCTTTCACCATTAATTGCATAAACTCTTTCACAGCCATCCTGAACCTTTCATAATACATCTCATCGATTTGAGCCTGGCGAAGCAATCTTAGGGATTAGGGCAAAGAATTTAGGGTTTTGAGGGCCAAGATTAGGATTTAGGGTTTAGAAATTAGGGGTTAGGGTTTAAGATTTAGGGTTTAGGGTTTAGGGATTAGGGTTTATGGTTTCAAGGGCTTGAATTAGGGTTTATGGTTTGGGGATTGGGGGTTAGGGTTTAGGGTTTAATTAATTTTTTAAACAAGCTTTAGATTTCTAAATAATTAATAAAGTAGATTATTGAGAAGAGACTAATGTTCTTTATAATGGTTATTATAGGTTGTTTGCAAAGGAAACTCACAAAGGAGATGGCTACAAAATTTATTCTAGGGATGCAGGTGATTCTATGTTACAAAAGAGAAGTAGTTGCATTTGCTACAATCCATGAAAGTGATCCAAATTCTATTTGTCACTTTAGAAGACTTAGCGAAGATACGGTGGTAGTTATCGTATCAAGGATTCTTAATGCACATGTTGAGCTAAAGCATAAGTGTGGGGATATGGAAATCCTTGGAGATGTTATGCCCTATAATACTTTCAACAAAGCATTTATTGCATGGGACAGAGATGAGACTTATCCAACACATGTCATCAGGAATACAAAGTGCATATCTTTGGATTTTAGAGTGGGAGATATTTTACAAATATTATCATTTGCAAATAAGAATGTAGCAGAAGGTCAAGTCTTGGGATTTGAACAAGTGGAACATTGGACATGTGCGTAGATGAGAATTCAAAAAGTTACCGATGATGGTATGGATGATAACTCAATCTCATTGAATGGTCCCTACCATGAGGTAGGTAAGGATTTGAGATGGAGCATGCAATTTTTAAAGATTGGAAAGACTCGGCATGTGGTTTTTAATGCTAAACATAATGTATACTACAACATCAAAGAATTGAAAGAATATGCCAATGTACCAAGCTCTATTCCTTCAGAGATGGATGATTCCAATGCACTCAACTATAGCACTGACATCTTATTAGGAGTCGATGAGTTCATTGGTATCGAGAAAGAAAAAGATTTCATAAGTGATGCCTTATCCGGGGTGGATGAGTTCATGCACATTGAGAACTTGGGCAAAGATGTCAAAAGTGATATCTTTTCAAGCATGGATGGCTTCATGGATACTGATAAAGTTCTTGGAGTCAAACCAAGTAACTATGGAATTATGGAAATCACGCAGGATGATATAATGAGTGATGTTCTCTCTGGAGTAGAGGAGTTTCAAGACTATGGAGTTATGAAATCCATAGAAAGTGCATCAATGAGTGATGTTCTCTCAGGAATAGATGAGTTTGAAGATCATTCTGGACACTCTATCACCACTGACTATGGAGTTATGAAATCCATAAAAAGTGCATCAATGAGTGATGTTCTCTTAGGAATAGATGAGTTTGAAGATCATTTTGGACACTCTAATGCCACTGTGACAAGTGGTTCTACGATTGTATCAAAAGTAGGGATGAGATCAACAAAGGACTATTCGGTATTTGACTTTGATTGTGAAACAGTTAATGTTACAAATGGTTTGACGAATGTATCAAAAGCAAGGATGACATTAACAAAGGACTATTCAATATTTGACTGTCAGAGTGATAAGATCAAGGATGCCACATCCCATGAAAACACCGTGACAAATAAATCTTACAAAAGGAGAACTACACAAATCCTAATAAGAATGTAGAGCAGGTCCCAAAACGGACATACAAATGCATGGAATGACGATGAGTCCAAGCAGATCCAAAAAAGCAACCAAAGAGAATAAGAGTAATGAATGAAGATGTTATGCTAAAAGCAATGCTATCTAAATGCTGTAAGCATAGATGTATGCAATCCATTAACTTACATGACATCAAGGGCTGTAGAGAACATGTCTGAGGAAGAGGCAAAAAGTTGGCAAGATCTCAAACAAGAGAGGTGTGGCAAAAAAAGAGGCATTTGGGTTTGCTTTTTGAAAGTTTATCTGAGTCGGTATAGGCATCAGTATATACCGGCACCTATACCAACAAAAACATAGTTTTCCTTTGTTTTTGCATTTCCTAAAACTTTTAGTACTTCTCTCACTTCTAGTTTCTTACTAGGTTTAATAAATGATGACTTGTATTGGATAACAAAATCTTGTAGTCTGGGAGGCCCTGTTTTAGGGTGCGTGTTGACTTTTTATTATCATATCTCCTTTTTTACCACACCTTGCACCTTTTAAAACATACATCGTTGTACTTCTAGCCATGCATATGGTATTAGATGTACATGATATTTTTCAAAAGCCTCAAACCAGGAGATTTCAAGTCCTATGCAAAGAATCATGGCCATTCGATGGCATTTTCATGGATTTGATTGAATATGTCCTAGTTTCGCACCATGCATCATGAATGGTCATTGAAAAACATGCATCTGTCAACTTCTAGGCATGCAAATGACATTTGATAAGCATCATATTTTGTGCAAGTAGTAAAATGGGTAAGTTCAAGGCTTGTGCAAAGTATCATGGCCATTTGGTGTCATTTTCATGGCATGGAATGGATATTTCCTAGTTTTTCACCATGCATCATGCATCAGTATTCAAAAACATGTATCGGTGTGCTTGTAGCCTTGAAAATGGTATTTTATGGACAAAATACTTTGATCAAACCTTGAACTCGGTAATTTTAATTCCTACACAAAGTATCATAGCCATCTGATGTCATTTGCATGGCTTGGAATGGATATTTCCTAGTTTTTTACCATGCATCATGCATGAGTGTTGAAAAACATGCATTGATGCTCTTCTAGTCATGCAAATGGTATTTTATGGACATGAGACTTTGTAAAAGCCTTAAAATAGGTGATTTCATGACCTGTACAAAGTATCATGACCATCTCATGTCATTTTCATGGCTTGCAATGGATATTTCCTAGTTTTTCACCTGCATCATGCAAGAGCATTGAAAAACATGTATCGGTGTGCTTTTAACCATAAAAACTATATTTTCTGGTAATGATACTTTGCGCAAGCCTTAAACAAGGCAATTTCAATGCCTATGCAAAGTATCATGCCCATCTAATGTCAATTGCATGGCTTAGAATGGATATTTCCTAGCTGTTCACCATGCATCATGCATGAGCATTGAAATACATGCATCCGTGTGCTTCTAGCCATAAAAATGGTATTCAAAAGACATGATACTTTCTACTAGTTTAAAATGGTGTATTTTAAGTCCTATTCAGAGTATCATGGCTATCGGATGTGATTTGCATGGCTTGGATCAGATATTTCCTAGTTTTCCACCATGCATTATGCATGCCCATTCAAAAATATGCATTTGTTAGCTTCTAGCCATGAAAATGACATCCAAAGGTCATGACACTTTGCACAAGCCTTAAACTAGCAAGTTCAAGCCTTTGCAAAGTATCATGCCCATTGGATAAACACGAGTAGTCATTGGCATCAAATGTTGCCTCAACAAGAAATGGACTAGCACTCATAGTTAAAATTGGCTTGTCTTGGCATGGATATTTCTCATGCATCAGCCTTGAGAAACATGCATCGGTGTGTATTATATTAGTGTGTATCTAGCCATGAAAATGGTATTATATGGGCATGATACTTTTTAGAAGTCTTAAAATAGGAGATTTGAAGTCTTGTACAAAGTATCATGGCCATTTCATGTCATTTGCATTGCTTGGAATGGATAGTTCCTAGTTTTTCACCATGCATCATGAATGAGCATTGAAAAACATGCATCGGTATGCTTCTAGCCATGAAAATGGTATTTTATGGGCATGATACTTTTCACAAGACTTAAAGTAGGGAATTTTAAGGCCTATGCAAAGTTTCATGACCATTGGATATCATTTGCATGGCTTGGAATGGATTTTTCATAGTTTTTCACGATGCATCATGCATGAGCATTGACATACATATGAGAGAGTGAGATAGAGTGGCACGTTTTGTCATGGTATCAGAGCTCCCTTGCCTTCCACTGAGGCATTGTGATCCGTATGAGAGAGTGAGATAGAGTGATTGAGAGATTGAGACATCGAGTGCTCTCTTCCGTTGAGAGAACTTTCGCTTCATGAGTTGAGTGTTCATTCATATTTGAGAGCATTCTTTGAGAGTTTTTTGCTGAGAGGAAGAAGAGATTTTCATTCATGCCTTAGAGATTTGGTGAGAGTTTGATTCACAAAGAATCCCTACTACGAGTCTTCTTGTGTGTGAGATAGAAAGAGCCTTTCTACAAATCTATCTATAGCCTACTCTATCTACAGCCAACCGAGGCAACGCTTGAGCTTCTACCTTGACTACTAAGTCGGCTCTCCTACACCTACATGGGCAGAGTTTTAGTGCTACAACCGGGTCCTAGTATCCAACTACCTAACCATCAAAAGCCCACTCGACCTCCAAGCCTCCTAAGCTATAGCAACGAGGCAACTATATGATCCTATAGGCTGACGGCTCCAGCATCGACTTTTGCTGCCGCGCCATCTCCAACAAGGGCCTTCAAACACGAGCCTCGACCATGCTTCATCAATGCCCCCAAACGGCCAACCAAAGCTTCCTACAACTAGGCAACACTATCTACCTTGCAAGCAAGGCAATGAGTTCCTAGCTCTCCAAATGCCCAGTGCACCAACTGTGAGCAAAACGGCAACTCTTCCCAGCCATACGGGCTTCCATCATCGACCACTCCAATGCCATCTCAGCCGACTTTGCAGCTCCCAACGCTCAAGCTTCTCCAGCCTTTCTGTCGACCTACAATGACCCACAGTTACAACAAACTCCATGTGTAGCTCTCAGCGATGCTCAGTAATGACAGCTCCTATGATAGTGCAAGACGGCCACCACGTACTCACGAGCATCGGCTCCTTCAACGACCCACTCAACCTAGCCTCATGGTCACCAACAGCAGCAAGCGGTTGCTCTCCACTGGTAACCTAGCACATAGAAGCCGACTTCGTGTGCGATTCAGCCTCAGACCTTACATGCCTTAGCCGAGAAGAGACATCGCCATACCTTACCTTAGAAATCCAAACTGTAAGGTTTCCTACAATTAACATGTGGCAGATAGGGGGCTAACTCATATAAGGTTGGATTAGTCAACTACACTTGGGTTAGTCTACAAAGTGACATGCGGCAAGCTAGCACATAGTGCCACCCAAGCATAGTCCTGGAAGCTGCATGTGAATAGCCTCTGCCACATCATCGATTGCCCCTCTTCTTGATCAAAACTTTGACAAGCCATAACTCGCAATCCAAGAAGAATTCGGACATGCTCCAAAAAGAAAAAGTGATCGTCTTTTTGAGCTCTACACTCCTATCAAGTCAGAATCATTGTATGCAATTAGACACTGCCATTGAAGCAAAACAAAGCTCATGTAAGACCTTTGCATGAGATGGTAAAGCAACATATGAATGCAAAAAGCACAAGTGCATGAGATGACCATAGCACAGAACATGGCATCCACACATAAAGCATTAAGGCACATGGTAGAACAAAGCATCATGCATCAATCTACATCAAGCAAAGAAAAGAACGCCATCGACAACATGTATTGAGAAGCAAAAACCTTGCCACCTTTACCCCACATGTTTGTAAATCAAGCTTGACCACTTGAGAATAGCTATGAAAGCACCCATAGTATCCGATCAAGGTATGATCGAATACCGCATGAAGGAACCTTGGGTAGCAACATTTTAAGAGCATGTACAAAGCCATCTCCTAGGATGATATGAAAGCAGGAATTGAGTTATACGTCAGGTATGGTGCTAATGATGTGAAGAACCGTGTTTGTTTGACAACATGCATTAATATATTCGATCGGTCATTCATGTTTTGGAAATTTAAGATGCATTGTAGATACCCTGTGACACTCATTAAGTGCCTTCTAAAAATGTTACAAAGTGCGACCTACTATCTATCAGCATTGTGGGTTATCCCCTATCAAGGGAAGGGGATGGACTGCAGCAGAGCTAAGTGTCTGTGGAAGGCCATGGTCTCCCCATACGCGATCACACCTAGCGACATGAGCAACATTTTCTTATGCAGTGATACTAAAGTCAACCGGCCGAATCTTGATTCGCATATCAAAGGTGTGTTTGATGCCATACCTTGAGGCCATACCAAGGTATTTCAATGTTGTAGTGAACAAAAATAAAGCGCTTAATAGTGATTTTCTGCTGTGTAACAAAAGCTCCATCGAAAAAAACGTCGAGAGTTTTGGATTGACTCAGAAGCTCTGTTCGCGGACAAAGAAAATGAGCCTTCAAAGGGTCTTAACGAAGTTACTAATCCTATTATTGTGGAGAGTTCTCCACATACTTTGAAGCATTGCCCAGGGAAGGAATCTATCAATACGCTTGATGAAAGCCTTTCTACAAGTTCTACTGTTCCAAGGCTACCACCTTTTTTGCCTCGCGTTGATGCTACATGCAGGGAAATCCATATCTTGTGAGCATATGTAGTTATTATATGTGTCATTTTGAGCCATTCTGGCTTATGTAGACACTATCTTGAAAGACCTTACGTAACAGATAATGCTATATCAAATGGAAGTCTTTTTTTTAAAAACTAGTTTTGAATTTTTCATCTTGTATTGAAGTTCAATTTAAATTTAAAGTGGTTAGACATTTAGATTACAAAATTAGACTGTTAATGCAAAAAATTCAAGGTCAAATTGATGAGTAGATTGGGAGAACGTGAATTTTAAACATTAGTAGGTCAATTTTGAAAGGCAGAAGTTTCCCCGCCAAAGGAAGACTCCTTGCTCCTTCGACTCTTCCTTTTCCGTCCATCCATTGAAGCCCTTCCCTCTATCGTACATTTCATCCTGCCTAGCTAGCAATCCACCTATATGAGCCCTACTTTTGATTCCTTCCAATCTCCTGTCATCGGTTTCTCCTGTGCGCCCAGCTGTCCACTCGCCTACAGATGGTTCATGCTTCACTCTAGTCGATGATCAATTCTCCATGGCTGTGTCCTATTGCAACAAATTCCCAACCTGATCGCTAACGTCTAGCTTGTGCCACGTCTTCCAAAGTACTCATTCCTCGCAAGATGGCATCGCACGCTTCACAGGTTGGTTCTTAGGCCGGTCCACCCAGGTAGCCTTGAGACACATGTTTCTTTTGGCAAGATACAAATAATTTGAAAGTCACTGTTCTTCGTAATATTTCTTTTCATAAGTGTTCAAATTATGAGTTACGCTTGGATGGATGTACAATAATATATTTTGTTGAGAAGATGTGCTTGGATGTGTTGGTTTCCCTACAACCCGCCTGCAATGAATGGCAGCTCTGGTATTGGCCTCTTTCTCCTGAACCCCCTTGGGCTATGATTCTGCATTTCAATTGAAGAAACAAATTTTTTTCTAGCACTTGACTACTGCCATCGAGCTGGGTTCAGATCCATTTGCAGGAGTTTAATGTATCATTTTGCCAATAAGAAAGGAAACCAAGAGCTTTGTACATATTGTGAATCGGTAATGCTTCACATATTGTAGAGCGTTGTACATCTTGTGATTGGGAATGCTTCACATGTTGCCAACATACTCGTTTGCATGCTGAGGCAAACGTTTGTAAAAAATGGGTTTGCAAACCTTCATTTTTCTAGAGTTTGCAAATTTGTTGCTTTTGTTCAAAGCCCCTGAAAAATTATGATCTATTTTTGAAGTATTCAACAACAGCAGAATATCAGTAGTTAGGAAAATAACAAGCATTCCATTAGAGAACATATTGTGTTTGTTTCAACAACCCTTCTGATGCAAACGTTTTTAAATGTTTGAACCATGGCAAACGTTTGTTTGCAACTATGTTTTAAGCCACATTTCTTTCTTTATCTTAAGCGCTAGATGCCAGGCATTTAGATCTCAAGATTAAACACTTCTATGGACAGCAAGGAAGGCAAGATGTAGAACCTTGCGGACTGAAGCTCATGGCTCAAGCTTGTGGGCATTAAACAAGAGAGTGCATAACCTTCAAAAGGTTTGGCAAGTCTCATGAGATAGCTTGTGAGATGTTATATGCTCTAGGAGCAACCATAATGGAGACAAAGAGGGAAGTCTATGAGTGGCTATAAGCTGAGACAAGGCTTGTGGGTAGATCTAGCCTACGTAGCTAGAGACCAAGCCATGGGAGGCATAAAGCTCAAGCCTTGAACCACATGTAGCTGAAGAGACAACCTACAACTGAGCAGTCTTTAAGCAACTTTAAGCAAAGATTATGGGAAGCCTATCCATATCATTTTGGACATGGCAAGAAAGCACACTGACACATAGAGAGATAAAGTGTCTATGTGAGGAAACCTTGAGAGAGCTCAATGGAGGTGGGCACACATTAAATTGGGGGCTGTTCTCATGCACTTTGGGGCTACAATCCCTCCTCAAGCTATCCTGTTGTTTTTCCACATAAAACAATACACACTATTTCTTTTCTGTTTTAGTTCGTGGTTTGCCATAGAGGGTTGCCAATGAGCTCTCCCGTTTGTAGGAGCTGAACATAGAAAGTTTTGGGAGCATCTTGTGATGATTTGAATGCAGTCCCTATGGATGCGAAGGGAGTGTATGTAGTCAATGAATAGAGGCCCATGGGTTATAGTAGAAGTGGGAATGTAGCTCAACACAAACGAGAAAACCTGGAGAGCCTGTACATAGCTAAGGATGGAGTAGCAAAGAGCTCACGAATCTAGAAATGAGATGCACAAATAAGTGTTAAGAAGGAAGAGGGAGACCTACAATAGTAGGATCATAAGCAGCTTGATTGAGCAAGCTGTTTGTAGCATTGATAGGAGGAGGACCAGGCTACAATGTTGCTACAATGTTGAACATCTAATAAATACAAAGGAAGCAGATGTCAAGGGCAAATACAGCCGATGGCATGCTATCTATGGAAGCTGACCTGGTTTTGAGTTTTCCAACTCCATGGGGGCCTATCAAAGGCAGCTCCTAGAGGCTCCTTTCAGATCATGTTTTGGAGATGGATTAGGGTAGATATCCTTGAGCTTGCAGCAGCATTCCTTGCAGGATCAGGATGGGGTAGGGCAACAGCAAATTAGCTTCCCTCTTGTGGTACCTATAGGTCTTCAGACAGGTCCAGGTCCAGCACTTGATAGCAGCCATAGGGAAGCATAAGAGCAGCCCTTTTCTCCATTAGTTATTGTAGTTTTCTCTAGGAAGGATCACCACCTTTCATATAGTACTATTTTCTCCATTTATTACAGTTGTACTCGGTCCTTTGGACAGCCATAAACTTCTCAGACACCATGAGTACCAATGACACCTCCAGTCGTGCTGTAGAGGAGGAAGCAGTTTCCACAACCCTTCCACTGCATTCCTTGATATAGACCGGCCTGAGAACTCTCTCTACTACTACTCCTGGATGCACTGCCTGTAGTGGAAGGCTGCAGCAAGCTTTGGATGAGTGAAATGATGGGGAAGGGTGGCTTTTATAGGGTAGGCAGCCCTGGAAGTAGGTCGACTGCCTAGTCGGCTCCTAGGGATGGAGGCTAGCTCTTTGTTTCTGGGTGGCTAGGGGCTGAACCCCTTGCCTATGGGCCAACTAACAGGGCAGGTCTGGAGCTCCAGGGGTAGCCACAAGCCCTAAACACTGCTCAGCAAAGTGCACCACAGCAGGGGCACCCACGATGGATCCACAGTGGAAGATCTGCCCTACCCTACTCTACCCTCATAGGGGGCGGGCACACCCACAACCCAACACAGGCCCTCACTCAACCTACACTAGCCTCTCATGGAGGGGACACCCACAAGCAAGGCCCTCTCTCTCTACAATGCTCCAATAACATTGGGCATCTAATAGTTCACAAGGATCGATCAATTGTGTCTGGATTTCGGCATCGGCAAAACTGGAAATTTTGCCTTGCTCTCCGCCATCTTGGCAGAGTAGACATGTCTAGGTGAAGAGGAAATCGAACTGGAAGAGAGAGTGGATGCCGAAAGAAGGTAGAGAACGGGAATGATGGAAGAAAGGAGAGGAGAGGGCTCAAGAAGATGATGAAGGGGCTGAGAGCCTAAGTACCTTCACACCTTTGCTATCTCGGTCCTCAAGAACTACTCCTTTCGAATCTGAAAACACCCTTCAAAATCATGCCTTCATTGAGTCCACACCTCCGCACAGTCCTCCTCACAAACATAGTTACCAGCCGAAACGGAAACGGAAGAAACGGAGTTTCCGGGCCCCGTTGAAATGGAAATGGAAGAAACGGCAATATGATACAATTCATGTATAAAAATTTATTTTTTATACATAATATAATTATCAATAGAGTGCAGATCATACATAATACAAATTACAATTATCTATACTTGAAGCTTCAGCCTTCAAGCATCAACGCATCATTCATGCCTCCATGATTCTAAATTCTTGAATGATGCTTCAATAATCTGAAATCAACATGTATCATGAGTCAGGACTGACAAGTTTGGCATTACAACTTACAAGAATCTGAAATTTAGAAGTTTGAAGTACTTTAAAGTTTAAACTTAGCACACAAGTTGAAACTTGAAACTTGAAAGTATCCAATATGCAGACTCCATAGATGATCATGATTCATGATCCACAAATTTCATGATTCATGATCCACAAATTCAAGGAGTGGTAGATACTCTTCCCAAGCTGCTAGGCGTGACTGAATATAATGTCATGAGTCATGCAAGACTCAAAATAAAAGCACCCATGGATGATATAAAAAAAAGCAGCAGGACTACTGATCATCTGCATCATCCATGGACTCCTCGTCATCGTCATCCTCTGCGTCCTCAGATAAGCTTGAGGCATCTGTGTCACTGTCTGAAGAAGAATCATCAACATCAAGATCAGGACCATCGGGTGTAACTGAAGTACTAGCACCATCTCCAGATGGTTGAGTGTATGATTGTGTGTGGTGTGCTGGTGGTGACAGCTCCTCATACAACATGGTGTATATGTCCAGCTCCTCCCGTGGGATATCTGGTATGGCCTTCATCTTCTCCACGTCCACCTTGTCTACATTCACTTGGCGAGGTTCGGGGCAGCCGGCGGCGAACTCAAGAAGATGGAGGTTGCAATGACAAAACACCAATCGCTCCAATTGATCCGTGCTCAATCTGTTCCTCTTCTTTGTGTGAAAGAGGGCCCAAGTGCTCCAGTTCCTCTCACAAGGACCGGAATTGCAGTCCTGTGAGAGAACACGTATAGCAAGGCGTTTTTGCCATAAGCCAATTAAGCAGAGATAAGTATCAGGAACTTGATAACTTTAAACATATTTGTAGTAGATAAAACTTCAAATTACTTAACGACTAAGCTCTAACTAGTGGCGTTGGAACTTGTCTCTTAGACTCTTACCAAAGTAGGAGTACAGTTGCCATATTTCTCCCACCAGGAGACAGGTTGCAAGTGTGTCTCTCGGAGCCTAGCCGTAGGTCGACCAAAGGAGAGGGTGTGATTGCGGAACAATAGAAGTTCATCCTCCATTCTTCGTTGCATCTCCAAGTCACCACCCGTCCAATTTTGTAGATACTGTTGCATCCCCTTCTCCAACTCGTCATTCTCATATTGCTCTTGACTGTGCCAGAGCGGATGCAATACATGTGCCACCGCATGGATTGGGCGGTGAAACCAATTCCACCGCTTATTCCATATAGCACGGATGGACTCAACCCTAAATCATGTTACAAGAAATTAGAATGCATTATGCATGCAAAATTCATAGACTATAGATAATAGTACATACATAATATATATATGAAAATTCTAGGCTTCATGATAACAAATTGCAATTTAGTAACTGCAATAATTCTACATATTACAAAAGTAAAAAGTCTTACTTATCAGGCGATAGGGGAGTGTTTCTGTTGAGGGCCTCTCCAATCTTGTCCATAAACTCGTACAAGAGCCCTAATGTGCTTCCCTCCATGTCCGTGATGCGAAGCACCGTGTAGATAGGATTAATCGATTTGATTAATGCCTCCGCCTGATTCCACCAAGACTCATCCATGATCATGCGAAGCTTGGCCTCTATCATCCCAATCTCCCCACTCCCTAGATACAACCGTGCGCAACAAGCCCTGGCACAAGCCTCTCCATCACTATGAACATGTAAGCAAACCTTGTGGTTGGAGGTTTTAATAGCTCAAGGTCACTGTAAGCCTGATAGATGCTGAGGACTTTGGCTCTCTTTGTGACAAACTTCATGATATTGCGGGCTGTCGAGAAGATGGCATCAATCCAAGGTATCTTTCCTAGGTCCTCGATCAAAAGGACAAGGCAATGTGAGGCACAGGGTGTCCACACAATCTTAGGGAACTCATCTTCTAACATGGCACCCATTGACACACAATTGCTGCCATTATCTGTCACCACCTGCACCACATGCTCAACACCTATTTCCATAATGGTTGCCCGTAAATGCTCCCAAATATATAACCTTGTAATCACTGTACCTGCAGTGGAAGCGTCTATGGCTCTCAAGAACATGGTTCCCTTGCAAGAAGACACTAAAATATTGTTACACATTCCTCTTGCGTGCATTTGACCATCCATCGCATAAGAGTGTGCATCCATATTTTTTCCAAGTCTCTTTCAAGGGCTTCATTTGGTCTTTCATACATTCCCTCTCTCTTCTTAGCTCTCTTGTCCGCAAGGCCTCATACCCAATGCGGCTTATGGCTCTCATGGCCTTCCTCCATCGTGTAGTCTTTGCCACATGAAAGGGTATTGCACACTGTATGAAGAGCTTTGTGAGCTCACTAGTGGCCTCCTTCACTGCTTGCTTTTGCAAGCGTGCTTGAATGCTAGACCTTTGCACGGATCCTCTTTTCCCCGCACTAGCATCCACACTAATTGATCCATGTGGCAAGGGTGTTCTTGTAGCACTAGGACTCGCGCTCGATGTAGTTGATGCCCCTCTACTTCTCTTTGCAGAACCCAATGTGCTGGCATCATCCAATGGCTCAGTGTCAGCAGCCTCTTCTTCATCTTGCAGCCCTTGTCCTCCACTTTTTGCAGCCAAGGCTGCCATACGCACACGCTTCCATTCTGTTAGGCCACCTTTCACTGGAGTAGGCACGAACTCACAAGGTCCTACATCCTTGCTGGGAACACTTGCTAGATGGTCTTTCACCCGTGTGACAGACCCCGTTTTGCTTATGCCGCAATAGTTGCATCTCCACTTCTTGGAGCCACTGCCTCCTTTATAACTATCCAGGAGGGAGACATGGACCCAATAAGCATCTCTCGGCATTGAGGAGGATGGAGAGGTGAGAAGGAGGATGGAGAGGTCACAAGTGAGAAAGGATGGAGAGGTAGAAGGAGGATGGAGAGCTCAGAGGTAAAAGAGGATGGAGAGGTGAAAGGAGCCTGGAGGATCAGAGGTAGAAGTGAAGGAGGATGGAGAGGTTACATGTAAGATTAAAGAGAGGATGGAGAGAAGAAGGATGGAGGGATGGAGTCTGAAGAGCAGCCTGCAGGTTGCCAAGCTGCAGCTTGCAGGATGGAGAAGATGGAGCAAAGGATGAAGAGGATGGAGAGAGAAGGATGGAGGTACAGAGTCCAAGAGCAAAGGATGGAGGGATGGAGAGAGCTTAGAGAAGGTGGAGAGAGCAGCAAGGATGCACAGGGGGAGTGAAATGGGCGGGAGACGGCGAAAGATGAAGCCAGGCGGCAAAATCACATCTTTTAGGGTTTGGGGCAAATCAGGTTTTACGAAACGGCGTTTCGTTCCGTTTTGTCGTTTCCGTTTCCGGCCACGAAACGGCCGTTTCGTGCAACTATGCTCACAAACACCTTCTAATAGCAGGCCTTGCACTCCTCTCAGTATGTTGGCTCCACACTCCCTCCACTCCTCGGGTCTCTAGTCAACTGTAGCTTTGATCCCATGTGAGAAGTGCAGCGGATCGAGAGAGAGAGAGAGAGAGAGAGAGAACCCTTCACACAAACAATTAAGAAGGAAAGGAGAAAGCACACAAGACTGCAAGGGATCTCAAGACAAAACCCCCAAAAATGGTGGGGAAAACCTCTGCTATAGATAGGCACCAATGCTCCACAATGAGATGAAAACCAGTGAGGGAAGGGGGCCTATATATAGGCAGCCTCCCCTTCCCTAGTCAGCTGCAACAAGGGGGCTAGACCCCCTACTCTAGGGGCCAACCAGCTCAGCAAGGTGGGCTGACCCACCTCCTCTAGGGCCGACCCCACCTCTAGCCTACAAGGGCTGCAACACAACCCTACAAAGGGCTACCTCTCTGCCCCTAAGTGGGCTAACTTAGGTGCCTCAGCAACCTGCCTATAAGAGGGATGCCATGTAGTCTATAGGGGTTGAACCCCTACCATATACCTAACAGAGCTGCTCCAAGAGGGCCGCCGACCCCCTCCAGCCCTCTAACAGGCTGCTACATAGCCAAATAGAGGGGGCTGTATGCCAGTGGCAATATCACCAGTGGCAACGTAAGCAAATCCAGTGCTCCCTGAATGCCAACCCATCTCTATCTGGAACAAGTGGGAGACATGAAAGAGATGACTAATGTGCAGCAAGATCAAAGTCCAATAGTAATTAAGTTCTGAAACTCAATGAATACAAATATGAAACACCATATATTACATTGGAGCTGTTTGAAGCACACCTGATATCCTGGACCAATGGCCATGATAAGCAAGTGAGGAAATAAACAAGGAATGTTCTACAATACAGAAATGCCAAGAGAACAACTACTAAAAATATTCCCAAATGCCGAAAGTTTGTTAGCTTTGATTTGTTAGAGAGAAAAACTGCCCACACAAAGAGACTTGCTTCCTGATCATGAAAAGTGGTGACTATGAGGCCATTCTGGGAGATGATTAAACAGAACACTCATGAGTCGAAGAATCTCACTTCCTTATGTTGTCGAGACACCAAGTGAGCTGGCCATAGTGATTCACTCTTTCTGCAACATTGCAAACCTTGCAAACAGGCTGACCCAACTCATTATACCTAGCAGCATTCAAAACATTATGATAAAAAAACCAGCCTAATTGTAATCCATATTTCACATGTATATGTAAGCCTAGCATCAATGCTATGATAGAAAAAAATGCAGTCATGCAAAACTGAGATTAACCATATATCCATGATAATTTTTTTCCCAACAAATGACAGATGTTATAAGAACTTGAGTCAAAGTATGAACAACCACATATGACATGTAGACACACAACGACATAAGGAGTTTGGCTCCATGACACCTCAAAGATTGCTTCCACAACGAAAGTGCGCTACCATGAGGAGTTTGAGAGAGAGCAGAGTTGTGACTTCCTCAGCTGCAGATGAAGTACACCAAACGGCTCTGGATGTGGGTATGCCACCAAGAGAAGAATGGTCAGACCACTCTTTTGTCTTGTGTATGTCCATCTACTGTCTGCTAGGTAACCATTTGTATCATATACTGAATGTGTACTTGGAGCTGTGTGCATACAATTGTTCCCTCTAGGCACACACTGCACAAGTGTCTATAGACTAGTCCCTCATTTCAGTATCTGACGGCCATGTGTACCCCACTATTGGTACTGCTCTCTCGAGGCTCTGGTGTGTCTCAATGAATTCTATGAAGGGGCAAGGGGGGCGGGGGCAGCCAACGCTCCTCACAACGAAAGATAGATAAAACAAGATAGAGCCAATAATCATTCAATGTCAATTTCAAATCCATCTTTTCGTAATGTGCACTAGTGTAGAGACAGACAGTTAGACATAAATGTAGAAACAACAACATATATTATATATATAAGTCCAATGTTGACCAAATCATATACAAAATAGTGGCACAGTGTGCCACCCTCTCTCACCCCTGTGACACCCAAAAAAATTTATTCTCCTACCTCCTCGTGGCGCCTTCAAAAACACTCAGCTTGTGTTGCTCTTTTAGAGCTTGTGTGGGCTTTGTTATGGTACCCTGCAAACACACCTTCCTGTTGCTTCCTTGGACAGCTTATTGTAAGGCAGCGTTCGTCCTTGACCTTCTTGCTGCTGTGTAGGCAGCCCAATGGTGAGGCACAAGGTTCTGTCCTTCCTTGCTTCTGTGTAGGCAGCCAATGATGAAGGCCTTATGCTGCTCTTCTAGACCTCCTTGCTGCAGTGGTGACAACCCAAACTGAAGAACCAGGAACCCTGATTGATAGAATAATGAATGCCCCCTTTGGGGGTCGTGTTATAGGGCTGTAGACGTGGCAAATACCCCGACCACAGACTGGCCGACCCTGTTGAGCAGCCTATTTCTAGTCCATTACAGGTGCAATAGTTCCGTGTGGCAAATCTCCTCCAAGTGCCTTGGTTCTGTACTGCTCGTCCAACTGGTCCACCCCTATCAGCCACTGCAACTCAAAACAACCTCTGGAAGTCACCCTTTATAGCTGACCACTACTCAGCCATCTCCTTGCATTCATTGCCAGGACACCTGTGCACATCCCTGACCACCTTCCGCGGCTCCAATCACTGCTTGGATGATGCGCAGTACTTTGCTGTAGGTTGTAGCCTCTATTGCAGGTCCCAACCTACCCATCTCTGAGCAGACCTTGCTGCTGGTCCTGGTCACATATGGTTTCCCATGATGGGCCCTTCTGCCCATTGGTCAAGGCTTGTCCAGAAGCTTGGTTATACCCCATATGCTGCCCACATGGCAGCCTACATGCTGCCCATTTGGCAGCCCTGCAAACCCTCTTAGTTTTGCCCATGTGGCATCTCTGATACCTATTTGGTGCACCTCCCCCATGCTCTTTTCAGTTTGGGGCTCACAAATGAGAAGGTGACCTAAATAACTCCCAACACCCCGTCATGCTGACCCATTGTAGGCCAATCCCCACACTCGATGTAGAAGCTTCATCGGCTCCCATGGTGAAGCCCTCAGCAATGAGTCGGAGTCATTCTTCTTCATTGGTCTTTCAACCCGCACCTCTTGCTCCTCCAGGTCCGGTTTTGTGCAAGCGGACCACCTTGTACACAGGTACAATTCTGACAATGCCACAGGTCCATGGCACCACCATCTTCAGTCACGAACCATCTAGTGATCTTGAGCACTTCTGTGGCAACCATCATCCAGCTGCACCCCTCATAACCAGTGAGAAACCTAGAGTATTCCAAGCACCATGCTTCCGAGGCCTGTTTTTGCTCGTCGCCACTCTGGCAAAGTCCACCACCAAGTATGCCACCTAAGCAGTAAAACCTAAATGGCTGATCCACATAGCATACAGACCTCTCGATCATGATCATCACATACTTGGACAAGGTCCAGGCTATGGCAAGACAGAGACAAGTAAACAATGGCTACCATGCAGAGCCCTCTCTTCCTCTATGCAACTAGCAACCGATGGAGATATGAGTTGTTGGTATTCACATGTTAGAAAACTGAAATCCCACCAGAGGGTATCCCGCATAGATAGCCCAGGAATTACATGCAGAAGTGTATCAGTGTGTGTACTTCACAACATTCATGTGTATGTGCAGACTAGCAAATAGACTGTGCTCAGAGACAAATATAGAAGTAACACTTTATATTTCCAGCCATCCACAAACTGGACAAGATATATACCTAGATGAATCCGGGAACATTCCCAAACTCACCAAAATATTCTCCTACAATATGCTTGGCACCTCTAGATCTCTAAACCCCCCATGCTCGACTAAGCGTATGTAGACTCTCCACCCAAAGGATCTCTCCACCTTGCTGTCCGGAACCTCAGCCTAGGTGGGCAGCTTCTTGTGAGCTATGTCTCCTAACTCCTCAGCCTGCCTTTGTTCTCTTGGAAGTAGGCCCAAAGGTTTCCTTGACCAGCTGCTCCAATCTGCTTGAGTGGCTGCTCCAGATGATGTGTTTATGGGCCAATAGGCCCTCCTTTTATAAGGCAAACCTGCCCCCAAAATCCCAACCCCCTAGGGCAAATGGCCAACCCTAGGGGCCGACTTTTCTATCTCCTGTTGGCCAAGTTGGTTGGCTTGCCCAACAGACTTGGTTGGCTCAACTCAACCAGCCCTATATAAGGGCAAGGGGCAAGCCCCCCTTGCTGCTCTCTCGGCCCCTCTTGTGCTGTTGCCAGGGCCCCTCCACCAACTCCATTAGGAGCCTCTTTCCAGGCCATTACCTTGTACATAGCCATCACGTGGGATCCGTACTGCCCGTACTGCTACTGATGCCATTCGTACGTTGCTGATGTTAGCCCACAATCTGGAGATTTGCCACGTGGCATTGCGCCATTGTTTCTTGCTGTCCTGCTGCTCTACATAGCTAGGTATGCTATGAGGCCCACATGGTAGCCTGTTTGCTACCCATGTGGTAGCCCCACAATTCTCTCTTGTTGTTTGAATTGAGCCCACATGGCAGCCATAACTCTGTCCACTTGGCACTCTCTCAAACCCTAGGTTCACCCCCCCAATGCTCTCCTCATATGGGGGCTTACAAACAGGGCGGTGACCTCTATATTTCCAACACCCCCTCTCACCAACCCATCTTGGCCCAACACCAAGACATCTCCAATAGCTCCCATGTCGTAGCCCTCTGAAACAATTTGGCGTTGTCAGTCTTCTAATGGCTTTTCAACCAGTGGCTTGTGCTCCACCAGGTTCGGTTCCACTTTCGCATACTAGACTGGTACATAGTCCATATTTGGCAGCACCTAATGGTACCACCACCTTCAGTCAAACTCGCCTCTAAACTTGAGCTCTCCAGGTACCAACATTCTCCAACTGTCCCCCTCAAGATAGGTGAACACCCTCAAGTCCTCCACGCACCAAGCTTTCAGGGTCTGTTTCAACCAGCCCTCTGTTTGGCTAGGTCACCATACCTCAGACATCATATCCCAGGCACAAATCTAGTGAACTTGGACCGTCAAGCTCCAACTGTGGTTCTGTATTGTTGTCCCCCTCTAAGTCACAGCCACTGTCTGACCCTGAGCTTCAAATCCTATCGAAGAATCCCCTCTTGATCATCAACACCAGCCAAGCACCCAGATGACTACAAGCACTCGTCACCGTCCATCACCTTCATAAAGGACCCTGACTGCTCTTTTGACCAAACAGATATCCCTCAATGTCGTCCTGGCCTCGAAAGAAGTGTTCGTCATCTAAATATGAAGCAGCACCATATCCACCCCTGTACCCACAATGATAGCCAAGGCTTCGCACCCCTGATATGCCATGCTCTCACTAAGATAGTGTCTACTGGCATTGTCACCACCGTCGAGGAGGATGTGGCTCGAGTAGTCACGGTGGCCTAAAATATAAGCTGCGTCCCTGTCACAATTCCCCACGACTCCCTTAAGACTACATGGTTCCGCACCTTCATTTTCCACAAGAAGTAGTTAGTCTCGTCGAGCTTGCTTGTCTCACCAAAATTTGGGATCTAGTATCTATTGGCCATTATAATGAGCTGAAATAGGAAAAGGGTTTCGAGTATTGTACACCGTTGGTCTGAGCCTAAGCCTCCCACCTAGGTACAATCCTTCAAGCATCTACTTGGACCTAGGCCTTCCGCCTAGTTGCAATCTTTCAGACACCAAAGCTAATTCCTCCGAGTAAATGAATCAAGGTCGTCATTCAACAAGGTCCTTGCCTTCAAGCTCCACTTCCCGATAACTTCGGTTAGGACTCTAATAACATGTTAGAAAACTGAAATCCCACCAAAAGTATCCCATAGTGTAAGACTTATAGATAGCCCAAGAATTACACGACGAAGTGTTTCACAATGGAATCAAGCTTCATGAAGTGTGCGTACTTCACAACATTCATGTGTATGTGCAGATTGTGTATGTGCAGACTAGCAAATAGACTGTGCTCAGAGACATATAGAAGCAACACTTATATTTTCGTCTGTCCACAAAATGGACAAGATACAATACCAAAGCCCGTGACACGCTGGACTGCCACGTGGGCATCTTCAGCCCGTGGCATGCTGGTCTGCCACGTGGGCTACCCAATCAACATGCAGTAGCCACGTGGACTCCCACGCAGGCAGCCACATCAGCTGGCTACCACATGGACTGTAGCCAGCTCAGCCCTTCGGTACAGCACCAGCTCAGCAATCGTACAGTGCAAGCACCACGTCAGCAGTGCACCATGTCAGTGATGACATCAACAAGTGCCACGTGGCAGTGTCGGGTGCCACATCAGCAGGTCGGTGAACAAAGAGCAGCCTGGTCAGTGGCAGTGGTCGATCAATTTTAGGCCCAAGGGGGGGCTATAAAAGGCAGCCCCCTTGGCCTTCATTTTCCATCCCAAAGTTGGGCATCACGGCCTCAGTTCAGCCCCATAGAACAGTAGGGTGCCTCAGCCTCTAGAGGGATCTAGTGAGGATTCACCTCCTCTAGTTAGCTTAGTCTTTTACAGTTTTGCAGTTGAGGGTTTCAGCCCCTCCACACACTTGTATTCAGCTCTTTTTGCATTCATACATTTCAGTTATATATTCCTCTTTGAAGGTCCACTACATTTCTCTCCCTTTGACTCTCTCACTCACATACATAGCATCACTATTGTATTGAGTGCATCATTCGTCAGTTGCAGTTAGTGTTGTGCAGGAGAGAGTGAGGATAGTGTATCTCCCGCTACACCCCTTTTGTGCTGCTGCCAGGGCCCCTCCACCCACTCCATATAGGTGCCTCTTTCTAGGCCATTACCCTGCCCACAGCCATCGCCATGGGTCCATATAGCATTCCATACTGCCTGTACTGCTGCTGATGCCATCCGTACGTTGTTGATGTCAACCTGCCATGTGCAGATCTGCCACATGGCATTGCACCACAGTTTCTTCCTGCCCTGTATGCTCTAAGGTGTGCTGCCCACATGGTAGCCTGTTTGCTGCCCATGTGGCAGCCCCACAATTCTCTCTCTTGTTGTCTGAATGGTGCCCACATGCATCCATAACTCTGCCCATGTGGCATTCTCTCAAACCCTAGGTTCACCCCCCCAACGCTCTCCTCATATGGGGGCTTACAGACGGGGAGGTGACTTCTATATTTCCAACATCACAGACCACTAGATGATTCCATGCACGAAGCATGTCCATTGATCATCTCCCTCCATATCAATACTCCTTGGGTGCACCACTCTAGGACCGACACGACAGGAGATTCATTGGGTTATCAGGGATGATCTGTGCCAACTTTATATTCAGCAGACATGGGTCTATCCAATGTAGCTGCATGCCACTAAGATTGCCTTCTACAAAGATCATTTCCTCTATCTCACTAAGGATGGTTCAGCCAGTAGGAGACTTGCAAGTTTATCTATCATGTGCAATAGGGATAGCCATGGGCCAGCTTCACACATCATCTCACAGATTCCACATTGAGACTCGACGAGAGCTCGAGGATGCACGATACCACCGCAAGCTGAGATTATGCACCCTATGTAACCTATAAGAAGGGGAGATCAAGGAACACATGCTCATGAGATGCCCTTGCTACTATGAGATATGTGGGAGATACCATTTCTTTGAGCATGGGTTTTAGGACATGCGACTGGTCATTGACTATCCTGATCAAAGATGTGCCGCTCTATTCTTAGTTTAGTGAGGACAGAGGAGACCAGGAGCACTATCGCAGTCAACCAAAGTTGTCCATTATCACCTACCTTGTTTGGCCTCTATGAGCTCGAGACTTTCATTGGGACACTATGGGGCAAGTTGCTCTCCCGCCAGCTCCTTGGTTCAGATCCTCCTCTACCCAGAGAATGTTTTCTTACTCTCATCATCAGCAAGGTCTCCAATGACTCTTGGATGCAATTCATACCTTTTACGAGACACGACCTTATTTTCTTTTCAGAAAAAAGGACTTCTATTACGTATGAACAAAACCCGTGAAAGGTCAAGGCAAAAATACATCATACAAGCATGAAAAAAAACCTCAAAGGGGGCTAAGAAAAACTCCTCAGATGGAACAAGAAATAAGCCATGCCATCTCAACCTTGCTGTGGACTTCGAAAAAAAAGGGGAGTCTCTCCATTCCATAAGGAATATAGCCCTCCTAGAAGAAGCTGCTCGTGAGTTAGCCATCATCATATGAATAGTAGGTCTCAAATGCTCGTGCTGTGCCTCCTTATTAATAGGCGGCCTCCTCCGATGTATTGGGTTGCTTGAATAATTGAGACTAGCTCTTGTTTTATTAACAAGGTCATTGGTGTAAGCACAATGGAAGTCAATCACTCCTAGTGGGGTGTTTTGAAGTTATAGCTCAAATCACAATTAGTCTTAAAACAAGTTCTTTCAATAGAGGGAGACAAGGTCATTGGCACCTTTGGATACACAGATTCTCTCCTAGTGGGGTGTTTTGAAGTTATAGCTCAAATCACAATTAGTCTTAAAACAAGTTCTTTCAATAGAGGGAGACAAGGTCATTGGCACCTTTGGATACACAGATTCAAGAGGATTTGGAGGGAAAAATTGAGGAGTGTAATGCCGAATCGGTAGTCAAGGGACATAGTGAGATTGAAGTTAGTGAATCTTTTGAGACTTTGTGAGTTCTATAGCTGCACAAAAGGAAAAGCCTTTCTCTTAGAAGGATGTTAAGAGCTAGTGCTTTCTTGATAGAGTTTTCAGTATCATAAAAGTTTGTCAAAAAATCACAAGAATTTATTTGTAGGTTGGAAAAGGCATTGCATGGCTTAAAGCAAGTGAGGCCTACCCTGTTCTAGATGAGTTGACTTTAAAACTCAATACACTCAATTTGGAACGTGTCCGTAGACTCAAAAGCAAGCTTGTTTCTTTAACTAGAATGTGCAAAAGGTAATGTCTTGCAATATTGTTGAAATATTTGTAATGATGTTCTTGAGTAAAATGTCTAATTGATCTGCATAGATAAAACTTTACTCTCTTTGTCTATATAGATTAAATTGCAAAAATCATGTAATTTACTTTTATTACAAGTAAGAGATGAAATTGAACAATTGATGGATGATGATGGAGATATGGCAGAGATGTATTTGGTATGAGAATGAGCACATGGAGTTTTCCTTTCAAAAGGAGCATCTTATGTCATTTGGGACTAAAGCATCTATTTCTGTCCCATATATGTTAGATTTCAGGATGAGTTGATGATGCAATCATTAAGGATGCTTGTATATTTAAAGAAAATGATGAGATTCAGACATTGGGTTTATTCTATAAGTTTCCTTAATTCATTTTCAATACAACATTCTATTTCCAATAGAAATACAATGATTTGTAGAATTATGCCAAGTCTATGTATCATGTTGCATTAAGTATCTGTCCCATTCATTAATAGGAAATAACAGTCAAAAGCTCCTAAATAGTCTTGTCTACTGCTCATAGATATTTATACATATTCCAAGAGTCAAACATCAAACACTCACTTCTTGCGACCATGAGTCGCATTTTTTTCAACCCAAGTGTGAGTAATGGTAACAAAAGGAATCAATTTCAAGCCGTAGGCTCTTGGAAAACTCATGTAATGTCTTTATAATTTTATATATTATTTTGTTATGTAAAAATTGTATTGTTTATTTCTCAATCAACTATTGAATAATATTTGTTATTAAGTAAAATGTGTGTGTTATAAAAGGTAAAAGTTATTCCATGGAATTTTAGATAACTTCTTCACATTGTGTATTATGAGTACTGATGCACTTAAGACTTTTGATTAATCTTTCACACTTAGATAATAAATTTCATTCATGGACACCAAGTATCAAATATAAAATTTTAGTGATTTAAGATTCCAATGTCATGTAACTTTTTGGCCCATTTTAAAAGCTAGTAGAAGTTTATTTTTTTGGCTCATTTTGAATTCTATTGTTTGTAAAATAAGAAATGGTAATTGTGATTTCATTTCTCGTCATTTGTAACATAATAATTGGTATTTTGTGTCTTTTTATTTCCATTTTCAACATGAAATCTTACAAATTTTAAGTCATCTTTTGCCATTTCGAATATAATAAGTGATAATTTTTATGTCACCTTTTGTCATTTCAAACATAACTTTTATGTCACCTTTTGTCATTTCGTCACAGTTGGTCTCAAATGCAGTACCATTTCATGCATTAAAAATCTTAAAAATATATGGTACTTTTGGTTGCCATTTCGGTTATGGAAATGACAAAACTATATGGCACTTTTAGTTGTCATTTCATACGTAAAAATGGCAAAATATATGGCACTTTTGGTTGCCATTTAAGACATTAAAATGGCAAAAACATATGGTACTTTTGGTTGTCATTTTGCATGTAGAAATTGTAATACTATATGGTATTTTGAATTGCCATTTCATACATAAAAATGGCAAAATATATGGCGCCTTTGATTGCCATTTAAGTCGTAAAATGGTAAAAATATATGGTATTTTTGGTTGCCATTTTGCATGTGGAAATGGTAAAACTATATGGTACTTTTAGTTGTCATTTAATACGTAAAAATGGCAAAATATATGGCACTTTCGGTTGCTATTTTAGACACAAAAATGGTAGAAATATATGGCACTCTTGGTTGTCATTTTGTATGTGGAAATGGCAAAACTATATGGCACTTTAGTTGCCATTTCATACGTAAAAATGGCAAAATATATGGCACTTTTGGTTTCCATCATGGACATAGAGATGGCAAAAACATATGGCACTTTTGGTTGCCATTTTCAAAAAATGATACATGTGGAAATGGTGGCAAGAAAGTGCCATTTAATAATGTAGAAATATCACTTTTGGGTTGTCATTTCTACCTAGTTTTGTAGTAGTGAAAACACATATAATTGTGCAGCACGTGTCTGCGGCTACATGAGGATGCATTAGGGAGAGGGAGGGGGAGGGATACACGAAGGGGACGTGAGAGGGGAGGGGGAAATGTGCAACCACAGTCACACCCACCCTCAACGTCCTCCCCGCCGCTCTCCCCCCTCCCTCTCTCTCTCTCTCTCTCTCTCTCTCTCTCTCTCTCCTCATGTCTTATCTCACATGACTGTGATCGTCCAAGAGGGGAGGAAAGGAGGCGAGGGGGAGGGGAGGAGAGGAGGGAGGGAGAGGAGGGGGAGAGGTATTCCTCCCCCCTTCCCCTTTCCTTGCTCTCTCCTCTCTCTCTTCCCCCTTTCTCACCCCTCCCCTCTACAATCCCATCCCCCTTCCTCTCCCTTCCTCACCCCTTCCCTCCCCTCCACTCTCCTTCCTCCTTCCTCACTCCTTCCCTCCCCTTCCCTCCCCTGTCCCCTTCCTCCCCCTTCTTCTCTCTCACCCTCCCCTTCCCCCTTACAATTCCTCTTCCCTTATCCTCCAACCTTCCCCCTTTCCTTTCCTACCCGCTTCGTTTTCCCTTTTGTCTTTCCTCCCTTTCTTTTCCTGACTTTCTCCCTCCCTCCCCTCCATCAAAAGCTGCATCGCGAATTCCACACCGACATGGATGAACTAAAAGCATCACATGCATGTTTGTGCCATTGAGCAAGTCACTACAAGGCACATACCATTTTTCGATTGAAATATTGACCTTTTTTACACTAAAATGTTTTCTTTTGATGGGTGCAAAGGTCGGTATTTACATCGCTATTAGCATTGGAAAAGAACGGTTACTATATAAGTGTCGCTATATAGTGATACTGATAAACGTCGCTATATGGAGAATTAATACAAGGTTAAAAAAACATTAGTGGGGCTAAACAGGGCCATAGCAAGTCTTGTTTTGCCTCACTAATGTTTTTTAAAAAGTAATTACAAAAGAATGTTGTTTGTTACAAAATTTTCCTTGTAAAAGGGGTGATACAAAATCGCTCAAATGAGCCAAGTGATAGAAGCATTTACATGTTGAAGATATACAACATTGTTTATTACAAAATTACCCTTTCGAAAAGGGTGATACAAAATCGCTCAAACGAGTCGACATACATAAGCATATACATGCCGAGGTATATACAAACTACTACTAATACTATTACTACTATTGCTCATCCGAATCGTCATCCTTGTCGTTGTCATGCTAGCCTAATCCCTGACCCTCGTGAGCTACGCCTAATCCCTGGCCCTCGTGAGCTACGCCTGATCCTTGGCTCTCGTCGAAGCCGTATAAGCCTAATCCCTCATCATCACTGCTCACCTTCGCTCTGATGGGATGTTCGAGCTTGCACTCTAAGAGTGAAACCACATGAATTGGAAATTAGATTGGAACTTAAAGAATAAAACAATTTAAAAAGTGAGATTACAAGTAGGAGTAGACTTATATCGTATAAGCAGCCACCTCAGCCCAATCTGCCATCGCTCCCATGGTCTCCATCTCAATAAACCACGGCTTTGTTCCTATGTGAAACACGCATCTCGCCTCTGTGTCTGTGGGAAGGCGACCCATCGCAGCTTGGTGTGGGTTAAATTTACGAGAGTTAGATAAAGTGCATGCAATATGTAATAAAACAAATAGAATAAGAAATTAAATGAGAAGAAGTAAACTTACCACAGTTGCATCGAACACCGACCATCCGCTTGCACCAAAGTGCGAAGTACCTATAAAGTCTAGCCATCTCCTCGTATCCCTCAAACTTTTTGGGATGGTCCCTATACTCCTTGAAAAATAACTAGTTTGCTTTGTTGGCCAATTGGGTTTAGCCTTCCCCTTTCTGATGGAAGTACACAAGGTTGACCTACGATGCTTCAAGACCAAACCCATGCACTCTCACATGCAATTCTCATTGAACTCCCAATTTGGGGTGTTAGGTTATTGTCTTTTCAATTCATCGATGACTGCTTGCTTCTGTTGTTCATCCTAGTACCGCTAGTCAGTAGCTATGTAGCTCCTGAAGTGGTGGCTCATCAACCACCTCATGGTGGCCATCACTGCTGAGCCCTTTTTATTTTTTATTATCTCTCCAGCCACTGTGATTTCATAGGACAGGTCCTCGGGCGGGTAAGGAGGACTCATGGGAGTGGCAGAGCTAGAGTGAGGGGTGTTACTGTGAGTGCTTATGGAGCGATGAGTAGCAAAGGGAGTGGGAGAGGACAAGGGACCTGACTGGTACTGGGTGTCATGATCAAGTGGAGAGATGTAAGTGTGTTGACTTGTCTACATCTCCCGAGTCAGTACAACATAAGTGACCCTTTCTACTCTCCCTTCCCTTCTGATGGGTACGCCCAAGTGATGATCCCTCAGTCGAAGGGGCTAGAGGGGGGATGACTATCAAGTAGGTCCAACCGGCGGTGTAGGAGAGGGAAGAGCTGAGGTCCTCTTGGATAGCAGAGAGAAGAATCTCACTGCCTCCGTGTCGCTCATCTGTGTGACAAACTCATCGGGACTCCCGACAAAGCCATGGGCTGCTAGTAGCAAAGGAGTTCCCCAAGGGGTAGTCGCAGTGCTAGGTCCTCTAGGAGTCGGTGGGCTAGGGTAGTCTCAAGGGTTGGTCCCTGAGGTATCGCCTGAGTGGAATCAAAGTCCTCTGGAGAGTAGCAAACTCGTCGGGACTCCCGACAAAGCCATGGGCTGCTAGTAGCAAAGGAGTTCCCTTGGACTCGTCGGGACTCCCTACAAAGCCATGGGCTGCTAGTAGCAAAGGAGTTCCCCAAGGGGTAGTCACAGTGCTAGGTCCTCTAAGAGTCGGTGGGCTAGGGGTAGTCTCAAGGGTAGGCCCTTGAGGTATCGCCTGAGTGGAATCAAAGTCCTCTGGAGAGTAGTAATCATGATGTCTCCTCCTCCGAGGGTTTCCATAGTCATCAGATGTGCGACGTGATCCCATGTCTAATTTGGGAGGATTGGACAAACATAGACACAAACACGGAGACAAAAGACAAAAAACAAGAGCGATTAAGAAGCGGAAGGACAATTAATTACTTAAGACAATTATGAAATTCAAACTTAAGAAATTATGAAAAGGCAATTAATCACTTGTGAAAATTATGAAATGACATCAACGCAGAAAGCATATGCTCATGCATAAGCATCAGCATAGGCAAATGCATATGCTTATGAAAAGAAGAGAAAAAGAGAGGAAATAAGAGAGGGAAAAAGAAAAGAAGGAAGAGGGGAAAAGAAGAGAAGGAAAAGCATATGCATAAGAGAAAAAGAGAGAAAGCATATGCATATGCTTATGCATGAGCATATGAGCATATACTCACACATAAGCAGAAGCATAGGCAAATGCATATGCTTATGAAAAAAAGAGAAAAAGAGAGGAAAAAAGAGAGGGGAAAAGAAGATAAGAAAGAGGGGAAAAGAAGAGAAAGAAGAGAGGAAAAAGAAGAGGGGAAAAGAAGCAAAGGAAGAGGGAAAAATAGATTGAAAGAGGGGAAAAAGAAAAGGAAGAGGGAAAAAGAAGAGAAGGAAGAGGGGAAAAGAGGGGAAAAAGAAGAGGAGAAAAGAGCATAAGCATAAGAGAAGGAAAAGCATATGCATAAGAGAAAAAGAGAGAAAGCATATGCATATGCTTATGCATGATCATGCATAAGCATAAGCATAGGCAAATGCATATGCTTATCAAACGAGGAGAAAAAGAGAGGAAAAAAGAGAGGGGAAAAGAAGAGAAGGAAAGGAAGAGGGGCAAAGAGATTAAAAGAGGGAAAAAAGAAGAGGGGAAAAGAGCATAAGCATAAGAGAAGGAAAAGCGAATGCATAAGAGGAAAAGAGAGAAAGCATATGCTTATGCTTATGCATGAGCATATGAGCATAGGCTCATACATAATCATAAGCATAAGCATAAGCATAGGCAAATGCATATGCTTATTATGAAAATAAGAGAAAAAAAGAGTAAAAAAGAGAGGGGAAAAGAAGAGAAGGAATAGAGAAAAAGAAGAGAAGGAAAAGAAGAGAAGGAAGAGGGGAAAAACAAGAGGGGAAAAGAAGAGAAGGAAGAAGGGAAAAGATATTGAAAGAGGAAAAAAAGAAGAGGGAAAAGAGCATAAGAGAAGGAAAAGCATATGCATAAGAGAAAAAGAGAGAAAGCATATGCTTCTTTTCATAAGCATATGCATTTGCCTACGCTTATCCTTATGCATGAGCATATGAGCATATACTCATGCATAAGCATAAGCATAGGCAAATGCATATGCTTATGAAAAGAAGAGAAAAAGAGAGAAAAAAAGAGAGGGGAAAAGAGGAAAAAAGAAAGGGAAAAGATATTGAAAGAAGAGAAGGAAGAGGGGAAAAGAGATTGAAAGAGGGGAAAAAGAAGAGAGGAAAAGAGCAGATTCAGTATAAGAGAAGGAAAAGCGTATGCATAAGAGAAAAAGAGAGAAATCATATGCTTATTCTTATGCATGATCATATGAGCATATGCTCATGCATAAGCATAAGCATAGGAAAATACATATGGTTATGAAAAGAAGAGAAAAAGAGAGGAAAAAAGAGAGGGGAAAATAAGAGAAGGAAGAGGGAAAAAGAGATTGAAAGAGGAAAAAAGAGCATAAGCATAAGAGAAGGAAAAGCATATGCATAAGAGAAAAAGAGATTGAAAGAGGGAAAAAGAGCATAAGCATAAGAGAAGGAAAAGTATATGCATAAGAGAAAAAGAGAAAGCATATGCTTATGCTTATGCATGAGCATATGAGCATATGCATGCTCATATGTTCATGCATAAGCATAAGCATAGGCAAATGCATATGCTTATGAAAAGAAGAGAAAAAGAGAGGAAAAAAGAGAGGGAAAAAGAGAAGGAATAGGGGAAAAGAGATTGAAAGAGGGGAAAATGAAGAGGGGAAAAGAGCAAAAGCATAAGAGAAGGAAAAACATATTCATAAGAGAAAAAGAGAGAAAGCATATGCTTATGCTTATGCATGAGCATATTCAAAGGGAAAGAGGGGGGAAAGGGGGAGGAAAAGAGGGAAAGAGGGAAAGAAGAGGGAATAAGAGAAGAGAGGGTTCCTACACCCATCACTACAGCTAGCACTTAATGTGCTAGCTGCAAGCCAATGGAAATAACGGAAATAACAAAAGGAAAAAAAAGGAAGCACTTTCTTACCTGGAATAGTCCCGCTCGGTGTTTCGTGGACTGGTCCTACAAAAGAGAGGAAACATGTCATTTCAGATAACTAGTTAAAGGAAACATGTCATTTCAGATAACTAGTTAGAGGAAGGAGGAGTTTGGAGAAGCAAATTTTCAAAGGGATTGGATTGAGGAGACAAGCATAAGCCTACAAATAAGGAGAAAGCATAAGCCTACAAACAAGGAGAAAGAGGAGGAAGAGAAATACCAAAAAGAGAAGAGGTGAGTCTTGTTTCTTTCACCAAATCCCATTTTTTGTCCTTAACCTCTGAAAATCAAGAATGAAAATTAGCACATAGGCTTAGCAATACAAGGAGAAACATGCTTCAACACTCACAAAACGAAATCTCATAAAAATGAACCTACATTGCTTAAAGAGACACACCTTCTCGAAAAACTTTCTTTCACACAATCAGAGAGGGAGAAGGGTGGCGAAGGAGCACAAGCGTTGGGAGAGGGGTTGGGTAGGGGTGAGGAGTGTGGGGAATAGAGAGGAGGAAAGCAAGGTCGTCGAATAGAAGGTGGGAGGAGAGATTTTTGCTTTTCTTGTGATAGAGATGTGAAAGATGGCATCGCGCGGGGTTTCAGGCTTTAGCCCTCAGTGTCACTATATAGCAACGCTGGTCAGACACTATATAGCGACTGTTATATCCTAAAAGCGTCACTATATAACTACAGAATAGGACAAAGTGTCGCTATATAGCGACGGTTCAAGGCACTTATTCTAAGAAGAGCGAAAAGGAGCTCATAGGTTGGCTATTTTTTGGATCTTAACGGAGTTCCTTGCAACTCATGTTGTGATTTTGGAGATGTACAGATGGAAGGGACGAGTGGAAGCTCGTCAGATGATGCGCCAACATCTGGGAGCACAGAGTGGCTTACGGAGAGGTTGTATTGTCATTGCACTCATTGCAAGTGAGAAGTACGACATCAGCACGGTATTGTCATTCGCCACTTGTGGATGTATGGGGAGAAGCCCAAACCAGTACTTACCCACCACCCTTGGTGGTGCACATGGTGATGGGTCGTTGGTAAGTCAATGCTATTTGAGTTCATGATTAATATTGCATACATACACTTTCTTACGTTGAGACATGATGAGGAGGGTGGCGAGGGTGCGCATATACCTTCACACTTTGAGCAGGACTATAGTCTCTTGGATGTGCTAGATGATGCCGAGGGTATGGTGGACATGATGGATTCTATTTTTTAGGGCACTACATCACATGTACTCATGATGCCCAAGTTTGAGGTTAATATGCGAGAGTTGCAATCAACACAATTGTACGAGGGTGCTAGGATGTCTAAACTACGGGCTTGTCTCTCAATCTTGAATCTGCAAGCAAAGTGTGGATGGTCGGATACAAGTGTCTCGGCCTTAATGAGGTTAGCTCCCGCATTCATTTGTCTCATTATTTGGATATTGTTTGTTTTGAGAATCATCATTATTCGAAGCCTATGTATGTTTGAATTGTGATAGGTTGCTCTAGAAGATGTTGCTTGCACCAAATACCATGCCCGTGTCAAGAGATGAAGCGAAGAAGATGCTAACAACGGTGCGTATGGATTATGATACCATCCATGCTTGCTGTAATGATTGTATTCTCTTTTTCCGTGAAGCATGGAGATTTGGCTAGTTGTCTGGAGTGTGGGGAACAACATAGAGATGACTTGTAGGGTGAGCGAATACTGGTAAAGGTTTTGAGACACTTTCTCATCATTGCAATATTACAACACATGTTCTGATGCAAATCCATAGCGGAGTTGATGACTTGCCATGCATCTCATCAGTCCATTGATGACCCATTGAGGATTCCCATAGATTGTGCAGCTTGGAAGCACATAGAAAATCTGTGGCCGGACTTTGCAAGGGAGCCACACAACTTACATCTTGGGCTCGCCATGGACAGCGTGAACCCTTTCCGGTTATGCTCAACATCTTGGTTGACATGGCCCATACTCTTGGTAAATTACAATATCCCACCATGGCTAACAATAAAGAAGGGACACCTCATGCTTTCACTGCTTATGCCAGGGAAGTACAAGGCTAAAAATATGGACGTGTACATGACACCTTTGATAGAGGAGTTACAAATCTTATGGATAGGAGTGTGGGTCTTTGATATTTCCAAAGTTCCTAGACATACCAATGACATTTTGGTCAAGGGAATCTTGATGTGGACCATGCATGACTACCCAGGATACAGACAGTGCACAGATACATGGTTGTGCCTTTACATGTATAATATAGGATTATGCTTTTATGACTCTTTTTCATGCGCATGTCTTAGACTAACACATTCATACACGCGTGCAAGACTTGTTACAAGTGGATACCATGCTTGTCTTGTTTGTGGACTGGGTTTGAAACCACTTGCACGATACTCCAAAAATATGAGGAAAAATGTTTATGAAGGTCATGATCGATACCTTCCTCTAGACCATCTTTCCCATGGAGGTCAGCTTGATCCACCATCACCATATTTGAAGGCAAGTGACTGGATTCAGACTTGGAGGGTGCAAGGAAGAGATTCAGAGTAATGTACAGGCGATCACAACCATATCCACCGGATCTTGCCCTTCTCCCCACTCACATGTCACTTGATTGGCTACAACTGGATTTGATACAATGGATTGGGGAGGTCGCCTCTTTATAGATATGAGGGCGATAGTAGTCAGATCAACATAGTCGATGGAACGGACCAATCAACCTAGTCGGTGGAGCCAACTAGTCAACCTAGTTGATGGAACCGACTATTTGTCCATTGAATATTTAGGGAATATTTCCTATACCATCGCCTCGGGGGCTCTCACCCCCAAACCCCCACAACGGTGGCTGCTGGCCCCCTTGGGACCCCCCAATTGGGGGCCAAGCCCTAGCAAAAATAAGTGGCTCCCACACAATCACCTTTTTACCATCAAGGGTCTCATTGATAGACCTCATCTGACATGCAAGTCACGATCCATCCAGTGTCTCAGGCTCACACATGGCTTCTCCTCATATGGGGGCCTTACAACTTGAGCACCTTGGACCATTGGTGGTTACCAGGAGGGTGGGGCATTGAGCATATCTAACACCCCCCCTCAATGTCCACCCATAGGTGAACTACCTTCTCGACCCAATGCCGAGTCTCTGAAGATGACCCTGAAGTTGATCCTTCCCGAGTGCCTTGGTGAAGGTATCTGCTCCATTTTGCTCTGTTGGATAGTAGACGAATTTCACTATCTCAAATCATGCCGATAGTGGTACTAAATCTCTATATGTTTTGTGCATGCATGAAACACTAGATTTTTAGCAATGGCCATGCAACTTTGATTGTCGCACCTCAGTACAGTTGCCTCATCCTCTTGCACTCCCATGTGCCATAAGATCCTCCTCAGCCACACTGCTTCACAAGCAGCAAAACGAGAGCAAAACATGCTGCCTTGTACTCAGCCTTGGTAGAAGACAATGCCACTGTTGGTTGTTTCTTACTAATCCAATATAAGATACATGAACCTAAAGAGAAACAATATCCAGAAATTGATTTCCTAGAATCAACATCTCCATCCCAATCTGAGTCACAATGACTAGCCAAGGAAGTGCCCATACCATAAGTGATGCCATAATCAAGAGTGCCCTTTACATACCTGAGCACCCGCATCCTTGCATTCCAATGATTCTCCTCAGGCTTATTAGGAAACCTGCTCAAAATGCCAACAGTAAAACTGATGTCTAGTCTGCTAGTGTTGCACAGATAGATGAGACTGCCAACCAACTTTTTATACCTCTTGATGTCTACTGGTGGTGAGGCGTCCTCCATAGATAGCCTCACATTTACCTCCATAGGTGTAGCTATCTCCTTGCACTTCGACATACCAAATGCCTTCAAGATCTCCCTTGCATATTTCTGCTGAGAGATGAAGATCTTGCCTCGCTCTTGCCAGACTTCAATCCCCAAATAGTAGTGCGTCAAGCCTAAGTCTGTCATCTCAAACTCTATGCTCAATGCCTTTCTAGTCTGCTGGATCATGTCTTGATAGTCACCTGTAATAAGGAGATCATCCACATATAGAATAATAATAGCAGATTTGCCACCTTTCCTGTACACATACAAGTTAGCATCTGAGGCACATATTTTGAAGTTTAATTTATGAAAGAATTTGTCTATCTGTTGGTACCATGCTCTTGGGGCCTGTTTCAGCCTGTACAGAGCCTTCTTCAGCTTACATACCTTGTTTTCAGAATGGGGGGCCTCAAACCCAGGTGGCTGAGCCATGTACACCTCCTCCTTGAGGTCACCATTTAAGAATGCTGATTTAAAATCCATTTGATAAACTAGCCACTTTTTATGAGCAGCCACTGATAGTACTATGCGAATAGTGGTCATTTTGGTAGTTAGAGCAAAAGATTCCTGAAAATCAATCCCTTCAACCTACAAAATTTCTTGTGTAACCAATCTGGCTTTGTACTTTTCCAAAGTGCCATCGGCCTTGTACTTTACCTTCCAAACCCATTTGGTGCCAATAACCTTTCTGTTAGGTGGTCGATCTACCAGCTTCCAAGTTTCATTCTTCATGATGCTATCATATTCTACTTGCATAGCATTTTTCCAATCTCGGTCTACAAGTGCTTCCTCCAAACTTGCAGGCTCCTTTACTTCTGCAATAATCTCAGCCATCAAGGCCATATTGACTATGTGAGTAGAAGCCCTTCTTTGCTTCTCGATTCTCTAAGACCTTCTTGGTCTATCTGCATGCTACTCAACAGACATAAGCATCTGGTAATCATGGTCGTAGAGCTGCCTTACCCATTGCGGCAATGGATTTTTCGGTGGTGTAACAACAGTTTGGTGACTTATACCTTCATCATCTGATATTTCCTCCTCCTTTATAGCTTCTGGGACAGCGAGTCCATAGTGAATTACTTCTTCACTTGATGATAAAGTGGAAGAGCTCTTCTCTGCCTCCACTGCATGTGGCTGCTCCTTGAACACCACATCGTGGCTCGCTATGACCTTCTTTGCCTCTCGGTCATAGAACTTATAGGCTTTCTTCTCATCACAATAGCCTAAGAAGATACATTTGGTGCTTTTTGGTTTTAGCTTGTTTCTCTCTTTGTCTAGTACATGCGCATAGCATTCACACCCAAATGTTCTGAAGTGGGAGACAGATGGCTTCTTATCCGCTGTAAGCCTCATGTGGTGTTTTACCTTTGAGTGCCTTTGTATAGCTGCGATTCAGGATGTAAACCATAGTATTGGCAGTCCAACACCTTCAACATACACCTCTCCATCTCCACGGTGATCCGCATTTGGCGTTCAACAACCAAATTTTACTGAGGCGTATGTGGTGTCGTCGTTTGTCGCTTGATCCCTTTGCTCTTGCAGAAATCTCCAAACTCTGTAGAAACAAACTCACTGTTAGATATCAATGCTCCACTCTCATGTAACTACGTGGGAACCAGCTAACTCTACTTGTAAGCCCCCCATATGAGGAGAAGGCATTTGAGTAGCTCGGTTATCCGGTAGGTCCTGGTTTGGACACCAGAGGGGGGCCATGTGTGGCCTGATGGCTGGATGGCTTCAAATAGAGTTGGCACACCACCAACTAGGCTACATGCAAGTGCGGGAAGGCATCCCTTGACTGACCGCACTGAGGGTAGATGGAGCATTTTCCGAGGCAGCCCACTCTCGAGTTGCGGGGCCCGTTTGGAGCCTCAGATGATCCCGGATGTGGCTCTAGGCCAAATAGAGACCGTAGGTTAGTTGCTCTGTTTTGTGCATCGGTTCTATCGTATGGTCGGTGGCCTATTTTGGGACTGACCCCCAGTCGACCATTTTGGGTGGACTGGGTCGGTCACCAAATTGAGCCTAACCAACTACGATTGGTGGCTATATAAGAGCAAGCCCATGAAGCCCATTTCATCACTAGCTATAGCAACCCTGATTCCTTAGCATCTAGCCTCCGTCTTCTACTATTTCCAGCATGCCATCGAAGCTTCTTTCATAGGAGCGCACGGTTGGGAGGCAGCACCATCTATTGTATCAGTTCTAGAGTAATCAAATTTTTTGATTCTCCATACTATCTTGTTTTCTCTCTTGCGTACGAGATCCTGTTATCTGTTCAGCACAGACGTCGTATTATTTTCTTACATGGTATTAGAGCCTGGACTCTAGCAAGAAGATTTGGTAGTGTGTTTCTGTTTGCGAGCAGATTGTGAGAGATGGCCCAGCCCACAAGACTGCGAATCCCACCATTCTGCGAAAGCGGAAAGTTGGATGGCTCCAATTATCCACTCTGGAAGTTCAAGATGAAGACCATCCAAAGTGCATATGAGCTTTGGGACACTGCTACTGGGTGGATGTGAGGCCGGTTGCGAGACTGGATCTAGCCAATGCAGGACAACAAATAGTACCAACTGCGGATGAGATTCTCACATGGACAAGAAGAAATGCAAATACGCTGTGTTCTATTGTCTGCAGTGTTAGTGATTTCGTCATGGTGTTAATTCAACATGTCACCATAGCAGAGGAGACATGGACAGTCTTGAAAAATCAGTACGAGACCACGAATCAGACGCGGATTCAGAATCTGGAGACTCAACTCACGAACGAGAAGTTGTCTGAGTCTGAAGTGGCAGAGAAGTTCATCACCAAGGTGAAGAATCTGCGTGATTAGATGGCTGCGATTAGCATCACCATCACCAGCGAGAATCTAGCACGAAGGTGCATACAGATTCTCCCACCAAAGTATGACGGTCTTGTTACGGCGCTGAATACACAGAACAGAAATCCGCCCCTCAACTTTGAGGATTTTAGCGCGATGCTTCTGGAGAAGGAGATGCGTCAAAAGACGAGGACTGGAGATGATTCGGCTTTTTGGACCGGATCAAAGAAAGGTAAGGGTAAGGACTCTGGTAACCCATCTTCTTCTAATGATAAAAAGAGAAAGAAGAAGATCAAGTGCTTCTATTACAATAAGGCAGGGAACAAGCAAAATGAGTGCCAAAAGAAGATTGCAGATGAGAAGAACAGAGTAAAGAAAGAGTCCAGCAACAGCGCGTAGGCAGTACCAATAGAGCTGTTCATAGCAATTGAGGAGATTTGCACAGAGGTAGTTCATGTACCTACGGATGAACCGTGGATCATTGACAGTGGTGCATCGCGCCACATGACCAGTCCAAAGGATTGGTTTACCTCTCCATAGCTGGTAGGGAATGACATCCTAGTAGCAGTCGGCAATGAAGCAAAATGTCCAGTAAAAGGAAAAGCTACAATTGCTCTCAAGTCCGATGGAGTTGTATAACAGTTGTCCGATGTTCTTTATGTGCCAGATATCAAGAGAAACTTGTTGTCCGTTTTCGCGATCATGGATCGGGACCTCAAAGTTCAATTCGATAAGAATGGTGCACAGATTCTGGATCTTCAAGGGAAGGTCATTGGTAAAGGTACATGGTGCAACAACATTTACGAACTCTCAGCTTTCAGTGCTCGAGCGGATGTGAAGAACACTAAGCTGTGGCATGAGAGGTTTGGTCATCTAAACCTTAGTTCTTTGAAGGAGATGCATAAAAGTGGAATGATTGTAGACCTACCAGAAATTTCAGATCTGCCTAATGTATGTGAAGCTTGCATGATGGGCAAGTAGCATCGACAACCCTTTCCTAAAGAGGCCAGCAGGGCAAAGGCTCCTCTAGAGCTCGTTCACACAGACCTTTGTAGAAAGATGGAGATGGAAGCTTTGGGTGGTTCCTACTACTTCATGATGTTGATCGATGACTACAGTAGAAGGATATGGATATACTTCCTGAAGACAAAAGACGAGGCTTTCAATAGGTTCAAGGAGTGGCATGTAATGGTCGAGAAAGAATCGGGGAGGAAGGTGAAGAAGTTGAGACCAGACAGAGATGGAGAGTTCACATCGACTGAATTTGAAAGTTACTACAAAAGTCATAGGATCAAGAGACAGAAACCCGTGCCACATACATCACAGCAAAATGGAGTAGCAGAACGCAAGATGCGCATCATCTGCGAAATGGGCTGGAGTATGATGAAAGGGAAAGATTTGCCAAAGATGTTCTGGGCTGAAGCATGTAACACTGCAGTTTACATTCTCAATCGTAGCTAGACGAAGGCTGTGAATGGGATGACTCCACTGCAGGCCTTTTCTGGTAAGAAACCTTTAGCTACACATTTCAGAGTTTTTGGATGTGAATGTTTTGTGCATGTCCCTGATGCTACCAGGACCAAATGGGAACCGAAGAGCCGAAAGTGTATTTTCTTGGGCTATAGTGAAGAGCCGAAGGGTTACCGTCTCTATAACCCTGTTACCAAGAAGGAATAGTAAGTCGCGATGTGGTCTTGTCAGAACAGCCGCATCAATTGGAGGAGGATGCTTCCTTCCCAGACAACCAGGACTAGGATATCCATCCAGTACCACCACCAACAGCAGATCAAACTCCCCCAATGGTGCTTGGGAGAATTCAAGACAAAGAAGATGAAGAAGAGCCTACAGAACCACAATGGCAACGGCCATTCCCAAAGTGGATAAAGCAGTTTTTAGACGGCAGAGAACCTCCAGCCATTGAGGAGGAACCATCCGAACACCGCAAGTCCAAGAGATTAGAGGAGCAAAGAAGGGCGCAGGAACACTTGGTCGACTATGCCTTGATGACAAAAGTGATCCGTGCTGATGAACCCAAGTGTCTTGAAGAGGCACAGGGTGATGATAGGTGGATGGAGGCTATGCAGTCGGAGTATGGCTCCATAATGAAGAACAACACATGGGACCTTGTGGATCAACCACCAAAACGCAAGGTAATCAGAACCAAGTGGGTGTACAAGGCCAAGTACAAGTCGGACGGCACGTTGGATAAGTACAAGGCTCGGCTCGTGGCAAAAGGATTAGCACAGGTACATGGTTTTGATTATTAAGATACTTTTGCTCCCATAGCTCGACTAACCACAATTTGTAGTGTTTTGGCTTTAGCTGCCCAGGGAAGTTGGCCCGTGTTTCAGATGGATGTGAAATCTACCGTTCTGAATGGAGATCTCAAGGAGGAGGTATACGTGGAACAACCACCAGGTTTTGAGATCCCCGGTTTAGAAGGTAAAGTCTACAAACTGAAGAAGGCACTTTAGGGCTGAAACAAGCCCCACGAGCATGGTACCAGCGAATTGATGCCTATTTTTTGCAAAACAGGTTCAGGAGGAGCCCATCTGAGCAATCTAGCCAACGCCCTGCATACAAAGCCTTTCAACGAGCCACAAAGCCCGTAACTCAAAATTTCGTGTACTCGCATTCCATGCAACAATGAATGCGCCTCCTTCGACATCTTCAGCATATAGGGGCCTTCAATGCTTTGCAAGCAGCACCCTCTGCAACAGCAGCCACCCATTACTGCTACGCGCTCTGCCAGCCCTGAGCCAAACTTCAACAGCCAAACCACGCCTCCTCCAAGCGGAACCTCAGCTCTCAACAAGTTGTCTCGATGACAAGCCAGGCACAAGGAACTAACAACATAACCTATGGCCTATCTACAATAGCCGATGGACTCTCCATGCTCCAAAGCCTCACGTGTTCTCAACGATCCGCATGCACAGCTCCTTCTACAATCCCGACGGATGAGCGCTCAATCGACTCCAAGCAATTCCATAGCCAGCTCCAGCCTCACGGCGCATGCATAGCAGTGCCGAAAACTCCAACAATGCGGTTCAAATGACCGAAGGCTTGCACGTAATCTTGAAAAGCTTGGACATCGACCACGATCTGCTGCAATAGATTCTGAGCAAGATCTCAACAACGCTGTCGATTACAGCCCTCCACAGCTCCAAAGATCCTCAAGGCCTTCAGTAAGCTTATAGCAAAGTTGGCCCATCCACCACACACCGGCTTCTATAGCTCAAAAGAGCTACAAGTGCTTCACTAAAGGCTTCCAACTTCACAACTAGTAGCCTTCCTGTAGATAAGGAACCAGCGACGGCGGCTTGCAGCATCCCGAGCGTCTTTGCTTCACGACCTGCTTCAGCAACAACCGACCATTGCGTTGCCGTATCTTCTTACCTTAGAAATCCTAAGTTCTCCAAGGTCTCACCACAAAAAGCCACGTGGCAGATGATAACTAACCAACGTTAGTCACAATACCCTTGGTTGAGTTTGTAATCACTACGTTGGTCAATGGTCAAGCAACCCAAAAGAAACCATGGTTAAGTTAACTCACCAACAATAAACATGGTTAGGGCAGGATTAGTTATGTGCCACCTAAGCACATAGCCTCTGCCAAGCACAGTTCATCAAAAGCCTGCTTCTTTTTTTTTTAAAAACTTCGACAAGGCGTAACTTGCAATCCAGGAGGAATTTGCACACGCTCCAAAAAGGAACAGGCATAATCTGAAGTTTGGGAGCATATCTGCAAAATCCACAAAACCGTTTAAAAAAAACAAATCGACCAACTAAAAACAAGAACTCTCGAGAACATGCAAACAATTCCCATATAACCTATAGCCACAAGGACAACGCATAGGGTGCAAGGTTTGACCATGCACAAATTATTATTCTTGCCCAAAGGAGTACACATGTATGGACTAGCCTATGTAGCTCTCTCTTGCATCAGGGAAATACAAGATTTTTACCTTTTTGAACCACTCTCAAATGAAAACTTCATTGTACACAAGAATGCTAAATTAGAAATTAATAGAATAAATATCAGATTATAACAGATAAATTTAGAGAAAATTAAATTAAATGTACAAAATCACATAGAATATTTTTGCAATCATTAAATACAAGATCACTATCAAAATACAAAAATGATATAATCAAAACAACAAGATTTATCAATTCTATCACTATATGCCTTCAAGAAACAAGAACTTTAATTCTAGAAAGCTTGAGGGGTGCACTACTAAGAAACCCTAAGTATCATGTGTGTTTAAGGGGTATTTAAAAAACCCCTCAACTAAATTTTAGTATAATCACCCCTCTTTACTTATGAGCTAATGAAAATTTTCTTGAATTTGAATTTTAAGATCCTTCTTGTTATTGCAATCCTATTAAAATTTTGCACAAGTAAATGCTCGGCCTCCTTTTGAATGCATGTAGCTCTATACTAAAATTTTATGAGGTGGACCCCCAAACCTAGAAAGATACATGCCTTCTTATTTAAATTTTGTTTCAAATTAGGCTAGCATTGGAAGTTGTACAATGATACATGATTCAATTCATATGGAAAAATATGTTATACAAAAAGACCAAGGGTAGAGATTTCCAAGCATAGACATTACCACTATAAAAATAATTAAAGAGAAACATAACCACATTATCTGTAAGTGTTCAACCTGTGTAGGCCACCGTTCCTTAAATACAGTATGTTATTTCATATCTCCACAAAACAATAACAAACACAATATAACAAAATGAGATAATTATACTAATTGGTTATCTTAACATTGATATATCATGACAAACTCCTCAAGCAACAAATTTATACAAATGACACATAGCTTAAACTTAGACTTATAATTCCAAGAACCAACAACATGATATGGATCTAAATTAGACCACATATGGAGCAATTTGCCTAGCAATGAAACAATTGCAAGAACTAGATTCACATATTAAACATATCATTCCATTGCATACATATATATTTAGCAAATATTGACATTCATGACAACAACCAAAAAAAGGCACGCCAACACATTCTACAACATAGGCACTACTAATGTGGTGGATAATCAATACCTTCCTTCTCTTTCAACGGTAGGACTAAAGCATCTTCACACTCATTAATGGATAATCATTATCACATATCTCTAAGAATATTGCTTCATTTGAGAAGGGCCATAGTGGTGTTGTCCAATGTCACATTGTTTTGCTTGGTTGGTTAATGGGACTCGCGTGTAGTAGCCACGTAAGGCATTAACTCAACAATCCGAATTTCTATCAGCTTATCCCGCCAATGGTAAGGAATACTTGTTAATGCTTATCCAATAAGGCAATGCTATCGTAGTTAAATTTCTAGCGAAGTACTTGGAAAGGCAAAACTTCAACCCACGTGAACTCCGCCATGAGGAAGTGGCTGTGCCCATCTTCACTCCGTTCACACCAGCATATCGAGGCCAGCGTTTATATCTGCCAAAGCGATGGTGTTCATCTTCACTCCATTCGCACGGAAAAGGGAATGACAAGATCAATGGCAGCTTTAGCAAACTGCGAAGGTGTGTGTGTGAACGGCGTGAAGACGCTCAGAGTCAAACACGCTGGCAGGAACTATGATAAAAGCCTCGCCTCCCTTTACTGTCCATAGCATTATCGTCGGACCGCCTACCTGCCTGTGAACTACCGACTCGCGAGTGCTACCAGCTGCGATCTTGTGGCAGTTTCTCATGGTTGGTTGCAAGCACACTGTCTAGCTAAATGAGTAGATTGTGTCCTCGCACATTGTGTAACGTATGAATGTGGTTTATTTTGCCAGGCCGCCATGAAATTTCTGTCGTTTGGAGGCTACAAACAGGAGTTTGTGGTATGGCGCGAGAGCGACAAGCCTCTCTCGGTGAGCGAAAAGGTTCCAGGGCAGCCAGCGGCTACCTTTAGCGCGGAGCGCGTTCCCAATGTGCAGCAAACTGTGTGGTGGCTCTTGAATACAGCAAACCAGAAGTACTGTAAGCGCAACGCGAGCGACGAGAGGGTATACGCGAGTGTGTCTGCAAGCGAGCTGGATCGGACGGACAAGGATTGCATGTTTGAGGAAGTGACAGTCCCCGGGGCCAAAGACAAGGTAGCATTGAAATGCTGGGGCAACGACAAGTTTTGGAAGGCCGATTTCGACAATGCCCTCAAGTCTGATGCTCCGGATCTCCACCTTCCACAAACTCACTTTGCCCTCCGAGTCATCGATGTTACTAAATAAGTCTACCGTCGTTCTTATAACTTCCTCGTGTAGCACCCTTGTCACCTTGCTCGTGTAGCATCCTCAATAAGGTGCCATTCCATCTAGTCTAATCTATCCCGTTTGTTACAACAAGGTGTGCATATTGTTATCCGCCAAAACTCCTCTCTCTTTCTCTCTCTCTCTCTCTCCTCTTCCTTTAGAAATGGAAAACAACATACTTTGCACCTAGATATAAAAAACATAAAGAAATTATACTTTTTGCCTAAGAATCTCTCAAATGATGGCTATAACTCCATTAATATCGCATTCTTTAGCATAAGGTAAATCTTATTCAATCGCATGGGTAATCGACTTTTTAATTTTTGAAAAAGGAATTACTTTGCTTCTATCAATAGCGAAGACATTATATTTTCACATGAAACTATTCCATCATATTTCCCTATGCAAGTTTCATAATCTTATCACTACCCCTTTGTACTCACTTGACCTATGTAACCATGCATTAACCTCCACTCACGAGACTAGGAAGATGCATCTAACTAAAGTATTGATAAAAAAATAACCATCTAACCAACTCTCCATAGTAAGTTTTTCCACTATCAAATCTTCATAAACAAATTTCACATTAGTACCAGTTTGCACAACTATTCATGGGAGATTATTGACATCTTGTATTGTATAGTGGGTTATGTTAGGAAATGTATCCGAAAAGGGTATTGTGTCTTCTTCACGAAGAATTCAGCTCCATAGTAACTAGATATGGTGCATACGTCATCCATGTTAGCATTTAGAGGTATATCACCCCATCTTAACGCATGACTTTGATTCTTGGAATTTATTAAAGATTTTAGATTTCTCTTTGACAAAGTAGGCCCATCGATGAAAGTCAAGTAAACACCCATTTCATTCAATTTGGACTCTTTTTTCATTCTTGCATAATTTGGACTTTGCTAAAAAATCCTCCCAAATGAAAAGTTTGATTTTTGAAAATATCCTTCCCAAATCAAAAGTTTACTTCCCATCACCATTCTTTCCACGTGAAAAGTCTATTTACTTAGAATATCATTTGGCAATAATAATGCAAAAGCTATGAAACATAATTTCTACCTTACTCGATATGTCAAAAATCCTCATATAAACCTTTAAAAATTAATGTTTTTCTTAAATTATTAATAATTCAAATAAATAAAAATGATGGGAAAACAATCCTCTTTTCTCTTTTATAAAATCTTTAATAAAAATAAAATAACAAACAAGTAATAATCAAATGCATAATGCACATCTCTTCCCCTTTTTTTCTCTTTTCTCTTTTAGTTTTCCCTTTTTTTTTCTCTTTTCTCTTTTAGTTTTCCCTTTTTTTTCTCTTTTTTCCTTTCTTTTCTCCTTCATTTTTCCTCCACAATCGAGAGACTCTTTGAATTTAAACTTCAATGTAAAGAGCAATGGCGCTGGCATGATGCACAAATTTAAAACATTTGAATAGAGAAGAAACAGGAAATAATCTTTCCTATTCCAAATATAGGAAGAGCTATGCTTGTAATTTTACATTATCGAATGTCTAAAAGAAATATTACACTCAATGAGTCATTGTACAAGGGAGTATAATGCTTGAGGCGATGAGGACTACCCATGACCTTTCTAATGATTGAATTTCAACTTTTAATAATTCAATTCTGACTATTTCTCTAGTAGACCAGTACTACCAATTGGGTGCACAATGATTAAGTTCGACCTTTACAATGATTGAACTTACAAATACTTGATCATGACTCTTGCCTATTAGAAGATCCAATTTGGTTATCATAATGTTTAACGTGCACTTCACCACCTGCCACTTGGGTGACATCTCTCAATAACTCTTATCTGACCACAATAGTTCACCTTTATTGTTGCATATGTGGTGTTGGAAAATGACAGGTAATGATGGGATCGTTGTGCTTATTCCTTACCTAGTTCTTTAACCACTTGCTTGTTTCTTCATATCACCACAAAATGGAGTGTTATAAGAAGCTATTATCATAGAAACTATGTGTCCTTCTAGTTCCTCCTTTGCATGCACCCTTAGAAATGCTTGTATACTTGATTCTAGTTTTCTTAGTGTTCCTACTACCAAGTACTACTTGATGTGCTTCTTGATTTTTTTTTTCTTTAATTTCCAAGACACTATGATTGTTTTTGTGGGTTGCTCTAAAACTAGTCCGATGGTTTTGGATCCATTGTTCTTTTATACAATTAGTATACAATGTAACATTATTCCATACTCTTCATCTTGCCTTTGGGCTCATACCATCCATTGTAAATGTCATAGTTCTCCCATGACATCCCTCTTCATGTCTACTAATTTTGTGACCCAAAACTTCCAATTCTCATATTCATCATCCAATGGCCAAACTAAAATGAAAGAATCAACTTCCATATCTACTTTTGGCATGAACTCTCTCTTTAGTCCAGATGGTTTGCAAAATGGACATGGGAATAGCAATTTGAATTCGTTTCCAAAGTCTTGAGTTGGATGCAAGTCGTTTCCAACATCTAGCCAAAATAAACTACATTCTTTCTCACCATTCTGTTTCCATATTTTGTCAAGGTATTCTATAAATTCTTGTGTCTTTCCAATTACAAATGCATTGCACTCCTACCAAGAAGGGTATTTTACTATTTTTTTTCCTTTCTACATGCAGTACAAGATTGTAATCCATATTCTATTGCATATTGAGTTTTATCAATTGATTCTTTTCTAGAATCCCATTTTGGATGCATTTTCTTACTTAGAATTGAAGTTAAGAGATTGTAAGGATATTTAGGTTTCCATTTTGTATCAAGAGAACTATGTTGCCTCTAGATTAGTGGTTTTCATCCTTTAGAAAAAAACAAATGTAATGTTGATTTCTATGACCTTTCATAGCATTACCATTCTTTTGAAGGAAATGTTGAATAAAGGCCCATTACCATGATAGGGGCACATAATAGGCCCATTACAAGGTAGACCAAGATAGGGCCCATAATAGGCCCATTACAGGATAGACCAAGCATAGTACAAGGAGGGCAATACATAAATCCCTACCAATAGCTACATATGGATCATAACTAGAAGATTCCCCTACCAATAGCTACACGTAGACCATAACTAGAAGATTGATTGAAAGTTTACCACATAGTTCAAATGATAAGGATTGTATCAAGCATGTAGCCTAGCACTCTGGATTCCTAGATGATAGTTTCAAAGTAATTAAGCATTACTCAATTTTTTTAAGGGGTCACATCTAGGATTTAGATTATTTATATGTACAACATAATCCCTCATGTCTTATTTTTCACCTTGTTTCATAGCTACAATGGACTCCATTTTTCACTGCTAGAAGCAAAATTTCCCATAATGAATGCATTCCTTTGGGTCATCTAGTTGACCTTAGCAAGGCACAATCAAGTGTCATGTTTTCCATAATGTACAAGTGATACATCTTCTAGAATTTCCCTTGGATACATGATATATACAAATATTTCTACCTATGTTTAGAGTGTGCATGCATAGGTTGGGATCTCATCCACTTCCCATTACTCACTTGCCATTTAAAAACTATTAATATATTATTATACTATTTTTTATACTTATTATCATACACCCTTATTACTTCCCTATCCTATTCCACTCCTCCCTCCTCATTCCCACTTCCACTTCCCATTACTCACTTGCTATACACATTTGCAAACTATTAATATATTATTACATGATTTTTTATACTATTTGTAAACTTACATATGGGCAAAATCACAGGTGTCAAAGCGATCCTATTGTGGTCATACAACAACTGTGCTTTTATTCAAGGGCATATTTATCCTCATCAACAAGCTTATTTACTCAAGGTATGAAGTGCATAATTTGTGCACTAGGTGTTTACTTTGTGCCAAAATTGTTTGCCACACACACACACATATACATATACCGAGAATTTTCTAATATTATCGCATCTACATTTCTCCAATGGGCACAAAACTTTGTACACTCCTCAACCTACGTCTTATTGACTTGCATACAAAGTGGTGCACCCATCTCATAAGTACTTGTTCGGATAACACACCTCCTATGTATTTTATGACGATTGTGCATAACACTAGCAACAAAATGGTGTATCATGTGAGACAGACTATGCAAAGCATATCCAATGGACACACGACTTTACACGTTCCTCAACCTAGGCAGTATTGACTTGTGTGCAAAGTGGCATCCCCATCCGATAAGTACTTGTTTGAAAAATACACCTACGATCGTGTTTTTTGACGATTGTGCATGACACTAGGGCAACAACGGTGTTTTATGCTTGATCGACAATGCAAAGCATATCCGATGGGCACAATACTTTGCACACACCTTCAACTAGGTAGAATCGACTTACATGCAAAGTGGCATGCCCATCCCATAAGTGCTTGATCCTATAACATACCTAGCAGCGCGTTTTTTGACGGATGTGCATGACACTAGAGTAAAAATAGTATTTAATACTCGATCGACCATGCAAAGGATATCCGATGGGCACAAAACTTTTCGTATGCCTCAACCTAGGTGGTATTGAAATGTTCTCAATGAGGCACACCCATCCGATAAGTACTTGGTCAGATAACACACCTAATGGCGTGTTTTTTTGCTAGGTGGTATTGAAATGTTCTCAATGAGGCACACCCATTCGATAAGTACTTGGTCAGATAACACACCTAATGGCGTGTTTTTTTGCGGATGTGCATATCATTAGGAAAAAAATGGTGTATAATGCGTGATCGACCATGCAAATCATATCCGATGGTGACAATACTTTGCACGAACCTCAATGTAGTTAAAAGGGACTTGCGTGCAAAGTGGAGCCCCCATCTGATAAGTACTTATTTGAATAACATACCTATGGCCGTGTTTTTATATGGTTGTGCATGACACTAAGGCAAAAACGGTGTGTTATGCTTGATCGACAATGCAAAGCATATCCGATGGGCACAATACTTTGCACACACCTTCAACTAGGTGGAATTGACTTACATGAAAAGTGGCAAGCCCATCGCATAAGTGCTGGTTTAGATAACACACCTAGCAGCGTGTTTTTTTACGGATGTGCATGGCACTAAGGCAAAAATGGTATTTAATGCTCGATCGACCATGCAAAGCATATCCGATGGGCACGATACTTTGCACACACCTTCAACCTTGTGGAATAGACTTACATGCACAGTGGCACGCCCATCCCATAAGTGCTTGATCGGATAACATACCTAGCAGCGTGTTTTTGACGAATGTGCATGACACTAGAGTAAAAAAAGTATTTAATGCTCGATCGACCATGCAAATGATATCCGATGGGCACAAAACTTTTTGTACGCCTCAACCTAGGTGGTATTGAAATGTTCTCAATGAGACACACCCATCCGATAAGTACTTGGTCAAATAACACACCTAATGGCGTGTTTTTTTGCGGATGTGCATATCATTAGGAAAAAAATGGTGTATAATGCGTGATCGACCATGCAAATCATATCCGATGGTGACAATACGTTGCATGCACCTCAATGTAGTTGAAACAAACTTGCGTGCAAAGTGAATCCCCCATCTAATAAGTACTTATTTGAATAACACACCTATGGCCGTGTTTTTATATGGTTGTGCATGACACTAAGGCAGAAACGGTGTGTTATGCTTGATCGACAATGCAAAGCATATCCGATGAACACAATACTTTGCACACAACTTCAACTAGGTGTAATTGACTTACATGCAAAGTGGCACGCCCATCGCATAAGTGCTTGATCAGATAACACACCTAGCAGCGTGTTTTTTTACGGATGTGCATGGCACTAAGGCAAAAATGGTATTTCATGCTCGATCAACCATGCAAAGCATATCGGATGGGCACGATACTTTGCACACACCTTCAACTAGGTGTAATTGACTTACATGCAAAGTGTAATTCCCATCGCATAAGTTCTTGATCGGATAACACACCTAGCAGCGTGTTTTTTTACGGATGTGCATGGCACTAAGGCAAAAATGGTATGTAATGCTCGATCGACCATGCAAAACATATCCGATGGGCATAATACTTTCCTTATACCTCAACCTAGGTGGTATTAAAATGTTGTCAAAGAGGTACACCCATCCGATAAGTACTTGGTCAGATGACATACCTAAGGGCGTGTTTTTTTGCGGATGTGCATACCACTAGGGAAAAAACGGTGTATAATGCGTGATCGACCATGCAAATCATATCCGATGGTGACAATACTTTGCACACACCTCAACCTAGTTGAAAGATACTTGCGTGCAAACTGGAGCCCCCATCCGATAAGTACTAGTTTGAATAACACATCTAGGACTGCGTTTTTTGATGAATGTGCATAACACTAAGACAAAAACGGTGTTTTATGCTTGATCGACAATGCAAAGCATATCTGATGGGCACAATACTTTGCACACACCTTCAACTAGGTAGAATCAACTTATATGCAAAGTGGCACGCCCATCCCATAAATGCTTGATCATATCACATACCTAACAGCGTGTTTTTTGATGGATGTGTATGACACTAGAGTAAAAATAGTATTTAATGCTCGATTGACCATGCAAGGGATATCCAATGGGCACAAAACTTTTTGTACGCCTCAACCTAGGTGGTATTGAAATGTTCTCAATGAGGCACACCCATCCGATAAGTACTTGGTCAGATAACACACCTAATGGCGTGTTTTTGTGCGAATGTGCATATCATTAGGGAAAAAATGGTGTATAATGCGTGATCGACCATGAAAATCATATCCGATGGTGACAATACTTTGCACACACCTCAAAGTAGTTAAAACGGACTTGCGTGCAAAGTGGAGCCCCCATCTGATAAGTACTTATTTGAATAACACACCTATGGCCGTGTTTTTATATGGTTGTGCATGACAGTAAGGCAGAAACAGTGTGTTATGCTTGATCGACAATGCAAAGCATATTGGATGGGCTCAATACTTTGCACACACCTTCAACTAGGTGCAATTGACTTACATGCAAAGTGGCATTCCCATCGCATAAGTACTTGATCGGATAACACACCTAGCAGTGTGTTTTTTTAATGGATGTGCATGACAAGAGCAAAAATAGTATTTAATGCTCGATGGACCATGCAAAGAATATCCGATGGGCACAACACTTTTTGTACACCTCAACTAGGTGGAATTTACTTACATGCAAAGTGGCACCCGCATCCCATTAGTGCTTGATTGGATAACGTACCTAGTAGGCTCATGTTTTTTTACGGATGTGCATGACACTAGAGCAAAAATAGTATTTAATGCTTGATTGACCATGCAAAGGATAACTTGGCATGTCCATCTGATGAGTACTTGTTGATCGGATAACTTCTCCCACTAATAAATTAAGTACTAATTAAAAATTATAATAAATAAGTAGATTATTAAAAAGAGACTAATATTTATGTAATTGTTGTCACTGCAGCTTGCTTGCGAAGGACTCTCACAAAGGAGATGGCTATAGATTTTGTTCCAGGGATGGATGTGATTTTATGTAGCAAAAGAGAAGTAGTTGCATTTGCTACAATCCATGATAGTGATCCCAATTCACTTTGCCACTTTCGAAGACTTGGCGAAGATAAGGTAGCAGTTACTGTATCAAAGATTCTTAGCGCACATGTTGAGCTAAAGTATAAATGTGGAGATATGGAAACACTTGGAGATGTTATGCCCTACAATACATCCAACAAATCATTTATAGCATGGGACAAAGATGAGACTTATGCAACAGACATTATCAAGAATACAAAGTGCACCACCTTGGATTTTACTATAGGGACATTTTACAAATGAGATCATTTGCAAATAAGATTGTAGCAGAAGGTGAAGTATTGGGATTTGAACAAGTGGAGCAATGGTCATTTGCGCAGATGAGGATTCTAAAAGTCACTGATGATGGTATGGTTGATAACATAACATCCTTATGTGATCCCTACTATGAGGTAGGCAAGAATATGAGATGGAGCATGCAATTTTTAAACATGAGAAAGAGGCACGTGGTTTTCAATGATAAAGACAACGTATACTACAATATCAAAGGACCTAAAAAGCGTGCCCATGTGCCAGGCTCTATCACTTCAAATGTGGATGATTTCAATATACTCAATTATAGAAGTGACATCTTATTTGGAGTGGATGAGTTCATTGGTTCCAAGAAACAAAATGATTTTAGAAGCGAAGCCTTATCTGGGGTGGATGAATTCTTGCACAGTGAGAAGGGCAAAGGTTTCAATAGCGATGTCTTGTCAAGTGTGGATGAGTTCATGCATATTAACAAACCTGGTGTCAATCAAGGTTGTGGAGTTGTGAAAGCCATGCAAGATGTCCCAATGAGTGATGTTCTCTCAGGAGTGGAAGAGTTTCAAGGTTCTCAATACTCTCGTAGAATATTGAATTCATTGAATGGTCCTAAGAGTATGTTAAAAACGAGGATGAGATCAACAGAGGATTACTCAGTATTTAACTTTGATTGTGATATGAACAAGGATGCAACGACCAATCATGGATGCTTGGTTACAAACAAATGTGAGGAGAAGAAGTGCATAAATACAGATAACAATGTGCATGAGGAACGAAAACGGTCATACATATGCATGAAAAGAAAGAGAATCCAGGTAGATCCACAAAAGCAACCAAAGAGGAAGAGAGTAATGAAGGAGGAGAACATGTTAAATGCATTGGGATATCTATGTTGCAAGCGAAGATGTATGCACTTCATTGATCTTGCAGACATCAGGGAATGTAGAGGACACGTGTGGCAAAGAAGGGGAAGCGAAAGAAATGAATACCTTCTCACAAGTCTCTCTTGCTTTCTTCAGAATGGCAATAAAAGGCTAAGTTCAAGACAAAAGGTAAAACCTCTCGTAAATGGAAAAAGGATTTGCAATAAGGCATATCGCAATATTACTAGATTATCCCATGGTACATATTGGGATTTAGTCACCAAGGCAAAGGGCGGCAACAAATTTAGCATTCATAGTAATAGAGAAAGGTCCAAATCAAGAATCTCAACTGTCAGGGAAGCATCAATTTTGCAAGACTTCAAACATGAAAATGCTTTGCCTCAACCCCATATATCTACCAAACTCCCTAACGGTGACGCAATCACTGAAATGCACCTTCCAATGGGCTTAACAAAGCTCGAAGTATTTGACTCTATTGCAGAAAAGCAAAGGCAAAGAGGGGATGCCGTAGCTTCTTCTCATACTTTGTATACTCTTTGGAAGAAGAACTTTGGATATGTTAAAATCCCAAGGAGGCAAAAAATGTCAAAGTGCAATGTCTGTGATGATTTAAAGCGAGCGATTGAGAGTGCAACATGTCCAAATCAAAGGGAATTATACAAAAAAAACCAAAAATCTCATCATGACCTTATTCGACATTCCAGACAAAAATATGCATTTTGGAAGGAGCAAGCTATTTTGCATCCTGATGACTACATGTGCCTTATTGTAGATGGCATGGATCAGAATACAACAACATTGCCTCATTTTGTTGCCACTCCACCTAAATTACAAGGAAAGCACTTTCTAAAGACACATCTATGTGGAGAGTTAGTGCATGGAATTAAGTTCTTTGCAGATATATGGATTGATTCCTTGCATCTACATGATAGCAATCAAGTTGTAACATCTATTATGAAGGCAATTCACAATGTACATGCAGAAAAAGGTCGCCTGCCACCGACTTTGAGAATACAAGCTGATAATTGTTGGCGAGAAAATAAGAATGTGCTCATGTTTGCATTCTGCTCCATGCTAGTTGCTCATCGAATCTTCAATGAGGTTGAATGTGGATTTTTGTATGTTGGGCATACACATGAGGATATCGATCAGGTTTTTAGCACAGTCTCAAGGGAGCTTAAATGCAAGGATGTGGAGACAATACATGACTTGGTAAGAAGATGTGGCAGGCAAGTTGGTGGTCATAAGGAAAGTACAGTATGTGAGAGGCTCGAAAGAATGTATGATTGGAAGAGCTTCATTCTACCTTTCATACAAACGGGTGGTGATGCATTGACAGGTCATACCAGTCCACACTACTTTTGTTTTTTTTTAAAAGATGAAAAACCCGTAATGCAATGGCAACAGTATTCTCATGATACAAAATGGGAACCTGAAGAACCTTACAGTCTCTTAACTTCAATTCCCAGCAAGGAAAGGTATCCAACATGGGCTCCTATACAAGAATTTAATGAGAGGTCTAATTGTGAAATAGATGGATTAAAAGCATTTATTACATACAAAGAGGAAATGCTCCGGAGATATCCTGATTCGAAGCCTACTTGGAGAGAACACACTACCACTGTAATTAACAAGACACGAAATTTAATAAAGGACCTTGAGAGAATGCGAGGCTCAAAGGATGTCAAGGAAGAATGCAATATGTTTTGGCCAAATGTTCATAACGATTTGCGCCCAGCTCCAGTCTTTGAAAATGAATTTGTATCATTACTCCCACGTCCATGTTGTGGACCGAAGAAGAGAGAGTTTATGCCACAAGTAGATATAGAGGTCGATTGTTTTGTTGTGGTTCGGCCATCGGATGATGAATATGAGAATGTGAAGTTTTGGGTTGCAAAAGTAGTTGATGTGCAAAGAGATGACCAAGGGAGAGCTACAACATTTACAGCGGTATGGTATGAGCCAAAGGGCAGGAAGGAGAATATGGATAACAACACATTATATACTAATTGTATAATGAAGGAGTGGGTCCCAAATGATGAAGTAGTCTCTCAAGTTTCGACGGAGACAATCATAGTGTCTTGGCATTCAAGGGCAAAGAAATCAAAGAAGCACATGGGATATGAGGTAGAAGGAAAAATAAAAATACCACAGCAAACTATTTTGCATATACACGAATTTTTAAGGATGCTCGCCATGGAGGAAGTAGAAGGAGACAGCGCAAATGAAGAATGTCCATGATTAAAGCTTTGTATTGAAGTCCATTGATTCAGAAGGATTTTATTTGGGTACTAGGCAAGGAGCCAATCCAAGACAATTATAATCAGAGTCATCACCTCGTATGTCAAATGAGAGTCAAAATATGCACTGGATGTCACCCAAGGGTCAAGGCTTGCCAAGACAATAGGGAGTTAATGCAGATGGCACCTAGCAAGGGACTATCACATTGAGCAATAAGACAATGGGGAGTCAATGCACCCAAGGGGCAAGGCTTGGCAAGATAACTTGTGGGAGTTAATGCAGATGGCACCTGTATTTTGCACTGGATGTCACCCAAGGGTCAAGGCTTGCCAAGACAACAGGGAGTTAATGCAGATGGCACCTGGCAAGGGACTATCGCATTGAGCAATAAGACAATGGGGAGTCAATGCACCCAAGGGGCAAGGCTTGGCAAGACAAGCCTAGGTCAAATTATGCAGATGGCAACTGGCAAGGGACTGTCGTGACATTGAGCAATAAGACAATGGGGTGTCAAATTATGCAGATGGCACGAATTGAGGCTCTTTAAGAGCAACAATTTAAATTGTAAACATATGTTCAATCTATATCATTTTGGATATAAAGACTCTAGCTAAGAGCAACGTCTCTCAATGTAATCATATACATAAAGCTACAATTGCTATTATCCCTCTTTGGTCTTATGGCATCATGTCTTCTTTCTATTTATTAAAAGTTTTGTTAAATTTTGTGCATATTGCCGAGTGACAATGTTATTTTCATGAAATATTTAAGTCTCCTTTCATGGATTTATAAATTTATCATGTTAACGAAAAACGTCAAGGAAAAATATTAAAAATAATTAAATTAACAAATAACTTAGATATAGCTAGAATTTCTAATATAGGATTATTTCAAATTCTTGCATGTTGGTGCAAAAGTATAGATTGAAAAAAAAATATTTGTATGTGAATATGATAGAGCCACCAAGTGAACTTTTGATTTGGGAAGGAAAAACGTCAAGGAAAAATATTAAAAATAATTAAATTAACAAATAACTTAGATATAGCTAGAATTTCTAATATAGGATTATTTCAAATTCTTGCATGTTGGTGCAAAAGTATAGATTGAAAAAACAATATTTTTATGTGAATATGACAGTGCCACAAAGTGAACTTTTGATTTGGGAAGAAACTTTTTAGAAAGTAAAATTTTGATTTGGAAAGGATATTTTCATAAAGTAAAGTTTTCATTTGGGAAGGATTTTTGGGCTTCGTCCAAAAACAACACAAAAAGTCCAAAATTAATGAAATAGGTGTTCTTGAAAAAAGGATTTTTTTTTTCTTATTTGAGAGTCCTAAAATGGCTATAAGAGCCATGTAGCATGGCTTATGGACCATTAGGAACCAACCTTTGTACATAGAATGGTGGTCTAAGGACTTTTCTCCAGATGCCCCTATATCTACTAGAATTCCTCTATGGGCAAACTTACCTGACTTACTTGGCCTCTCTATTTATGTAATTAGTTACCCTTCCCGTGTTGTGAGGTCCTGGGTGTGGAGCGGGAAAATTTCATCAATCCCAGAGGTAATCCCCAAATTTGTATCAAGATGGATATTGTAGACTCGGAGATGCCTAAGACCCTCATAATTATTAATCGAAATGATAGCACTTTTAGGGAGCAACCCTTGATATATAAAAAATCTTTCCAATTCTTGTTTTTTTTGTGGTCTCTCAACACATGTTGTTAAAAAATGTCCCCTAAAGAGGGCAAGCCCAAGGAGGTTGAGCCTTCTGTTTCTAAACAAGCTGCTTCTGGAGCACCTCTAAGTACTCAGTAGGAAGAACAAACCTTCAACCGAAACAATGGAGAAGGTAAGAAACTCTTGAGACGCCTACAACAAAGAAGAATCCCTTTGATCCTCTCCAAGACAAGGAGGATGTCACTGAAGGCAACAATAGATTGAGTCAAGATGACCACATGATCATTGAAGCTAGTTGGTCAAGAGATTCTGAAGAAGATGTAATAGAGAGGATGCCATGGATGGGGAGGAGTAAAGTAAAGAAGAATAAGAAGAAGGACAAACCAAGGGTACTCCAATTAACCAAAGGACTCTAGTCAACGCCAAGCTTTCACTGTGTTACAACATAAAAGAAGACAATATTAAGCTGCTACTGTGCAGGTAAACATCCCCAACCCTAGGGCTAAGAAGGGGCACAAAAATAATGCCAAATAAATTAGTCTCTTTCTTGACTCTTAGTGTTAGAGGGTTAATGGACCCTGGTAGAGGTGAAGAGATAACTTATTGGCTGAGAGCTTATTCTCTTTCACCTCTTTTCCTAGCATTACAAGAGGTCAATGCTTGTGGAGACATGTTGGAGGCTATATTGGAGACTATAGACAAAAGAAGAGTCTTGTATGTCACCTCCCATGTGGAGGGTAAGGGTGCGACTACCACTGGAGTCATGTCTCATTATAATGGAGGAGTCACTCAAGTCATTACGAATGATCAAAATAGATGGGTGTTACTTGAATGCCTTATCAAGGGGATGAATTTTGTAGTAATTTCTCTTTATGCCCCCAATTCAGTAGTAGATAGAAAACTCTTATTGGACTCTTTAGTGTGTGAAGATGGCAACTATGTTGTTATGGGGAGTTCAACATGGTAGAAATGAAGAGGGACAAACAGCTAGAAAAAGGTATTGTCATCAAAGGTTCCGAGTTGTTGCCCTGGGAGGAATTCAAAGAGGACTGGTAGATGGTAGATGCTGGTACAATTGGGGAGTTTACTTGGTGTAATTCAGTCAATTGGGAGATCCTAGGAGAGAAGCGAGATTGGATGGGTTTTATGTTTCACCAGGTCTTTTGAACAATCTTCTCTCTTCAAAGATTAAAATTTGCTCTTCCTTAACTCTATTAGACCACAAACCTATCTTGCTATGCTATGATTTTGGGTCTGGTCTTTGGGGTTCTTCTTGGTTCAAAGAAGACCTGATACTTTTTGAATTAAAGAGTGTTCAAAATTTGATAAAGAAGGCCTAGGAAAATGCCTTTGGTAAAGGCATTTCTGTTTCAGATGCTTGGGATTTAGCTATTGAGGATACTCTAAATCTTCTCATGACAACTAGAAATAATATAGCCAAGGTAAGGGCTTAGAGAATGGACCTAATCTAGAGCAATATTAAAAATTTAGAACAATAAGATAGAGTAGGGGTACAAGTGCTCAAGGGGAGCTACTTGTTGCCAAAAATTTACTCCAAGGTTTACTTCAAGGATTGGTAGGTAGGAAAAATAGACAAACCCACCAAAGAGGCCTTCAAATTGATCAGAAGAAAAAGAGTCAATGAAGATATACACCTTTTACTAAAGGCTGATGGCACTTGTGCTTCATCCATAAAGGAGAGCATCCAACTGATTCAAAAGCATTTCCAAGTATTCTTATCATCTGCAGTCATTTGAGATGAGGATACTCAGAGAGCGAGACAATTGTGTTAGATCATAAGAGAGAAATCTATAGAAAAATTTGATCTTCCTTTTCTAGAGAAGCCCTTTTCCATTGAAGAGTTGAAGGAGGTAGTCACAGTGATGGCAGATGGAAAAACACTGGGAGCAAATGGGATTCCCATTGAATTCTACAAGGTTTTCTAGGACCTGGTAGGTCCCTACTTGCTGTTACTTTGGCAACTAAGTACTATGAAGGTGCTCTCCCCTTGCATGTTAATGGGGGAATAATTAAGCTCATCCCTAAGGAATGCCCCAAGGATGAGCTAAAAAATTGGAGGCCTTTAACAATGCTCAATTGTAGCTATAAGATTTTTGCAAAGGCTTTAGCCCTCAGAATCCAAAGTAAGATGAAAGACTAGATACTTCCTAAACAAAAGGGTTTTATAAATGGGTTTCTGACTTCTTGAAGCCACTATAAATATTTGGGAAGGATGTGAGTATGCCAAAGAGACTAAACAAGATATATGCTTCCTTAAGAATATCATGGATGATTTTTTTCCTATTGGTTTCATGAAGAAGAGAAACTTTTATATTGGTATCGAAAGTTTGTATGCCCTAATAAAAATAAAGGTTTGAAAAATTCCCCAAGATTTGCAACTTTTATGAGAAAAAAATTAAAGTTCTGCTAGGATTTATAACTTTTTGTTTAAAATTCAAAAGAAAATATATAAAATTGTAATATGTTCTACAAATATTATTAAACTCAAAAAACTAGCTCGATAAACTTTTGCCAAGATTTTATATTAATATATAAGTATAGCTTCGATAAAAACATCCTTGCTTAAGATTGACTTTGATAAAGCATATGATAGGCTGGAGTGGGATTTCTTAATACAATCTTTGCAGGACATGTGGCTTGACCATCCTTTTGTCTAAAGTGTCAAACTCTTACTCACTAATGCTTCAGCTAAGGTAAGTGTCAATGGAGATATGAGAAAGCCTATTTTCTTGAAAAGATCAATTAAACAAGGCTGTCCTTTAGCTCTCCTCCTTTTTTCCATAGTAGAGCTGATGCTCTTGGATGGATTCTCAACAGTCAAATTTAGTAAGGTAAGCTTCAGGGGATTGAACTCATGAATGGTAAGCATTTAGTGTTTTTTAGAACTCTTAATGCTAGATGGAATCTGCAATATGGTAGAGATAAATGGTATGAAAGATTTTACAAACTCTAGTTTAAACAAGTGCCAGAGAAGATGTCTTGTCCCTCCTGGCTCATTATACCCAATGCACTATGGACAAATGTCAGAATAGGGAAGGGAGATGGGAAGTGTAAAAGTTGCCTTGGTCCTTTGGAGGATATTTTTCACTTGTTTGTAGCTTGTCCTCATGCCAGAAGAGTTTGGAAGTTCATCTAGATAGAGTGTGGAGAGCCAAATAACTGGAAAGCTATATACTACTAGGGGATGCATGCAAAACAAGGCATGGGCCTTGGTTCCAAATCACGGCACATGCTCTATGGTTTATTTGGATCTCTAGAAATAATTTTCAGCTTAAAAGTTGTGCACAGATGCCTTGTTTACTTCATGGGGGGACTAGAAAAAAAAAGACTTGAATTTCAGATAGAGGCTTACAATCTGGAACACACAAGGTTGAATGTTGCTATTTCAGAGGACAAGAGCAAGTGTTTTATCTCTAAAGAGCATGACAAGCTACCCCTTTTTTCGAAAGGAGGCCTCCCTTAGTTGACCCTACCTCTATTCATGCTCGCCCTTCCACATAGTACCCATCTACCCAAAGTCAAGAAGCTCTTGCCCCCTCATCTCAACCTTGGTCTCATATACCTGAGGAGATGTCTCTTGATCGCACACAGGGTGTTCCTACTGCTGCTACTGCTACTTGTGCTGACAAGTGTAGGACTCAATGAAGAGATTACCAGTTTTTATTTTCATGTTCCCTCTTGTTACATAAGAAATACCAAGGATGTTATGCATCTTGTCTATCTGTTGGTTTTAACTCTTTGTAAGGTGTTAGACCTTTCCAAAGGTAGCAAATGTCTCATGGATAAACTCTATTGATGTACAAAGGTTACTCAAAGTTAATATAAAATTTTGCCCAAAAAAAAAAAGATGTGCCTTCCTAGTCTTGTGAGTGGAGGTTAGTGCATTGGATACATAGGTCAACTGAGTACAAAGGGGTAGTGATAAGATTGTGAAACTCGCATAGGGAAAGTTGATGGAATAGGTTCATACGAAAATATAATGTCTTTGTTGATGGAAGCAAAGTAATTCTCTTTTGAAAATGAAAAAATTGATTACCCATGCAGTTGAATAAGATTTACCCTATGCTAATGGAATGCGATATGAATGGAGTTATAGCCATCATTTGCAACAGTTTAGGTAAAAAATATAATTTCTTTATGTTTTCCATATCTAAGTGCAAAGCATGTTGTTTTCCATACCTAAAGGAAGAGGGGGGAGAGAGAGAGAGAGAGAATGTAGAGGACCTTTGGCTTGCCCATGTGGGTGTGAGCACCATACATTGACCACAGCATTCACACCTTGTAGTAACAAAGGGGATATTAGATAATTAAATTTTTTTGTATTGCGGTGTCGCTAGGGCCTAGCGAGGGATTGACCACAGTTTTTTTTTAAAAACAAACGGAGATGGAATGGCACCTTATTGAGGATACAGGAGCAAGGTGACAAGGGTGCTACATGAGCAACTTATTAGAACTTATTTAGGAACATCGATGACTCGGAGGGCAAAGTGAGTTTGTGGAAGGTTTACAGCCGGAGCATCAGACTTGAGGGAATTGTCGAAATCGGTCTTCCAAAACTTGTCGTTGCCCCAGCATTTCAAGGCTACCTTGTCTTTGACCCCGGGGACTGTCACTTCCTCAAACATGCAATCCTTGTCCGTCCGATCTAGCTCGCTTAGAGACACACTCGCGTAGACCTTATCGTCGCTCGTGTTGCGCTTACAGTACTTTTGGTTTGCTGTATTCAAGAGCCACCACACAGTTTGCTGCACGTTGGGAACGCGCTCCGCGCTGAATGTAGCCGCTGGCTGCCCTGGAACCTTTTCGCTCACTGAGAGAGGCTTGTCGCTCTCGCACCATGCCACAAACTCCTGTTTGTAGCCTCCAAACGAGATAAATTTCTTGGCGGCCTGGCAAAACAAACCACATTCATACGTTACAGTACAATGTGCGAGTCCACAATCTACTTATTTAACTAGTAATACATTGTGCTTGCAACCAACCATGGGAAACTGCCACAAGATCTCAGCTGGTAGGTAGCGCTCGGTAGCTCACGGGCAGACAGGCCGTCCGACGATATTGCGGAGGACAATAAGCTGAGGCCAGGCTTTTATAATAGCTCCTGCCAGCTGCTTCATCTCTGAGCCTCTTCACGCCGTTCACGCATACACATTCGCGGTTTGCTAAGCTGCTATTGACCTCGTCAGTCCTTTTTCTGTGTGAACGGAGTGAAGATGAACACCATCGCTTTGGCAGATATAAAAGCTCGCCTCGATATCCTGGTGTGAACAGAGTGAAGATGGGCACAGGCGCAGCCACATCGTCAATATGGTGGAGTTAAGGTCGGCTGAAATTTTGCATTTCCCTGCCTTTATTGGGCTGAAATTTAATTTTGATAGCATTGCCTTATTGGATAAGCATTAACAAGCATTTCTTACCACTCGTGGGATGAGCTGATAAGAATTCGGATTGTTGAGTCAATGCCTTATGTAGCTACTACACTCGAGTCCCACCAACTAACCATGTGAGGGTGGACAACACCACTATGGCCTTGGTCAAAGAAAATAGTAGTGCTTAAATTACTCTTAAAGCTCTGTGTTAATGATTATCCATTAATGAGTGTGAAGATGCTTTAGTCAAACCGATGAAAGAGAAAGAGGGGATTGATTATCCACCAACATTGGTAGTGCCTACGTCGCAGAATGTGTTGGTGTGCCTTTCTTTTCATTGTTGTCATGAATATCTTGCTAAATGTATATGTATGCAATGGAAAAATATGTCCAATATGTGAATTTGCTTCTTGCAATTGTTTCATTGCTAGGCAAATTGCTCCATAGGTGGTCTAATTTAGATCCATATCATGTAGCTGGTTCTTGGAATTGTAAGTCTAAGTTTAAGCCAAGCGTCATTGTGTATAAATTTGTTGCTTGAGGAGTTTGTCGTGATATGAAATCACCAATAAGTATAATTATCTCATCATGTTGTGTTGTGTGTCTGTTTTTGTTTTATGGAGATATGAAATAACATATCATATTTCAAGGACGATGGCCTATAGATTTTGAACAGTTGAAGACAATGTTGTTACGCTTCTCTTTAATTATTTTTATACACTACAAGACATGGATTGCCTTCCGACGCCTATACCAACGCTGGATACAGAGATCTTTTTTAAAGCAAGTGAAAAGTGTTAGAATGTCCATCGGTGTGTTTGTCGCAAAGAAAGCATCGGTATCATCGTCGGTGTAGGCGTTGGCAAGTCAATGTTCTCAATGTTAGTACATGGGCATTAGTATTATCATCAGTATATACCGACATTGCAGTGTCGATATAGGCATCGATATATACCGATGATTTGACAAAATTTTTAAAAAAACTTGTGGGGTAGGATGAGGCTTGTTTTAGCCCCATCCTGTCCCACAATATTTTTTTTCATTAGAATCATGATAAAATATTACAAAAGAGGTTTTAAAAATCATGTTACAATGTTAAAGAGAAAAGGTCTACAAAATGATATGCACTACAAAATGGCAAAAGTGCCGAAGTTTAAAATGGCAGATCTGCCAAAATAAAAAACGACAAAATGTCCTATCCCATTACTACTACTCCTCCTTTGAACTCTCCTCCTCCTCCTCATGCTCTTTGCATAGTCCCGATCCCTTGCCCTCCTCTAGATCTTTTTTTTGAGATCCAATCTTCAAGTCTGGAGCTTCGGATGGGTCGAAATCAAAGTTACAGCCCTAAGAACGAAACAAGTTAGAAAGTAAGACAACAGTGTCGATTGTAAGAAAATCTGCCATCTTTTTCTAATCGATTGCATGTCCTTCTCACTCCATCTACCTAAACCAAGGCATGGCTCCACCAATCTTGTACACCCTTTTGTGTACTCGTTGTTGTTTGGAGGCCTACACATTCACAGATTGCTATGGATCCAAATTCAAGGAGTTAGATATGAATGACTAAACATATTAGATATTTGATAGAATATAAATATATGCTTACCACACATAGCTCCTTGTCTAGTCTACCACCACTCTTGAGGTGCAAAGGACCTACAGGCTCTAGATGTCTCACAACAACACAATGCATCCATAGATGCATGTGTAGATGCGTTTTCTAAAATAATAAAAAAAGTGGCGGGTGTGTCTATTTGCATGTCTATTAGCGCGTCTATACACACATCTATATAATAGAGAGATGTGCCTATCATTGCCTTCTTCATCACCTTCTTCCTCCTCAATACCCTCACCTTCTACCTCCTTAATATCCCCAGGGGCCTGTAAACGAGGGACAACATGTATCAATGTATGAAAAATCAAATCTTTATTTACAACGTTGACATTTTTAAAGTACTTTTAAATACCTACAAGGGCACTCCAGTAGCCCAGATATACTGCTCCTCAGTAATCACCCCTCATCATCATGTACGCTTGCGATGTACATGATGGTAGGCTATCTCGGCAAGAGTAGGGTATCTGCCCACAATATTAAGCTACAAGATGACACAATTTGTAGAAGGGTTAGTACAAAGGAAAAACCTCCTAATGTTATGAACTATAGAGCACATGAAGGCCATGATGTCCTTCCCTTGTGCGCATACATTAAGATGCCGCCCGTCTCAGTGGATATCATAGAAGGTCATACCATCACCCTTTGGCATGTCTGCATCATCTGAATCCTCCCCGCCCCCACCATTACCGCCAAAGCACTGTGCCATGCATCCTGTGCCAGAGCTCTCCTTGTGCTACTACACCTACTACCCTGTCATGATGATGATGAGCTACTACAATTGGAACTCGCCTATCAAGAAGGGACTCCCGACTACATGGGAGTATGCTGGCGGCTCTGCAATCTAGAAGGGCCTCTTGATTGCAGGGTAGAAGGGACTCCAGACCACAGGGGAGAAGGGACTCCTGATGCGCTTCATGAAGACCTTGAAGGGTTTTGTGAGGCAAAATGCAAGGCCCAAACGTAGCATGGCTGAGGGTTGGTTGGTACAAGAGTCACTTGTATATATTTTTGAGTTTCTTGTTGATGTGGATAGCTCTCTCCCATGACTATGGAGAGATGATGAAGACCTAAGGATGAACTCTATTGTGCCTCAAGGGAAAGGATGTAGCAAAGTAATGGATAGGTAGTTGCTTAATAATCTAAACCTCTATTGCATGCTTAATAGTGATATGATGAAAAGATGGGTGACAAGATACGAGGATGCAAAGGCAAGAAGAGAAGGAGAAAGGGCCCTCTTTCGTACACACCACGGATCTCGTGTGCCATACCCTTAGCATCTAAGAGCACTTCCAAAAGATATTCATGTGGATTGGCTACTTGATGAAATGGAGAGAGCAGAGAGAGACGAGGGGATGCATATCACAATGGAAGAATGGGAGTATGCTAGAGGATGCATGAGCAAGGTCGGTATATAGAATGTTATGCATAAGTTAGGAGCTTTCAACAATTTAGATTTCTTATTTAATTGATTTTGTCTTGGTGTAGTGTACTATGTTCAATGCTATATGGTGTGAGGGCAAGCATTTTCGGACACAACGGATTGATGATAAGAGAAACACACAAGATAAATGGAGCCATGGATGATTATTGTGGCATAATCCAAGATATTATTCAGCTTGATTTTTGATGCTTCTTTGTGTATGTTTTGGGTGTCAAGTGGTTTAAGGACGTGGTGGAAAGAGGCCCTAATGCAACAATAACATGCCATGCAAGTGGCTTTGTAAGTATTGACTCCACAAAGTTTTGGCAAAGCAAGAAGGACACACTAGTACTACCGCAACAATGTGAATAGGTAGTGTACACACATATAAAAATACTCACTTTTAAATATTTTATACCTTCAATGCAAGGAAAATAACATGATTATATTTGTGTTTGAATTAGGTTGTCTATCAACCAATGGTGGATAATAATAGGTGGTGGCATGTCATACCCATTACGCCACGTTCCAAAGTGATGTATAGTACATTTACTAATATGGAGCGTATGGAGGATGATCATGGCCATGGAGGTAATGATGACCATGATACGAGAGAGGAGGATGATCATGAGATAGGAGATACAGATATTGAGGCCATTACCCGTGAGGATGAGCCTACCATTGGTAGCACATGAGTAGCACAAGTAGTAGTGGGTTGAATGTATTTCTAGATCTCAACATTGGTTTGGATTCTCAAGTAGATAGTTTGGCAAGGGTTGACCTCATTGAGGATGAGATCGAACCAGAGCCCTTCATTGATATTGGCAAAACTATTTTACATATTGTCTCATTCTCCTCACCTCACTTAATTTTTGTATATGTGGGTTTGCCAAAAAGCATTGATATTTTTATTAAAATTATGTGCTTTGGTAATCATGGGCAATGTTTGAAAAGCAGTGATGCACATTTATCAGCCTGCACCAAAATATCTCTTTCTATATTCTCTGTTTTGCATTTATGAAGGCATCTAAATCCGCATCTAAATCACAGTGCAGACGTGCTAATAGACATGCTCATAGATGTGCCCGTATTTTCACTATTCTAGTTGCCCGTATAGACACACCCACTATTTTGTGCGTCTATCAAGTGCATCTGTAGTTGCTTTGTCTTGTTTTGTTCTCCCCTCTTGTCCCCCTTCGCTTCCATTACCCTTTCCTCTATTCCCATTTTTGACATGGTATGCATGGTCAGGGATGCATTACCTCAGGGGGGTCACTATGTATAGACCCTCTATATCACGTGCGTTCAAGGCCTATATTTAAAATCCCTTATCTGTAAAATTTTTCATTAATAAAATGTACCCCTTTTCTATACAAATCTGTAAATTTTTTCCAAAACTATTTTAAATAGTCCCTTATGTATATTTATTTCTGTAAATTTTAGAAATAAAAAAAATCCTTCTGTTGAACTCACGTGATAGGGTTACATATGATGAGTGACCCCCCCAAGTGCATTACATCATGTTTTTTGCCAAGTGTTATGCATAACTGCCATCAAAAACACCCTCCGAGTTGTATTATTTATATCTGCACATATCCAATGGACATGATAATATGAACACATTTCAATCTCACTTTTATTGAGGCTCCTACAATGTATTGTGGCCATTTGATATTGTTTGCATGATCAGAGTCGCTTTATACCATGTTTTTCACCAAGTCCCATGCACAATGGTCAAAAAACACGCTCTGGGGTATCTTATTGAAACCTGCACATATATGATGGGCATGATACTTTGCATGCATATCAATCCCACCTATCTTGATGTATGTACAAAGTATCATTACCATCAAATATGGTTTGCATGGTCAAAGTTGCATTAGATCATCTTTTTCACCAAGTCTCATGCAACATTTAAAAACACCCTCCAGGTTGTGTTATTTGTAACACACACATATTTTATGGCCACAATAATTTTCACATGCACAAAAATCACCTATCTTTATATGCATTCAAAGTATTTTTGCCATAAAATACGATTTGCATTGTCGAAATTTTGTTAAACCATGTTTTTCACCAAGCCTCATGCACAACAATCAAAAAACATGCTTCGGGTTGTGTTATTCAAAGACGGACATATCCAATGGGTATGATAATTTTTGCATGAATCATTACCACTTATCTCAACTTTTTTGTAACAGTGTGTCCCATCAGATATGGTTTGCATGGTTGAAACACATTAGACTATGTTTTCCACCAACTGGCATACACTATTTAAAAAAAACACACTCCTAGTTGTATTATTCGAATGCATACATATCGATGTTCCAAATGATTTTCATATCCATCAATTATACATATCTTGAGTCGTGTGTAAGGTATCATGACCATTGAATATGTTTTGCATTGGCAAAGTCGCATTATACCATGTTTTTCACCAAGTCTTATGCACAAAGGACCAAAAACATGCTCTGAGGTGTCTCATTCTAATGTGCACATATATGGTGGTAACATAGTTTGCGTATGCTTCAATAAAACCTATCATGAGGTCCCCGCAAATTATCCTGGCCATTAGATATGTTTTTCATGGTCGAAGTTACATTATACCATGTTATTTGTCCATCTCATCGTGCAACGATCAAAACACACACTCCGAGGTGTCTTATTCAAACGTGCACATATTCGATGGGCATGATGCTTTGTCCGTGAATAAATACAACTTATCTTGAGGTTTTTACAAATTATCACGGCTAGGAAATATGTCTTTCATGGTCAAAGTCTCATTAGACCATGTTTTTCACTATCTCATGCACAACGGTCATTGTCTTATTCAAACGCGCTCATATTTGATGTCCACAATACTTTTCATGTGCACCAATACCACTTGTATTGAGGTATTTGCAAAGTATCATTCCCATCGGATATGGTTTGCATGGTTGAAGTTGCATTAGACCATATTTCTCACCAAGGGTCATGCACAACCATTAAAAAGATACCAATCGAGTTGTGTTATTCAAACACGCACATATATGATGGCCATGACACTTTGCACACATGTGATTTTGACATATTTTGAGGCTCATGCAAAGTATATTGCCCATCGGATATCGTTTTCATGGTTGAAATAGCTTTAGAACATTATTTTTACTAAGTTTCATGAACAATGGTTTAAAAACATGCTCCGGGTTGTGTTATTCAAATGCCTAGATATATAATGTCCACAATAATTTGCACACATGTAAGTCACTCCTATCTTGAGGCTCTTGCAAAGCATCATGCCTGTTGGTGGATCTGGCTTATGTGGTCAAAGCCGCATTGGACCATGTTTTTAACTAAATATCATGCACAATGGTCAAAAAACACGCTCCAAGGTATCTTATTAGAATGTGCACATATCCAATACTTGAGTCTCATACTAGATAGCCATGCTATGCATGCATAGTCTCACCCATTCTAATAGTTGGAATTCTCAAAATCAAGTTTGAGCCTCAAGTCTATTTTGTGATGAAAAGGCACGTTTCTTGAGGCTCTTGAGCCTAAAGATGCTCAAACTCAAGTTTGATCCTCCAAACTAACTTGTGAGATGAATAGAATTGGACTTAAGAATCCACAAGAGCTTAAAGGAACATTAGCAAGCTATTTTGTGAAGGGTAGAAATGGACTTTGGCTTGCAAGGCCTCTTTAAATGTGCAACAAGGGACATTAGCTTAGAGGCTTGCACTCAATTTTGAGCCTCTGAGCTAAAAGTCGGCAGACCTAATCCTTAAGAGGAATGGACTCTAGTCAAGGTAGATCAAACTTGAGCCTTGAGCAAAATGGACTTTAGTCAAGGTAGAGGCTCAAACCTAGAGCCTCAAGCAAAATGGCCTTCAAGTATCTCAAACAAGGCATGCCTCTTCAAGCTCAAACATGAGTTTGAGCCTCAAGAGATACATACTTTAGTCACAATTTTGTATGATATTTAAATGAGAGATATCATAAGAATCATGTAAATTGTTAATTTGGATTTTGTAATTTCTTCTACTTGTAGGGTTTATGATTTTATGATCTTAACTGAATTTGGATTTTGTAATGCCTTTGTTACAGGCATGGACCACAAAAGAAGACATTTTTATTAGAGGAGACTGTTACAATTAACAAGCCAAGATACAGTTCTCCACACATCAAGATCAATAAGAGATATGATATGGTGGGAAATTAAAAGGGTCTTAAGTGATTTTTTGCTTGTTTGTTGACACTTACAGGCACGATCTTAGAAAGAGGATATTCATCTCTACCTAACAAAAGGAGGTGAGGAATATGGGGACATGGGGGTAATCATGAATGCCCCATAGAATACAAGATAGGAGGGAGTCCCCTATATTACATTCACCATGATTCTAGATCCAATAAAGATCAACCACAAAATGAGGCTCATGGAAGAGGGCAAAGTGTTGCAAAACCGAAGGACTTTGTTACAATATTAGGTCGTCAAAAGTGTATGTGCAACTTTTGCAACCAAGTCTTCACAGGATCGGCCTTGACAAAAAGAAAACATTTGATTGGAAATGAAGAAAAACTAATGAAGAGATGTGAGGGACCAAGTATCGAATCCGTTGCTGGCATCCTACAAGGCATTAACCATGCAAAGAGTAGAGTTGCCCATGTCCAAGATGAAGATGTAAATGAGTGAACATCTACTATGTGGAGCTATTCTAATAGAGTTTGAGATTTATTTGGACCATGGGTATTTTTAATCAATCAATTGATAGTTCCTTATGTATTTTATTTGAGTCCAAATATTTAAGATTGCTTATAGTGTGAACAAATGCTTTAAATCTTTTGAATAATTGTGTCTTATGGTTGGGATTTGAAAGTAGAGGGTGTGAGAGAAAGAACTGCCATGTGCATGTAAGTAGTGCTAGCTACTGCACTAGCATGTGTGAAATACTGACTTTCGCATACAAAGCATGATGTCGCAAAAGATCATAGTGCAGATAGATGCTTACTCGAGAAACAGGGGGATGTGTGAAAAGGCAATTTGTCATCTCACGCCTAGGTCCATACTCGGGGGATTCACCTCAAAAGGAGGGGTATTTTAATCCCACTTTTGGGGAAATTTTAAAAGGATTACAATAACAAGAGGGGTTTTTTAATTCAACTTTAGAAAAAAATCCATTAGTTCATAAGTAAAGAGGGGTATTTATATCAGGGAGGATTTCTTAGTTGAGGGGTTTTTTTAATACCTCTTAAATGCACATGAGACCTAGGTTTTCTAAGTAGTGCATCCCCAGAGGGTCCATAGGTAGATTACCACATCTATAACCATCCAATTATGTTAGGAGGGGGCAAGATGATTGGATGGTTGCTCCGTCTCGAAGTCTAGTGCACTTATTGAGCATTGGCAGAATAAGAGTGAGTGAAATGATTGTTCCATGCAAGACATATTGTCAAATAAAATTGATCAAGTCTAGACAAATGTTTTTGACACATGGCAATTGATAATTTTGCTTCCAAAACTTTTGCACATTATTGATCCATTAGTATGTGGCTCCAGAGAAACGAGGCCAAAACCTTGCAAAAGCCCGTGATTATGTTACACTCGTAATTACCACAAAGTGGAGATGTAACATCTTCCATAAAGAATACATGAGTTTAGGTACTCATATCCACAAACATTTCCTATGCAATCCTCAAAGACAAATTGGAAAGTGCTAGGGTCCGGGAGTGGAAAGGGTGGTAGCCATTTTGGGTGCTAAGATATCCACAAGTGCAGACATGATTGTGGATGAAAGAGGTGCACGCCACCTGTCTCAACTTGTAATTGAAGAAAGAACCATGGGTCTTGAAACCCCTGGGAAGCAATCGATTACTATAAAAAGTTGTTCGTAGAGTGCAAGTGGTGCAAGATCCCTTGCATAGTCACCAAGTTGCTCGAACATGCATATGGAAAGAGGACAATGCAATAATGTGCCTCATTCGAATGCCCATGTACATGTGCAACAACAATCCTTGGAAGCTTCCTTCAAAGCATAATGTATTGAGAGATGTCATCTGTAATAGCATGTTGGATGCATACTACAATAGGATGAAAGAGGAGGTGCAGCAAGTGGTTTCCGATGGCATTTAGAAAATAGCTTGCGCCATCGTATCAGATGGATGGAAGAATATTAGCAAGCAGCCCTTGATTAATGCCATGGTTGTGCCATTCAAAGGGGAGGCTTCCGACCATCGATTATTTTTTTCCTATTAGTTTCATTAAGAAGAGAAACTTTTATATTGGTGTCGAAAGTTTGTATGCCCTAATAAAAATAAAGGCTTGAAAAATTCGCCAAGATTTGAAACTTTTATGAGAAAAAATTTAAAGTTTCGTCGGGATTTACAACTTTTTCTTTCATGTGGATGAGGCTCAAAAAGTCATGTTATGCTTTCTTAAGCATGAGCAATTACTAGGTATATTTAGGAATCATCAGCCTATGAATCACTCGCTAGAGCCTCTGAAGGCAGGTAAAATGTGTTTCGACACAAACTATATAATGATGGAGCAGTTGTTAAAGTAGCATGCCCTTGTAACCGAGATATTCAGTGCAGAAGCTGCAGAGTAGATAGCCGAGGCATGCTCAAGAAGCTCTTAGAATAAATTCATCGACCTAAAGGCATTGGTTAATAATACAGCATTTTGGAAGAGGGTATTGGATGTAGTGGAAGTCATGAAGCCAATTTGGTTTGCAAACCATTGGTTGGATGTGAAAGGGCCAAGCATGGGAAGTGCTTATATGTCTTGATGGACTGTTGAGGGATGTTTTGAAGGAAGATGCAAGGCCAGGCAAGAGTTGGACACAACATGGCTAAACGGACCACATTGTAAAAGATGGTGCAAAAATGATGGAATCAATCTCATAACTCTTTGCACTATGCCACCCATATATTAGATCTGCAATGGTGGAAATACCATGCAAAGATGGATGTATAAATTATCCAGTCATGGCATGATCTTCTTGGATGTTTCATTGAGGATAGGATAGAGTATGCTTCTGCTGTTAAGAAACTCTCAACTTTTTGAAATAAAGAAGGACTTCTTGTCTATCCGAGAAGGACTTTTTGATCGTGTGCCATACCCTGAGCATCTAAGAGCACACTTCCAAAGGATATTCTTGTGGATTGGCTAGACAAAATGGAGAAATCAAAGAGAGATGAGGGGATGCATATCACAATGGAAGAATGGGAGTATGCTAAAGGATGCATGCAAAAGGTCGGTATATAGAATGTTATGCATAAGTTAGGAGCATTCAACAATTTAGATTGTTTATTCAATTAATTTTGTCTTGGTGTAGTGTACTATGTTCAATGCTATATGGTGTGAGGGCAGGAATTTTTAGACACAACGGATTGATGATAAAAGAAACACACAAGATTGTAGCATCATTGCTAGCTTTGAGGGAGATAATGGAGCCCTGGATGATTATTATGGCATAATCCAAGATATTATCAAGCTTGACTTTCGGCACTTCTTTGTGTATGTTTTGGATGTCAAGTGGTTTAAGGACGTGGTGGAAAGAGGCCCTAATGCAACAATCAAATGCCATGCAAGTGTCTTTGTACCTATTGACTTCACAAAGTTTTGGCAAAGCAAAAAGGACACTCATACTATCGCAACAATATGAACAGATACTATGCACATATATAAAAATGCTCACTTTTTAATATTTGATACCTTCGATGCAAGGAAAATAACATGTTTGTATTTGTGTTTGAATTAGGTTGTCTATCAACCAATGGTGGATAATAATAGGTGGTGGCACGTCATACCTATTACGCCACGTTCCAAAGTGATGTATAGTACATTTACTAATATGGATCATATGGAGGATGATCATGGCCATGGAGGTGATGATGATTGTGATATGAGAGAGGAAGATGATCATGAGATAGGAGATACAGATATTCAGGCCATTACCCATCAGTACAGGCCTGCCAGTGGCGATGCTGATTTCGATGAGCACAGTAGCACAAGCAGTAGTGGGATGAATGTATTTGTAGATCTCCACATTGTTTTGGATATTGAAGTAGATAGATTGGCAAGGGTTGATGTCATAGAAGATGAGATCGAACCATATCCCATCATTGATATTGGCAAAACTATTTTATATAGTGTCTCATCCTCCACCTCGCTTAGTTTTTGTATATGTGTGTTTGGCCAAAAGCATATTATCATGTGTGATATTTTTTTAAAATTATGTACTTTGGTAATCATGGGCAATGTTTGGAACGCAGTGATGCACATTTATTAGCCTGCAACAAAAATTTTCACTCTGCTACGCATCTATAAACCCATCTAAATATGCATCTAAAACATAGTGTAGTGACAAAATATGAAGAAGGGGAGAGGAGAAGAGTGGAGATGAGGAGAGAGGGCACAGCTAGAGAGCACACCACAAATGACTAACTGTACACTAGATTTAGTTGAAAAAATAGAATATATACAAACCCTTTTAGGGTTAGGGTTAGGGGAGCTAACCCTTTCCTTTATAGCACTCTATAAGGTTAGTGCTATGCACATATGATCACGTGATGGTGCTATGCACACATGATCACATGATGTTGAGCATGAACTCTCAACACCTTCCCTCAAGATCAACATCATGAAGTAGGCCTTCCCTCAAGATGATGATTCTGGGGAATCGAAGAAGGACTGAGCATTACATTCCATCACACCCCTTTAATGGGAATGTCCTTCCTCTGCATCAAACCAAGAGCTAGTCGGTGTTTCTCGAATAGCTCTTTACCGAGTGGTTTGGTAAAGATGTTTGCAACATTTTCTTTGCTATCACAATGCTGCAGTGTGATGTCACCAAGTAACACTCTTTCTCTGATGAAGTGCTCTCTGACATCAATGTGCTTTGTTCTGGAGTGATATACTGGATTTTTGGCCAATGCTTGAGCCGATTGATTATCACAGTATATTGTTGTTGGCTTTGACTCATCAAAGTAATCTGTTTCTGACAATAGTCTTCTGAGCCATATAGCCTCACATGCACCTGTAGTGAGTGCTCTATATTCTGCTTCAGTTGAAGACAAAGAAACAGTTGGTTGTTTGTTTGACAACCATGATATAGCACCGTGACCAAGGAAAAATGCATATCCCTGTGTCGATCTCCTGGTCTCATGATCTCCAGCATAGTCACTGTCACAGTATCCATGCAACCGTGGATGACTTCCTCTGTATTCTATCCCAAATTGTCTTGTACCTCTGATGTATCGCAAGACTCTTTTGGCTGCATTCCAGTGAGACTGTTTTGGATTTGCCATAAACTGTGCTAGTGAGCTTACTGCATATAACAAATATCTGGCCGTGTGATTGTCAAATATATAAGAGATCCAATGAGTTGCCTGTAGTATCTGTCATTGACTGTAGGCTTTTCTGAATCTTTAGTAAGTTTCAAACTCTGTTCCATGGGAGTGGCTGCAATCTTGCAATCTGCCATATGAAACTTCTTCAGGAGACTATCAACATACTTGAGTTGACTCATGAATGTGCTATCTGAATCTCTCCAGAACTCAATTCCAAGACAATAGTGCATAAGTCCAAGATCTTTCATGTCGAACTCTGCAGATAAGTCTTGTTTTAGCTTTCTGATGAAGCTATCCTTGCTTCCTGTCACAATCAGATCATCTACGTACAAAAGTGCAATAGTAATATCTTCCCCTTGAACGTTGTAGTAGAGAGTATGATCTGCATTGGACTTCATGTATCCCAGATCAGCAAAATACTTGTCAATTCTGCTGTACCAACTTCTGGGGGCTTGCTTTAAGCCATAGAGACTTTTCTTGAGATGGCAAACCTTGTTCTCGTTTCCTGGTTCAACATAACCGGCTGGTTGTTGCATGTAGACTTCCTCGTCGAGATAACCATTGAGAAATGCATTCTTGACATCGAGCTGATACACATTCCATTTACTGAGTGTCGCTAGTGATATCAAGAACCGTATGGAATCCATCTTTGCTACTGGAGCATAAGTCTCATCATAATCTTGGCCATATTGTTGTGCAAATCCTTTTGCAACTAATCTGGCTTTGTATCTCTGAATACTGCCATCTGGATTGTACTTCACTTTGTATACCCATTTGTTGGCTATGGCCTTCTTTCCTGGTGGAAGGTCGCATAATACCCAAGTGTTATTTTTATACAAAGCATCCATTTCTTCATTCATTGCAGTTTGCCATTCTGGCTTATCTACTGCGTCTTCGAAGTACACTGGCTCTTCGGTAGCCATGATGGTAGTCATAAGAGCATAGTTGGTGGTTTCCACCTGAATTGCTTTGCCTTTCTGAGCATATGTCAATCTGGCTGGTGGTCTGCTTTCCCTAGTAGACCGTCTGAGCTGCTGTGACGCTGATTGGGGTGTTGCTGGCAATTCTTGCTCTTCTTCATCAACCTGTTCTGTAGATGACTGTGAAGTCGATGCTTCTATCTCATGTGTAGGTGAGGTTTTCCATTCTGATTCCTCATCGAAGATTACATCTCTGGAGATAATGACTTTGCGGTTGATGGGATCATACAATTTGTATGCTTTACTTTCTTCACTGTAGCCAACCATGATGCATTTGCGTGACTTCGCATCCAATTTCCTGCGATGATCATCATGTATGTGGGCATATGCTACGCAACCAAATATGCGGAGATGCCCAATGCGTGGCTTGTGTCCAGTGAATGCTTCATAAGGAGTCATACCTTGTATCGGTTCGGTAGGAAGCCGATTAAGCAAGTAGTTAGCTGTAGCTATTGCTTCTGCCCAATACTGATTCGGAAGATGCTTTTCACTAAGCATTGCTCTAGCACAGTCTGCTAAAGTTCCATTCTTCCTTTCAGCTATTGCATTTTGCTGAGGAGTATCTGCACATGTGAATTGTCTTCGAATGCCGTGAGTTTTGCAAAAGTTCATGAAGGCTGAAGACATGTATTCACCTCCTCTGTCTGATCTCATGACCTTGATCTTTCTGCCTGTTTGGTTTTCTACCATGGCTTTAAATTCTTGAAATCTTGCAAACACTTCAGATTTTTCTTTCAGAAAGTAGACCCAACAATATCTGCTGTAGTCGTCGATGAAGGTCAAGTAATAAAGTGAACCATTGATGCTGCGGGTCTGGGCATAACCCCATACATCTGTATGAATTAAATCAAGAATACCTCGTGCACGAGAGGTACTTCTGACAAAGTTGGTTCGCTTTTGTTTGCCGAAGCAGCATGCTTCACAAACTTTTCCAAGAAACTGTAGCTTCGGAATACCAATTGCCATATTTTGATTCCTTAGATCTAACAAGTACTTGAAGTTGACATGACCATATCTCTTGTGCCATTTTGCAGATAGTGGCATCTGTTGCATTTGAGCTGACATGGCATGCTTATCTGGTATTGTAGCTAGCATCCTGTATAAGCGTCCTTCCTTGACACCTTTTGCTACTAGCTGACCTCTTTTGGATTTGTCTCTGATAGTGCATTCATCACCGTCGAAGATGACTTTGTAGTTGTGTTCCGTCATTTGACCTACTGACAAAAGGTTCTTACTGAGCTTCGGAACATAGAGCACATCTTTGACTAATCCTTTTGTACCAGTGAAATTGTTCATAGGGATAACACCTGTCCCTTGAACCGGATTCGGTGTATTGTCTGCTGTATAGATGACATTCTTTTGACCTTCTAATGGCTTCATTTCTGTAAACCATTCCTGATGATTTGTCATATGAGATGATGCACCGCTGTCGATGTACCAAGGATCCTGTTCCACTTGGTCGACTTGATAGCTGAAATCCTCTTTGGGATTGAAATCAGTGTCTAGGTGCATTGTATCAGTCTGATGCAATTCCTCACTTGCAAGAAACATATTGCCATGTTCATTTGCAAAATGACTGTGACTAGAATGTCCACCATGATGATTTCCTCTTCCTCGGGAATTCCCTCGATTACTGCTGGATTGACCGCCTTGGTCATACTGCTTCTTGCGGCAATCTCTTTCATAGTGTCCAAACTTGTGACAATAGTTGCATTGAATGTTTGACACATTGGTGGATGCATTCCCTCGTCCTTGGAATCTTCCTCGGTTGGAATGATTTCCTCTTTGCTGATTTTGATGTTGCTGAGGATGCTGCTGATGCTGATGCTGATTCTGACTTTGATTTTGACCACTTTTCTGATATGATCTACCTCTGTTTCTGCCTTTGCCTCTGCTTCTGTCTGAAGCGGTGAATGCCTGATCATTAGAATGACCTTTACGTGCTTGAATGGCCTGAGTCCTGAGTTCTTCACCAAGTAGAACTGACTGAAGTTCTTCAAGTGTTGGAATTTGCCGTTGGATGGCAATACTCTGGACCAGATTCTCATATCCTTCTCCTAGTCCATTCAGGATTACTTGAACCATTTCTGCGGGATTCATAGTCTCTCCTGCTGCTGCAAGTTGATTGTTGTAGTCTTTGATGCGGAGTACATAAGCATGACCGGTTTCATTGCTATTGCGGAAACTCTGGTTGATCTGGTTTCTCAAGGTGAGAATCCTGGATGTGTTCTTGGACTCGTAGAGAGCTGCGAACATATCCCATGCTTCTTTTGATGTCTTGACTGTGTTGAGCTGTCCTAGCATGACATCTTGCACATTCTGCTTGATCAGGTGATAGGCATACTTGTCTTTCTTATCCCATTCTACTTGAGCTCGGGCAATGGCAGGATCTGCTACTGGTGCGGAAACTGTTTGTGTAGATGTAGATCCCGATGTAGATCCCGTTGCTGGTGCTGTGACAACAGATGGAGTAGAGCTACTGGTGGCTGGATCGGCCAATGGTCTAGGTATGGATCCATCAACATACTCCCATTTGTCCTGAAGCACAAGAATGGTCTCCATTCGGTATTTCCATGTACCGTAATTGGAGTTGTCTAACTTAGCAGATGCCTCCAGATTGAGGTTGCTAGTCGACATGGTGCAAACAATGTACTCAAAAAATGTCCTGGAAAAACTCTGTATGAATCAACTGCAAATACACTGAAGATGCCAAGTGAAATCTCTGTACCGTCGGTGAAGATAGAACTGCAGTAAATAAGATCTGACCTGTGTTACAAGGCTTGTGGCAATGATGCCGGGAATAGCCAAGAGGCTTTACAAGGCTGAAAAAAAAAAAAATGATGTGCACGATGCCGTGAGATAGCCAAATAGGCTTTACAATGGTGGCATGTGTGTGTGAAATCAAGTGCTATCTGCCCACTGAATCAATCTGCAATGCCTCTGAACTCTGAAGTCTGCTCACTGAACTGATGAACGTATGGTTTCAGGTAATGCAATGATGTGAAATCGGATGTGAGCGTATGGACTGACTCCGAGTAGGTACTAGTCGGGAATTTCGGGCATGGCTTAGATTGGCAACTTGGGGAATTCAAAGCGTCCCCTCTATGGCGATCTAGTCTACTCTGATCTAGATCTAAACCAACCGTCGATCGATGAAAGAGCAGCAAATAATTCCTTTTCCTTTGTTCTTTTTAAGTGCTGGGTCAGATGCGTCGATGTAGAGGCAAATGTGCGTGAAGGAAGTGGTTTTGTCGGCGAGGCTCAAATGTGAGTGTAACTTGCGCCGAAATGTGCGCGTGATGTAACGAGCGCGTAGAGCACAAAAAATCGAGCGACTTTCCTTTTTGGAGCACCCTCAAATTCTTCCTGGATCAAGAGATATGACTTGATCTAGGTGGAGGGGCAAAAGGAGTGCAAATGGTGCTCAGTGATGATGTGTCACTGTGAGTCACATGCAGTGATGATGTGGCACTGTGCTTAGCAAGAGGTGTGCCAGTGAAGCTCTGTGCTGAGGTGGCAGTGCTGAGGTGGCAATGATGACGTGGCAAGGATGACGTGGCACATATGACGTGGCACAAGTGACGTGGCAGATGACGTGGCAGATGACGTGTCATTGCTGACGTGGCAGAGGTGACGTGTCAGCTGACGTGGCAGTAATGACGTGGCAGCTGACGTGGCAGCTGACGTGGCAGCTGACGTGGCAGTGATGACGTGGACTGCCTACGTGGCACTGATGACGTGGCTCCGATGGTGATGTGGCAGATAAGATTGTCTGATGACGTGGCAGATGGATAAGGGCCACGTGTCACAAGGAGGCCGATCGGAATCTTTGAGATTCTGACGGAATCTCAAAGATTCCGTCTTCTTCTTCGAATGAGCCGTCAATGGAGCTGGGTTGAAGAAGCCGCCGTTCGAGGCGTTGTAGGAGGCGTCGCTCGACGAAGAGGCTTGGAGCGCTGCACGAAGGAGGTCGCCGGAGTTCGTGGGAGCTGTTCGTAGCGAGAATCAAAAGATCATAATCGAAAAAATCTCAGTCATCAGGTAGCTGCACCAGAATCTGGCTGTTAATCGATTACTCATCGCGCAGGGCAATTTGCCAGTAGTTTCCTTCGTCTCCAAATCACTGATCATCAGGGAGCTGCACGGCAATGATTCGACATTGCAGCATTGCACGATAATCACAGCTGATTCAACCTCACGCCATTGGCATTGGCATTGGCAATGGGAAGCCGAGGTGCTAATATGGGCGCACTGTCTGAGGATTTTGTGGCCGTCCGACTCGGCAACAAGCCTGGCGATCCCACTCTCATGCGGTCGGTCGTAGGACTTGTAGATGGCGCGTTGGTCGTAGGTGAGCCGCAGGAGATCGTTGGTCGTAGGTGAGAGCGGTTATCCAACACACTCTCATGACTTCCGTCAAATTCGTAAAATGCGTAGCACTTGAAGTACGTTTCTTTCGATGGAAGGCTAGGGAGCTTGGAGTGACTGGCTGACCATGCTATTGAGTCGTATCCGCAATCGTGCAGTCTGTCTGTAGAGAGTCGTAGGTGCTGCTTCAGATTTGCTGCTCATGCAGCTCGTGGCGTCGCTCCCTATAGATCTCTCTCTCTCAAACCTTTCAAATCTCTCCTCACATGGATCCTCACAAAGAAACTACTCAAGGGACTCTCTTACGCTCAATGAATCTTTCATGAAATGGATCTCTCTTACTCTCTCAATGACGGAAATCTCTCAAGAACAAATGACGGAAATCTTCTTCCGATGGACGGAATTTTCTCTCAATGGAAGAGAATGGAACACTCAATCTCTCTCAATCTCTCAATCTCTCAATCACTCTCACAAGAAGGATGGCGCCTCAACGGAAGGCAGAACCATGCTCTGATACCATGACAAAATATGAAGAAGGGGAGAGGAGAAGAGTGGAGATGAGGAGAGAGGGCACAGCTAGAGAGCACACCACAAATGACTAACTGTACACTAGATTTAGTTGAAAAAATAGAATATATACAAACCCTTTTAGGGTTAGGGTTAGGGGAGCTAACCCTTTCCTTTATAGCACTCTATAAGGTTAGTGCTATGCACATATGATCACGTGATGGTGCTATGCACACATGATCACATGATGTTGAGCATGAACTCTCAACATGTAGACATGTTATTAGATGTGTTAATAAGCACGCTAGTAGATGCACTAATAGACACGCTAGTAGACATGCCCATATTTTCATTGATTCTATCTACACCTATAGATGTGCCTGCCACTATGTTGCACATCTATCGGGCATGTCTATAGTTGCTTTGTCTTGTTGTGTCTCCTCGTCATCCTTCGCTAAGTCATGAACACATCTGGATTCTCCTGGAATTCCTTCACTTTCTTCCTATATTTTGAGTCTGCCCACTTTGGCTTGTTTTTACCTTTCTTGACAGCATCCCTCAAGTCGTACCTCTATCAAACCTTAGGATCTCTCCCATGCATGTAAGCATGGCACCTCACTCAAACTCATACCCGCAAGGGTTGGGAAATTTTTGCCGTAGGACTTCTATGATAGAATCCTTGGCTCTTTTGTCCTGCTGATTCCAAGGTTTTAAGATATCCTTAGGGAAGTGCATGATCATAACCTCCTCACGTGGTTTATGACCCTCCTTCCATCTTTATCCTTTATAACTTTTCTAGTGCAGTTCACGAAATAGTAGAGGTCCTCAGGCAAAACATAGTCTAAAGGATGTGGAGTGGAGGGAGTAGTAGATCCAGAGTGTGAAGTGGGAGTAGCAGAGATAGAGCAAGGGGTGGAGCGAGCAGGTAGTAGTTGAGTGAGGGGTGCAAGAGTTGATGTGGCCTGTGAGAGGGAAGGCAACGGACCAGATCGGAACTGTGTCTTATGGACAGGGGGAGACCTGGAGTGCTGAGAGTGTGCAGACTTGTCTACATCTCCCATGCCATCACATCATCCTCGACCTTTACTACTCTTTCTGGACCTATGACAGTGTCGCTTAAGTGATGATCCCTTGGAAGGGGCAAGAGGGGACGACTCTTGATTAGGAAAAGCCATCGATGGGAGTGCAAGAGAGCGAACAGTGCATGTCCTTCGGGACAGAAGAGAATGAAATCTTTTTTCCTTTGCATCCCTCATGGATATGGCAAAGGACTCCCGATGAAGCCATGGGATACTAGAAAAGGAGTCCCCTGAGGGGTGGTCCTCTGAGGAGTCAGCTGAGTGGAATTAAAGTCCTTTGGAAAGTAGAGTCCATGAGCTCTCCTTTTACGAGGAGTCCCATGATCACCAAAAGTCCTCTCTCCAAATGTGCGACGTGAGACATGTCTAATTTAATGAGATTTGACAAACACAAACAGAAACAATAAAACAAACACAAATACAAAATTAAATAAGAAGTGGAAAAAAATAATAAATACTTACATGTGAAAGAAAAATAAAATGAATAAATAAATACTTTAGAGAGGAATGGAGGAATTTTGGAATCAGAGGAGCCAAGAATGGAAAGAGACGACAGGTGGAATGAGAGAAGATGGAAACACAGAAAGATGAAAATGCGAAAAAATGAAAAATGCAAAAGACAGAATCGCGAAAAAGCAGAAAAAAGGAAAGACGAAAATGCCGAAAGGCAAAAAATTAGAATAAGAGGAACAAGAAATGAAAATTGGGGACCGTGGAATGATAGAAAAGGTGGAAAAGCAAAAATATGACAATACGAAAACACGAAAAAATGGAAAGACGAAAATACAAAAACACAAAGATGGAAATGGAGAAAGACGAAAACACGAAAAAATGGAAAAACAAAAATGCTAAAAGATAGAAACACAAAAAAGCAAAAAAGAAGAAAGATGAAAAAACGAAAAGGCAACAAATTGGAATGAGAGGAACAAGGAATGGAAAGAGAGGACGTGTGGAATGAGAGAAGGTGTGGAAAAGCGAAAAGACCGAAAGATGAAAAGATGAAAATTCCAAAACACAAAAAGCGAAAAGACCGAAAGACAGAAACGAAAAGACAAAAAAGTGAAAAAGTGGAAAAGCAGAAAACGTAAAAAGACAAAAAGACAAAAGACAAGGATAACAAGAGAGGAATAAGAGGAAGAGAGGAGAGAAATAAGTAGGAGAGAAAGAGACGAGAGAAAGTGAAGAGGAGAAGAGGAATAAGAAGAGAGAATTAAGTAGGAGAGAAAGAGAGAAAGAGAACAGAGAAAGACAACTGAGAGAGAAAGTGAAGAGGAGAAGAGGAACAAGAAGGAGATGAATAAAAATAGGAGAAGAAGAAAGAGTAGGCCCGAGAGGAGAGAAAGAGAGAATAAGTAGAAGAAGAAGGGAGAAAGAAAGAAAAGGAAGAAGAAAGAAAGAAGGAGAAAGGAGAACCAGAGAAGACAATAAGAAGAGGACAGTGAGAACTCGAGGGGTTCACCTCATGAAATTTTAGAGTTACAAATGCCATATTAGGGAATTTGGGAAAATCCCAAGTCCCATTTTGCAAAGATCTTAAAATGGGGGCATTATGAGCCCTTTCAAGCTTTTGTCAAAGCCCCCTCATGTGACCTGTCATTGGAAAGCTCTTGAAGAGTAGATTCTAAATTAACAAACCTCGGGGGGGTCACTCATCATATGTAACCCTATCACGTGAGTTCAACAGAAGGATATTTTTTATTTCTAAAATTTACAGAAATATATATACATAAGGGACTATTTAAAATAGTTTTGGAAAAAATTTACAGATTTGTATAGAAAAGGGGTACATTTTATTAATGAAAAATTTTACAGATAAGGGATTTTAAGTATAGGCCTTGAACGCACGTGATATAGAGGGTTTATACATAGTGACCCCCCTGAGTAACAAACTCTACCAACTTTGAAGTTTTGATACTCAAGATATAGCAAAAAATAGATTGAAAAGAAAATTTCCAAAGTATTGGTATTTTCCCAAATTTTCTAATATGACGGTTAGTACCACATGCATTCAAAAGGAATTCAATTTTCTAAAAACATATAACAGAATTACAATAAAAGAGGGGTTTTTTAATTCAACTTTAGAAAAAAAATCACTTAGTTCATAAGTAAAGAGGGGTGTTTTTATTGAGAAGAAAATTTTATCTAAGGGCTTTTTTTCATATCCCTTGAATGCATCCCTTGAACGCATGCGAGATATAGGGTTTCTTGGTAGTGCACTCCGAGAGAGAGAGAGAGAGAGAGAGAGAGAGACGAGTAAAAGAGAGGAAAAAGAGGAGTGAAAGAGAGGAAAAAGAGAGAGACAAAAGAAAGAAAAAAAGTGAAAGAACGATAGGAAAGAAAGAGGAATAAGAAGAGAGGAGAAATAAGAGGAGGAAAGAAGATGAGAATGCAAAGGGAATAAGAGTAGGAAGAGAGGAGAGAAAGAAGAAGAGAATAAGAAGGGAGTAAGTAGAAGGGAGAAAGAAAGAAATGGAAGAAGGAAGAAAGAAGGAGAAAGAAGAAGAGAAGAGAATAAGAAGAGGAGATTGAGAAAGAGAGAGAGAGAGAGGAGTAAAAGAGAGGAGGGAGAGAGAGTCGAGAGACAGAAAAAGAGAAGATGAAGAGGGCCAAAAGAAGAGAAATAATAAGAGGGAAATAAGAGGAAGAAGAAGAGAAAAATAAGTAGGAGAGAAAGAGAGGAAGAGAGGACAGAAGAGAGAGGAGATAGGAGAGAGGAGAGAAAGAGTAGGAAGAGATGAGAGAAAGAGATACAAGAAAGAGTAGGAAGAGAGGAGAGAAAGAAGAGAATAAGCATGGAATAAGTAAAAGAAGAGAGAAGAGAAAGAAGAGAGGAGAGAAAGAAGAGAATAAGCATCGAATAAGTAAAAGAAGAAGGGAGAAAGAAAGAAAATGGAAAAGGAAGAAAGAAGGAGAAAAGAGGAGGAGAAGACAATAAGAAGACGAGAGAGATAAATAAAGATAGAGAGAGAGAGAGAGAGAGTAAATGAATAGAGTAAGAGACAAGTAAAAGAATAATAAAGGCTAAAATAATAGAAAAAATAATAAGGGAGGTGTAATAGAGGGAGAAGAGGGAGAATAGAAAAGATAAGAAAGGAATAAAAGAGAGAAGGTGAAAAGACAGAAGGAGAAAGAATGAGAGAGTGAGAGAAACACTACAAGGCATAGGCCCTTTTCCGATGAAAATACTGATGCTTTTTACATTAAATTTTTTTTTTTCACGGGCGCAAACGTTGCTATAAAAGTCGCTAAAAGCATCGAAAAAGAACCGTCGCTATATAGCAATGATGACAAACGTCGCTATATAGTGACACTGTTAATCGTTGCTATATAGTGACACTGGGAAACATCGCTATAAAGCGACGATTAACAGAACTTAAAAAAAAAGGATTAGTGGGGCTAAACAGGGCTTGCTATGGGCCTGTTTAGCCCCACTAATCCTTTTTTTTTTTGGTAATTACAAAACAAAGTTTTTTTATAACAAAATTTCCCTTGCGAAAAGGATGATACAAAATTGCTCGAATGAAATGATCGAGCAACAAAAGCATATACATGTTGGACATGTACAACATTGTTTGTAACAAAATTACCCTTTCAAAAGGGCGATACAAAATTGCTCAAACGAGCGGATATACAAAATGACATACAAGGTGAAGAAAATGCTACTACCACTACTACTACTACTACTCATCCAAATCATCCTCGTCTTGTTGGCCTGTTCCTTGGTCCTCGTCAGCTGGTTCTTCTTCCACATCCTCGTCATGTGCATCTGATCCCTAGCCCTATTGATCGCTCGCCTCTGATGATGGGACACTTGAGCTTTGACCCTAACAGTGAACCATATAAATCAAAAATTAGATTGGAACTTAAAGAATAAAACAATTTTAAAAGTGAGATTACAAGTAGGAGTAGACTTATACCGTGCGAGCAGCCACCTCAACCCAATCGACCGTCGCTCCCATTACCTCTTGCTCAATAAACCACGGCTTTGTTCCTATCTGAAATGCGTGTCGCGTCTCTGCATCTGTAGGAAGACGACCCATCGCAGCTTGCTGTGGATCCAATTTATGAGAGTTAGAGTTAGCTAAAGTGCATGTAATATGTAGTAAAACAAATATAACAATACATTAAATGAGAAGAAGTAGACTTACCACGGTTGCCTCCAATGCCAACCGTCCGCCTGCACCAAAGTGCGAAGTACCTACGACGTCTAGCCGTCTCTTTGCAGCCCTCCTCTGACCCTCAAACAATTCGAGCTGGTCCCTATTCTACTTCTTGAAGAACTTCCAATCAGCTTTATCTGCCTAGCTGGGTTTAGCCAACCCCTTTGTGATGGAAGTACGCAAGGTTGATCTACGATGCTTCAAGACCAAACCCATGTGCTCTCACATATAATCCTCATTAAACTCCCAATTTGGCAGGTTAGGGTATTTTTGTTTTAACTCATCGATGACCGCCTGCTTCTTTTGGCCATCTTGATACCGCCAATCGGTATTTATGCCTCTCTTGAAGTGATGGCTCATCAACCTCCTCATGGTGGCCATCACTTCTTTGCCCTTTCTATTTTCTATCATCTCTCTGACAGTTGTGATTTGATAGGAGAGATCCCCTGATGAGTAAGGAGGACTGACGGTAGCAGAGTCAGAAGGAGTGGAAGCTACGCAAGCGCTTCCGGAGCGAGGAGTAGCAGTGGGAGTAGGAGAGGGAAAGGGACCTGACTGATACTATGTCTCCAGACCAAGTGGAGACCTGTAGGAATGTGATTGTGCTGACTCATCTACATCTCTTGAGTCAGCACAACATGAGCCGCCCTTCCTACTCTTCCTTCCCTTACGAGAGGCATGCATAGGTGATGACCCCTCGGTCAAAGGGGCATGAGGGGACGGCTGGGTAGTACATCCACCCATCGGTGTAGGGGATGGAATTGCTGAGGTCCTCTGAGATAGCAAAGAGAAGAATCTCGCTGCCTCCTCATCACTCATCTGCGCTACAAACTCGTCGGGACTCCCGACAAAGCCATGCACGGCTAGCAAAGTAGTTCCCCAAGGGGTAATCGCAGTGCTACATGGAAGAGGAGTCGGAGTCGTAGTGCTAGGTCCGAGAGGAGTCAGACCAGGGGTAGCAGATGAGCGACGTGATCCCATGTCTAACATAGACACAAACATGAACACAAAAAACAAAAAAACAAACATAAGCATAGGCATAGGCATAGGCATAGGCAAAGAGGGAAAGAAGAGAAAGAAGAGGAAGAGGAAGAGGAAGAAGAGGAAGAGGAATCTGAAGAAGAGGGAGAGAAGAGGGAAAAGAGAAGGGGGAGGAGAAGAGGAAGAAGAGGGAAAGGACAGAGAAGGGGGAAAGAGAGAAGAGGGAAATGAGAGAAGAGCATATTAAGAGAAGGGGGAAATGAGAGAAGAGCATAAGAGAAGGGGGAAATAGAGAATAAGAGGGAAAGGAAAGAGGGAAAGGAAAGAGAGAAGGGGGAGAGAGAGAATAAGAGAAGGGGGAAAAAAGAGACATATCCTCATGCTTATGCATGAGCATATGTCTACTTCGCTTATGCTCATGCATAAGCATAAGCATGAGCATATGTCTTATTTTCTTATGCTCATGCTTATGCTTAAGCATAAGCATAAGCATAAGCTCATGCTTATGCTTATGCATGAGCATAAGAGAAGGGGGAAATAGAGAATAAGAGGGAAAGGAAAGCGAGAAGGGGGAAAAAGAGAATAAGAGAAGGGGGAAAAAAGAGACATATGCTCATGCTTATGCATGAGCATATGTCTACTTTGCTTATGCTCATGCATAAGCATAAGCATGAGCATATGTCTCATTTTCTTATGCTCATTCATGAGCATAAGCATAAGCATAAGCTCATGCTTATGCTTATGCATGAGCATAAGAGAAGGGGGAAATAGAGAATAAGGAAAGCGAGAAGGGGGAAAGAGAGAATAAGAGAAGGGGGAAAAAAGAGACATATGCTCATGCTTATGCATGAGCATATGTCTACTTCGCTTATGCTCATGCATAAGCATAAGCATGAGCATACGTCTCATTTTCTTATGCTCATGCTTATGCTTAAGCATAAGCATAAGCATAAGCATAAGCATAAGCTCATGCTTGTGCTTATGCTTATGCATGAGCATAAGAGAAGGGGGAAATAGAGAATAAGAGGGCAAGGAAAGCGAGAAGGGGGAAAGAGAGAATAAGATAAGGGGTAAAAAAGAGACATATGCTCATGCTTATGCATGAGCATATGTCTACTTCGCTTATGCTCATGCATAAGCATAAGCATGAGCATATGTCTCATTTTCTTATGCTCATGCTTATGCAAGCATAAGCATAAGCATAAGCTCATGCTTATGCTTATGCATAAGCATGAGCTTATGCTCATGCATGAGCATAAGCATAAGCATAAGCTCATGCTTATGCTTATGCATGAGCATAAGAGAAGGGGGAAATAGAGAATAAGAGACTAAGGAAAGGGAGAAGGGGGAAAGAGAGAATAAGAGAAGTGGGAAAAAAGAGACATATGTTCATCCTTATGCATGAGCATATGTCTACTTCGCTTATGCTCATGCCTAAGCGTAAGCATGAGCATATGTCTCATTTTCTGATGCTCATGCTTATGCTTATGCATAAGCATAAGCATAAGCTCATGCTTATGCTTATGCATGAGCGTAAGAGAAGGGGGAAATAGAGAATAAGAGAATAAGGAAACGGAGAAGGGGGAAAGAGAGAATAAGAGAAGGGGGAAAAAAGAGACATATGCTCATGCTTATGCATGAGCATATGTCTACTTCGCTTATGCTCATGCATAAGCATAAGCATGAGCATATGTCTCATTTTCTTATGCTCATGCTTATGCTTAAGCATAAGCTTATGCTTATGCATGAGCATAAGAGAAGGGGGAAATAGAGAATAAGAGGGAAAAAGAGGGAAAGAAAGAGAGAAGAAGAGGAAAAGGAAAGAGGGAAAAAGAGGAGGAAATAGATTGAAGGAGGGAAGAAGGAAAGAGTTTGAGGGGAAGAGAGGGTTCCTACACCCATCACTGCAGCTAGCACTTAAGGCGCTAGCTGCAGGCCAATTCGAATAACAAAAATAATAAATGGAAAAAAGAGGTAGCACTTACCTGAAATAGTACGTCCCGCTCGGTGTTGTGGACTGGCCCTACAAAAGAGAGGAAACAACCCATTTTTTCAAATAAGGTGTTAGAGGAAGGAGGAGATTACAAAAGTAACTTCTTGAAAGGAGGAGATTGAGGAGACAAGGAAAGGAGGAGATTGAGGAGACAAGGAGAAAGAGAAGGAAGAGAAATACAAAAAAAAGAGGTAAGTTTTCTTTCTTTCTTGAAATCTCGTTTTTTTTTCAATCCTTTGAAAACAAGCATGAAAACTAGTTTACAGGTTTAGCAATACAAGGAAAAGCACTCACAAAACTAAAGCTAACAAATAAACAACCTACATTGTTGAAACAAACTCATCTCTTGAAGAACTTCCTTTCAAGAAACTGAAGAGGGAAAAGGGTGGAGAGGGAGTACAAGAGCTGGGAGAAGGGTGAGGAGTGGGGAATAGAGTGGGAGGTCATCGGAAATAGGTGGGAGGTCGTCGAAAATAGGTGGGAGGAGAGATTGGCTTGCTTACTTGAGAGATTAGAGAAGAGGCTAAAGAAAGCGCCGCGTGACGAGAGTCTCGAGTTTTAACCCATAGCATCGCTATATAGCGACGCTTAATCGTCACTATATAGTGACGTTTTTAATTAAAAACGTCGCTATATAGCGATGGAACAGAGCAAAAAGGTCACTATATAGTGACGCTTACAGTCACTTTTTTGTTATAGCATGAAAAAAAGCTCATAGATGCTATTTTATAAGTGTTAATATCTCTTCTTCATGCTTATGTTGTGATTTTATAAGTGTAGATGGAAGGGACGAGTGGAAGCTCGTCCCGATGATGCGCCAATGCCCGAGAGCACGAAGTGGCTTACGGAGAGGTTATACTATCATTGCACTCATTGCAAGCGAGAAGTACGACATCAACGTTGTATTATCATGCGCCACTTGCAGATGTATGGGGAGGAGTCGGAACCAATACCCACCATTGGTGTTGCACGTGTTGATGGACCATCGGTAAGTCAAAGCTATTTAAGTTCGCAGTCTTATTGTATACCAGGAAATACAAGATCTTATATTTACAAGAAATCTTAAAACAGGATGAGGAGGGTGACGAGGGTACGCATATACCTTCTCACTTTCAGCAAGACTTCAGCAAGACTATAGTCTCCTAGATGATGATGAGGATATGGTCGACATGATGGATTCCATTTTTAGGGGCACTACATCCCATGTACACGTGATGTCAGAGTCTAAGGTCAAAATGCGAGAGTTGCAATCAACACAATTATACAAGGGTGCTAGGATGTCTAAACTACGTGCTTGCCTCTCAATTTTGAATCTGCAAGTAAAGTATGGGTGGTCGAATACAAGTGTCTCGGTCTTAATGAGGTTAGCTCTTGCATTAATTTGACTCATTATTTGGATATTGTTTGTTTTGAGAATCATCATGTTTGTTTTGAGAATCATCATTTGGATAGTGTATAACAAATCATCATTGTTCGAAGCCTATGTATGTTTGAATTGTCATAGGTTGCTCCAGAAGATGTTGCCTGCACCAAATACCATGCCCGCATCAAAAGATGAAGTGAAAAAGATGCTAACAACAGTGGGTATGGATTATGAGACCATCCATGCTTGCCGTAATGATGGTATTCTCTTTCATCATGAGCATGGAGATTTGGCTAGTTGTCCAAAGTGTGGGGAACAACGATATAGAGATGACTTGCACGGTGAGCGGATACTGGTAAAGGTCTTGAGACACTTTCCCATCATTGCAAGAATACAAAACATGTTCCGATGCAAATCCATAGCGGAGTTGATGACATGGCATGCATCTCATCGGTCCACTGATGACACATTGAGGATTCCTACAAATTGTGCAGTTTGGAAGCACATAGATAATCACTGGTCGGACTTTGTGAGGGAGCCACGCAACTTACATCTTGGGCTAGCCATGGACGGCGTGAATCCTTTCGGGTTACGCTCGACATCTTGGTCGACATGGCCCATAGTCGTGGTGAATTACAATATCCCACCATGGCTAACAATAAAAAAGGGACACCTCATGCTTGCACTACTTGTGCCAGGAAAGTACAAGGCAAAAAATATGGACGTGTACATGGCACCTTTGATAGAGGAGTTACAGATATTATGGAGAGGAGTGCAGGTCTTTGATATTTCCAGAGCTCCTAGACATACCAATGATATTTTGGTCAGGGGTATCTTGATGTGGACCATGCATGACTACCCAGGATATGGAGAGTGCGCAGGTACGTGGTTGTGTCTTTACATGTACAATGAGGGATTATGCTTTTTTGACTCTCTTTCGTACGCATATCTTGTACTAACACATTCATGCACGTGCTCGGGGGGGTCACTATGTATAAACCCTCTATATCACGTGCGTTCAAGGCCTATATTTAAAATCCCTTATCTGTAGATTTTTTCATTAATAAAATGTACCCCTTTTCTATACAAATCTGTAAATTTTTTTGAAAACTATTTTAAATAGTCCCTTATGTATATTTATTTCTGTAAATTTTAGGAATAAAAAATATCCTTCTGTTGAACTCACGTGATAGGGTTACATATGATGAGTGACCCCCCCGAGTGCACGTGTGCAAGACTTGTTACAAGTGGTTACCATGCTTGTCTTGTTTGTGGATTTGCTCTGAAATCGCTTGCACACTACTCTAAACATATGAGGAAAAATGTTTATGAAGGTCATGCTCGATACCTTCCGCTTGATCATCTCGCACGTGGAGGTCAGCTTGATCCACCACCATCATATTTGAAGGCAAGTGATTGGATTCAAGCTTGGAGGGCAAATGGAGAGGAACCTCCTCCTGGTATGAAGAGGCTATCGATCTTTCATGAGCTTCCTTATTGGGGTCAGTTACAAATCAATCATCTCTTGGATCCCATGCATGTCTTCAAGAATGTGGGGTCTACTATTTGGGCACACTTGGTTGGTTCCAAGGACTCGAGAGGAGTGCGAGAAGACTTGCATGCTATGAATAGGATGTCTCGTTTGTGGCCCCAAGTGCATGCTTCGAGAAAAGTTATCCTCCCAAAAGCAACGTGGATCCTCTCTACGAGGGAGGAGGCAGGATTCAAGGCAGACATTGCCTCTTTTCAAACACCAATAGGATACATGCATTGCTTGAAAGGAGAATTTTCAAAGGACAATAAGCTTAGTGGGATCAAGTCCCATGATTGGCACAAGGTCTTATAGGTATTCTAAGTAGAATTAGTGTACCGATAATCGTGATGCGTTAGCGTAATTATTATTATGTTATATTGTTGACATGACTTCATTGTTGCTTTGATAGTTCATCCTCCCAATTACAATAAAAGGGTGCTTACAAGAAGATCTTAGAAATGCTATATTCAAGATCTGTGGTATCGTGAGGTATGCTTACTATCAAATCGCATTGAATGTATTTTCTTCAATTTAAGCTGATTAATTTGTAGACTGATTATGAAAATATCTTACATGGACATGTGAAATAGGTGGATATCTCAAAAAGAGATCTCCATATCGAGCATCGAGAAGGCTAGGGTGGAATCCATCAAAGCCGTATGCTTGCTTGAGAAGCACTTTCCCTCGAGCATTATGACAACTCAAGTCCACTTGCTTGTGCACATAGTTGATGAGGTGGGTATAGCAGGTACCATTCATAGTCGATGGATGTTTTTTCTTGAGTAGTTTATGAAAACTTTAAAGGGATTTGTAAGAAAAAGAGCAAGACCAGAAGCAAGCATGGCAGAGGGATGGCTTGTGCAAGAGTCATTAATATATATCACAAAGGTTTTTGCATCCACGGATCCCGATATGCCGCAAGCTTGGCATAACAAGGATGATGATCGCATCGTTCGCGAGGTTCCCCAAGGAAAAGGGATTGAAAGAAAGATGAGAGAAGAGCAAATGGAGAAATTCAATAAGTTTTGTATCCTCAATAGCCCTGAGATGCAGAAGTGGATTGAGAGATATGAAGTTGCCAAAGCAGAAAGAATAAATGCAAGGACGAGATTCAGAGTAATGTACAGGCAATCACAACCATATCCACGGGATCTGGCTCTTCTCCCTACTCACATGTCACTTGATTGGCTACAACTGGCTCTACGTAAAGCCGAACGTGATGTAGAGACAATAAATGAGCACGAGCGAGAGTTATCATCTGGATGTATGGTGCATGTAAGTTTCTTACCTCTTGACGTAATTAAGTAATTATTTGTGGCAGTATATGCTATAAAATAGATGCATCTTCATTGTTTTAATGATGCTCTTTTATAGTGCAAAAAGTATAGTGCATTATGGTCATATGGACGACATTTTCGTGTGGAATGCATTGATTCAAAGAGAGTCATGTATGATTGTGGAGTCATGGCTAACTTCACACAAGATAGCCGAGCAAGTGCTTCAGATACCAATCTTCTCTCCTCACAATTGGATTATTGTGGAACCATACGCAACATCTATGAAGTTGATTTCAGACGATTTAGTATTTTCATTCTTGATGTAAAATGGTTTAGAACTATTTACAATGGTCCCCATGCGACAGTGAGAAAAGATAGTAGCGGTCTCTTTGCAATAGACTCCACCAAACATTGGACCGATGAAAGTGATACTTTTTTCTTCCCGAGCACTGTGAGTAGGTGCATACTAATGATTTAATTAATCAAAGCTTTCATTTTTAAAGTCCATTGATACATGTACTTGAGCATAATTTCATATATATAATTGACAACATTTGGCACCCATCTTCAATATAGGTGGTTTTTTATCCGGATTGTTCTGATCCAAGATGGTGGTACGTGATCCAAGTTGCACCACGAAGTAAGCAAATTTTTGAAGATCGAGATGTGGATATGGAGATGCCACTACCAATGCCGAATCCAATTGATGAATTTGATGAAGAAGATGTAGATCACCATATGAGCCAAGAGGAAGATGCGCATAATGACATCGCACGAGAGGAAGATGGAGATCATGATATTGAGGAAGAAGACAATGATCATCAAGAATCACACACTTTATTGAAGAAGATGATCAAATACTTTTAGGTGAACGTACGATGCTAGAGTACGATGATGATATAGGAGATCAACTCGGTATAGAGTTGGAGATAGACATGTTTGGCACCTTAGACTTGGATCAAGATGAAACAGTTGATGTAAATGCTCTTAATTGATTTTTCTCATCTCAAACTTCGACATGAATATATGAGCTTCAAAGGCTTGATGTACATGCTCTCATTTTTTTATTCTCTATGAGATCAGACATGTATGAAAATTTAAAAAATTTTGTCATTGGAAAAACCTAACTTTTAAGGCTTATAAAAAAAAAAAACCTCTTGGGAAAACGTCGCTATAAAATAGTTTATCAGTGTCGCTATATAGCGACTTTTAGTAAAAGTCGCTATATATCGACGCTTTAGGAAACCCGCTTTTCATACCGATGATTAGTGCTAAGCGAGCGCTAAACGTCGGTACGTAAACGTCGCAATAGGATCCGTGTGTAGTAGTGAAAGAAAGAGAAGAAAAGAGTTGAGATAAAGAGAGATTCTGAGAAAGAGAGGAAAGACTTTAGAATGAGGGAAAGAAACAGAGAAAAGAGAAGAGGGAGGAAAAGAGATCAAAGGAGAAGAGGGGGGAAAAGAGAAAGAGAAGGAAGAAGGAGAATAAGAGAAGAGGAAGGAAAGAGAGCAAAAGAAAGAAGGAGAGAAAGAATGAGAGAATGAGAGAAAGAGAGGAAAGAAGAGAGGAGGGAAATAAAGAAGCAGAGAGAGAGAGAGAGAGAGAAAGATAGAGAGGCAAAAGAGTTTTGAGAAAAAGAGAAAGAGAGGAAAGAAGAGAGGAGGAAAAGAAAGGAGAGAAAGAAAGAGAGAAAGAGTGAAAGAAAGGGAGGAAAAGAGTAGAGAGAGAGAAAAGACAAGAAAGAAGAGAGAAGGGAAACAAAGGAGAGAAAGAATGAGAGAAAGAGAGAAATAATGAATGAAGAGAGCTCGAGGGGATCACTCATAAATATGTAAGTATAGCACGTGGGTTCAAGAGAAGGAATTTTTTAAATCCCATTTTTATACATTTTTCACATATAGAAGGGTATCATATAAAGGGGGTATTCACAGATTGAATGGGAAAGCGTCTGTTTATTGAAGGAAAGTTTACAGATAAGGGGTTCTACAAATAGACCTTGAATGCATGTGATATATAGGGTTTATACATAGTGGACCCCCTGAGGAAGAGAGCCGAAAAAACATAGGAGGGAAAGAAATCCCTAGAAGAGAGTGGAAGAAGAAGAGGGAAAGAGAAAAAGAGAGAAAAGAAGAGAGGAGGGAAAGAAATAGGCATTACAAGAAAATTGGACTCAAAAGGGGCCCTTTAGAGAGTTATTAAAATATTAGAGGCCTAGATAAGGGAATATGGAATCCATCAAGGAGATTATTCCATGTGGACTTGTCCCCAATTCTAGGAAAATTTCTATTTTTTTCCCAAAACAACCCAAAAAACATAATTGGTGCTTCATAATAACATATTGCCCTTGGCAGGTTTGGCTTGCAATGTGCCATGTCACACCTCCTTGTTTTCCACCCATCCAAACTAGCCCCCAACTAAAACTATGCTCATGTTTTCTTTCTAGCTCAACCAAAGTTTGACTTTCAAATAAACTCTCTCACTATTCACTCTCTTCCAAAACATTTCACCTCCTCCATACACTCCAAAAATGCATTACCGCCATCTTCGAGCACCTTATTTCAAAGTATCTCTATTCTACTCTTGATTAGTAATTTTCCCTCCTCTTTGTTTACGTTTTTCTTACACCTGCAAAAATCTCTCAAAGGAAACTTCCATCCTAGCTCTATTCGGATCTCTTCTCTCCCACTTCGTTATCACTTACATTCATTCATACATTGCTATTCTCTTCTTAGAAACCAAAGGTGCGACATGATTCTACTTGGAAGGAGTACGAAAAAAAGGTGCTCTATCATTTTTTCCTTTTTCTCTGCCTTAGTGGAGTGTAGAGAATCAATTTAAAAAAAAAGAAGACATAGTTTCAAGGTAATGAAGTGATTTTGCATTGAAAGTTGTCTCTTTATTACTTTTTTGTGTCAAAGTTCATCTATATGTTTGTTGCAAAAGGTATAGAGGAGGAGAAGATAGAGGTGGATGATATTAGATCCATAAGATTATTTTGACATTTGTTTCTTATCTGGTATAAGAGGGATTATAAGAGGGATAGAGAGAGAGAGAGAGACAGAGAGAGAGATTATATCCCGATTTTTTCCTTTCTTTTTGTTTGAGGGGGATAAGAGGGGAAGTGGCAAAGAGGGGGGGGGAGAGAGAGAGAGAGAGAGAGAGAGAGAGAGAGAGAGATCAAAGTAAGCTATATACTTTGAAATAATATTTTGTTTGTTTGTGTGAGGGTGTAGGTTAAAGGAGAGAGGGGGAGGGAGACATAACAAAGAGGGAGATAAAGAGAGGGGAGGGAGAGAGAGGGGGGGAGAGGGGAGAGGGAAAAAGAGCTAGAGAGAGAGAGAGAGAGAGAGAGAGAGAGAGAGAGAGAGAGAGAGAGAATTGGAGGAATGATTACTATGTTTGTTTATGCATGGAATGAGAGAGCAGAGTGCTATTGTTAATTGTAAGACAAAAACAAGGACCGTCGATATGGAGAATGATAGATATCAAGGTAAGTTACAATTTGTTATACTAAAGAACATCAAGGATGATTCCTCATCTCTACAGAAAATATTCATGGATAACAATGAAACCCACTAATCATGGGTGCTATAAAGTGGCTCAAAAGGATGCAATGGACATATCCAAACATTGGAAGGGGAGGATAACTCGGGGGGGTCACTATATATAAACCCTCTATACCACCTGCGTTCAAGGCCTATTTCTAAAATCCCTTATCTGTAAATTTTTCATTAATCAAATGTACCCCTTTTCTATACAAATCTGTAAATTTTTTCCAAAACTATTTTAAATAGTCCCTTATGTATATTTATTTTTGTAAATTTTAGAAATAAAAAATATCCTTCTATTGAACTCACGTGATAGGGTTACATATGATGAGTGACCCCCCCGAGGAGGATAATTAATTTTGAAATTTCTCCTAGAAGCAAAACATGAATGCGGGTATATATTCAACACGTCTTTACCCACATAGACATATATGTGCATTCACATGTAGGCCTTCCATATCGCAGGCCCAATTATAAGTATTCCAAAGTGTACTAGTGTCATGCTTCAGAGTATTTGCATTTTTTTGGTGTCTTTCTTATGGCTTGCATTTATTTTATAGATTTGTATCCATCTACTTATAAATAGTGGGAGCCTGTAACATGCATTACTCAGGTGTTGCATGTGCTCCATGCCAAGACTGGGAGTCTTCTAGTACGAAGGTCGCACACCATCAAAATTAAAGAAGGACGGGACCTCCTTTTATGACTCAATGTTCATAGTTCTAAATCAAGAAGGCTAGTATGGAAGATTAAATCGATTCCCTTTCCTTCTTTTAAAAGTCCAAAGTGGTCACTTCCAAGCATAGAGATCCGTGAATCACATAGAAATAGAATGTCCAATGATGTGAGAAATTATAATATGAAGAAGGAATGCTAAGTTGAGCTGATTTTTTCCATTCCCATCTTTTGTTTATTTCTTTGCTGGTTGTAGGAAATTGAGAAAATCAAAGATAACATATACTTGCAAGAGCTTAGAACAGGACTGGCTATCTGAATTATTTGACAATGGATGGACAATGAGAACATGTCATAAAGAAGATTTGGTACAATGTCAACTTAACACTTTAGATGTGACATTTTGGTAAGAACATCTCATAATTCTTGTTTGTATAAAACATGATAATGTTACAAGATAGTATGTATTGACAGATTTTAATTTTTGTAGGTATTTCATTGGAAGGCAAAATCTTTGCATGTCTTTCACATATAGAAGGTCTAGATGGAAAAATCTACAATGGGAAGCAGTGGATGATGATTTGCATAATGGGACTAACAGTCCCATTGTTGAAGTATTTATTTCTCGGCAAGGACAGACTGATGTAATATTGGAATTGGAAGAGGAGTACACCTCACCTAACATTTCCCCCCCAATAAAAACACCCCTCTTTGCTTAGAAACTAAGTGATTTTTTCCTAACATTGAATTAAAAAACCCCCCTTGTTATTGTAACCCTATTAATTTTTTTCAAAAATGTTAATTAAAATACACCTCCTTTTGAATGCACGTGGTATACTTAAATTTTGTGAGGTGAACCCCCCGAGATAAAGATAGGGAGAGAAATGGAGGGAGAGATACAAAGAGGGAGAGGGAGAGAGGGAGAGGGAGAGGAAGAGGGAAAGATGAAGATACACAAAGAGGGAGATGGAGAGAGGGAGACAGAGAGAGAGGGAGAGAGAGAGGGAGAGGGAGAGGGAGAGGGAGAGGCAGGGGTTCATAAAGAAAAGGAGAGAAATGGAGGGATAGAGGTAGAAAGAGATGGAGACAGAGAAAGGGTGAGGGAGAGATGGAGACAGATAGAGAGGGAGAGGGAGAGATGGAGATAGACAGAGAGGGAGAGGGGGATAGGGAGAGGGAGAGGGAGATAGAAAGAGAGAGAGAGACACAGAGAGAGAGAGAGAGAGGGAGAGAGGGAGACGAACAGGTTCATAAAGACAGGGAGAGAAAGGGAGGGAGAGGGAGAAAGAGAGGGAGAGGGAGAGATGGAGACAGACAAAGAGGAAGAGGGGGAGAGGGAGATAGAAAGAGAGGGAGAGAGAGAGGGATAGAAAGAGAGGGAGAGGGAGAGGGAGACAGAAAGAGAAGGAGATGAAGAGAGTGAGAGTGAGAGGGAGAGATGGAGATGGAGAAGGAGATGGTATAGGTGGGGGGGTGGGGGGGGGATAATTTTTATTGTTTTTATTTTTAGGGAAATGGTCCCTTTATATAAAGAGCATTACTAAATATCATTTTCAAATTCATTATTCATGCTCAAACTTCCCACAACCTTCTTTTTTGTCTTTCCAACTTTCCTTCCTTTTTTTGTCTTCCCAACCTTCCTTCTTTTCCAAAATCCATATTTTTTGTCTTCCCAAGCATCCTCCCACACTCATGGCTTCCCTTAGAGAAGCCTTTGACAGTTGGATTTCACCTATTCATAGGCAAGACTTAGCAGATCAAATATACCCCATCTTTTGCAAGCCACTTGATCTCAAATCACACTTGAGATTTTCCATCCTACCGATAATCCCTCTCTTTAGTTTATTGATAGACTTTCTCCATGGGTAGTCTGTCATGATTGCTACCTCCCTTCACCAATGGGTTGCACTGGATATTTTGATATCTTTTGACCAGAGTGCTAACTTCAAGAAGACTCTTAGTAGGGTCATGGAAAATGTCCCTCTCTCTCTTTTTGAGTTCGCTATTCCCCTCGGGGATGCTTCATCTGACAAAACATGTGTGCCTCAGGATCTATGGAGCACTCTAAGGTGGATGGAACGTATGTGGAAACATGATGAAGAGAGTGCTCATGACATGTATCTCAAGTCAATTAGGTTCCAAGATAGATTAGCTTGGACTCATAAAGAGAATCTTGATATAGTGCAAAGTGCTTGATTTTTATATTACTTCAAATGAACCTCCCTTTTATAGGTGAGGGTATTTACATCCATTTGCTTGCTCACATGTGGGATATGTCCTCCATGCCATGTGGCAGCTTGCCCTTTGCTCATACCTTTGCTCTACAAGTGCTCATGGCACCATAACTCTCAACACCTCCCCTTGGTGCCATGATCCATTGGCTACTGCAAGGTGGTCAAATGTGAGTTACAAGATCAAATCCTCCCTTGGGTGCCTACATGGCTACTCTGAGGTGGTCAGGCTTGATTTACAAAATATAGGCAAGGTTGGCAAAGTTTTTGTTTCTCAATACATTCCATTGATGTCATCTTTTGGCTCATGGCTTGATGATGACTCCACGTAGTTGACTTGTTGGTTCTTCAATCTACAATCTTCTTCCTTGTGTCCCAGCTTCTTGCAATGGTGACATTTTGGTTTGTTCTTCAATCTGCAGTCACTTTGATAGTGACCCATCCTTCCGCAATGGTAGCACTTCGTTGATGTTTTACTGAACAATGCTTGTTCTTCATTATAGCTGTTGTATGTTGATGTTGATGTTGATGTCGATGCCTTCAACTCTCTTTCTTTATCATCTAATCGACTCTCTATGGCGAGTTTTCCTACTATCAGATTCTCACAAACAAATGTCAAATTAATACTAGTTTGTACAACTATGAGAGGGAGATTATTTACATCTTGTGTTATATGGTGGGTTATGTTAGAAATCTCTTTAGGGAGGATTTGGTTCCATAGTAATTAGATATGGTGAGTATGTAGCCCATGTTAGCATTTGTAAGTATATCACCCTATCTTATCCCGTTTACTCAGTCATGACTTTGATTCTTAGAATTTATTAAAGATTTTAGAATTCTCTCTAACAAAGTGAACCCATTGATGAAATTCAAGAAAACACCCATTTCATTAAATTTGGACTCGTTTCTCATTTTTGGACCTCGCTCGAAAATCCTTCCGAGATGAAAAGTTTACTTTTTGAAAATGTCCTTCCCACTCCAAAAGTTTATCTTGTGGCACCATCCTTTCCACATGAAAAATCTATTTACTTAGGATTTCATTTTACACTAATATTGAAAAACTACGAAACATAATTTGTACCTTACTCAATATGTAAAAAATCCTAGTCTAAACTTTTAAAAATTAATGTTTTTCTTAACTTATTCATAATTCAAATAAATAAAAATCATGGAAAACCAACCTTTTTTTTTCTTATATAAAATCTTTCAATAAAAATAAAATAACAAACAAGTAACAATAGGATGCATAATCCACGTTTCTTCTACTTTTTTTCTTTTTCCTCCAATTTTCCCATTTTTTTCTCTGTTTTTCCTTTCTTTTCTCCTTCCTTTTTTCTCCATAGATGAGAGCCTCTTTGAAAGTTCAATGTAAAGAACAATGGCATTGACAAGACGCAAAAATTTTAAACATTTGAATAGAGAAGAAACATGGAAGACTCTTTCATGTAGGAAGAGCTATGCTTGTAGTTTCACATTATCGTATGTTTATAAGAAATGTTATACTCATTGAGTCATTATACAAACGAGTCTAATGCTTCAGGTGACAAGTACGACCCATGAACTTTCTAATTCTTAAATTTTAACTTAATAATAATTGCATGAATTTCGACTGACGCTCTAGTAGACGAGTACTAATGATTGGCCCGAGGGGGCCACTATTAAAAACAACATATAGCACGTGCGATCAATGTGTATAAAAAGATTATAACCTATATACATTCCTTTTGTAAATTTTGAGATGATTAAAGTATCCCTTATGTATGAAAATATCCACTTTTGAATTTAAAAAACCCTTATGTATGTATATTTCATGTAACTCCTTAAAAATATTAAACCCCTTCTGTTGATCGCACGTGCTATCTTACATATTTCTTAGTGACCCCCCTCTAGGACGATTGGCTACACAATGATAAAATTCGACCTTTACAATGAACTTACAAATGTCTGATCATGACACTTGCCTATAATAAGATCCAATTTGGTCGTCAACCTATTATCTCAGCACCCGATGCTTGGGTGACATCTACAATAACTCTCACCTAACCACACTAGCCCCTCATCTTTATTGTTGCATGAATGGTTTTGGAATACGACATGAAATGATGGCTACATTGTGCTTATTGCTTACTCAGTTCTTCAACCACTTGCTTGTTTTGTCATATACCACAGAATCAACTTTAATATGAAGCTCTTATCGTGGCGATTATGTCTCCTTTTACATCCTCCTTTGCAAGCATCCTTAAAAATCTTATATACTTGATTCCAATATTCTTTTTTTCCTTTTACCAAATAGTGCTTGATTTGTTTCTTGGGTTTCTTGCCTTTGGTTTCCAAGCCACTATGATTATTTTTGTGGGTTGCTTTGAAAATTTGGTTCATGGTTTTGGATCCATTCTTTTTTTTATACAATTAGTATACAATGTGATATATTACACATATTCTTTGTGTGGCCTTTGGGCTCATACCATACCACTATAAATGTTGTAGTTCTCCCATGATCATCCCTCTACACGTCCACTACTTTTACAACCCAAAACTTCACATTCTCATATTCATCATCTGATGGCCGAACTGAAATGAAACAATTGACTTCTATATCTACTTCTGGCATGAACTCTCTCTTTTGTCTAGATGGTCCATATGGAAGTAGTGGTTTGAATTCATTTCCAAAGTCCGAACATGGATGCAAGTCATTACCAACATCTAGCCAAAACAAACTGCATTCTTTCTCAACATTCTCTTTTCTTATTTTCTCAATGTATCTTATAAATTCTTGTGTCTTTAAAATTACTAATGCAATGCATTCCTATCAAGAAGTGTATTTTACTATCATTTTTCTTTTTGTATGCAATAAAATATTGTAAACAATCTATTTCATACTGAGGTTTATCGATGGATTCTTGTATATACGCCCATTTTGGATGCATTTACATACTCAAATTGAAGTTAGGACACTATAAGGATCTTTAGTTTTCCATTTTGTATCAAGAGATTAGTGTTTCCACTGCATTACTATGGTTTTAATCCTTTAGAAAAAGGAAAAAGTAATGTTGATTGCTATGACCTTTCAGAGCATCACCACTCTTTTGTAGGAAAGGTGGAATAAAGGCTCATTACAAGATAGGATCGTAGGGCACGTAATAGGCCCATTACAAGATAGACCAAGCCTCATACAAGGCGGGAAATAAATAAATGTCCGACCTATAGCTACATATGGATCCTAACTAGAAGATTGATCGAAAGTAACCACAGTTCAGATGATGTCGATTTTCTCAAGCGGGTAGTCTAGCATTTGGAAGTAATTGAGCATTGCTCAATCTTTTAAAGGGGTCACATCTAGAATGTAGATTTTTAATATGTGCAACATAATCCTCATGGTTTCTTTTTCTCCTTATTTGATAGCTAAAATGGACTCCATTTTGCAACGTTAGAAGAAAAATTTACCATAAAAGGAATGCATTCCTTAGGGTACTGTAGTTGACCTTGGCAAGGCTCAATCTAGTGTCATGTTATCCATAATATAGAATTGATTTATTTTCTAAAATTTCCCTTGGATAGATGACATACCTAATTAGAGTGTGCATGCATGGATTGGATCTCATTCTTCTCCTCTAAAGTGTAGTTCTTTGAAAATTCCACAATCGTCACCAATCACATCTTCTAGAAAATGAAGCATGCAGTGCAAAATTGCCTAGCTTGACACTTGTACAAAAAATTATGCATTACAAACATCTAAAGTTTCTTTTAACAATTTTTAGTGCAAACATTTGCCTTGGGTAAGTAGGAAGACTATTCATGAAAAAGTCATACCATTCGACTCGAAGGCATTTAAGGTGTTGAGATCCATTATCTATAGATCTATGGCATAGAAGGGACTCTTGCAATGTTGTGATGCTTTTGTAGGTTTGTAGAAAAGCATAGCATGCTTGTGGGTGTTGCATGTTGGGCAACTAAAGTTGCATGTCTAATCATGGACACGAAAACTTGTATGTCCTATTTGGTGCATGGAGTCCTTTAAGAACATATTTTGCACATGTGAGATGCAGCCACAAGTACACCTATCCTATAGCTTTCTCACAAATGATGTCTTTAACTTATCATATGCAACTTCTTTAATCTCTATCTTTGAAAACAAGGTGAAATTCCACTTGCAATATTAGTGCTTATACAATAGTCACATCTATGAACATAATAACAACTATGGCATGTGGAACTCACCGTTGAGACATGGATGTATATCTCCTTGAAGTTATGATCTAGCATGAATGTTAGGAATAATCTTAAAGTCGTGGATGCTTTGGTTTAAAAGAGGTTGAAAGATGCATGAGTTTCTAGGCTAAGACTATTTCAATAATTTTGGGATGAATTTGATCATCTTTCTCCCTCTCTCTTTATCATGTTTATTAAAAAGTATATGCTAGTGCTCGAACTTAGGTAATGCGAGCATGAAACACTTGAAAATTATAGGCCATGCTCAAACTCAATGAGTTTGAGCATGACATGAAAGTAATAGTGAATTTTCTATAACATTGGGACTTGGAAGTGTCCCAAAATTACTAAAACAATCTTGGCTAGCAATTGGTGCTTTTGTGCAATAGTTTGCATGCAAATGTGGCATGCGTGAGATTTACCAATATTGATGATGGAATATATTGAACATTTTAGGAATCTAAGCTATGGACAAAGCTCTTTTCAGGTTTGTGTGGGTCATAAGCAGGGTCAGTTGAAGTACTTCTCATGACAGTTGATTCGAGGAGATTCATGGTCTTTTTTGGTCTTGTTACTAGGTCTTCTCATCTGGATGATAGCTTGTAGCACTCTTCTCTTGGTCCTTGATTGAGTAGAGTCATGTCTTGTCCTTGTGTCTTTTATACCTAGCAAAAATACCCATAAGCTAATATATGTGTCTTTAGTCGATTGTCTAAAGTCTATCTTGGTCTTAATATATGGATATTTGGTGAATTGTCTTAATTATCTCTTGTGTTGCCTTTCAATTTTGTTCAAAATTATTTAATGAGAGAGAGGGATTGATTTGTAATTCCCCAGTTGCACTCATGATTATTGGATCTAATAGGTGTGAGCAATTTATTTGATCTAATTGGCCTGATCTTGGGTACTAGAATTCTATATTGGTATCAGAGCCATGGGGTGCCAACTCCCTTTAGTAAGAAAACCTATCAAAATCTTGAGTAAGATGAATTTAACAATATGACATGAGTAGAAATTATTCAAATTAATGTGGTTGTGTTCTACACTAAAAGAGCTTCAAATATGTCTTTACACCTTGAAATTTGGGTAACACACGAAAAAGTTACATTAATTTGAAAGGAGATGGGTTTTCATATTTTTGTGTATTTTTTGTTTTACCCCCCCTCATCCAAAAGAACCCTCCCCTTGGGACTCACATGTTATGAAAAATATGTACAAATCTTAAAATCTTGCATATTTTTCAAGGTATACACCTTATACTTTGTGGGAGGGGGGACATGAAAGTTTCATATTTTTCCCTTGCATATTTGAAATTTTTAAAAGGAAATCCATGCATATTATATATGGATCTTGTTCCCCCATACCCTACATTTTGGATGAGGGAAGTAACATATTACATATTGAGTTGGCACCCTAGGGATCAGAGCCTTGTCTTGAATATATAACTTTGTTGATGTTATTCAATTTTGTACATAGAATCAAGAGACCTTGCAACATTTAGCCGACATTTTGTACATAAATATTGTATTTAAAAAATGGATTTTTTCTCTTAAATTTTGGACTTTTTTCCCAAGCTGGTCACATCCACATCATATTCACCTAGTACTCTAAAGAATGGTTGTTTTTGGAGCATTGCATATATTCACCTCCACACAAGTATGGCCAACAAATAAAAATAGAGTTCTGGGCAGGAAAGAGAATTTAAGGGGAAGGAAATTTCATTTTTGATACACTATTATGCACATTTGACATAAAAAAAGAACTCATTCTCCCCTTTCATATTATTTTGACTACAAACATAACAAATCATCTTCTCAATGATAAAAGTTTTAGTTAATTTCTAAAATAATTATCATCGTACTTCATCTTCTCATTAATTTTCAATGAATTGTTCATACTTTTTCTATTTAACAAAGTAAACTGATTAGTTTCTTAAAAATTATTAATTTTTTAATTAAATATTAATCCATTTTCTAATTAACAATATCTTTGAAATAGTTTTTATATCATTTCTATTACTAAATACTATCTTTATGATTATTTACTAAGTAACTTCATGATTGTTACTAATTAATCGTAATTATTTATGAATTTTGAAGTACATAAATTGTTGAGATATTGAGCTCCACTCGTGATATGCCATGGTGACCGTTGTGCATTTATGTTACCGACTTGTTAGCTGTAGATGCGGTTGGTAAACCATCCATGAATAATAGCTAGATGACAGCTATCTTTATGTACTCTAGTTAGTGGCTCAGTTAGTATGCCACCTAGGTTAGCTAAGTTTGGTTTGAGACCCACATATAGGGTTCATCTATTCCTTTTGTACTGAGAGAGAGTTCTTTTGGCTTACACAACTAAGAAGAGGAAAAGTGTTTTCAACCTCCACCTTTGTGTGTATTCCCCCATTGTGTATGTGAGAAAGCTGCAAGTGAGACTCCTTACCTCTCTCCCACTCTCTTCACATAAATTAAATAGCTTGTATATGATAATTCAAGAGTCATTGTTATCAACATAGAGGTGGTGTAAATCTACATCTTTTGTTGAAAATGATGCATAAGAGATATGCTCTTCTGATTTCATAGTCATGAGACTCAGTTATGTAACATGTTGAGATGGATCAAGTCTGTTTAAAATGATATATAATATGAGTGCAACCCTGTCAAGGATCATCGTGATAACCAGCAATTTAGAAAGTACGTTTTTAAAATAAAAATATGTACTTTTGGATTAAAAAATGCGGCCTAATGCCCTAAACGGCTAAAAATGTGGTTCTTTATACCGGCAGTCGACCAGGAGCATACCACACAGTTTGTAATGTTATCATGCGGTATAAGGTTCAGAACACCACGTGGTATCTAGCCATACCAAGCGGTATGAGCTACCTCGCACGGTCCTGCATCAATACCATGTGGGTTCTTTTAGGGTTACAAGAGACACTGCATGGTAACCCACCAATATGACATGGTCTATGTCATATCAGCACGTGTGTCATCATGGATCATCCATTTCAGAGTGATGCAATCATGACTGTTGACACAACGCTGCGTGGTGAGGGTAGGTACCGTACGTTGTAGCTATAAAATCTTATAAAAAGACCCCATCCCCACTAGTACTACCCTGTGCATACCTGTAGCTTTCTCCAGATTCTTTGGGTGATTTTTTCTATAGCTTGAGGTGTCGGTCAGTCGGGCCACGTAATGACCTGCCTTGCCTAGTCAGATTCACCTCGCCCTAGTTGACTATCAATAGGCTGTTTGAGAGAGGGAAAGAGAGAGAGAGAGAGAGATCTGGGGAGGGAGAGAGAGGGAAAGAGAGAGAGAGGGAGAGATGCTGTTATATGTTTCTTGTTCTTGCCTCCACTAGCTGATAGATTGACACTTGATAGTAACTTTATGAAATTTGCTCTATAATAGTAGATCACGTAGTGATTGCTATAGTAATGGATTGTGTCCTAAGCTACGAATTACTTGACATAACATACCATTTCCTTGGAAAGTTAGTAGTTTATTATTCTAAGGATCGAAAGTCATGTGAAAGTTATTTAGAAACGTTAATGACGTTGCATGTTGCATGTTGCTTTTAAGTGGTTAAGTTTACACTAGCATTGAAAATTTGCATGTGTATTTTGGGTATTCTTTATTTTGAAGTTTGAGCACTTACAAAACGATTGTTGGATGCACTAGATCACTACATAGCCATCCTTGATAGCAACACAAGAGCAGTTGAAGACTGATATTATGATGCTTGTCCGTAAGAAAATGATCAAATACTTGATAGGATTGAGTGATGAAGAAATTCGTGCCCATGTGAGCTCAAAATTTTTACGCAATCAAGTAATATCCCAAATATTTGACCTTATGTACATGAGCTTGCCCAGTCATGGTTGAATGTGCGGTCGGATGTTAAAGTGATAATTGATCAATCTATCCCTCGAGTATTTGGACATCTAGTAGGACAATGGGAATTATATGGAAAGGTGAGAAATGTAGCCTTTCCTATCAATGGAGAGAATAAGCTTGCACTCTAGAGGAATGAATGGAACGCATCACAGATTATAGAAAAAATGCAAAGAAGAAAGGGTCTGTTGGAAAGGCAATAGCTAGTGCCATGGTCCATATGACCGACAAGCTCTAGTGCGTTACCAGAAAATGCCAATCCAACCCAAGCTAAAGGGAGAGCACATATAGAACTATGTACTACATTTGGCAACATGTGCTTCCACACAGTACACTTTTGATTGCAAGCGTTGACCTTTCACGAATCGGTGGGCAAGGGAGGAGAAAGGAAGGTATTCAGGATACAGGTTGTGGGTGTCCCAGGTCTTAGGCCAACATCGTGGTATGCTGGCAAGAAGAGTGATAGAGAATATGCCCATGCTCATCTCGCACTAAATAATGAGCTAGCAATGACAAGTTTCCATAGAGCTATCTGTCGAGTATTGGGGTACTCACACACCCAAGAGCTCTGGGTCATCTCCATTTTTCAATGGTAGAAGTGTGCACGATATGTTGATGTGTCTCTCACAATGTTGCGGGACATATGTGAGATGGGTTAAGATCACACATCCCAAAGAAGAACCTCGCTTTGACTAGAACTCTCAAGTGACCAGGTTGCAAGCAAGGTTGTTCTATCACCATGGAGTGTCCATTGCTACTGCTATTGCTAGTGGTTTGAAAGCAATTCACGAACAAAGATATGCGCACACCGATATGCTCTTATGATTTTAGAGTCACGTAAGATTTTGAGATGGATCAAATCTATTTAAAATGATATATAATATGAGTGCAACCCTATCAAGGATTGTGATAAGTGGGATTTAAAAAGTACATTAAAAAAAATAAAAATACGTACTTTTGGATTAAAAAACATGGCCTAATGCAGTTATATGTTTCTTGTTCTTGCCTCCACTAGCTGATAGATTGATACTTGATAGTAACTTTATGAAATTTGCTCTATAATAGTAGATCACGTAGTGATTGCTATAGTAATGGATTGTGTCCTAAGATACGAATTAGTTGACATAACATACCATTTCCTTGGAAAGTTAGTAGTTTATTCTAAGGATCGAAATGCATGTGAAAGTTATTTAGAAATGTTAATGACGTTGCATGTTGCATGTTGCTTTTTAGCGGTTAAGTTTACAGTAGCATTGAAAATTTGCATGTGTATTTTGGGTATTCTTTATTTTGAAGTTTGAGCACTTACAAAACGATTGTTGGATGCACTAGATCACTACATAGCCATCCTTGATAGCAACACAAGAGCAGTTGAAGACTGATATTATGATGCTTGTCCGTAAGAAAATGATCAAATACTTGATAGGATTGAGTGATAAAGAAATTCGTGCCCATGTGAGCTCAAAATTTTTACGCAATCAAATAATATCCCAAATATTTGACCTTATGTACATGAGCTTGCCCAATCATGGTCGAATGCGTGGTCGGGATGTTAAAGTGATAGTTGATCAATTTATCCCTCGAGTATTTGGACATCTAGTAGGACAATGGGAATTATATGGAAAGGTGAGAAATGTAGCCTTTCCTATCAATGGAGAGAATAAGCTTGCACTCTAGAGGAATGAATGGAAGGCATCATAGATTATAGAAAAAATGCAAAGAAGAAAGGGTCTGTTGGAAAGGCAATAGCTAGTGCCATGGTCTATATGACCGACAAGCTCTAGTGGGTTACAAGAAAATGCCAATCCAACCCAAGCTAAAGGGAGAGCACATATAGAACTATGTAGTGCATTTGGCAACATGTGCTTCCACACAATACACTTTCGATTGCAAGCGTTGACCTTTCACGAACCGGTAGGCAAGGGAGGAGAAGGGAAGGTATTCAGGATACAGGTTGTGGGTGTCCCAGGTCTTAGGCCAACATCGTGGTATGCTGGCAAGAAGAGTGATAGAGAAGATGCCCATGCTCATCTCGCACTAAATAATGAGCTAGCGATGACAAGTTTCCATAGAGCTATGTGTCGAGTATTGGGGTACTCACACACCCAAGAGCTCTGGGTCATCTCCATTTTTCAATGGTAGAAGTGTGCACGATATGTTGATGTGTCTCTCACAATGTTGTGGGACATATGTGAGATGGGTTAAGATCACACATCCTAAAGAAGAACCTCGCTTTGTCTAGAACTCTCAAGTGACCAGGTTACAAGCAAGGTTGTTCTATCATCATGGATTGTCCATTGCTACTGCTATTGCTAGTGGTTTGAAAGCAATTCACGAACAAAGATATGCGCACACCGATATGCTCTTATGATTTCAGAGTCACGTAAGATTTTGAGATGGATCAAGTCTATTAAAATGATATATAATATGAGTGCAACCGTATCAAGGATTGTGATAAGTGGAATTTAGAGTACATTTAAAAAAAGAAAAATACGTACTTTTGGATTAAAAAACATGGCCTAATGCTGTTATATGTTTCTTGTTCTTGCCTCCACTAGCTAATAGATTGACACTTGATAGTAACTTTATGAAATTAGCTCTATAATAGTGTTGGAACACTGAAAGGAAAGAGTAGAGTTGACACAAAATCAGAATACTTGCTTATAGAATGAAGAAGAAAGAGGTCCTTAAGTAGGCACCTCATACAAGGTCACTGACATCACTGATGACCTCAAAGCTCCACAATCATCTCCTCAATCTGCTCCTAGATTCACTCAATCATCCTATGTGGCTTTTCCACCACCTAACTGTGCTTGTGGGCACCTAACTGTGCCTCTAGCACTCACACATAGAAACATAAGGTGTGCCTGAGGCATACACCTTGAGATATCCCAACAAACCCCCCCTCAAGGAAATGCCTCAGGCTATGTCATGGATACATCTAGTCTCATAGTTTCTCATGCCATCTCATGGTGGTCAAGGATAAATCTATGGCTAGGTTCTCATGCTAGCAAGGGTTCCCTTGGGTGTAAGGTAAATAGAAAGGGATACAAACAGACCTTCCAATGGTTATCTCCCCTGCATGTACATGCACACAATGTCTACAGGAGGTACCATGGAACAAAACATACACATGGCCTACGTCATAAGGTGACCAGAGGTGTTTACAAAACACAATAGTTTATTTTCATTCATTTTGGAGGACTATCCAGGCTGAGTACCTTGACATAAAAAGAGAGATCTGGAGCATACATAGAGATGATTTAAAATGCATAATCTTCATGGGATGCCTCATCTTGTGGAGGCAAATTCACTGTAAGTAGATTTGCATTTTCTGTCTTTGCTTTGTCTCTGCAAAACTTCTCACTATGGTTGTTTTTGCCACAGTGCTTGCATGGATTAACTTTGAAGCAGTCCTTTGAAAGGTGATTTGTCTTTCCACAGTGATTGCAAGGAGAATACTTGCCCTTCTGGAATTTCATAACATAAGCAGTGTCATTGCCTTTCCTTAGCTCCATATGTCTTTCTTCTTCTTGGAGAGCTGAGATAATGCCTTCAAGGTTTGGATTGGGAAGATTCTTCAAAGTGCTAACAATGTGATCAAAACTTTCAGGCATACTCTTAAGTAGCACTGCCATAGCATCATCAGGGGTGATAGGAGAGTTGATAGAAGCTAACTGAGTCATAAGACTCCGCATATAGTTGACATGAGCAGCTAAAGTAGTATCACTTGCCATCTTTAATTCAAAGAAAGAGATTTTAAGTGATAGTTTAGATATGTGAGAGCTTGCACCAAAAATCAAGTCTAGCTTCTGCCATGCTTCCGATGGACACTCCAAGTTAGATATATGATGTATGTAATCATCACCCAAAGCTAAAGCAATTATACCATATGCTTTTTCTTCTCTTGCTGGATCCCTTGCCGGTTGTGTCAGAGTTGAAGATTGTCCAGCATTGGAGGCCGTAGAAGAAGCGGTAGGAGTAGGTTTGACAAGTCCCCATAAGTTCTCCCGCATCAATGCAAATTTTACCTTCATTTGCCATGTATGGAAGCCCTTTCCATTGAACTTCTCAAGATTATATAAGGTAGCCATGAGAGGGTCTAACCCAGATATTGGGCAGTGTCTATCTCTCTTACAAGGCAAAAAGAACTGAAATACTTCCAAAGTATAGGCACTTGATGTAGCAAATAGTAGTGACTAGTTTTCAAACAATGATGCTACTTTTTGCATGCTTCATAGAAGTGGATGAAATAAACACTTTCCAATCACAACCAGGTCTAGCAAGTCAAAACAAAACTGAAGCAACACTTGTAGTGAAGTTATTGAAAACTTCAAAAGACCAGAAATGCTAGAGTAGCATTTTATGTAGCATCATTTTCAAAAGTATGTCAAAACTATCAAAACTAGAGAGCTGAACTTGGAGGGCTCATATCACACTCTTCAAAGCAAAAGAAAGGGGGATTTCTGAGGCAAAATAAAGCCGGTATATCACTGTAGATCCTCTGAGAAGAAGAGGCGAAAATATGTGTCAGGTCGCCTTCACCTTCTTGAACAAAGTCGACTGGTTTTTCTCTGTTTTCTCCATCAATATGCAGCCATTGCTGCTCAGATTTCAGAACAAGGTAGCTCTAGGTATGGGGAAGCTTTTCCTGAAAGGAATTAGACAAAGACGGAGCAGGCGTAGAGAAATCACAGGAAGAAGAATCGACGATTTTCATGCAATGGCGACCAGCAGAGCGCATATTTCGTCAATTCCTTCCAGCCCAAAATTTGCCCCAACAAGAGGGATCTCCAGCAGAAAGGGCATGGGAAATGGGTGAGAATCAGAGGAGAACAAGCTCAAGCAAATTTTTGGAAGAAGAGGGAGAGATGGTGAAGAAGAAGAAGAGGAAGAAGATGATGATGTGGCAGAAATGGGCTCAAGGGGGATCAAATGGCTCTGATACCATGTTGGAACATTGAAAGGAAAGAGTAGAGTTGACACAAAATCAGAATACTTGCTTATAGAATGAAGAAGAAAGAGGTCCTTAAGTAGGCACCTCATACAAGGTCACTGACATCATTGATGACCTTAAAGCTCCACAATCTGCACCTCAATCTGCTCCTAGATTCACTCAATCATCCTATGTGGCTTTTCCACCACCTAACTGTGCTTGTGGGCACCTAACTGTGCCTCTAGCACTCACACATAGAAACATAAGGTGTGCTTGAGGCATACACCTTGAGATATCCCAACAAATAGTAGATCACGTAGTGATTGCTATAGTAATGGATTGTGTCCTGAGCTATGAATTACTTGACATAACATACCATTTCCTTGGAAAGTTAGTAGTTTATTCTAAGGATCAAAAGTCATGTGAAAGTTATTTAGAAACGTTAATGACGTTGCATGTAGCATGTTGCTTTTTAGCGGTTAAGTTTACACTAGCATTGAAAATTTGCATGTGTATTTTGGGTATTCTTTATTTTGAAGTTTGAGCACTTACAAAACGATTGTTGGATGCACTAGATCACTACACAACCATCCTTGATAGCAACACAAGAGCAGTTGAAGACTGATATTATGATGCTTGTCCATAAGAAAATGATCAAATACTTGATAGGATTGAGTGATGAAGAAATTCGTGCCCATGTGAGCTCAAAATTTTTACGCAATCAAATAATATCCCAAATATTTGACCTTATGTACATGAGCTTGCCCAGTCATGGTCGAATGCATGGTCGGATGTTAAAGTGATAGTTGATCAATTTATCCCTCGAGTATTTGGACATCTAGTAGGAAAATGGGAATTATATGAGAAGGTGAGAAATGTAGCCTTTCCTATCAATGGAGAGAATAAGCTTGCACTCTAGAGGAATGAATGGAAGGCATCACAGATTATAGAAAAAATGCAAAGAAGAAAGGGTCTGTTGGAAAGGCAATAGCTAGCGCCATGGTCCATATGACCCTGACAAGCTCTAGTGGGTTACAAGAAAATGCCAATCCAGCCCAAGCTAAAGGGAGAGCACATATAGAACTATGTACTGCATTTGGCAACATGTGCTTCCACACAGTACACTTTCGATTGCAAGCGTTGACCTTTCACAAACCGGTGGGCAAGGGAGGAGAAGGGAAGGTATTCAAGATACAGGTTGTGGGTGTCCCAAGTCTTAGGCCAACATCGTGGTATGTTGGCAAGAAGAGTGATAGAGAAGATGCCCATGCTCATCTGGCACTAAATAATGAGCTAGCGATGACAAGTTTCCATAGAGCTGTTTGTCGAGTATTGGGGTACTCACACACCCAAGAGCTCTGGGTCATCTCCATTTTTCAATGGTAGAAGTGTGCATGATATGTTGATTTGTCTCTCACAATGTTGCGGGACATATGTGAGATGGGTTAAGATCACACATCCCAAAGAAGAACCTCGCTTTGACTAGAACTCTCAAGTGACCAGGTTGCAAGCAAGGTTGTTCTATCACCATGGATTGTCCATTGCTACTGCTATTGCCAGTGGTTTGAAAAAGCAATTCACGAACAAAGATATTCGCACATCGATATGCTCTTATGATTTTAGAGTCACGTAAGATTTTGAGATGGATCAAGTCTATTTAAAATGATATATGATATGAGTGCAACCCTATTAGGGATTGTGATAAGTGGGATTTAAAAAGTACATTTAGAAAAATAAAACTACATACTTTTGGATTAAAAAACATGGCCTAATGCCCTAAATGACCAAAAATGATGTTCTTTACACCGGCTGTCAACCAGGAGCATACCACGTGGTTTGTACTATTATCGCGTGGTATAAGGTGTAGAGCACTGCATGGTATCTAGCCATACCAACAAGCAGTATGAGCTACCTCACACGGTTTTGCATCAATACCATGTGGGTTTTTTTAGGGTTATAGGAGACACTTCATGGTAACCCACCAATACCGCATGGTGTATGTCATAGTGGCACGTGTGTCATTGTGGATCATTCGTTTCAGAATGGTATGCAATCGTGACTACTACCACACTACATGGTGAGGTAGGTACCGTGTGGTGTAGCTGCAAAATCTTATAAAAAGACCTTGCCCCCAACACTACCACCCTACGCATACTTGTTGCTTTCTCTCATAGTTCCTCTTGAGTCTTTGGGTGAGTTCTTCTATAGCTTGTGGTGTCGGTCAATCAGGCCAGGTAATGACCCACCTTGGCCAGTAAGATTCACCTCACCCTAGCTAACTATCAATAGGTTGTTTGAGAGAGGGAAAGAGAGAGAGAGAGAGATGTGGGGAGGGAGAGAGAGGAAAAGAGAGGGAGGGAGATTAAAAGAGAGGGAGGGAGAGTAAAATCGAGAGAGAGGGAGAGTGAAAGAGAGATGAAAAAGAGAGAGGGAGAGTAAAAGAGAGAGAGGGAGAAATGACTATTTATGTATTAGTCCAGGCCAGAAGATGATCCACTTCAATCGATCGGATTCGCCTCGCCTTGATTGATCTTTGTGATAGTAAAGATTGAAGCCTAGTGGTGGATCGCATTTGCCACTTGGTTCCCCCTGCTTCAATCTCCTTATATATCATATCTATCTATGCACATAGGTGTAAGTAGAGCCGGGTTTTATCTAGATGATGGCCCGCTTTTGTCGATCGATTCATCCCAATAAAACTCTTCCCAGCCGGATGTGTGATTAGCAAAGCTAATCTAGATCATCTTGGTTATGTAATGCTATTATATGTTTCCTGTTCTTGCCTCCACTAGCTGATACATTGACACTCGATAGTGATTGTATGGAATTGGCTCCATAATAGTAGATCACATAGTGATTTCTGTAGTAATGGATTATGTCCTGAGCTACAAATTACTTGACGTAACATACCATTTCCTTGGAAAGTTATTAGTTTATTCTAAGGATCGAAAGTCATGTGAAAGTTATTTAGAAATGTTAATGCTGTTGCATGTTGATTTTGAGTGGTTAAGTTTATACTAGCATTGCAAACTTGCCCACATATTTTGGGTGTTCTTTATTTTGAAGTTTGAGCACTTACAAAACGATTCGTGGATGCACTAGATCACTACACACCCATCCTTGATGGCAACACAAGAGTAGTTGAAGAATGAGATTCTGATGCTTGTTCGTAAGACAATGATGAAACACTCGATAGGATTGAGTGATGAAGAAATCCGTGCCCATGTGAGCTCAAAATTTTTACGTGATCAAATAGTATTCTAAATATTTGACCTTATGTATGTACATGAGCTTGCCCAATCATGGTCGAATGGCATGGTCGGATGTTAAAGTGATAGTTGATCAATTTGTCCCTCGAGTATTCAGAGATCCAGTAGGACAATGGGAATTCTATGCAAAGGTGAGAAATGTAGCCTTGCTTATCAATGGAGAGAATTAGCTCGCACTCTAGATGAATGAATGGAAGGCATCACAAATTTCTAATCATATAAAAAATGCAGAGGAGAAAAGGTCTGTTGGAAAGGTGACAGCTAGTGCCTTGGTCCTTATGACTTAGATGGCTAGTGGATTACAAGAAAATGCCAATCCATCCCAAGCTAAAGGGAGAGCATATATAGAACTCTAAACTATGTACTACATTTGTCGACACGTGCTCCCACATAGTACACTTTCTATTGCAAGAATTGACCTTGCATGCACTGGTGGGAAAGGGAGGAGAAGGGAAGGTATTCAGGATACACGTTGTGGGTGTCCGAGGTCTTAAGCCAACATCGTGGTATGATGGCAAGAAGAGTGAGAGAGAAGATGCCCATGCTATTTTTGGCATCTTGGAAGGGTAGGGTGAAAGATTTTAGAACCAAGGAGGGGATGAAATCGATAAATGAAATATTGGTTCAACATGTATACATGCATAGAGAACTTGTGTTGTGAGCGAATTAATCATCCACAACATAGACCAAATTTAAGTGACTTCATTGAGAATTTGTATTTCATAATCTGAGAATTTCCTGAACCTCAATGTCTTTATGTTTATTTTCATATATATATCCTTCATCTTATGAGTAGTGGCAGCCTACCAAATTCATTTTAGGATTCATGGATGTGTTACATGGGTCCACAGGGGAGTTGCAATATCAAGCTAGATCGGCAGCACAGTTAGCTTTAGTCAGGAGTCTTTTTCTATGATCATTTTTACCAGCTATTGGATAAAGCCAACACACATGGTGTGTTGAAGAGACTGGCTCTCCTAGCATGGAATACCATGATTGGACAATTCCTCATGGTGCTGCAATAGAGTCATAGAGAGCCAGGTTGTTTTTGAAAGTACAACGATCCTTACGGCCATGGATTGCTAGTAGAATTAACAAAATAACTATTTGAATGCCAATAACAGTCTTTGTAGATCTATTCAATAAATTTTCTATCAAGATTTGCAAGACGATACTCACTTATAATGCAAATAGTGCTAAAGAATTCCTGACTTCTTGGATTATGATTGGGACATGATAACATCCAACCAAGTATACTATGAGGTTGTGTACAACTCCGTTAAATTTAAGTGCCACTCAAAATTTCATATTAAGCTTTTACTATAAACGCAGTAGAATGATTGGGAACCAATTGGTTCAAATGGATCAAGATTTGAACTCTTTTATTTCTGAGAATGAAGCATTGAATATTACCATTAACGAGAATGATAATTTATTGGGAATTATATCACTCAGACAATGACGCACACTCGGTCAATTATGCCAGGACATTCAGGTGGAGACAGAGGGAAGTGTTGCAAAAAGATTCTCAGTCATTATGAATGACAAGAAGGTAAACCAAGAGTTGAATATGACTCAATGATTTTTATTTATTCTTGAATGAATCATTGATTAACACTACATGTTGATAGGTATCACAACAACACAAAGCAACTATAGACACGCTTGATAGATGTGCAAAATAGCGGGTGCATCTATAGGTGTTGCTTGAATAGAGAAATTACAGGCGTATCTAATAGCGCATCTAATAGCTCGTCTATTTGCACGTGTATTAACACATCTATTTGCACATCTACACCAAGAAAATACGGGCCCGTCTAACATTGCATTTATCAGCACGTCTATTTGTGCATGTATTAGCATGTCTATTAGCGCATTTATATTGGGAATTAGGCGTGTATTTAGATGCGTATTTAGATGCAAAATAGAGAATATGGAAAGTTAGATTTTGGTGTACATCATTGCTTTCCAAACATTGCCCATGATTAACAAAGCACATAATTTTAACAAAAAAATCAATGCTTTTTTGCAGGCCCACATATACAAGAATTAAGTGAGGTGAGGAGAATGAGACAATATGTAAAATAGTTTTGCCAATATCAATGATGGGCTACGGTTCAATCTCATCCTCAATGAGATCAACCCTTGCCAAACTATCTACTTCAAAATCCAAACAAGTGTTCAACCCACTACTACTTATGCTACTCATGTGCTCATCGAAATCAGCATCACCAATGGTAGGATCGTCCTCACGGGTAATGGCCTCAATATCTGTATCTCCTATCTCATGATCATCTTCCTCTCTCGTATCACGGTCATCATCACGTCCATGGCCATGATCATCCTCCATACGCTCCATATTAGTAAATGTACTATACAGCACTTTGGAATGTGGCATAATAGGTATGACATGCCACCATCTATTATTATCCACCATTGGTTGATAGACAACCTAATTCAAACACAAACTATACAATCATGTTATTTTCCTTGCATCAAATATTTAAAACCGAGCATTTTTATATGTGTGCACAGTACCTGTTCACATTGTTGCGGTAGTATTAGTGTGTCCTTCCTACTTTGCCAAAACTTTTTGGAGTCAATAGTTACAAAGCCACTTGCATGGCGTTTTATTGTTGCATTAGGGCCTCTTTCCACCACGTTCTTAAACCACTTTACATCCAAAACATACACAAAGAAGCGTCGAAAGTCAAGCTTAATAATATCTTGGATTATGCCACAATAATCATCCATGGCTCCATTGGCTCCCTCAAAGCTAGCAATGACGCCTCAATCTTGTGTGTTTCTCTTATTATCAATCCGTTGTGTTTGGAAATTCTTGCCCTCACACCATATAGCATTAAACATAGTGCACTACACCAAGAAAAAATCAATTAAATAAGCAATCTAAATTATTGAAAGCTCCTAACTTATGCATAACATTCTATATACCGACCTTGCTCATGCATCCCCTAGCATACTCCCATTCTTCCATTGTGATATGCATCCCCTCATATTTCTCTACTTTCTCCATTTCATCAAGTAGCCAATCCACATGAATATCCTTTGGAAGTGCTCTTAGATACTAAGGGTATGGCACACGAGATCCGTGGTGTGTATGAAAGAGGGCCCTTTCTTCTTGTCTTCTTGCCTTTGCATCCTCGTATCTTGTCACCCATCTTTTCATCACATCACTATTAAGCACGCAATAGAGGTTGATACTATTATGCAACTCCGTGTCTATTACTTTGTTGCATCCTTTCCCTTGAAGCACAATAGAGGTCATCCTTAGGTCTTCATCATCTCTCCATAGTCGTGGGAGAGAGCTATCCACATCAACAAGAAACTCAGAAATATATACAAGTGACTCTTGTACCAACCAACCCTCGGCCATGCTACCTTCGGGTCTTGCATTTTGTCTCACGAAGCCCTTCAAGGTCTTCATGAAGCACTCGAGGAAGAACAACCATCGTGCATGTATAGTACCGCATATAGCAATCTCATCCACCAAATGCACTATAAGATGTAGTTGGCTTGTGAGAATAGAATGTGGAAATGTCTCCTCCACTAAACAAACCACCTCCACTGACATAACTCAAGCATTCTCAAGCGTGGTGGGATCTATTTCCTTTGAGCTCACATACCTAGAAACGAAAAAGTACACAATATTAGCAATATGAAGACCTTGCATGGAGCATTGATATGCATCATATTTTTTATCATGTAAAGTACCTCACAAGCTCGCCCATCTTGTAAATACAATCTTTCATGTCCTTCAATGCATTATGTGAAATGCTAGTAGGTAGTATGAACTGAACCCACGAGGAGGTGGTTGATTAGTTGCTTATAATTATTCACTCACAAATTTGAAAGGAAAAAGATATTATGCACATAAAATACTTACTTGGAGCATCTTGTGCCAATCATGAGATTTCAAGCCATATAATTACTCTACACCTCTTTTCTTGCTCTTTGTAAGGGCTCCCTTCAAACACCTCATGCATCCAGTGGGAGTACGAATTGTAGTAATAGCACGCTTCACTGCCACCATCTCTAGCTTTGATAACCTCCATGATGCACGAGGTAAAAAAACATGCCCATTTGGTCTCTCTTGTGGCCAAGCTTCATGCATCCTCCCTGTGGTACATAGATCCTCCCTTATGCCTACGGAATCTCGTGTCCCATTCAAATGCTCCCAAATGGTAGATGCCACATTCTTGAAGATATGCATGGGATCAAGCAAGTGATTGATCTTGAGGTGGGACCAATATGGTAAACGATAAAAGATGGAGTATCTAAACAAAATAAAGTGTTAGCGGGCAATCTTTATTTCCAACCAATATAGCACACAATAGTTACAAACCCTTACTGGCTCATGCCAAGTGGTGGAGGAGTCATGGAACCGTCCCAAATTCTCATCCAATCTCCCATGGTGAGTGATTGTGGGAGGACTTCATTCCAAGGGGCAACATATCTAGGATGATCAGGTGGGAAAAATCGATGGTGATTCTCATAGATGACCTTATTCAATGCATCTGCCCATGAGGAAACTATCGAAGGACCACAAACAGGACATGCATGGTAACCCGATGTAGTGAGACCTGAACAAAAGACACAATTAAGAGTTGAAGGTGGGTTTAGGGTGCCACATCCTTTGCCTATTCATAATTAGAAGTGCAATGCTTACCTGAACACTCGCCATAGCCTGCGAATTCATGCATCGTCCACATCAAGACTGCTTTGTAGTTGAAGTCTCGTGACGAGGGAGGCCTGCTCACATCATGCACCTCGATACCTCTCCAAAGTATCTCTAGCTCGTCAATCAAAGGCTCCAAATAAACATCAGGATTTTTGACTTTATGTTTCCCTAGAATTAGAAGGGACAGCATAACATGTCCTTTCTTAATAGCCATAGAGGGTGGAAGATTATAATTCACCAATATCACTGGCCATACACTGTAAGAGGTGCTTTTGAGACCAAATGGGTTCACACCGTCCATACCCAATCCAAGTCTCAAGCTCCTAGGTTCTTCCTTGAAGCTTGGCCATGTGTCTTCAATATGCTTCCACGCAGGAGAGTCTGCAGGAGTTCTCCACTTGCCATCGGTTGATCGATGGAAGGAATGCCATGACATGAGCTCTGCAATGGATTTGCACTTGAACATATGTTGGATGAGAGGGATTATGGGATAAAGTCGCAGAACCTGATGAGGCACGTCCAAAGTTTTGAGATCTGCTCTATATCTTGCCTCTCCACAAGTAGGGCACTCTCTTGCATCCTTATGTAGTCCATGAAACAAAACGAAATCGTTGACGCATGCATGGATGCACTTGTAATCTAATCCTCCAAGAGAGGTCACATGTTGCCTTGCCATATCTCTTGAGGTCGGTAATTTATTCTCCCTTGGAAGCATTTTACACAATAGCCTGCACGTGAAGACCATAAATGAGGAAAAGCATTCGAGTCATTGACCCACTAGCATAATTCACCATGTTTGCAAAATAGACTTTAAAGCTTACTTGAGTAATGCATTCAAACTTGCATTGCTTCATCCATAGATGGTTTGCAAGTTTAATAACTCAAGGGAGGCATGTAGAACAGAGAATGTGCACCCCTCAAACAGTGGAGTCGATGCTACAAACTCCAAACCACCCCACACCAGCTACGATTACCCCAGCGGAGTCAGCACAGCCCAGCCGGCTACATAGCCAAGGCCCTTCTCCCATGCCATTTTATGCCCCTTCCCCCATGCCCTCTTATGCCCCTTTCCCCATGTCGTCTTATGCCCCTTCCCCCATGACATCAAGAGGTCCTTCTATCTCGCAAAGCCGTCGACGTACTCCTGTGCAGTCGATTCTCCAGCTACGAGTGGTCCACATAGTCCCGTTAGTCTCCACCTACGAGTGGCCAACGTACTCGCTTGACATGACATGGTAGCAGGTGTAGTAGTAGGGAGAGCAGTGGGGGATGCATGGCACAGTGCTTTGGGAGGGGTGGTGGTGGGGACGATGATGATTCAGATGATTTAGACGTGCCTCCGGGTGATGGTACAATCTTCTATGACATCACTCAGACAGGAGGCATCTTGATGTATGCACAAGGGAAGGACATCATGGCCTTCATGCACTCTGTAATTGCTAACAATTACAGATATTGCTTTATCCATTACAAAGACCAGCCAAAGAGGTTAGCTGATGAGACCCTCGCTATTGTTCGCTCTAGGTATCCTAACCCCCCCAATCGTCAGTTCACAGATAAATGGGCCAAGTCAAAGATTGTTACGATACTTGGCAATAAAATATCTTCACTTTTAAGAGGCAGGCACTAGCAGATCTTGCTAGGCTTGAGGGAGGTCAACCACCAAGGGGCCCACCCCACACCGCTCACAAGCATGAGTGGAAGAAAGTAATGAAGTCAGCGAGGGAGGACACCAGTTTGCAGCACGTGGAAGCACGAAGGATCCAGATGGAGCAATATGGAAGCGTGCATTTTGGAGCAAGGGGTGTTGAATCATGGGAGGCCCAATTTGTAAGTATCGATCTCAAATTATATTGCTTATGTAGTTTATTAGGAGGTGGTTTCTTTGTACTAACCCCTCCGCAAATTGTGTCGTCTTGCAGCTTGATATCGTGGGCAGATACCCTACTCCTATCAAGACAGCCTACCACCGCCACCATCGCAGAGGAGATACATGGAAGCACTTTTATCATGATGGGTTGATTACTGAGGAGTAGTATATCCGGGCTACTGGAGCGGCCCCCAAGGTATTTGAAAGTAATTAAATAATGTCAATATTATAAGTAAAGATTTGATTTTTCATACATTGATATATGTTGTCCCTTATTTACAGGTCCTTGCACAAGAAGATGAGGAAGAAGATGAGGAAGGAGGCAGAGAAGGGAGCGTAGAAGGGAGTGTGGAAGGGAGCGAGGACGTGGAGAACATAGATTAGTCATACAAGTAGTGCTAGCTACTCTTTTTTGTACTTAAAGCCATTGGCTTGGCTTCGTGCCTCTTGTATATACACTCTTCTTATTTTTTGTACTTGAAGCCACATGACGTGGCTTAGCTTCGTGCTGTATGTACATACAAGCACTTTTTGAGCTTTCAAATTTATTGTGTTTTGGAGTTGTAATGTTTTATTTGGAATTGTAATTAAAATGCGGTTGGCTGTAAGAATTGAATTACACAATCTGGAAATGGGATTCTTGTAACTATATAGTATACACAACATACACAACATTCTATAAATTTAAAAAAAAAATTATGTAGCGCGTCTATCAGTGTGTCTATAAACACGTCTATATACGCATCTGTTTGTTCAAGAAGCATCTATTTGTGCGTCTATAAATGCATCTATAAGATCGTTTATAAATGCATCTATACATGTGTTTAACGGTGCGTCTGTCTAACTTTTAAATTTTTTAGCAGAGCATCTATTTACGCATATAGATGCGCAGCTATACGCTCATCTGTCTGCTATATAGATGCGCTGTTAGACGCGGGTCTCTAGACATGCAAATAGATGCACCTGTAAGTTTTTTTTTTAGTTCATTAAACGCGTCTATGTGCGCGTCTGTGGGTGCTTTGTCTTGTTGTGTATTACAGTGAAGGAAAAGGAGAATTCTGTGTAGAGATATCCCAAATGGGATTATTGAGATAATTTAAAATTCATGGTTATAAATATTGTATTAATACAGCACATAGGTACGAATTCATGATTACAGATATTGTATTAATACATGATTACAGACAATGTATTCGAAATTCATGATTACAGATACTATATTAATACAACACATAGGTACGAAATGATTTTGTACATAGTATACAATTGTGAGGCAACTGATAAAAATTATACATTATAATGTCCAAAAATTTGATGATTCTCAGAAAATCACTATCGTTCATGTGATGGTGGATGTTATGAAGAGTTGGCATCCAATGCTTAGGATGATCCTATGAAGAAGGTTGATCAAGGAGCTTTTATTGTGCCTTTTCCTCATCCTACCATCTTCTCTTCCATGTTCTGATCTCGCCTTCACTCTAGTAGTTGAACATTTCTAGGCTTGTATTGTCGGAGTCAAAGAAGCTCTACAATAGTTTTGGCTCTAAAGCTATAGCCATAATAAACATTGTAATTTTTTTTTTTTTTTCACGCAAAAAGTAGTGCTAGTTATATTACTTGAAAGCGAGAGTACAAGAAGGCCTAAAGGCCAACGGGCTGTAATCACAAAACGGATTCAGCCCGAGAAGTCAAAATGCTAAATACAAGCCTCTTAGGGCATAATCATAGGAGAGTGGACAAGCAGCCACGGTGGAGGGGCATAATGCCACTGAAGACTCTAAGTGGAGCGCTAGAAGAATAACTCCCGGTGGTCCCAGTCGTGAAGGAAACATCATCTATTTTCCTTCCCTGCCCGGGACTCTCCTTGAATCTAATCCCATTGACCCTTGAGCATGTCAATGATCGTGCTCCAAATATCTGCTAGGGTCTGGGTAGTAGAAGTGGTATGAGCTCCTACAGTCTGCGTGCATCTGGAAGTCCAGATATGCCAGCCTGCGATGCTCCCTATGATCTCCCAAACTGGGTGCCGAGGCATCGCTCCTGCATCTGTCTCTGTCAGATGCCAAGGGAAGCTGTCCATGTATGCCCAGGTGGCCTGCATGATGAAAAAGACGAGATCCTGTCTAGAGAACTCATAGGCCAAGTGATGTCCCGGCTCAGTGTTGCACCAACAAACGGCTCCCCAAGTGATCGGTCCTACAGTTTTCCTCTTCTTAGTTGTGAAAGCCAAAAGAACTTTGGTACAAAGAAATAGAAGAACCCTATATGTGGGTCTCAAACCAAACTCAGCTAACTAAGGTGGCATACTAACTGAGCCACGAACTAGAGTACATAAGGATAGATGTCATCCAGCTATTATTCATGAGCGGTGTACCAACCGCATCTGCAGCTAACAAGTCGGTGAATAAATGCACAACGGTCACCCTGGCATATCACGAGTGGAGCTCAATATCTCAACACTCCTCCTCGAGCTCAATCCCAATTCTTGCACACCAAGCAGGTCTCTGAACTTGCGCAACTTCTCTGCACCCAATGCCTTCGTGAATATGTCAGCTATCTGATCCTCTGTGCTGACATAAACTAGATCAATAAGACCTAGTAAAACCTTCTCCCACACATAGTGATAATGCACCTCAATGTGCTTTGTTCTAGCATGATAGACTGGGTTATTTGCCAAGTGTATACTGCTCATGTTGTCACAATAAATGACAACTGGCCCATCTGTAGACTGATGCATATCATAAAGTAGCTTATGCAGCCAAGCTACCTCACATGCAGTCCTCACATGCAGCCATTGTTGTACCCCTGTACTCAGCCTCTGTGCTCGACAAGGCAACTGTAGGCTAGTTCTTGCTGCTCCAAGTGACTGCAGCACTCCCAAAAGAGAACACATATCCACTGGTAGATCATCTATCAGAAATACTACCAGCCTAATTAGCATTTGTGTATCCATGCAACTGTATCTGAACCCCAATCTCATAAAATAGTCCATACTACAATGTGGACTTCACATACCTGAGTATGCGTCTAGCCGTCGCATCCAAATGCGGTTTCCTTGGAGCCTGCATAAACGGACTTACCAATCCAACAGAGCATAGCTCGAATCTGGCCTAGTAATAGTCATATAAATCAAACTTTCTACTATGCGTCTGTACATAGTAGGGTCTTCCAGAAGCTCACCTGTGTCTTCGCTCAGCTTCACATTCTGCTCCAAAGGAACTGAAATAGGCTTACAGCTTGTCATCCCATATTTGGACAAAATGTCCAATCCATACTGCCTCTACAAGAACTGTATCCCACTTGGTGATCTAATCACCTAAATGCCCAAGAAATAACGCAGCTCTCCCAAATCCTTCATCTCAAACTTCTGCTTCAATAGCATTTTCACATGAAGGATATCTTCATCACTGTCACCTGTGATGATCAAATCATCAACATAAATGACAAGCAACATAATACCTTTCTCTGTTTTTTCTCACATAAAGTGAGAAATCTACCTTGGAAATCTGAAATCCAATAGTGACAAGATACTGTCCTATCTTGTCAGACCATGCTCTAGGTGCTTGCTTCAAGCCATATAAGGCTTTCTTCAACCTACAAACAAACTCAAGACGAACAGCATGAACATAACCTGGTGGCTGCTCCATAAAGACCTCTTCTTGCAAATCACCATGCAAGAAGGCCTTCTTTACATCCATCTGATATAAAGACCATCCCTTTGATGCAGCCATAGCAATGACTACTCTTACAGTTGCCATCCTTGCAACTGGACTGAATGTTTCTTCATAATCAATGTCATATGTCTGTGCATACCCCTTGACAACTAATCTTGCCTTGTATCTGTTCACAGAACCATCTGCATTGTGCTTCACCTTATAAACCCACTTACAGCCAATCGCATTCTTGTCTTGAGGCAAAGGCACCAATTCCCATGTAGCATTTGCTTCCAAGGAATCCATTACTTCATCCAAGGCTTTCTCCCATTTTTCTTTTCCCGTGGCTGGCTCAAAAGAAGTGGGTTCTGGTTCCTGTATCACTTTGACCATATAGGCATAGTGAATGGCTGTAAATCCATCATATTTCAGCCTATCCATAGGATATCTAGCTCTGGTAGACCTATGCAAAATAGGCTCACTTACAGGTCCTCTCAAAACATCCCTGGTCTTCCTTACTCCAGGTGTAACAATAGAAGGAATACCCAACTCATCATCAATGCTCTGTTCTGTGCCATTGGATTCACCATCCACATAAGAGTGACCTGCATTCACATCAAACATGGGCTAATCTACCTTCTCTTTTTCTTTTCGTGATACCTGCATACCACTATCTGTATTGCTTTGAGGAGATTCTCCTGATCTCAATCTGCCTGTCCATGGCGAAGTATGTGAACCACTGCTAGAGGACACTGCAGGTCCACTAATATTTTGTGATTGTTGCTGTCAATTCTGTGCAGCATTACCATTTTGTGCATCTACATCATCAATCACATTTACTGGTTTATACCAGCTGTTCATCTCATAAAAAAAAACATCTTTGCTTACTGTAAACTTACAAGTAGAAGGGTTATAGCATCTATACCCTTTCTGCTGCAGAGAATAACCAATAAAGATGCACTTCTCATCTTTTGGATCCAACTTGGACCTCAACTCATCTGGCACATGAACATAGGCAATGCAACCAAAAATTTTCAAATGAGAAATATCTGGTTTCCTACCAGTATACATCTCCTTTGGCGTCATGCCATGTATTGCTACAGTGGGAGTCTTGTTCATTATGTAAATTGTTGTAGCAACCGCTTCAGCCCAATAATAATCTGGTAGGCCTTTTTCATTTAGCATGGCTTGATATACCTCTCCAATATGCCTGTTTTTCCTTTCTGCAAGTCCATTTTGCTGTGGGGTATGACTGCATGAATATTGCTGCTTTATGCCATGCTCCTGCAGGATTTGCAAACTCATTTGATAGGTACTCTCCCCCTCCATCTGACCTTAGGCATTTTACTTTCAGGCCTGTTTCTTTTTCAACCATAGCTTCAAAAGCTTTGAAATGCCCAAACACTTCACTTTTCTTTTTCATAAAATACATCCAAACTTTTCTACTGTAGTCATCAATAAAAGTGACAAAATAATGACAGCCTCCAATAGATGCAGCTTTAGTAGTCAACACATCAGAATGGATTAATTCCAATGGCTTCTTACTCTCTTGAACATGTCTAGGAAATGGTTTCCTTGCCTGTTTTCCAAATTGACAGGCTTCACATACCTTATGCATTTCTACAACCTTGAATTTAGGAAATCCTGCAACAATATTTTGGGCATGCATTGATTTAAGTCATTGTACATTAACATGACCAATGCGTTTATGCCAGATATCAGTATCTGCAACTACGCTGGTCCCATGTGCAAACATTGCTGCACTCAATTTAGGCATGTCCGCATCCAACGTAAACATCCTGCCCTTCTTCTTTCCTTTCGCTATCAACCGACCGTTATTTTTCATGTCCTCAACAAAGCATCCATGAGGATGAAATCTGACCTGCAAGCCCTGCTCAACCATTTGACCAACCGAAACCAGGTTCTTGGTGAATTCAGGACATGAAATACATCAGACATGTATTTCTTTTTTCCATGCTGCATAAACAAAGGAATTTTACCAATCTGCACAATAGGATGTGCAGTATCATCACCAGTCTCCACAAATCCTGGTCTTTCCATTTTCCTTGCATCCTGCATCCATTCTGCATGACCTGTCATGTGGTTTGATGCACCTGTGTCAACATACCACACATCATTGCTTTCTTCTGCACTTGTCATAGAATTGGTCATGTGCTGCACCATAAATAGATGCTCATTTTTGTCATCACGTTGTCTACTAAAAGATGCATAATTCCCTTGCTGCAATTTTCCATTCATGATGTCATTTTTCTTTTTATAGCAGTCTTTAGCCATATGACCCATTTTACCATAGTAGTAGCATTCAACATTGTTGTTTGCATTTTGGCCTCTCTGCCATCCACCATGACCTATTTGGCTCCCCCTACCTCTAGAGTTACCACGTCCTCCTCCATAGGACTGGTTTTCTTGAGTTTGTTACATATTTTGATTTCTACCATGGCCTCCAGATCGGCCTACTCTACCTCTACCTCTACCTCTTACAGCATTTGAGGAGAAGATAGTTTCTTTTGAAGTTCCTCCTGAAGAAGATGCACTACCATTTCTTTGCTCTTCAGAAATCGGAAGAGCAAACAACTCCTCAAAATTAGGAAATTTTTCACAGACGGCAATGGATGTCCGGAACTGTGCATAATCCTTTCCTAGACCATTCAAAGTCATAGAAACTAAATCATCATCTTCCACTGGCGACCCAATGGAAGCAAGTGCATCTGCAATTTTCTTCACCTTCATGTGGTAGTCATTGATGCTCATATTTTCTCTCTGCACATTGTGCAACTCCTGCTTGAGCTACATTTTCCTGGCTTGCGTATTTGTGCTGTACATTTTTGCCAAAGTATCCCATGCCTCCTTTGGCGTACTTGCATCCTGAATATGCACAATCATAGAATCTGAAATACAAATAGACAGCCAGTACATAACTTTTATGGATCTCTCATGCCATCCTTTAAATGCCTACATTTCCTGTTGATTGGGAACATTAGGAAGAACTAGTTTTTCTTCATTTCCTGTAATGAACTCCCAATAGCCTTTTCCCATAAGGAAATTCGTCATTCTAAACTTCCATGCTTGGAAGTTGTTCTTGTCAAGCTTTTCAGTGACAATCTGTGAAAGAGAATCAGACGCCATTACAGAACACTGCAAAATATTCTATCACTGCAAAAAAAACACAGCTTCTGCCTTACAAGGGCAAATCTGCAAAACTAACGAAAGTGGTATTTGACCACACAGTCACTTCCTAGTGATGATTTTGCAAGAATAGGCAATAAGGATGATTCTGTAACTCCCAATATCTCTGCGCACAGGCATACAATGCAATTTTTGCGACAACTTTTCACTGACCTACAGAGCAATGGTCGCACAGCAGAAACAGAGCCTTTTTCTCAATGCTTGCAGAGAACTTCCGCCTCCAAAACGGGCCCCGAAATGGCCTCGAATCAAAAAAATAAAGTGCCCTCTCGCCACACCATGAAGGGCATCTCAATTTGAGACAATGCACTCTTGCACTTTTCGGCTGTGCTACCTGCAGAGATTTGCTCCCAAAGTCGAAAAAGGAAAGCAACACTAGTCCTCTTACTAGGACACCACGAACTTGGTTTGCTTTCTTGAGCTCCTTATCACGAACCAGGCTCTGATACCATGTGAAGATAGTGGGAGAGAAGGAAGGAGTCTCACTTGCGACTTTCTCACATACACAATGGGGGAATACACACAAGGTGGAGGCTGAAAAAAGTTTTCCTCTTCTTAGTTGTGAAAGCCAAAAGAACTCTGGTACAAAGAAATATAAGAACCCTATATGTGGGTCTCAAACCAAACTCAGCTAACTAAGGTGGCATACTAACTGAGCCACGAACTAGAGTACATAAGGATAGCTATCATCTAGCTATTATTCATGAGTGGTGTACCAACCGCATCTGCGGCTAACAAATCGGTGACATAAATGCACAACGGTCACCCTATCATATCACGAGTGGAGCTTGACATCTCAACAGGCTCCTCTATCCTACTAGCACGACGATGAATGGGAGTCCTAGGCAAGTCACGTCATGATCCATCACAAGGGGGAGGTGAGGGGGGAGGGGGAGGGGTGGGGGGGATGAATGGGAGGTAGAGTGGAGGGAGTAAAGCTAGAGGGGGGAGGTGGGGAGGGAGGTAGAGTGGATGGGGAAGAGCTAGAGGGAATAAATGAGGGGGAGGGAGGGATGTAAGGCAAATGAAGACCCAGTGGAGTAAAGGAAGGAAGTGGATGGGGGAGGGGGGTGAGGAAGGGTGGAGGGAGAAGAGGTGAAGGAGAGTAATGAGGTGGAGAGGGTATGGGGGGGAGGGGTAGGGAGAGAGGGGGGGGGGGGGAGGGGAGGGGGTGATGAGGTGGAGGTGGGGGGGTGGAGGGGGAGGAGGGAGGGAGGGAGGTGGGGGTGGAGGTGGAGGTGGAGGTGGGAGATGGTGGTGGGGGTAAGGCTCATCATCATCAACACGAGCTCTTGCTCTCACTCTCGAGGCTCTCTTTTGCTCACATGCCTTCCTCTTCCTCTCCTTGTGCACGAGAGTATGAGTAGCCCCATCCATCAGATCTATGGCTTTGAGAACCCACCTCAATGAAGGTAGGAGAAAGTGACAACAAGTGATGGGAAGGAAAGAATGGAGAGGCTCCAAACAAGGATGCATGAAATGAGTTCTAAAAAAGTAGTCTCTTATAGAGAGCTTGGACAATCCTCCCCTGGATCTTCATTGGATTTGATTGGCTTTCATTGGATGTAGTTTGGCTAAATCTAGTGGTTGTGGTGATTTGGTGGCTCTTCTAATTTGAGTCTTGATTGGATTTAGTTTGTCTAAATCTAATGGCTGTGGTGATTTGCCAAAATAAGTGGCTCTTCTAATTTGACATAATTTTCTAAAGGAATCCAATGCTAATCAGATTTCATGTTTGCATAATATAATGTTATATTCTTATGTTTAATTTTAATTTATTTCCAAATTCACCTAATGGTACGTCTTAACATTTTGATTATGTTATGCAAATATTATGCTTTCGCTTAATTTTATTTCCATATTAACCTAATGCTATGTCCTAACATTTTGATTATGTAGCAAATATTATACGTTAACCTATGCTTAAAAAATGGTGTGTTGTTATAGTTATGTAGCAATACAATTCACCTATGCTAATTATTGATTCAAATTCCACGCATAATTTTTGCGGGGGGAATTTCACGCATATTTTTTGGCGAGGGAAATTCCAAGAATATTGTCATAACCACGCGATTTGAAGATTGTCATGCATGCTCATGCATGCATGGATGAGCATGGTTGATGGGTGATGTGGCTCCTTGCTATGCTGCTGCTGAGGTGGCACATCATGTGTCATGCCTCTAAGGTCATCATGCATGAGGTGGCAAGATGAGGTGGCCAAGGTTGTGACATGGCTTTATGATATGGCAGCACGAGGTGGCAATGATGGGTTGGCAAAGATGAGGTGGAAGACTGAGGTGGCGGCTGACTGATGACTAGGCTTGATGAGGTGGCACACGTGGCTGAGGTGGCAAAAATGTAGAATGGTGAGGTGGCCAAATCATTGTGATGTGGCAGCTCGTATGATGATGTGGAAGAGGGTGAGCTGATGAGGTGGACATTGATGATGTGTGAGCTGGCAAGAGGTGGGGAGGTGGCATGGGTGACCATAGTCAAACTTGCTTACATGGCAGGATGATGACACAATTTAGATGAATTGTCTAATGAGTGAGCCAATGGGACCCCTCAAGGTCCATATCTACAACCACCGCCCTAGATGTTGGAGCTATTTTAGTTCTAAACAAAGGAAAATAGTGTTATTTTAGAGATATCTTAGTTCTTTTACTCCTTGTGCAACAATTTTTTCAACCACCGCACATGTTCTTGGAGCTATTTTAATTCCAAGCCAAGGAAAATGTAGACATTTTCAATTTAGTCTAGTTTCCTTGCAACCACTCCGCTGGTTATTAGAGTTATCATAGTTCTAAAGCACCACGTTGGTTATTGGAACCATTTTCACTATAGTAAGAAAAATTTTTTCAACTATTTCTTGTTCAACGATCCCTATGGTTGCAATAAAATGTAAACGAGGGAAAAAATATGCCATGTTTTCTTCTTTAGAGCCACTTTCACTACCAAATTAACAGCCAACGATAGTTTTGGCAATAATGGTACCACATTGAAATTGAAACAAAAGAAATTACATCCGATAGTTTTTGCAATAATAGTATTACATCGAAATTGAAACAAAATAAATTACATCCGAAGCAAACATTTAACAATGCAGATTACATATAAAGATTCTTGCACTTTGTTTTTGTGACACTTCTTTAAGCACTTTTCAACACCACCCCTGTGTGGGATTGGATGTCACTTTTTGCCCTTCATTAGGGGCGAATTGGGATCTCAAAAGGGCCTCATAAGGAATGGATTAAGAAATGGATTAGTCCTAATGAAAGGGCCAAGGTAGGTCCCAAAAAGTCCTAACCCCCCCTAGCATAGGTGGGTTAAGCCCAAAAGTGACCCCACCTCTTACACCTCTTACACAACTCTTACTCCTAGGTGGGAACCAAAAAATTCAACATTTGAATTTTGAATTCCCTTGCTCCTTCTCTCTCCTCCCTCCCTCCCTCCCCCTCCTCCCTCCCCCTCCCTCAGCCCCCCTCCTCACTCCCTCCTCCCCCTCCCCTCTCCTCCCCTCCCCCGCCCCCTCCTCACTCCCTCCTCCCCCTTCCTCCTCCTCCTCCTCCCCTCCCTCCCTCCCTCCTCCATGCCTGCTCCTCCTGCCCTCCCCCTCCCTCCCTCCTCCATGTTTGCTCTTCCTCCCCCCCCCTCCCTCCTCCTCCACTGTTGCTCCTCCTCCCCCCTCCCCCCTGCTCCTCCCTCCTCCCTCCCTCCTTCTCCATGCCTTCTCCTCCTCACCCTCTACACCTGTTGGTCTACCCCCCTTTCCTCCTCTTCAACTGCTGGTCCTCCCTCCCCCATCCCTCCTCCTCCTCAGCCTCCCTCTTCCTACGTGCTTCTCCTTCAATCCTGCATCTCCACACCTTCTCCTTCTCTACACCCCTTTAGTCATGGCACCATTCAAGGATGTCTCCAACAAGTACCAGGTTCACTTAGAGTTGGAGGCTGAATATGCAAGCACACGTAGTCTAGGATTGAGGGGAGCTTCCAAAATCCACAGTATTCGTTCAAGGAAAGAAGCATCTCAACTTTTGGGTGGAAGGATCCTTGTATCCTTTAGATCCTGCCAACCAAAAGAGCCCTCCTTTCCATACAATGCATGAGCTAGTTCGGTTTGTTGGAAATGGACATGCGGGGTTGCTTGGTTATTGCAATCGGTTAAACAATGCTCAGTCAATGGCTATGCAAGCAAGCGAGATGTGTAGAGCCCAAGCAGAGATGCTAGCACATTTAGGAAATAGCACCATTGTTGCAATGCATAACTCTATGCAGGATCTTCAAAGGAAGAACTAGGATCTTCATGATAAAGCCAAAGCATTGGACTTGGAGCAAAATGCATTGGACTTGGAGCAACATAAATTAGAAGAGTCACTCTGTAAGCTAGCTGAGTCCAAAAAAAGATTGGAAAGATCTATATACAATTAAGTTCGACGAGCCGTAGAGAAGGAACAAGAGAAGGCAGACGAACGAGTGCAAAAGATGAAAGAAACACCTTTGGGATTGAAGGAGAGGAAGAGAAGGTACTTACATAACATGGATGCATTGGCACCCACTGGTGGTGCTAGAAAGAGGAGAGTCTAGGCTACAAGGTTGTTATCAAATGTTCCAATGAGATTACACTCTTTTGTGCTACACTGTTTGTGACTAAGTTTTTATTGTGTTCTTCTTTAGGAACTTCAAGGAAGATGTGATGGGAAGAACGGACGGGGATTATATTTATTGTTCATATGCTCTAGCTAGTTTATTGAAGTCAAGCAATGTCATTGGGATACTAAGGGACCCAAGACACAAGCATTTACATGTGCAAGTTGCTGAAGAGGTGATGAAGGACTTCAAGGATATTGTGGATGCAAAGGAGATGCTTGCAGCTTGTGATACTGCCGGTGTAAGTCATGAAGCTTACATATTTGTTCTCAAAATTTTCAAGTCTACTATTTTGGGAAAGTATAAGAAGTCTACAGTGCCCCTACCCACACCTTGGTTAGTGAGACGTGCACGGTGAGAAACAAACCAATGTGCAAGAGAAATGCTTGGAGGGTACCATTGTGTAAGGGGCACAATGACTTGGAAGAGTAAAAAGAAATCTGGCTTGTAAACCTTTGAGATGAATACTTTCAACAATGTCTACTTAGATGTTGAGAAACTGCAACAAGCAATGGTCAAATTCTGTGGCATGAGAGAAGATGGTAAGAGGAAATCTAGTATAGCATTGCACTTTACTTAGTTCATTTCCTATATCATGTTTATCCTAATGATTTTTCTCTTTTTTTGTACAGATTGCAATGGAAAGCTCATATTTGTCATCAAAATGGATGAAGCTCAATTGGTGAAAGAACACAAGTTAGAGAGAGTCAGCATCTGCATTATGAATAAAGCCTTAGCCTTTGTTCAAGGGGATGAAGAAGTAGAGCAAGATTTCTTAGTGCAATCATAGAAAGATATATGGTGGCTTGTAGCATTTGAGACTCTGAAAGAGTGCCATGAGACATTGAAGTGGGTTCTAGATAGAACAGGAATCCCATCAATGGACAAGAGGAAGGGAAAACATTGACAGTCAATGGCCATGGAACCTTTCAAGTTGAATGGCATCTTGTTGGTGATTTGAAAACCCTCAAGTGCTTGCATGGTTGTGATACAGGGGCAAATGCAATGAACACATGCAAATTTTATCGCATGTGTTTGCAACGTAAGCAAAAGGATGGCTTACAATGGGAGAATGGCATTCTATCTTGCAACCAAACGCAAGCTCCCAATCGCAACAAGAAGGATCCAAAGTGGTATCCCATCTTGCCCATCCCACTTGAGAGAGTACACATATGTACTTTACATGCAGAACTGCGCGTACTTTAAGTTGTAGTATTTGCATCTTGTTTATGCTTGGAATTTAATTCTGCAAGAAGTATCTGCACTGTGCATTGCAAAAGCTGAGAAGTTGCTATTAAAGATGGGATTCCATGGAGGACATGTCAAACTTAAGGAGGATAAGAAAATGTCTAGGGCAACACAGAATCTTCTTGCAAAAGTATCCATGGGTGGAGGGAAGGCAAGGAGATTTGTATCAAACCACAACCTCCAACAAAGACAAACATACATTGTCTTAAAGTAGTTTGGGTTGGGAATACTAGAAAGCATTGTGTGAATGCACAACCAATAAGGCTTCTCATCCTCAAGTAGCGACTTTGAGAGCTAAAGTATGGACAAAGGTAGATGCATTGATAAAGTTGCTTCAATAGGTTCAAATGGATGAGATGTATTATGAAAGGTTCAGGATGGCTGTGAAAGCGTTTATGCAATTAATGGTGAAAGCATGGGGCGAGTCGCACATTATGCATTACATGGTAATCTTGGCACCATCGTAATATTTAGCACTTGCTTTATAAAAAGTTTTTGTTGTTGAAATGATTCTCATCATGTTTGTAGCATATTCTCTATGCACGCGGACCATGGTTTGTACAAAGTTGGGGTCCTTTGTCCATTTGGAATACACAAGGCATGGAGAAGTCACTCTATAGAGCCAAGGCAGCCTACTTCAAGAACTCAAGGCATGGTGGTGGTGTCATTGCCAGCAATGCATTGCATGAGATGTTCGACTAGTTTTTTAGATGTTTACTAGGAAGGACTTTGATGTTTGAAAAGGCAAAGGCTTCAGAACTTGCAAAAGCAGTTCAAATTGTATCAAAGAATAGAAGGCATAGTGCTTCAAAAGCATCCATAGTGAGTCGAGGAGTCACACATTGGTTGCAAGCTAGAGTGACAGAAGGGAGCACATGAGTCCAAGAAGCTATGGTGTAATTGTATACAAATATGAAATAAATATATTGCTTATTTTGACCACAATTTGTGTACTCACTCTTTAATATCTTGCTTATTTTGACCACAATTTTTGTACTCACACAACGTTGGGGAAAGTGGGGACATGGTGAAGGAGGGGGGAGAGAAGGGAGGGGTGTGGGGCGGGGCAAGGGGGGGTGGAGTGGTAGCAAGGGTGGGGGAGGGGGGGATGGGGGGTATGGGGGAGGGCAACGGGTGTGGGCGGGGCAAGTAGGGGGAGGGCAATGGGGGGAGGGCAATGAGGGTGGGGGGTTGGAGGGGCTAGTGCAGGGGCAAGGGGCATGATGAAACCCTAAATGTAATTAAAAGGGATGTCAAAACATGATGGGCCCATATAAAACGTTAAAAAAAAACCCTAACTCTCATTATTCAATGGCAAGAGTGAAGAATACTGCTAGACCCACTGGATGCCCGCCTCCACCCTTCCTTCTCTAGCTCCACCACCTCCATGGCATGTATGCACATGAACCTATCCGGTCTGGTGGCACCTCCCCCAACTCTCGTGAGCCCTCCCCTAACTCTCGTGAGGTCTCCTAGGACTCTTATGAGCCCTCCCCCAACTCTCGTGAGCCCTCCCCCATGTCCCGTGAGCCCACTCCCCAGTCTCATGAGCCTTCTCCTCCTCCCAAGTCCCATGAGCCCACTCCCCAGCCCCAAGAGCATGCGCCTTCCCCTCAGCCTTCCCCCAACCTTCCCCTTAGCCTTCCCCTCAGCCTCAACCTGACCCTCAACCTTCCCCTCATGCTTCCCCTCAGCCTTCCCCTCAGCCTTAGCCTTCCCCTTAGCCTTCTGACCCTCAACCTTCCCCTCAGGCCTTCCCCTCAGCCTTCCCCTTAGCTTTCCCCTCATGCTTCCCTCAGCCTTCCCCTCACGCTTCCCCTCATGCTTTCCCTCACCTTCCCCTTAGCCTCAGCCTTCCCCTTAGCCTTAGCCTCAACCTGACCCTCAACCTTCCCCTCAGCCTTCCCCTCAGCCTTCCCCTTGGCCTTCCCCTCCCCATGAGAGCCCTCTCCCAATCGAACAAATGTGTTTGATAACCTCCCGGACACAAAGAGGCTTCTTGAGGGCCAATAGACTACCAAGAAGAGCACCATCTTCCCTCTCCTGGTGATACATCCCATCGTAGAGATGATCCCTATGCCCATGAAGAGGGTAAAGCAGACATCAAGGAAGCCCCATCCCAAAGAAGGACAAAGCTCAAGACAACCACGAGAGGAGGATTCGGAGGAGGATCAATGCAGACAAGAGAAGTGGAAGAAATTTAAGGCAAACAGGAGGTCGTGGGATCATGTTCGGGTACCTATAAAGCCTCCACCAAGAGTCAGGAAGCCATACAGAGCAAAGCCAGGAGTGCGAGCCCTAAGGGAGATCAGGAAAATGCAGAAGACCACCAACCTAATCTCGCGTGCTCCCTTCCAACGTGTGGTACGAGAGATCGCACAGGGACATAAGGACGATGTGTGATTCAACACAGGAGCTATGGGGGTGCTCTAGGAGGCTACGAAGCAAGTGACCACTGCTCTATTCAAGGTCGCCAACTTGTGTGCCATCCATGCAAAAGCGCATCACGATCATGGACAAGGACATGGCTCTGGCAAAGCGGCTACAGATGTCACATCACAATGGACTCTAAGGGATGTGTGAGAACACCTATTGGTCATGGAGGACTGGATGTCAGAGTCCTTCTACTTTACCTTAAATGGTGGTAAGATCAGCTGCGGTGTGGAGAAGTGCATGCATAGTGCCAAATTCATTCCTCCTGCAACTTTGAAGATTGCTAACAATGTGTTTGACTAGTGCCAGCATTTAATTTTTTATCTGTCAAATCCTAGTTATTGCTTCAAAAGATGATGGACAATTAAATTAAAATGTTATTTCTTTTAATGTTTTCTCCTTTCAGTTCATGGTAAATGTTTTTCAAAAATTTGGGGATTTTATGATTAATTTTAATTTTTAGGGATTCGATATATATTAAGGGGTAAGAGCCCTTTTTACATCACATTCTCACTTTCACATTTAGAGAGCCATAGAAACTCCTGTCCTCAGAAGTTACTCCCTCCATCAACTACTATTTGCCATGGATTCAGCTAGAACTGCATTCCATGACTTCATCTCATGAACTGCATTTGCAAATTGTGAGGAAGAGCTGTTTTTTGTGTTTGATAGGACTTTAGATGTCCTAGGCACATATATGCGAGCCAAGGATGACTTCTTAGATCTCATCCTTTACATGCAAGATAATTTCTCAAATTTTGCCTATACACTTGACCACTCTTCAAAGAGATGGGTTCCCATAGATTACATATAGTATCTATTCGTAGAGGAACCCAAGTTTGTAAAGTGCTTGGCCCGCTTTTGTGACAACCTTACAGAGACAAAGGGTTTAGGACAGTCGAAATTCAAGACATCCTAGATGCAGGGATCATAGGAAATACAAGCACCAAATTCCTTTCATGGGAGATGACATTCATCTTCCTTCTCCAAGAAGAAAATTTAGAGGAAGAAGCCTCATCATCTAGCACCCCCTCTAGTAGAACTATTGATCTAGTCGTACTTGGACATCTACATGCAAGAGAGTTTTGATGATCCAACAGAGGAGATGGAAGTAACTCAAGCATTGAACCTACTTCAAGAACCCACAGTAGAGCAATAATCTCCATCGGTGAGAATCCTGACTTCAATTCGACTTGTACTACTCTAAAAAGATCTAGATACAACTCAAGACCTTCATTCAAAATGGCAAGAATCAAAAGAAATGAGAGGAGCCCTTGGGCTCTAATACCATGTTTAGAATTACAGTGCACACATGAAGAGGAGAAGGTCACACAACGTGGGAGAGGAGAGACAAAAGTTCACTCAAGAATAGGATCCAACATGTAAGGCTTGTATTAGCTATTAGCCTTCATTTAGGATGTGCACACTTTCCGAGCAAAAACCTATGAGCAGAAAAGTCAAAGCGATAATTTTTTACACCAACCATGCTTGTATATTTCTCAAAGGAATATACAATTCTTTCTTAATTTCTCCAAGTTTGAGATGAAAAAAATCAATGAAGAGCTTTTACATTAACGGCTTCAACTCTAGTGCGCCAAACAAGCCTATCTCCAACTCTATACCGAGTTGATCTCCTACATCATCATCGGACTCTGGCATCGTACATTCACCTAAGACTTGATCATCTTCTTCAATAAAGTGTGGTGATTCTTGATAATCGTCATTTTCTTCCTGAATATCGTGATCTCCATCTTCCTCCCATACGATGTCATTATGCACATCTTCCTCTTGGCTCATATTGTGATCTTCATCTTCTTCGCTAGATCTTGTTGGATCAATTGGATTCAGTGTTGGTAGTGGCATCTCCATATCCACATCTCTATCTTCAAAATTTTGCTTACTTCTTGGTGCAACTTGGATCACGTACCACCATCTTGGATCAGAACGATTTGGATGAAAAACCACCCCTAACACACTATTCAAAATTTTTGGACTTGTGTAAAGTCCAATTTGAGAAATGGACTAAAAAATAGTCCAAAAATTTGAATATACTAGTAATGTTGTTTTTTGAACTAGATTTGCCAACTCAAAACAAAAGATTTAATGATTAAGTACTAAGAGCATCAATGCATAACCAAATCTCTTACAAAGGTGGTCTACATAAACATCTTCATAACTTCACAAAAATCTCTTACAAAGTAGTCTACATAAACATCTTCATAACTTCTTGTGAATTGAGCTACTATCACCTAAGAACATCAATAGATGACCAATAATAGATGACCAATAGTAGATGACCAATTCTCTTACAAAGTGGTCTACATAAACATCTTCACAACTTCTTGTGAATTGAGCTAATATCACCTAAGAACATCAATAGATGACCAATAATAGATGACCAAATCTCTTAGAAAGGTGGTGTAAATAAACACCTTTATGTATAAGTGGTGTGCACACACCTTTATGACCATTTCTTTTAGAAAGGTGGTGTACATAAAGCCCTTAGAAAGGTAGTGTAGATAAATCCTTTTATGTGTAAGTAGTGTACATATACACCACACTTGGTATTAAAAAACACCGTTAAGTATAAAATGGCCCTCATAAACAATCTTTATACACAATAATGAGAGCAAAGAAATCAAAAAAGTAGTAAACTTTTTATTAGAGATTCGCTTTACATAGAAGTTCAAAACTTGTGATTACAAAGCCGTTAGCCATCACGTTACTCAGTACCAATGTCCTCAATGCCAGGCCCTTGACTACCAGGGTCCTGACTAATAGGCTGCTCTAAGACTGGAGTCTCAGTAGCAAGGTCCTCAGTAGTTTGCTCTTCAGTTCCAAGCACCTGACTAGTAGGCAACTCTAGAGTCTCATGACCAAGTTCTTGGTAAGTAGGGAACTGGCTACCAGGTTCTTGACTATAGGCTGCTCTGGAGTCTGTAAGGTCATGGTTGAAGAACCATCTATGCCTCCTGGTAACTCCTCCTAGTCATGCTTTGCCTCGTCCATACCTTCTTTGAGTAAGGCTTCCTTGCTTGATCCACTTGCCTGTCCTTCACCCAAGATCGATCCACTTGCCTGTCCTTCATCCAAGATCAAGGGTGCCTTCCTCACTTTTAATTTTAAGGGAAGTGCTTCCACCTCTTTAGCCTTACCTTTTCCTGTGACGTGTTGTACTACTGTAACTTCTTGCTATCGCGAGCCTTCCCGTATGATGAGTGGAACCTCCTTGACTCTAGTTGACAATTGATCACCCTTATTCTTTGTGCGGATTTCTTCTTGCCGTAAGTCATCGGATGCAAAGCTTTCATCCTCATCATCACCTGAGCTAGAATCATCACCCTCAGACTCACTACCCTCTTCTTTGACATTTTCCTCTTCAAAGAAAGTAGTGCAGCTATAATATGTGTCAAAGAACTCAATTTGATGGGGGGTATCAATGACATTTACATTTCTACCTTGCGTAGCAATTTCTCAGCAGTAAAACCCATTCAATACAATGCTACTTCCCACCCATCATTCAATAAATTCTTTGTCATCTCTAGTATCACATCAGGATCCATCGGCTTTCTGTAATCCACCATTGCTGCATCAAGCTTAACCTTATTGTCCTCAAAGTAATGAAGCTCGAGAGTCCTTAAAGGAGTTTGGATTAGATTGCCACCACCCCTCGATAAGAAGCATATCAAGAAAGGCTGCAAGACTTGAATGGCAGTGCCTTCCAAGACAGTCATATGATTACATAGGACTATACCATGGTATACTTTTGAAAGTGAATACCCAAATGCAGATGTCAAACTCGCATATAAGGCATCCCTTTGTGATTCAGTCACGAACAGGACCAACGTCGATCTTTTCTTATCTGCCATAGGACCTTCTACGATAAACCGCACAAGTTCAACTATCCATGACACTGCAAGGTCTTGCAATTCATCTATGAAAAATACGCATGGCTTCTCCCAAGCATGACTGCTCATTGTTATGAAATGCTCTGTATCAATGCCATTGATGTGTGCAAATTTTGTATCATTCTCTGATAGCAGGATATCATAAGAGAAGCTGAATGGAGAGCCATCATCTAAACCACCAATTGCTCTACCTTGGGTAGTGGACTGCAAGGCCTTTTTCTTGATGTCCATATATTCTGTCTCAACAACCTTTGGCATTTTAGCTCTTAGATCCTTTGATGGTGTGGCATGTGTAGCCATTGAAGCCAACCACTTTCTAGCCCATGTCTTATCAAGGAGTTGACCTAGGCTAAGTGCTTTCTTCTTATTCACATCAATTGACTTGCCAGCTAACTCATCATCAGATTTCAATAAAAATAATAGTGCCAAGAGAGCAGCCTCACTTTGAATCATTCAGGTGACCACTTCATCTAAGTTGCTATGCTTGCTCTTCTTTCCAAAAAAGCAATCACCACTTAGGATCTTCTTGCATACTTCTTCTGTTATTGCATCTGGAACAAACCATAAAGCTCTCCACCAAACAATAGACATCGGTTTCTTTATTTCTTTCCTCTGAGTTGCAATGTGCTCTAGTGCCTCAAAGGATATCTTCCCTGTTTCATATGCTTGGCAAACATCCACGATGCTCTGAAACACTGAGTCCTCGTGGAAGACAATGCAAGTAACATCCCTGTATCTTGCAACGGTGGTGTTCAAATCCTTTGCCTCAACCTTATTACCTGGTATGCCTTGCGTATTGCTTACAACACCTTTCAAGCATCTATAGAACCGATTCCTCTTTGCCATGTACTCAGATGTAGGTCTCCTACCCTTCACTCTTTGTGGCTTTCCACAGCCCATCCATAACTCCCTTGCCTTTATCAAGATCTCAAAAAGAGAAGAGCTTTTTTTCAACCTAAATGGAGCAGAATTCAGCCTTTCTGATTCTAGAATATACTTCGAGTCATCGTTAAATATGCATATATGACAAATGACCCATTGAAACTTTTCCATCCACTCAATCTGTGGCAAGTTTCCTTTTCTTCCCTCATCAAGGGCGATCCTGCAAGCTTCACAAAAGTGTTGCCCATCAATGGGCTCAAACCTGCATCTTTCCAAGAATCTATTCTTTGCCAGCATGTATCTCTTCTTGATGTCACTCCCATATCGGCTTTGGTACAAAGCCTCTCCACGAACAAAGTCACTCCTTCTAAAGTTCTCAAAAGCATCAAGAAAGTCCACGCGCTTTTGAAATGTGACATCAGGCAATGTAGGATCATCTTCTTGAAGTCTCTAAAACGCCATAGGACGCAAAGTGATATTAGTGGCAAATAGAGTTCTCGTTTTCCTTGTATCTTCATACAATTTGTGTGCAAATATCTTATCGAGCTTTCTTTGATTTGTGAACAACGAAGCTCGATCAATAAGCATTGTGGCCATGCTGAATTGTGAAAATCCCGAAATGTATTCCTCATCCTTTGGAGGATGTAAGTCTACCACACTTATAGAAAAGTCTTCGAGACTTGTATCTTCTTCTTGCGGATCTTCCTCTTCATCGCTATCCAATTTTTTGCCTGGTTTTAAATAGCCTGCACTCGAACGATCTACACGTGGAGTAGGAGTTATTTTTGCTCTCTTTCTGGGAATAGCTATAGAACTTGAGTCTGCTCCACGATCACTCCTTCTTGTTCCTATAGTTGCAGCAGTCGATGGTGTAGGTACAGTTGGAGATACTGTAGTTACACTTGCCGGAGTTACTGGAGTTACCGCCACAGATATTGACGGTACTTGAGGGTTATATGTTATAGATGGTGTACTTACTGCTGCTGAAGGTACAACACCACCACTTGGAAATGCATCCCACATTTTCTTCAATGCTTCTAAGGCATTAAGTAATTCTTGGGATCCCTCAATTGAATCTGGTAACGACTTCAAGAAGTGCTTCGGAGTAACTCGTAACTTGTAAACCACCTTGTCATTCTTTCCTTTGCACACAATTTCTATCAAATTGTTTTCTTTAATGTTGATGTTTGATACCACGCCACCATTTCTTACTGCCTCTGTAGAATATTTCGCGCTTGATATATTCTCTGTAGTGATCATCAAAAAATACTTTGATTTGTGCTCCATAAAATACCAAGCATGTTCAAGGTATTTTAAAGACACCTTGGAACCAAAACTGGAAGCCATGGAAGCCATAGTTTTTTGAAAAACAATCAAAAATAAAAAATGAGAATAACAATGATTTTCAAACTCAAAATATTAAATAAATTTTTAATTAAATATTATTTTAAGTTTTATTTATTTTTAATTTTAAAAATAAAATAATTTTTTGCCTTTTTTAATTATTTTATTTTAATTAATTAGTTTATTTTTATATTTAAAATTTAATTTAATTTTTTAATTTTTTTTAAGTTTTATTTATTTTAACTTTTTTAATTTTGAGGGGACAGGGTGCGGGGAGGGAAAGGGACGAGGGAGGGGGAAGGCGTGGGGAAGGGGGAGCGGGAGGGGACGGGGCAACGGCGAGGGAGGGGGCCCCGCGTGCGCAACAGGTGGGGGTTCCCCTCCCCTCCCCTCCCCTCCCCGCCCCGGTCCCCCACCTGTTGCGTGCGCAACAGGTGGGGATCCCCCTACCCTCCCCGCCCCCACCCCCTCCCCTCGCCCCCCTCCCCCCGCCCCCTTTCCCTCCCCCTTGCCCCCTGCCCCGCCCCCTTCCCCTCCCCGCGCCCGCCCCCTTTGCCTCCCCTCCCCTCCCCTTTCCCCCCCTTCGTCAAGCCCCCTCCCCCGCGCCCGCACCCTTCCCCTCCCCCTTCCCCTTTCACCTGTTGCGTGCGCAATAGGTGGGGGGCTCGACGGGGAGGGGGGGGAAGGGGAGGGGAAGGAGGCGGTCGGCGGGGGAGGGGAAGGGGAAGGGGCAAGCGTGGGGGAGGGGGGCTCGACGGGGAGGGGGGCTCGACGGGGAGGGGGGAAGAGCAGACGGGGAGGGGGGAAGGGGGAGGGGGTGGGGGGGCAAGGGGGAGGGGACGGGGGTGGGGAGGGGGGGCGATGCCCCTTCACCTATTGCGTGCACAACAGGTGGGGATCCGGAAGAGCAGACGGGGAGGGGGGAAGGGGGAGGGGGTGGGGGGGCAAGGGGGAGGGGACGGGGGTGGGGAGGGGGGGCGATGCCCCTTCACCTATTGCGTGCCCCCACCTGTTGTGCACACAATAGGTGAAGGGGCATCGCCCCCCCTCCCCACCCCCGTCCCCTCCCCCTTGCCCCCCCACCCCCTCCCCCTTCCCCCCTCCCCGTCTGCTCTTCCCCCCTCCCCGTCGAGCCCCCCTCCCCCACGCCTGCCCCTTCCCCTTCCCCTCCCCCGCCGACCGCCTCCTTCCCCTCCCCTTCCCCCCCCTCCCCGTCGAGCCCCCTCCCCGGCGGCCACCCCCTTCCCCTCCCCCTTCCCCCCCCCCCCGTCGAAGCCGCCGACGGGGAAGGGGGGGAAGGGGGAGGGGAAGGGGGGGGAAGGGGGCGGGGTGGGCGGGGGGGCAAGGGGGAGGGGAAGGGGGCGTGGGGCAAGGGGGAGGCGGAGGGGATGGGGAGGGGGCATGGGCGGGGAGGGGGAGGGGGGCATCGCCCCCCTCACCTGTTGCGTGTGCATAGAGCATAAATCAAATATATATTTATTCTTGTTCTCTCCAGCATTCATAGAGCATTCATAGAGCCACATTTACAAACAGGAGATGATGCCCTAATAGGACACACAAATCCACACTACTTTCGGTTTCAAATGCATAACAATATTCCGGTGATGCAATGGAAGCACTACTCAGTAGATGGAGATCATTTATGGAGTGAGTCATATGCTTTATTACAACGAATAATTCCATTGGAGGAAACTAGATTTGTTCTTGCAAAAAACAAATCACTTGACATAGATGAAATGAAACGCTTGAAAGCCTTCATTAAACATCTTCAAAGTACGATGCAGAAATATCCTGAGCAATCAACTAAGAATTTGGAGACAATTAAATCAACTAAAGCACTTATCCAATCTTTAGAAAGACAAGAAAACTTAATGAGCATTGAATACTCTGAATCCTTTTGGCCGGAACAAGCTAGGTCACCAAGTTTTCCTTTGGATATAAATATGTTAGTAGATATGGAGGAAGCAGAGGAATGCCTTTTACCTCGAAAATATTGTGCCAGGAAGGGAGACAAACCCTTACCAGAGTTTATACCATCTAATGAGATTGAAGAGGGTCTATTTGTTGCAGTTTGGGCATCTGTCCAGGTTCAGAGTTGGATGACCAAGGTGGCCCAATTTGGGTTGCAAAGGTTGCTAAGATAGAAAGGGATGACAAGGGAACTCCTATAACATTTACAGCTTTATGGTATGAACCAAAGCCATTGAAAAATCTCCCAAGAAGATATACAATAAAACAACTCTATGAGGGATGCTTGCAAAAGAAACGTGAATGGGTTCCAAATAATGAGGGATTAACAGAGGTGGAAGTCAATAGCATTATTCATTGCTGGAAATCGAGGACACAAAGTTTTAAAAAGAAGCATGGATACAATGTTGAAAAATGTATCACAATCCCTGATCCAAGTCGTAAACATCATTTGGCAAGACTTGACCCATCAAGCTCAAATACATTACATGAATCTAATGACTCTGAACAAGATTCAGATGCATAAGATAATGTTTTGTATGCTTTTTTCCATACAAATGGTGTATCTATACACCACCAATAAGATAATTTATTGTATGGTTTGTTTTTCAAAAAAAGGGTGTATCTATACACCACTTATATATTGAATTCAACAAACTCTTTTTTTTCAAAAAAATGGTGTATCTATACACCACTTATATGTTGAATTCAACAAACTCTTTTCATATGATGGTGTCATATTTTCACTTCATAGTGTTAAAATTGAACTTGAGTTAGGAGACTACTATTATTATTATTATAGTTATTGGATGGGGGCACCATGCACGAGTTTGGGAATTATAGCTTCACTGAGCCATTTTTTTTTAAATTAGAGGTCACCACTTGACTTTTTAGCTTAATAAGGCCATATTTGTATATAAGTGACTCATTTAGTGCTCTAAAAAAACCCAATTTTTTAGCTCACTAAGTGAAGTTGAGTGGAGAGGATATGCTCCAAAAAAAAGTCCAAACCAAGAGAGAAAGTCCAAAAATTTTGAATAGTGTGTTCCATATTGAAGATGGGTGCCAACTGCCATCAATTATATATATGAAATTATGCTTAAGTACATGTACCAATGGATCTTTAAAAATGAAAGCTTGGATTAATTAAATCATTAGTATGCACCTGCTCACAATGCTCGGGAAGAACAAAAGTATCACTTTCATCGGTCCAAAGTTTGGTGGAGTCTATTGCAAAGAGACCGCTATTGTCTTTCCTCACTATCGCATGGGGACCATGTTGAGAGTTGTGGGCCATGAGCACATAATTAGAGGTTGAGGTATGGTATAGGAAAGAATTAAAGTAGCCACCCTAGGATGTGGACTACATGATGTGGAGATGTGAATTGAGGATATCTACAAGGAGAGATGTGGATGAGAGGATCCCACACATGTTGACTATTCAAAAGGCACTCTCTATATAAGAGGCCTATCATGTATTATTGAGTACAAGTGAAGAAATGCACATTCACTCAAGATTTTGTTTATGAGTCCAAGCTAAGTGCCACCTAAGCACATAGCCCCTGCCAAGCACTGTTCATCAAAAGCCCGCTTCCTTTTTTTTTTTTGAAACTTCGACAAGGCGTAACTTGCAATCCAGGAGGAATTCGCACATGCTCCAAAAAGGAAAAGTGATCGTCTTTTCAAGCTCTACGTGCCTATCAAGCCAGAATCATTGTTAGCAATTAGACACTACCAATTTTGAAAGAAATCAATTAGTAAGGCCTTTGCAACAAATGGAAAAGCAACGCATGAATGCGCACATCGCTATCATAAGCATGTCGAAAGCACAAGTGCATGAGATGACCATAGCCCAGAACATGGCATCCACACATAAATCATCAAGGCACATGGAAGAACAAAGCGTCATGCATTAAGCTACATCGAGTAAAGACACGAAAACACCATCGACATCAAGCATTGAGAAGCAACAACCTTGCCACCCTAAACCCACATGTTTTGTAAATCAAACCTAACCACCTGAGAGTAACCATCTAAGCACCTAGGGGAGGATTTGATCTTGTAACTCACATCTAACCACCTTGCAGTAGCCAAAGGATCATGGTACCAAGGGGAGGTGTTGAGAGTTGTGGTGCCATGAGCACATAATTAGAGGCCAAGGTATGTTAGATATGCCCAATGCCCCACCCTCTTGGTAACCACCAGTGGTCCAAGGTGCTCAACTTGTAAGATCCCCATATGAGGAGAAGCCATGTGTGTGCCCGAGACACTGGATGGATCCTAACTTGCATGTCAGATGAGGTCTATCAATGAGACCGTTGATGGTAGAAAGGTGATTGTGTGGGAGCCCCTCATTCTTGCTGGGGCCTGGGGGCCAGCTGTGGCCCCTAGTTGGGGGGTCCTAGAGGGGCCAGTGGCCCCCCTGGTGGGGGTTTGTGGGCAAGAGCCCCCCAGGCAATGGTATAGGAAATATTCTCTGAATATTCCATGGATGACTAGTCGGTTCCACTGACTAGGTTGACTAGTCAGGTCCACTAACTAGGTTGATTGGTCGGTTCCACTGACTACGTTGATTTGACTACCCGCCCTCATAGCTATAAAGAGGCGACCTCCCCAGTCCATTGTATCAAATTAGTTTAGATCAGATCAGATCTTCTAGCTAGTAGCTCTTCACCTAGTATCTATCTAGATCACCATCTAAGTTCCACTGTGGGAGCGCACAGGTGGACGGAGCCATCATCTGTACTACATCAGTATTGAAGGAAAATTTTGTTCCTCTCCAGTTTGATGTGTACTCTCTATTCTTTGTTCAATTTCTGTTCCGTTGTGTTGTGTAATTTAACATGGTATCAGAGCCCAGGCGGCTCTAAGGATCGAAGAATAGAAGAGAGGCGAGGGCTTCAATAGCATACGGAGCGATGGCAATAGGAAGTAAGGAGGAACAACTTGTATGAGCTAAGTGCTCTTACAGCCACCATTGGATTGGGCACAAGTAGACGTTGGCACGAAAGATTCGGCCACATCAGATTTGTAGTGTTAAAGGAGATTCAAAAGCAAGGTATGGTTGCTCACTTACCTACAGTAGCAGAAATCAAAGAACCATGTGAAGCTTGCATGATGGGCAAGCAATAGAGAAAGGCATTCCCACAAGAAAGCAAGAATAGAGCTAATGCTCCTCTAGAGTTGGTGCATGTTGACTTGTGCAGTAAGATGCGTACACAAGCCTTGGGGGGCTCTTCCTATTTTTTATTGATTGTTGACGACTATAGTAGGAAGATGTGGGTGTACTTTCTTCACGAAAAGGCTCAAGCTTTTGGTAAATTGAAAGAATGGCTATAGCTTGTTGAAAATGAAACAAGGAGAAAAGTGAAGAAAATTAGATCGGATGGTGGTGGTGAGTTTGTTTCTACAGAGTTTGGAGATTTTTGTAAGAGCAAAGGGAGCAAGCAACAAACGACGACACCACATACGCCTCAATAAAATTTGGTTGTTGAACGCCAAATGCGGATCACCGTGGAGATGGAGAGGTATATGTTGAAGGTGCTGGACTGCCAATACTATGGTTTATATCCTTAATCATAGCTATACAAAGGCACTCAAAGGTAAAACACCACATGAGGCTTACAGCGGGTAAGAAGCCATCTGTCTCTCACTTCAGAACATTTGGGTGTGAATGCTATGCGCATGTAGTAGACAAAGAGAGAAACAAGCTACAACCAAAAAGCACCAAATGTATCTTCTTAGGCTATTGTGATGAGAAGAAAGCCTATAAGTTCTATGACCGAGAGGCAAAGAAGATCATAGTGAGCCACAATGTGGTGTTCAGGGAGCAACCACATGTAGTGGAGGCAGAGAAGAGCTCTTCCACTTTATCATCAAGCGAAGAGGTAATTCACTATGGACATGCTGTCCCAGGAGCTATAAAGGAGGAGGAAATATCAGATGATGAAGGTATAAGTCACCAAACTGTTGTTACACCACCGAAAAATCCATTGCCACAATGGGTAAGGAAGCTCTACGACCATGATTACCAGATGCCTATGTCTGTTGAGCAGCATGCAGATGGACCAAGAAGGTCTTAGAGAATCGAGGAGAAAAGGAGGGCTTCTACTCACATAGTCAATATGGCCTTGATGGCTGAGATTATTGCAGAAGTAAAGGAGCCTACAAGTTTGGAGGAAGCACTTGCAGATCGAGATTGGAAAAATGATATGCAAGTAGAATATGACAGCATCATGAAGAATGAAACTTGGAAGCTGGTATATCGACCACCTAACAGAAAGGTTATTGGCACCAAGTGGTTTTGGAAGGTAAAGTACAAGGCCGATGGGACTTTGGAAAAGTACAAAGCCATATTGGTTGCACAAGGAATTTTGCAGGTTGAAGGGTTTGATTTTCAGGAATCTTTTGCTCTAACTACTAGAATGACTATTCGCACAGTACTATCAGTGGCTGCTCATAAAAAGTGGCTAGTTTATCAAATGGATGTTCAATTAGCATTCTTGAATGGTGACCTCAAGGAGGAGGTGTACATGGCTCAGCCACCTAGGTTTGAGGCCCCCCACTCTAAAAACAAGGTATGTAAGTTGAAGAAGGCTCTATACGGGCTGAAACAGGCCCCAAGAGCATGGTACCAACAGATAGACAAATTCTTTCATAAATTAAACTTCAAAAGATGTGCCTCAGATGCTAACTTTGTACAGGAAAGGTGGAAAATCTGCTATTATTATTCTATATGTGGATGATCTCCTTATTACAGGTGACTATCAAGACATGATCCAGCAAACTAGAAAGGCATTGAGCATAGAGTTTGAGATGACAGACTTAGGCTTGACGCACTACTATTTTGGGGATTGAAGTCTGGCAAGAAGAGCGAGGCAAGATCTTCATCTCTCAACAGAAATATGCAAGGGAGATCTTGAAGGCATTTGGTACGTCGAAGTGCAAGGAGATAGCTACACCTATGGAGGTAAATGTGAGGCTGTCTATGGAGGGTGCCTCACCACCAGTAGACATCAGGAGGTATAGAAAGTTGGTTGGCAGTCTCATCTATCTCTGCAACACCAGGAGACTGGACATCAGTTTTGCTATTGGCATTTTGAGCAGGTTCCCTAGTAAGCCTCGGGAGAATCATTGGAATGCAGGGATGAGGGTGCTCAGGTATGTGAAGGGCACTCTTGATTATGGCATCACTTATGGTACGGGCACTTCCTTGGCTAGTCATTGTGACTTAGATTGGGATGGAGATGTTGATTCTAGGAAATCAATTTCTGGATATCGTTTCTCTTTAGGTTCATGTATCTTCTATTGGATTAGTAAGAAACAACCAACAGTGGCATTGTCTTCTATCGAGGCTGAGTATAAGGCAGCATGTTTTGCTGCTTGTGAAGCAGTGTGGCTGAGGAGGATCTTATGGCACATGGGAGTGCAAGAGGATGAGGCAACTGTGCTGAGGTGCGACAATCAAAGTTGCATGGCCATTGCTAAAAATCTAGTGTTTCATGCGCACACAAAACATATAGAGATTCAGTATCACTATGTGCATGATTTAATCAAGGATGAGATAGTGAAATTTGTCTACTATCAAACAGAGCAAAATGGAGCAGATACCTTCACCAAGGCACTCGGGAAGGATCAGCTTCAGGGTCATCTTTAGAGACCCGGCATTGGGCCGAGAAGGTAGTTCACCTATGGGTGGACATTGAGGGGGGGTGTTAGATATGCTCAATGCTCCACCCTCCTGGTAACCACCAGTGGTCCAAGGCACTCAAGTTGTAAGGCCTGCATATGAGGAGAAGCCATGTGTGAGCCCGAGACACTGGATGGATCATGACTTGCATGTCAGATGAGGTCTATCAATGAGACCGTTGATGGTAAAAAGGTGATTGTGTGAAAGCCGCTTATTCTTACTAGGGCCTGGCCCCCAATTGGGGGGTCCCAAGTGGGCCAGCGGCCCCTGTTGTGGGGGTTTGGGGGCGAGAGCCCCCAAGGTGACGGTATAGGAAATATTCCCTAAATATTTAATGGACGAATAGTCGGTTCCATCGACTAGGTTGACTAGTTGGCTCCACCGACTAGGTTGACTGGTCCGTTCCATCGACTATGTTGATCCGACTACTGCCGCCCTCATAGCTATAAAGAGGCGACCTCCCCAATCCATTGTATCAGATCCAGTTGTAGCCAATCAAGTGACATGTGAGTGGGGAGAAGGGCGAGATCCAGTTGTAGCCAATCAAGTGACATGTGAGTGGGGAGAAGGGCGAGATCCGATGGATATGGTTGCGATCGCCTGTACATTACTCTGAATCTCTTTCTTGCACCCTCCAAGCCAGAATCCAGTCACTTGCCTTCAAATATGGTGGTGGTGGATCAAGCTGACCTCCATGGGAACGATGGTCTAACGGAAGGTATCGAGCATGACCTTCATAAACATTTTTCCTCATATGTTTGGAGTATCATGCAAGTGGTTTCAAACCCGGTCCACAAATAAGATAAGCATGGTACCCACTTGTAACAAGTCTTGTACGCGTGTATGAATGTGTTAGTCTAAGACATGCACATGAAAGAGAGTCATAAAAGCATAATCCTATATTATATATGTAAAGACACAACCATGTATCTGTGCACTCTCTGTATCTTGGGTAGTCATGCATGGTCCAAATCAAGATTCCTTTGACCAAAATGTCATTGGTATGTCTAGGAGCTCTGGAAATATCAAAGACCCACACTCATATCCATAAGATTTGTAACTCTTCTATCAAAGGTGCCATGTACACGTCCATATTTTTAGCCTTGTACTTCCCTGGCATAAGCAGTGAAAGCATGAGGTGTCCCTTCTTTATTGTTAGCCATGGTGGGATATTGTATGGGCCATGTTGACCAAGATGTTGAGCATAATCAGAAAGGGTTCACGCTGTCCATGGCGAGCCCAAGATGTAAGTTGTGTGGCTCCCTTGCAAAGTCCAGCCACTGATTTTCTATGTGCTTCCAAGCTGCACAATCTACGGGAATCATCAATGGGTCATCAATGGACCGATGAGATGCATGCCAAGTCATCAACTCTGCTATGGATTTGCATCAGAACATGTGCTGTAATATTGCAATGATGAGAAAGTGTCTCAAGACCTTTACCAGTATTCGCTCACCCTGCAAGTCATCTCTATATCATTGTTCCCCACACTCTAGAGAACTAGCCAAATCTCCATGCTTCACGACAAAAGAGAATACAATCATTATAGTGAGCATGGATGGTATCATAATCCATACGCACCATTGTTAGCATCTTCTTCGCTTCATCTCTTGACGCGGGCATGGTATTTTGTGCAGGCAACATCTTCTAGAGCAACCTATCACAATTCAAACATACATAGGCTTCGAATAATGATGATTCTCAAACATATATGATGATTCTCAAAACAAACAATATCCAAATAATGAGACAAATGAATGCGGGAGCTAACATCATCAAGGCCGAGACACTTGTATCCGACCACCCACACTTTGCTTGCAGAGTCAAGATTGAGAGACAAGCCCGTAGTTTAGACATCCTAGCACCCTCGTACAATTGTGTTGATTGCAACTCTCGCATATTAACCTCAGACTTGGACATCATGTGTACATGTGATGTAGTGCCCTAAAAAATAGAATCCATCATGTCCACCATACCCTCGGCATCATCTGGCACATCCAAGAGACTATAGTCCTGCTCAAAGTGTGAAGGTATATGCGCACCCTCGCCACCCTCCTCATCATGTCTCAAGGTAAGAAAGGGTACGTATGCAATATTAATCATGAACTCAAATAGCATTGACTTACCGACGATCCATCACCACGTGCACCACCAAGGGTGGTGGGTAAGTACTGGTTTGGGCTCCTCCCCATACATCCACAAGTGGCGAATGACAATACAGCGTTGATGTCGTACTTCTCACTTGCAATGAGTGCAATGACAATACAATCTCCATAATCCACTCTGCACTCCTAGACATTGGCGCATCATCTGATGAGCTTCCACTCGTCCCTTCCATCTGTACACCTCCAAAATCATAACATGAGTTGCAAGGAAATCCATTAAGATCCAAAAAATAGCCAACCCATGAGCTCCTTTTCTCTCTTCTTAGAATAAGTGCCATGAACCGTCGCTATATAGCGACGCTTTGCCCTATTCCATAGCTATATAGTGACACTTTTAGGATATAACAGTCACTGTATAGCGTCTGACCAACGTCGCTATATAGTGACACTGAGGGCTAAAACCTGAAACCCTGCGCGATGCCATCTTTCACATCCCTATCGTAGGAAAAGCAAAAATCTCTCCCCCCACCTTCTATTCGACGACCTCGCTTTCCTCCTCTCTATTCCCCACACTCCTCACCCCTACCCAGCCCCTCTCCCAATGCTTGTGCTCCTTCGCCACCCTTCTTCCTCTCTGATTGTGTGAAAGAAAGTTTTTCAAGAAGGTGTGTCTCTTTAAGCAATGTAGGTTCATTTTTGTGAGATTTCATTTTGTGAGTGTTGAAGCCTATGTGCTAATTTTCATGCTTGATTTTCAAAGGTTAAGGACAAAAAATGAGATTTGGTGAAAGAAACAAGACTCACCTCTTCTCTTTTTGGTATTTCTCTTCCTCCTCTTTCTCCTTGTTTATAGACTTATGCTTTCTTCTTGTTTGTAGGCTTATGCTTGTCTCCTCAATCCAATCCCTTTGAAAAGTTGCTTCTCCAAACTCCTCCTTCCTCTAACTAGTTATTTGAAAAATGATATGTTTCCTCTCTTTTGTAGGGCCGGTCCACGAAACACCGAGCGGGATTATTCTAGGTAAGAAAGTGCTTCCTTTTTTTTCCTTTTGTTATTTCCGTTATTTCCATTGGCTTGCAGCTAGCACCTTAAGTACTAGCTGTAGTGATGGACGTAGGAACCCTCTCTTCCCTCTCTTCTCCTATTTCCTCTTCTTTCCCTATTTTCCTCTTTTCCTCCCTCTTTCCCCCCTCTTTCCCTCTAAATATGCTCATGCATAAGCATAAGCATATGCTTTCTCTCTTTTTCTCTTATGAATATGTTTTTCCTTCTCTTATGCTTTTGCTCTTTTCCCCTCTTCATTTTCCCCTCTTTCAATCTCCTTTCCCCTCTTCCTTCTCTTTTTCCCTCTCTTTTTTCCTCTCTTTTTCTCTTCTTTTCATAAGCATATGCATTTGCCTATGCTTATGCTTATGCATGAGCATATGAGCATGCATATGCTCATATGCTCATGCATAAGGATAAGCATATGCTTTCTCTCTTTTTCTCTTATGCATATGCTTTTCCTTCTCTTATGCTTATGCTCTTTTCCCCTCTTCTTTTCCCCTCTTTCAATCTCTTTTTCCCTCTTCCTTCTCTTATTTTCCCCTCTTTTTTTTCCTCTCTTTTTCTCTTCTTTTCATAAGCATATGCATTTTCCTATGCTTATGCTTATGCATGAGCATATGCTCATATGATCATGCATAAGAATAAGCATATGATTTCTCTCTTTTTCTCTTATGCATACGCTTTTCCTTCTCTTATACTGATGCTCTTTTCCTCTTTTCTTTTTCCCCTCTTTCAATCTCTTTTCCCCTCTTCCTTCTCTTCATTTCCCCTCTTCCTTCTCTTCTTTCAATATCTTTTCCCTTTCTTTTCTCCTCTCTTTTAGCCTCTCTTTTTTCCTCTCTTTTTCTCTTCTTTTCATAAGCATATGCATTTGCCTATGCTTATGCTTATGCATGAGCATATGCTCATATGCTCATGCATAAGGATAAGCATATGCTTTCTCTCTTTTTCTCTTATGCATATGCTTTTCCTTCTCCTTCTCTTATACTTATGCTCTTTTCCCTCTTCTTTTCCCCTCTTTCAATATCTTTTCCCTTCTTCCTTCTCTTCTTTTCCCCTCTTGTTTTTCCCCTCTTCCTTCTCTTCTTTTCCTCTATTCCTTCTCTTCTTTTCCCCTCTCTTTTTTCCTGTCTTTTTCTCTTCTTTTCATAATAAGCATATGCATTTGCCTATGCTTATGCTTATGCATCAGCATATGCTTATGCTTATGATTATGTATGAGCCTATGCTCATATGCTCATGCATAAGCATAAGCATATGCTTTCTCTCTTTTTCTCTTATGCATACGCTTTTCCTTCTCTTATGCTTATGCTCTTTTCCCCTCTTCCTTCTCTTCTTTTCCCCTCTTTGTTTTCCTCTCTTTTTCTCCTCTTTTCATAAGCATATGCATTTGCCTATGCTTATGCTTATGCTCATGCATGATCATGCATAAGCATATGCATATGCTTTCTCTCTTTTTCTCTTATGCATATGCTTTTCCTTCTCTTATGCTTATGCTCTTTTCTCCTCTTCTTTTTTCCCCTCTTCCTTCTCTTCTTTTTCCCTCTTCCTTCTCTTCTTTTTCCCCTCTTTCAATCTCTTTTCCCCTCTTCCTTCTCTTCTTTTCCCCTCTTCTTTTTCCCCTCTTCTTTCTCTTCTTTTTCTCTCTTTCTTATCTTCTTTTCCCCTCTCTTTTTTCCTCTCTTTTTCTCTTCTTTTCATAAGCATATGCATTTGCCTATGCTTATGCTTATGTGTGAGTATATGCTCATATGCTCATGCATAAGCATATGCATATGCTTTCTCTCTTTTTCTCTTATGCATATGCTTTTCCTTCTCTTCTTTTCCCCTCTTCCTTCTTTTCTTTTTCCCTCTCTTATTTACTCTCTTTTTCTCTTCTTTTCTCTTCTCTCTTTTTCTCTTTTTCCTCTCTTTTCTTCTTTTCCTCTCTTTTCTTCTTTTCATCTCTATTTTTTTCTTCTCTTTTCCCCTCTCTCTTTCTCTTTTTTCCTCTCTTTTTCTCTTCTTTTCATAAGCATATGCATTTGCCTATGCTTATGCTTATGCATGAGTATATGCTTTCTGCGTTGATGTCATTTCATAATTTTCACAAGTGATTAATTGCCTTTTCATAATTTCTTAAGTTTGAATTTCATAATTGTCTTAAGTAATTAATTGTCTTTCCGCTTCTTACCCGCTCTTGTTTTTTGTCTTTTGTCTCCGTGTTTGTGTCTACGTTTGTCCAATCCCCCCAAATTAGACATGGGATCACGTCGCACATCCGATGACTATGGAAACCCTCGGAGGAGGAGACATCATGATCTCTACTCTCCAGAGGACTTTGATTCCACTCAGGCGATACCTCAGGGGCCTACCCTTGAGACTACCCGTAGCCCACTGACTCCTAGAGGACCTAGCACTGTGACTACCCCTTGGGAAACTCCTTTGCTACTAGCAGCCCATGGCTTTGTCAGGAGTCCCGATGAGTTTGTCACATAGATGAGCGACATGGAGGCAGTGAGATTCTTCTCTCTGCTATCCAAGAGGACCTCAACTCTTCCCTCTCCTACACCGACGGCTGGACCTACTTGATAGTCATCCCCCCTCTAGCCCCTTCGACTGAGGGGTCATCACCTAGGCATACCCATCAAAAGGGAAGGGAGAGTAGAAAGGGTCGCTTATGTTGTGCTGACTCGGGAGATGTAGACAAGTCACTACACTCACATCTCTCCACTTGGTCATGACACCCAGTACCAGTCAAGTCCCTTGCCCTCTCCCACTCACTTTGCTACTCCTAGCTCCATAAGCACTCATAGTAACACCTCTCACTCTAGCTCTGCCACTCCCATGAGTCCTCCTTACCCGCCCGAGGACCTGCCTATGAAATCACGGTGGCTAGAGAGATAATAGAAAATAAAAAGGGCTCAGCAGTGATGGCCACCATGAGGTGGTTGATGAGCCACCACTTCAGGAGCTGCATAGCTACTGACTAGCGGTACTAGGATGAACAAAAGAAGCAGGCAGTCATTGATGAATTGAAAAGACAATAACCTAACCCCCCAAATTGGGAGTTCAATGAGAATTGCATGTGAGAGTGCATGGGTTTGGTCTTGAAGCATCATAGGTCAACCTTGTGTACTTCCATCAGAAAGGGGAAGGCTAAACCCAGCTGGCCAACAAAGAAGACTGAAAGTTTTTCAAGGAGTACAGGGACCATCCCAAAAAGTTTGAGGGATACAAGGAGACGGCTAGACTTTGTAGGTACTTCGCACTTTGGTGTAGGCAGACGGTCGGTGTTCGATGCAACCATGGTAAGTTTACTTCTTCTCATTTAATTTATTGTTTTATTTGTTTTATTACATATTGCATACACTTTATCTAACTCTCGTAAATTGGGCCCACAGCAAGCTACGATGGGTTGCCTTCCCACAGACACAGAGGTGAGATGCATGTTTCACATAAGAATAAAGCCGTGGTTTATTGAGATGGAGGCCATGGGAGCAACGGTAGATTGGGCTGAGGTGGCTGCTCACACGGTATAAGTCTACTCCTACTTGTAATCTCACTTTTTAAATTATTTTATTCTTTAAGTTCCAATCTAATTTCCAAATCATATGGTTTTACTCTTAAAGTGCAAGCTCGAACATCCCATCAGAGCGGAGGTGAGTAGTGATGATGAGGAATTAGGCTTATACGGCTTCGACGAGGGCCAAGGATCAGGCATAGCTCATGAGGACCAAGGATTAGGCGTAGCTCACAAGGGCCAGGGATCTCAAACCAGCATGACAACGACGAGGACGACGATTCGAATGAGCAGTAGTAGTAATAGTATTAGTAGTAGTTTGTATATACTTCGACATGTATATGCTTATGTATGTCGACTCGTTTGAGCGATTTTGTATCACCCTTTTTGAAAGGATAATTTTGTAACAAACAATATTGTATATCTTCAGCATGTAAATGCTTTTGTTACTTGGCTCATTTAAGTGATTTTATATCACCCCTTTTACAAGGAAAATTTTGTAACAAACAACATTCTTTTGTAATTACTTTTAAAAAAACATTAGTGAGACAAAACAGGGCTTGCTATGGCCCTATTTAGCCCCACTAATGTTTTTTTAACGTTGTGTTAATCGTCTCTATATAGCGATGTTTATCAGTATCGCTATATAGCGGAGATATAGCGACACTTATATAGCGACCGTTCTCTTTCGATGCTAATAGCAAAGTAAATACCGACCTTTACGCCCATCAAAAGAAAACATTTTAGTGTAAAAAAGATCAGTATTTCAATCAAAAAATGATATGTGCCTTGTAGTGACTTACCCAATGACACAAACATGCATGTGATGCTTTTAGTTCATCCATGTCGGTGTGGAATTCACGATGCAGCTTTTGATGGAGGGGAGGGAGGGAGAAAGACAAGTAAAGGAAGGGAGGGAAAGACAGAAAGGGAAACGAAGCGAGTAGGGAAGGGGAGGGGAAATGTTGGAGGATAAGGGAAGGGGAATGAATGTAAAGGGGAAGGAAAGGGTGAGAGAGGGGAAGAGGGAGGAAGGGGAGAGGGGAGGGGAGGGGAGAAGTGAGGAAGGAGGAAGGGGAGTGGTGGAGGGGAGGGAAGGGGTGAGGAAGGGAGGGAAAGGGGGATGGGGTTGTAGAGGGGAGGGGTGAGAAAGGGGAAAGAGAAAGGGGAGGGGACAGGGGAAGGGCAAAGGGGGGAGGGATACCTCTCTCCCTCCTCTCCCTCCCTCCCCTCCCCCCCTCCCCCTCTCACCTCCTTCCCTCCCCTCTTGGAGGATCACGGTCATGTGAGACAAGACATGAGGAGAGAGGAGAGAGAGAGAGAGAGAGAGAGAGAGAGAGGGGGGGGGGTGGGGGAGGGAGAGCGTTGACGGTGGGTGTGACTGTGGTTGCACATTTCCCCCTCCCCTCTCATGTCCCCTTCATGTATCCCTCCCCCTCCCCCTCCCTAATGCATCCTCATGTAGCTGCAGACACGTGCTGCACAATTATATGTGTTTTCACTACTACAAAACTAGGTAGAAATGACAGCCTAAAAGTGATATTTCTACATTATTAAATGGCACTTTCTTGCCACCATTCCACATGTACCATTTTTTGGAAATGGCAACCAAAAGTACCATATATTTTTGCCATTTCTATGTCCATAAACACTTATTTCATTAATTTTGGACTCATATGTCTACTTTTGGACTATTCCTTAAAATCCTTCGCAACTGAAAAGTTTACTTTATGAAATTGTCATTCGAGAATCAAAAGTTTACTTTCTGGCACTATCATTTTCACATAAGATATTTCAAAATATCTCTCTATAATGTTGTACAAATAATGCAAAAACTACTATTAAGTCCTAAATTTGTATTTCTTGTTTATAAGAATCATATTCTTAAAATAAAAAATCCGAGTTATTAGTTTAAATCCATGAAAAACCATGCTATTGAGGATTCACAACATTTTAAAAATGTATACATAAGAGACCTGTAAGACTCTTTTTACTTTCAATGCAGAAAACTATAACACTCTTGAATATTCAAGAAATTAAAAGGTTTATATAGACATGAGACATGATGGAAGCCTCTTTTGTACTCCAAAAAATAGCAATAGCTATGCTTGCAATTTTACATTATCATGTCATAAGTTTTACAACAAATATTGCTCTGGATGAGTCTTTGTACAAAGGATCTCCTGTGGCCTTTTCAATAATTTAATTTTTCCTTTACAATGAGTTTAGTACAAATGGGCGATCCAAACATTTGCTTGTTTGAATGTCCTTTTCTATCATGATCACAGAAATGAGCGATCCAAACATTTGCTTGTTCAGAATGTCCTTTCTGTCGTCATTTGTCACTTGGGTGCCATCTTCATTCACTCTCATCTGACAACCACCACCACCTTCACTCTTTCTCGATATTTGAATGGTGTTATCATGGGCATTCTTCATTTGCGCTATCTTCTTCTACTTCCTCTCGGGCGAGCATCTTTATGAACTCTGTAATGTGTGTAATAATTGGTTGCGGTAATTTTATTTTGTCTTCTACATCATACCCCATGTGCTTCTTTGTTTTCTTTGACCTTGATTTCTAGGATACTATGACTGTCTCTGTGGAAAGTCTTGAAATTGCTTCATGGTTTGGGACCCATTCCTTTTTCAGCTAAATTACAAGGAAAGCACTTTCTAAAGACACATCTATGTGGAGTGTTAGTGCATGGAATTAAGTTCTTTGCAGATATATGGATTGATTCCTTGCATCTACATGATAGCAATCAAGTTGTAACATCTATTATGAAGGCAATTCGCAATGTACATGCAGAAAAAGGTCGCCTGCCACCGACTTTGAGAATACAAGCTGATAATTGCTGGCGAGAAAATAAGAATGTACTCATGTTTGCATTCTGCTCCATGCTAGTTGCTCATCGAATCTTCAATGAGGTCGAATGTAGATTTTTGTATGTTGGGCATACACATGAGGCCCCTTGGCTCATACCATACCGCTGTAAATGTTGTAGCTCTCCCCCGGTCATCCATGCTCACGTTAACTACTTTCGCAACCCAAAACTTCACGTTCTCATGTTCATCATCCGATGGTCGACGAACTGCAACAAAATAATGGACATCTATGTCTATTTGTGGCATAAACTCTCTCTTCTTGGGTCCACAATATGGACGTGGGAGCAACGATTCAAACTCATTTTCAAAGAGACCACATGCTGGACGCAAGTCATTACCAACATTTGGCCATAATAAAGGCTGTTCTACCTTAATATCATCTTCTCGCATTTTTGCAAGGTCCTTTATCAATTGGTAGGTCTTGCTAATTACATCAGTAGTGTGTTTCTTCCAAGAGGGCTTCCAATAAGGAAATCTCCGAAGCATTTCCTCTTTGTATGCAATAAAAGCTTTTAAGCCTTCTATTTCACCTTTGGATTTCTCGCTGAATTCTTTTATAGGAGCCCATGTTGGATGCATTTCTTTGCTCGAGATTGAAGTTAAGAGAGAGTAAGGTTCTTCAGGTTCCCATTTTGTATCAAGAGAATAGTGTTGCCATTGCATCACTAGTTTTTTATCCTTTAAGAAAAATCAAAAATAGTGTGGAGCGCTATCACCTATCAGGGCATCACCACCTTTTTGTATGAAAGGTAGAATAAAGCTCTTCCAATCATACATCCTCTCAAACATTGAGCATATTGTTCCTTCCTTACGGCCACCAACTTGCCTCCCACATTTTCTTATCAAGTCATCCATTGTCTCCATGTCCTTGTGTTTTAGTTCTCTTGAAACTGTGCTAAATACCTGATCGATATCCTCATGTGTGTGCCCAACCAACAAAAACCCAACTTCAATCTCATTGAAGATTCTATGAGCGATTAGCATTGAGCAAAATGCAAAGAAGAGTACATTCTTATTCTCTCGTCCACAATTGTCTGCTTGTACTCTCAAAGTTGCTGGTAGGTGACCTTTTTCTGCATGTACATTGTGAATTGCCTTCATAACGGATGTTACAACTTGATTGCTATCGTGTAGATGCAAGGAATCAATCCATATGTCTGCAAAAAACTTAAATCCATGCACTAACACTCCACATAGATGTGTCTTTAAAAAGTATTTGCCTTGTAGCTTAGGTGGAGTGTTAACAAATCGAGGTAATGTTGTTGTATTTTGATCCATACCATCTACAATAATGCACATGTACTCATTTGGGTGAGAAATAGCTTGCTCCTTCCAAAATGCATATTTTATTCTAGAATGTCAAACAAGTCCATGATGAAATTCTCTCTTTCTTTTGTAAGCTTCTTTTTGTTCTGGAGATGTTGCACTCTCAAGTGCTCGCTTTAGATCATCACAGTCATTGCACTTTGACATTTTTTGCCTCTTTGGGATTTAAACATGTCCAAAGCTTTTTTTCCAAAGAGTATACAAAGTATGAAAAGATGCCGGTGCATGCCCTCTTTGCCTCTGTGTTTCTCCAATAGAGTTAAATACTTCTTTTTTGGTCAAACCTATCGGAAGATGCATTTCTGATAGGTGGGGTTGCGGTAAAGCATTTTCATAAATGTAATCTTTCAAAATTGCTGTTGCCGCAACTGTTGAGGCTCTTGTTTTGGGCCTTCCTATGTTTCCATGAATGTAAAATTTAACTCCATACTTTGCTTTATTAGCCAAATTCCAATATGTGCCATGTGATAATCCTGTAATAATGCAATATGCATTATTGCATATACTTTTTCCATTTATAAGAGGCCTTATTTGATGTCCTGAACTTCGCCTTCTCTTATCATTTACAAGAAAGCAAGACAATCTCGTGAGTAGGTATTCATTTCTTCTGCTTCCTTTCCTTTGCCAAACATGTTCTCTACAACCCTTGATGTCATGTAAGTTAATGGATCGCATACATGTATGCTTATAGCATGTAGATCGCATTGCTTTTAGCATAACATCTTCATTCATTACTCTTATTCTCTTTGGTTGCTTTTCTGGATCTACCTGCAATCGTTGTCTTTTCATGCATCTGTATGTCCGTTTTGGGACCTTCTGTACATTCTTATTTGGATTTGTGTAGTTCTCCTTGTAAGATTTATTTGTCACGTTATTTTCATGAGATGTTGCATCCTTGATCTTATCACTCTGACAGTCAAATACTGAATATTCCTTTGTTGATGTCATCCTTGCTTTTGATACATTTGTCAAACCATTTGTAACATTTACAAGTTCACAATCAAAGTCAAACACCGAATAGTCCTTTGTTGATCTCATCCCTACTTTTGATACAATCATAGAACCACTTGTCACAATGGCATTAGAGTGTCCCGAATGATCTTCAAACTCATCTATTCATGAGAGAACATCACTCATTGATGCACTTTCTATGGATTTCATAACTCCATAGTCAGTGGTGATAGAGTGTCCAGAATGATCTTCAAACTCATCTATTCCTGAGAGAACATCGCTCATTGATGCACTTTCTATGATCAATTTTCATGGATTGTAGCAAATGCAACTACTTCTCTTTTGCAACATAAAATCACCTGCATCCCCGAAATAAATTTTGTAGCCATCTCCTTTGTGAGTTCCCTTTGCAAACAAGCTGTAACAACCACTATAAAGAACATTAGTCTCTTCTCAATAATCTACTTTATTAATGATTTAAAAATCTAGAACTTATTTGAAAATTTAATTAGACACTAACCAATAACAACTGTAAACCAATAACAACCCTAAAACCTAGACCCTAAACCATAAACCAAAACAACCCTAAACCCTAAACCCTCAACCCTCAACCCTAACCAATAACAACCCTAAACCCTAAACCCTAACTCCCAAACCCTAAACCCTAGCCCCCAAACCCTAAACCCTAAACCCGAACCCCCACACCCTAAACCCTAACTCCCAAACCCTAAACCCTAAATCCTAAACCCTAACTCCTAAACCCTAAACCCTAAACCATAACCCCCAAACCCTAAACCCTAAACCCTAACTCCTAAACCCTAAACTGTTAACCCTTAACCCTAACTCCCAAACCCTAAACCCTAAACCCTAACCTCCAAACCCTAAACCCTAACTCCCAAACCCTAAACCCTAAACCCTAAACCCTAACTCTTAAACCCTAAACCCTAAACCCTAACTCCCCAACCCTAAATCCTAAACCTTAAACCCTAACTCCAAAACCCTAAACCCTTACCCCTAAACCCTAAATCCTAAACACTAACCCCCAAATCCGAAACCCTAAACCCTAAATCCTAAACCCTAACCCCCAAACCCTAAACCCTAAACCCTACCCCCTAAACCCAAACCACCAAACTCTAAACTCTAACCCCCAAACCCTGAACCCTAAACCCTAACCCTCAAACCTTGAACCCTAAACCCTATCTCCCAAACCTTAAACCCTAAACCCTAAACCCTACCCCCCAAACCCTAAATCCAAACCACCTAACCCTAAACCCTAACTCAAAAACCCTAACCCACAAAGCCTAATTCCTAACTCACAAACCCTAAACCCTAACTCACCAAACCCCAAATCCTAAACCCAAACCACGAAATCCTAAACCTTAAATCCTATGAGTATTTTCAGTAATATCATTTATTTAAGTAATAGTTTTAATTAGAATTCATAAGTAATAGTGGAATTGATAGTTGGGAGGGTGGTAGTGGGAGAAAGGGAGAGTGGGAAAGTGGAGAAAGGGAGTATGGGAGGGTGGTAGTGGGAGAAAGGGAGAGTGGGAGAGGGAGTGGGAATGGGGGCGGTGGGGGTGGGGGTGGGAGGATGGGAGTGGGAGTGGGAGAGGAAGTGGGAATGGGGGAGGTGGGGGTGGGGGTGGGGGTGGGAGAATGGGAGTGGGAGTGGGAGAGGGAGTGGGAATGGGGGAGGTGAGGGTGGGGTGAGGGTGGGAGGATGGGAGTGGGAGTGGGAGGGGTGGGGAGTGGGAGTGGGAGGATGGGAGTGGGAGAGGGAGTGGGAATGGGGGAGGTGGGGGTGGAAGTGGGAGGGGTGAGGTGGGAGGATGGGCTCAGTGGGAATGGGGGAGGTGGGGGTGGAAGTGGGAGGGGTGGGGTGGGAGGATGGGGGAGGGAGTGGGAATGGGGGAGGTGGGGGGGTGGGAAAATGGGAGTGGGAGTGGGAGAGGGAGTGGGAGGATGGGAGTGGGAGGGGTGAGGTGGGAGGATAAGGGTGGGAGAATGGGAGTGGGAGTGGGAATGGGGGGGGGGGAGGGGTGGGGGTGGGAGGATGGGAGTGGGAGGTGGAGGTGGGAGGATGGGAGTGGGTGGGAGAATGGGAGTGGGAGTGGGAGTGGGAATGGGGGAGGTGGGGGTGGGGTGAGGGTGGGAGTGGGAGGGGTGGGGTGGGAGGATGGGAGTGGGAGAGGGAGTGGGAATGGGGAAGGTGAAAGAATGGGCGTGGGCGTGGGAGTGGCAATGGGGGAGGTGGGGTGGGAGGATGGGGGTGGGAGTGGGAATGGGGTGGGAGGATGGGAGTGGGTGGGAGAGAGAGAGAAGATAATCTAATAGAGAGGCCAATGGGAGAGGAGATAATGTTATAGAAGGATCAATGAGAGAGAAGCACTTAAAACCCTAGTTTTTCTTATATATACTCTCATTCTCTCATTGTTTCTCTCATTTCAACAAGGAAGAGCAAGAGGAGAAGCAAAAAGAGGAGGAAGAGCAAAAGCAAGCACAAGCATAGATCTCAACTTGTTTCCAGGTACTTTTTTTAAAATTTGTTTTCTTTGAAATTTTATTATAGAGAGAGAACTTAGAGAGAGAAAATTGAAGGAAAGACTTTTAGAGAGAGAGTCTTGCTGCCTCGGCAGCAAAAGAGAGAGAGAGAGAAAGAGAGAGAAAGAGAGAGGAGAGAAGGGGGGGAAAGAGAGGGGAGAGAAAGGGGGGTAGAGGGAGAGAAGGGGGGGGGAGAGAGGGGGGAAGCCGCTGCCCAGAGAGGAGGGGGAGGCCGCTGCCGCGACAACGGAGAGAGGGGGGGAGAGAGAGGGGGGGGAGAGGGAGGGGAGGGGAGGGGAGAGAGAGAGGGGGGGCCGCTGCCGCAGCAGCGAGAGAGGAGGGGAGGGAGAGAGAGAAGGGGGGGCGCGACAACGAGAGAGAGGGGGAGGGAGAGAGAGAGAGGGGGGGAGAGGGAGGGGGGGGGAGAGGGAGGGGAGGGGAGGGGAGAGAGAGAGGGGGGGGCGTGGCAGCAAGAGAGAGGGGGAGGGGGAGAGAGAGAGGGGGGGCCGCTATCGCGGCAGCGAGAGAGGAGGGGAGGGGGGAGAGAGAGAAGGGGGGGCAATGAGAGAGAGGGGGGGCAACGAGAGAAAGGGGGGGAGGAGAGAGAGAGAGGGGGGAGGCCGCTGCCGCGGCAGCGCGGAGAGAGGGGGGGAGAGGGAGGGAGGGGGGAGAGGGAGGGGGGGGAGGGGAGAGAGAGAGGGGGGGCCACTGCCGCGGCAACGAGAGAGGAGGGGGGAGAGAGAGAAGGGGGGGCACGGCAACGAGAGAGGAGGGGGGAGAGAGAGAGAGGGGGGGCGCGACAGCGCGAGAGAGAGGGGGGAGAGAGGGAGAGGGGGGGAGGCCGCTGCCACGGCAGCGGGGAGAAGGAGGGGGGGAGAGGGAGGGGAGGGGAGGGGAGCGAGAGAGGGGGGGCCGCTGCCGAGAGAGAGAGGGGGGGGAGAGAGAGAGGGGGAGAGGCCGCTGCCGCGGCAGCGGGGAGAGGGAGGGGGGGGAGAGGGGAGGGGAGGGGAGGGGAGCGAGAGAGGGAGGGGAGGGGAGGGGAGCGAGAGAGGGGGGGGCCGCTGCCAAGAGAGAGGGGGGGAGAGAGATAAGGGGGGATGCGGCAGCGCGAGAGAGAGGGGGGGAGGCCGCTGCCGCGGCAGCGGGGAGAGGGAGGGGGGGGAGAGGGGAGGAGAGGGGAGGAGAGGGGAGAGGAGCGAGAGAGGGAGGGGAGAGGGAGGGGATGGGAGGGGAGCGAGGGAGGGGGGGAGAGTGAGAGAGGGGAGGGGAGGGGCGGGGGGGAGGGGAGGGGGGGGAGGCCATTGCCGCGGCAGTGGAGAGAGGGGGGAGAGGGAGGGGGGGAGAGGGAGGGGAGGGGAGGGGAGAGAGAGAGGGGGGGCCGCTACCGCGGCAGTGAGAGAGGAGGGCAGGGAGAGAGAGAGGGGGGGCACAGCAACGAGAGAGAGGGCGAGGGGGAGAGAGAGAGAGGGGGCGGGCCGCTGCCACGGCAGCGAGAGAGGAGGGGGGGAGAGAGAGAAGGGAGGCCGCTGCCGCGGCAGTGAGAGAGGAGGGGGGGAGAGAGAGAAGGGGGCGCGGCAGTGAGAGAGAGGGGGAGGGAGAGAGAGAGAGGGGGGGGCCGCTGCCGCGACAGCGAGAGAGAAGGGAGGGGAGAGAGAGAGAAGGGGGGAGGCACGGCAGCGAGAGAGAGGGGGGAGAGAGAGAGGGGGGCCGCTGTCACGGCAGCGAGAGAGGAGGGGGGAGAGAGAGAAGGGAGGGGGCGCGGCAGTGAGAGAGAGGGGGAGAGAGAGAGATAGAGGGGGGGCCGCTGCCGTAGCAGTGAGAGAGAAGGGGGGAGAGAGAGAGAAGGGGGGAGGCGCAGCAGCGAGAGAGGGGGGAGAGAGAGAGAGGGGGGCCGCTGCCACAGCAGTGAGAGAGAGGGAGGGGAGGACAGAGAGAGAGAGGGGGGGAGAGAGAGAGAGGGGGGAGGCACTGCCACGGCAGCGAGAGGGAGAGAGGGGGGAGAGAGAGAGAGGGGGGGAGGCCGGTGCACGAGAGAGAGGGGAGGGGAGAGAGAGAGAGAGGGGGGAGGCCACGGCAAGTGAGAGAGAGTGGGGAACGCAAGTGAGAGAGAGAGAGAGAGAAAAGGTGAGGAGAGAGTGGGAGAGAGAGAGAGAGGGGGGAAATGAAGAGGAGGGGAGAGAGTAGACTAAGATGAGAGGAAACGTAGACTAGAGCGGAGAGGAAAGAGAGAGAGAGAAGAGTGAGAGAGATGGACGAGACATGAAAATTTAGAGAGGAAGGACACAAGAGAAAGTACGATCGAGATAGAAAATCTTACCAATGAAGAGGAGAAATGAGTGGACAATGATCGAGAGGAGATAAAGGAGATGTTTTGATGGAAGAATTTGGGAGCTACGATCAATGAGGCATATTAGAGGAGATTGGTGTGTGATTTAGTCGAAACTTAAACAAACAAAACTATAAACCTTGGTGTTTGATGAAAATTTAGAGAGAAAGGGCGCAAGAGAAAGTAAGATCGAGATAGAAAATCTTACCAATGAGGAGGAAAAATGAGTGGGCGATGATCAAGAAGAGATAAAGGAGAGATGTTTTGATGGAAGAATTTGGGAGCTACGATCAATGAGGCATATTAGAGGAGATTGGTGTGTGATTTAGCCGAAACTTAAACAAACAAAACTATAAACCTTGGTGTTTGAAAAGAAAAACGTGTGGAAACTAGAATTTCAAATTTCCCGTCTTTTTTTAAACTATGAATCCTTGTGTTTGAAAAGATAAACGTGTGAAAACTTGAAAATTGTGATAAAAGACAACCTTGTGTTTGAAAAGACAAACGCGTGGAAACTTGAAAAGTGTGAAAAGACAAATGTATGCGAAAAGGAAAACTTGTGGAAACTTGAATTTTAAAATTTTCTTTGTTTTTGAATTTAAAATGAGTTTCACTTTTATTTTCAATTTACTAGTTTAATTTAAACTATAATGCATTTTGTTTTGGAATATAGAAAGTATAATTTTAATTTTGTTACATTTTAAATTAAAATTTTAAAAGTAGTTTAACTTACATTCGTTATTATTACTTTAATTTATTTCTTTTTAGGGAGAATGAATATATTCTTCTAGGCAAATATTAAATTTTTAATTTTAAGTCTTATTTTCTTTATTTTACGTTATTTTTTCATAAACTTTAAGTTAAATTGAATTTATTTATATTTCAAATTTTGTGATTTCAAAATTTTAAGTCTTATTTTCTTAATTTTACTTTATTTTTTCATAAACTTTAAGTTAAATTGAATTTATTTATATTTCAAATTTTGTGATTTCAAACTAATAAGAATTTACTTTGTCAAAGTTTAAACTTCTTATGATTGTGAATTAAGTTAAATTAATTTGAATTAAAAAAGAGTTTGGGGGTTTGGGTTTAAGGTTTGGGGATGAGGGTTTGGGGTTTCGGAGTCAGGGCTTAGGGTTTGGGGTAAGTAACTTAGTTTTTGAAAATATAAATTTTATCTTTTTTAAACTCACAACCTTAGTGTATTAAAAAGAATAATGGAAAATAGATTATTTTTTGCTTTTAATTCGCAACCTAAGGATATTAAAAAGAACAATGGAAAAGAAATTATTTATTGCTTTTCTTCGCTTCGACGGTTGGTGTAGTCTAGATTAGCATAGATTAGTTTGTCCTTAGAGGAGAGAACTCCAAAAAAACCAATCAAAGCCATGCTCAAAATTTCCCGACTAGTTCCTAATCGGAGTCAGTCCATTCGTTCACATTCGGTTTTATAGTCACAACAACCCTACCATTTAAGCAACGATTAAGGTTTTTAAACTTTCAAGATGATGAAAGTTGTATCAGTGGACATGACAGATTACAGTTGAATCAGTTAAGGGACTAGACATAGCAGATTATATTTGTACCAGTTGTGGGAGTTGACAGAGCATTTTACACTTATATCAGTTGCCGGAGTTGACTGAGCATTTTGCACTTATATATGACAAACTTCAAATTTGTATTCAGAGATCATTGTAAATCCTTATTTTTTTTCACATTTATGCTCTAAGCCTTGTAAAGCCTTTTAGGCTATTCCCAAAGCATTTATGCTCTAAGCCAGGCTATTCCCAAAGCATGAAATTGACACTTATATGATTGGGAAGAATAAAAACTTGAGGTGTATTAATGGGACTCATTGTACTTTTGATTTTTTAAAGTAATTATAGTTTGTCAAAGTACCTAAAATTTGTGTTGTGCTTGAATATAGGATGGATCTTGAGGCTACAGCATTTGTCAATTGTATGACACTGAAATACAATGGAAGAATTTATGCCCCAAAGGACTTCACAAACTGGACAGTTGTTGACACAACAAAGAAACCATGATTCTTGGTCTTAAGTAAAGGAAATCTCATTCTAGTGATGACAAAGAGAGAGTTGGAGAAAGATGAGTGGGCATCAAATGTATCTTTCTCAAAGAGAAATTTGATTCAAGGGGGCACCTTAGTAGGAATAAAAATTGAAAAAGATAGCAGTACAATGATGATTTACACAAAGTCAAGAATGAGCAACAGATCGTTTCTTCTTTCTAAGAAAGATGCAATGCACTTTGTGATGCCGCCGCCAAAAGCACCTAGATTTCCTGAATTGGTTCCTGTATTGGAGATCCTTCAACATGTGTGGGAGGAATTTCCCATTGAGGAAGCAAGAAAAATGCAGTCAAAGATTATCCTTGAATACTTTCAGGGTGTCATCGAACAAGGTTCAACTTCATTGGAGGGACCTAAGGTGCAAGAATCCACACATGAGAAAGGAAGTGATGAGACACGCCATGTAGACTTGGTTCATGGTAATACAAATGAGAGAGGAAGTGGAGTGGATGAGACAGAACACATTGTAGCAATGGATGAGGGTCTTGTACACGTGGATGCTTACAAGGGATCTACGTCTGAGACATGAATTGAATTGGTGGAGACCGAACATGCACATTGTGATGCCAAAAATTGATATTTTTAATTTGGCATTGGTATTGTTTTTCTCTATGTTTGATAAGATTTTGAGTATCAAGTGATAGCCTAGCGGCTCTCACTTATTTCTATTTTCTATGATATTGTATGGGATTGAGAGGATGAGTGGAATGGCTCATTGTAAATACCATAGGTATGAATTATAAATACCTTGGTATGGGGTGAGAGTTATCTGTGTATGGGATATTATGAGTTTTTAGAAGATAGAAAGAGTGAGTTATATAAAGAGGTGGGCTCATGTCCATGTGTTCCAATAATATAAGAGAGGCCACATGCCAAGCGTGTGGAAGGCATGTGGAGGAGTGTGAAGTCAAGAGGAATCCTTCTAGAACTCCTATGTGGAATAAGAAGGATGTGGACATGTGGAAAAGAGAGGGTCCCTATGGGCTCCATGTGAGGAGACTCTTGACTTTCTCAATATTTTAAGAGTCTTGAGCATCTTTTGATGGGACACATGGCAAGAGTAGCCAAAAAGGACATGGATGGTGACATACGTGCTTATGTGATTGATGGGGAAAGGAATCTACATGCAGCAATTGTAAATGGGTGAAGGAGGGTAACAAAATCTCTATAAAAGGAGCCCTCCTCTCCCTTGTTCATTAGAATCTCTTCCACCATTGGGCCTTATGTTGCTGTAGTTCTAGTCTCCCCAAGCCTCTTCCATGAGCCTTCTCTTCCTCTTGTAGATATTCTCTTATGTAGACTCTTGAGTCCTTCTCTCTCTAGTTTATTCTCTCTCTATGAGTAGTCTTGGAGCTTCTGCTCCCTCTTGTATGTATGAAACCTCTTCTTCTCCCTTGTGTTTGTAGTGTTGAGGTGGATTCTCACTCTATTTGTAATGAAGGTCACTTCAGGTTCTCTCTCTCTCGTGAGTGTCTCTTCCCTTTTCTTTCTTTCAAAGCCTTAAAAGTTCTTTCTATTCGGCTGCTCACTGTGCACACATGGTCCATTTGTTTCCCGAGCCACTATGCAAACTTCTTCCCCTCTTCTAGGCGAAATCTATGAGGGGTGGATCGTTGATGAAGGTGGAGTCTTGAGGGAGCATCCTGCTCAGGCGAAATTAGCCTGGGTGGAGGGTAGTTTTCATGACAGTTTGACCCCCTGTTAGTATTTTGCTCATAACTTTCTGCTCGATAGTCCGATTGTAATGAAATTTATATCAGCGCGAATCTCTCTTCAAGGCGCATGTTCCTCTATGATCAGATCTTGAATCATATACTGCTGCAAAAAGTTATGAGCCTCTGTGTTTGACAGTCTGTTTTCATGACAGTTTTTACCCCCTTCTAGTAAATTGTCCATATCTCTTCAACCGTCTGTCTGTTTTCAATGAAACTTATATCAGCACGAAGCCCATCTCAAGGCGCATCTCTTTGTGTACTTGAATCTTTGATATCATGTCTCTAGTGAAAGTTATAGGCCTCTGTGTCTAATGACAGTTTGTAGAGTGTTTTGAGCTAAGTATAAAGGTGTCTATGAAGGAGGTGCAATGTTTCCTCGGAATCTACCCATCCGACCTAATCAGCCCCTTCAAACTCCTCGATATATATCAGTTCATGTCATGTTGAGCTGCAAGATCTTCTTTCAACAACGTATCGCTCTTCTCTTGGTGGGTGCAGACCGGCTCGCTGAGATTATGGCCTCTGCTGATCCTTTCCTTCTCCCTATGCTTGACTACAACATCACTTGGGATGTTACCATCTTCATTCTCATCTAAGGGAGGAAAGTATGGTGTGGTATCTTGGCATAAAAGCTTATTTCTAATGTCTCATTCTCAATGATAAGTATCTTTGGCAGTCAGTTCGAATGCTGCAGGAAGTGAAGAGGTGCATGAAGTTTACTACCCCCATCTTCATGTCACATCTTTTGGTGGAAACGCCGGGTACGTTTGGTATTGGATTCATCCCACCTTACTAAACGGTCTCGGGTGTACTTGATTACATGTTATGCCTAGAAGAGGCATGTGTTTTGATGAGATAAAGAAGATGCCTGGAAGAACTCCGTTAGAAGAGATTGCAACCCGTTTAAGAGAACTTGAAGATTGTGAAGGTGATGCTCAAGCTATTCGCACAGTCACCATGATCATATCCTTTATGTTTGCATTGTTAAATATGTTGGTGAATCGACAACGCCGACAGCAGGCACAATGATAAATTGGGGATTGATCCATGCACTGGCAGCTTGGTGTGAAGAAGAGTTGAGTCTTTGGGTGGTTTTTGACTATAACAGTGGAGTGGTGATTCTTAATGCTTTCGACTTCTTTTGCTATGCAAATGATGAAGATTACAATATCTTGAAGCTTTTATGTGCACTTCCTATTGTGAGAAGGGTGATTCTAGAATGCATGTATACACAATGTTTTCATGGTGCTGGTTGGTCACTTATTTTTGAAGATTTTGTTGAGGATCACATTGTGGAGGGTTTTCAACAAGTGGTTATGCATAATAAGTTGGTCTTGGTATACTAAGGCTCTGTGGGATCTTGTTCGGATCTTGTTTGGGATATTATTTAGATCTTGGTGTCTCCTTTTTGTGTTTCATCATGGTGAAGATTCCAGTGTTTCGAGGGACCCAAGGGGAAGACCCGGAGTCTTATCTTCGGGATTTTGTTCGAGGATGCCGGCTTTCTGGATGGTCCATGAAGGATCGGGTGGAGATTTTGCCTGATTTTCTTGAAGGTGTAGCCTTGAGTTGGCATGAGACCTTGCCGGACTCTACCAAGGAGGACTGGGACCAAGTGGTGGCAGTAATGAAGCAGAGATTTGGGGCAGTGGAGTCGCCAAATGCTTTGATGTTGCAGTTGGACCGGTTCTGTCAAGGAGAGGGTGAGTTGGTCTCTGCGTTGGCAATCCGATATGAAACTTTATGGACAAAGTATGAAAGGGCAGCTTTGCGAGCTGTGGCATTGGCATCATCGGCCCCTCAAAGTCTCTCAGGGATGGAGCACTTAAAGATGAGCAAATTTGTTATGGCTTTGGAGCCTCGTCTTCGCTCAAAGGTAATGAGTAAAGATCCAACAACATACGTGGAGGCGCTTTGCATTGCGACCAAGAAAGAAGCTTCTCTAAAGATCGAATCCTCTTTTGTGTCTTCAACAGCTTCAACTTCTAAGGTGGAGGTAATGGTCACTCCTCAGGTACCAAAGTCCTCTGAGTTAGATCATAATATCTCCCAATTGATGGCAGAGTTTGCTGATTTGAAATTGCATTTGGTTAATGCACGACAACCTAGAGCACCAATGAGTGAAGATAGGCCTCGAGATAGGAGTGGGGTCACTTGCTATGAATGTAATGAAAAAGGTCACTATCGCCCCGAGTGTCCTAGATTGAGAAAGAAAGAAGAAAAACAAGTATCCTTGTTAGAAGCTTCTTCAGGGGATGAGGAAAGAGAGGTAATGATGGCTAAATGGGGGCGTGGTAAAGCGAGAGAAGAAGAAGAACGCAAGGAAGAAGTAGATGAGGAACATCAGGAAGAGGAACACCGTAGTAAGAAAAAGAAGGCATCTAGAAGGAGAATTAGCCAATCAGACTTTCCTTTAGGACAAGGAATTCGAAGCTATGACTTGTTGTCCGACCTTAAAGAAAAGGAAGCTCATATCACCTTTGGTCAATTACTTGCTTTGTCTCCAAAACTATGGAAGGAATGGGGAAAACTAGCAAGCACAAGGGTGTCAAAGAAGAAAAAGAAGAAAAGTGCCAATCCTATTTTTCAAAAGGTAGATATAGATGTTGGTGATGATGTACCTATGGTTGATGTGATCATTGATGGTCAAGTGATTTCTAATGTGTACATTGATGGAGGTGCATTGATTAATGTCATGAGTGAGAAGACCATGATTGATGCTGATTTAAAATACTCTAGTACTACCTCTCCTTATCGCATCAAATTGGCTGACAACACTAGGGTTAAGACCTTGGGAGTTGTGAAGAATCTAGAAGTGGATGTATGTGGAATTTCTATGCCGACTACTTTTCAGGTGATCCCTACCAAGCCAGATGCACGTGCCTATCCATTGATTTTGGGAAGGCCTTGGCTACGCAAGGTGAAGGCTGTTCAAAAGTGGGATACTGGAGAATTGATTTTGCAGGGAAATGATAAGAAGGTGCGCTACAACATCAGAAGCCGCAAAAAGGAAGTTGTCAAGGAGGAGTCTTCAACATCAGAGAGTTCAAGCTCTGACTTAACCGACGAAGAAGAAGAGACAGGGTGTAGCTCCGAGGAGTCCAACTCAAAGGGTGAGGTGGAAGGAGTGGCCTTTGGTCTTTGTCTTGGTGCTGATCGGGATGAGTCAGGAAGGAACAAGGTGGTGGTGCAAGAAGATCCTGTAGAGACACTTCATGTGGAGGATGTGGAGCACACTAAACGATGCCAACGCAATGAAGAGCTTCTTGGTGATTCTCTATCAGGTAGTGAGAAGCTCCAGTACTTAGATATGCTAGATGATTTTCCATGTCTCTTTGCAACAAGCTATTCACAGGTTCGGCCAGTCTCTCTTGTGGAGCACAAAATTGAGTTGAAGCCAGAAAGCAAGCCAATTGTGCAACGCTTAAGGCAATTGGGGGTGATCCAAGCTGAGGCACTAAAGAAAGAGGTAACACAACTACTTGAGGTGGGATTCATCTTTCCTGTTGATGATTCAGAATGGATATCTCCTGTAGTTGTCACACCAAAGAAAGGAAATAAGTGGCGAGTTTGTGTGGACTTTCGTCCTTTGAATGCATGCACTAAGAGGGATCATTTTCCTTTGCCATTCCAAGATGAAATACTAGACCAAGTAGCAGGGCATGAGATGTATTCTGTATGTGATGGGTATTCTAGGTACTTTCAAATTCGTATTCGGGAGGAAGATCAAAAGAAAACATCATTTGTCACACCTTGGGGAGTTTTTGCTTACAGAGTGATGCCTTTTGGGTTGACAAATGCACCAGCTACATTTCAAAGATTCATGAGTCAAGTCCTGGAGCCTTACTTGGGAAAGTTCATACGGGTGTTTTTAGATGATTTTTTCATTTATTCTCGGCGCATAGATCACATGGAGAAGTTAAAGATGGCCTTAGCTAGGATTGATGAAGCAAAAGGGTGTCTAAATCCTAGCAAGTGGCATTTGGCTCAAACAAAAGTAGTCTTGTTGGGGCAAATTGTGTCTCAAGAAGGCCTGCAAATGGATCCTGACAAGGTTCAAGCAATCATGGCATTGCCAAGTCCTGAGAGTGTCACTGGTGTTCGCAGAATTCTAGGAAAGAGCAAGTATTATCAACGCTTTTGTGATGATTTCACTGAGATAGTGCATACCCTGAATTTCGCATTGATATTGTTTTTCTCTATGTTTGATAAGGGTTTGAGTATCAAGTGATAGCCTAGCGGCTCTCACTTATTTCTATTTTGTATGATATTGTATGGGATGGATTGTAAATACCATAGGTATGAATTATAAATACCTTGGTATGGGGTGAGAGTTATTTGTGTATGGGATATTATGAGTTTTTTAGAAGATAAAAAGAGTGAGTCATATAAAGAGGTGGGCTCATGTCCATGTGTTCCAATAATATAAGAGAGGCCACATGCCAAGCGTGTGGAAGGCATGTGGAGGAGTGTGAAGTCAAGAGGAATCCTTCTAGAACTCCTATGTGGAATAAGAAGGATGTGGACATGTGGAAAAGAGAGGGTCCCTATGGGCTCCATGTGAGGAGACTCTTGACTTTCTCAATATTTTAAGAGTCTTGAGCATCTTTTGATGGGACACATGGCAAGAGTAGCCAAAAAGGACATGGATGGTGACATACGTGCTTATGTGATTGATGGGGAAAGGAATCTATAGGCAGCAATTGTAAATGGGTGAAGGAGGGTAACAATATCTCTATAAAAGGAGCCCTCCTCTCCCTTGTTCATCAGAATCTCTTTCACCATTGGGCCTTATGTTGCTGTAGTTCTAGTCTCCCCAAGCCTCTTCCATGAGCCTTCTCTTCCTCTTGTAGATATTCTCTTATGTAGACTCTTGAGTCCTTCTCTCTCTAGTTTATTCTCTCTCTATGAGTAGTCTTGGAGCTTCCGCTCCCTCTTGTATGTATGAAACCTCTTCTTCTCCCTTGTGTTTGTAGTGTTGAGGTGGATTCTCACTCTATTTGTAATGAAGGTCACTTCAGGTTCTCTCTCTCTCTTGAGTGTCTCTTCCCTTTTCTTTCTGATGCTGTGAGTGAGAAGACCATGATTGATGCTGATTTAAAATACTCTAGTACTACCTCTCCTTATCGCATCAAATTGGCTGACAACACTAGGGTTAAGACCTTGGGAGTTGTGAAGAATCTAGAAGTGGATGTATGTGGAATTTCTGTGCCGACTACTTTTCAGGTGATCCCTACCAAGCCAGATGCACGTGCCTATCCATTGATTTTGGGAAGGCCTTGGCTACGCAAGGTGAAGGCTGTTCAAAAGTGGGATACTGGAGAATTGAGTTTGCAGGGAAATGATAAGAAGGTGCGCTACAACATCAGAAGCCACAAAAAGGAAGTTGTCAAGGAGGAGTCTTCAACATCAGAGAGTTCAAGCTCTGACTTAACCGATGAAGAAGAAGAGACAGGGTGTAGCTCCGAGGAGTCCAACTCAAAGGGTGAGGTGGAAGGAGTGGCCTTTGGTCTTTGTCTTGGTGCTGATCGGGATGAGTCATGAAGGAACAAGGTGTGTGAAGATAGTGGGAGAGAGGGAAGGAGTCTCACTTACAGCTTTCTCACATGCACAAATGGGGGAATACACACAAAGGTGGAGGCTGAAAACAGTTTTCCTCTTCTTAGTTGTGAAAGCCAAAAGAACTCAAGTACAAAGAAATAGAAGAACCCTATATGTGGGTCTCAAACCAAACTCAACTAACTAAGGTGGCATACTAACTGAGCCACGAACTAGTGTAGATAAGGATAGCTGTCATCCAGCTATTATTCGTGGGCGGTGTACCAACCGCATCTCCAGCTAACAAGTCGGTGACATAAATGCACAACAGTCACCCTGGCATATCGCGAGTGGAGCTCGATATCTCAACACTTCCCCTCGAGCTCAATCCCAAATCCTGCACACCAAGCAGGTCTCTGGACTTGCGCAGCTTCTCTGCACCCAATGCTTTCGTGAATATGTCAGCTACCTGATCCTCTGTGCTGACATAAACTAGATCAATAAGACCTAGTAAAACCTTCTCCCGCACATAGTGACAATGCACCTCAATGTGCTTTGTTCTAGCATGAAAGACTGGGTTCTTTGCCAAATGTATACTGCTCATGTTGTCACAATAAATGACAACCGGCCCATCTGTAGACTGATGCATATCATAAAGTAGCTTATGCAACCAAGCTACCTCGCATGCAGCCATTGCTGCACCCCTGTACTCAGCCTCTGTGCTCGACAAGGCAACTGTAGGCTGTTTCTTGCTGCTCCAAGTGACTGCAGCACTCCCAAAAGAGAACACATATCCACTGGTAGATCGTCTATCTGAAATACTACCAGCCCAATCAGCATCAGTGTATCCATGCAACTGTATCTGAACCCCAGCCTCATAAAATAGTCCATATTGCAATGTGGACTTCACATACCTGAGTATGCGTCTAGCCGCATCCAAATGCGGTTTCCTTGGAGCCTGCATAAACTGACTTACCAACCCAATAGCATAGCTCAAATCTGGCCTGGTAATAGTCATGTAAATCAAACTTCCTACTATGCTTCTGTACATAGTAGGGTCCTCCAGAAGCTCACTGCATCTGCGCTCAGCTTCACATTCTACTCCAAAGGAACTGAAATAGGCTTACAGCCTGTCATCCCATATTTTGGACAGCATGTCCAATCCATACTGCCTCTGCAAGAGCTGTATCCCACTTGGTGATCTAATCACCTCAATGCCCAAGAAATAACGCAGCTCTCCCAAATCCTTCATCTCAAACTTCTGCCTCAATAGCATTTTCACATGAAGGATATCTTCATCACTATCACCTGTGATGATCAAATCATCAACATAAATGACCAGCAGCATAATCCCTTTCTCTGTTTTTCTCACATAGAGTGAGAAATCTGCCTTGGAAATCTGAAAGCCAATAGTGACAAGATACTGTCCTATCTTGTCAGACCATGCTCTAGGTGCTTGCTTCAAGCCATACAAGGCTTTCTTCAACCTGCAAACAAACTCAGGATGAATAGCATGAACATAACTTGCTGGCTGCTCCATAAAGACCTCTTCTTGCAAATCACCATGCAAGAAGGCATTCTTTACATCCATCTGATGTAAAGACCATCCCTTTGATGCAGCCATAGCAATGGCTACTCTTACGGTTGCCATCCTTGCAACCGGGCTGAAAGTTTCTTCATAATCAATGCCATATGTCTGTGCATACCCCTTGACAACTAATCTTTCCTTGTATCTATTCACAGAACCATCTGCATTGTGCTTGATCTTATAAACCCACTTACAACCAATTGCATTCTTGCCTTTAGGCAAAGGCACCAATTCCCATGTAGCATTAACATCCAAGGCATCCATTTCTTCATCCATGGCTTTCTCCCATTTTTCATTTCCCATGGCTTGCTCAAAAGAAGTGGGTTCTGGTTCCTGTATCACTTTGACCATATAGGCATAGTGGATGGCTGTAAATCCATCATATTTCAGCCTATCCACAGGATACCTAACCCTGGTAGACCTGCGCAAAATAGGCTCACTTCCAGGTGCTCTCAAAACATCCCTGGTCTTCCTTACTCCAGGTGTAACAACAGAAGGAATACCCAACTCATCATCAATGCTCTGTTCTAAGCCACTGAATTCACCATCCACACAAGAGTGACCTGCATTCACATCATACATGGGCTGATCTACCTTCTCTTTTCCTTTTCGTGATACCTGCGTACCACTCTCTGCATTGCTTTGAGGGGATTCTCCTGATCTCAATCTACCTGTCCATGGCGAAGTATGTGAACCACTGGTAGAGGACACTCCAGGTCCACTGATATTTTTTGTGATTGCTGCTGTGCATTCTGTGCAGCATTACCATTTTGTGCATCTACATCAATCATCACATTTACTGGTTTATACCAGCTGCTCATCTCATCAAAAACAACATCTCTGCTCACTGTGAACTTACGTGTAGAAGGGTTATAGCATCTATACCCTTTCTGCTGCAGAGAATAACCAATAAAGATGCACTTCTCAGCTTTTGGATCCAACTTGGACCTCAACTCATCTGGCACATGGACATAGGCAATGCAACCAAAAATCTTCAAATGAGAAATATCTGGTTTCCTACCAGTATACATCTCCTCTGGCTTCATGCCATGTATTGCTGCAGTGGGAGTCCTGTTCATTATATAGACTGCTGTAGCAACTGCTTCAGCCCAATAATAATCTGGTAGATCTTTTTCATTTAGCATAGCCCGAGACACCTCTCCAATATGCCTGTTTTTTCTTTCTGCAATTCCATTTTGCTGTGGGGTATGACTGCATGAATATTGCTGCTTTATACCATGCTCCTGCAAGAACCTTGCAAACTCATTTGAGAGGTACTCTCCCCCTCCATCTGACCTTAGGCATTTTATTTGCAGGCCTGTTTCTTTTTCAACCATAGCTTTGAAAGCTTTGAAGTGCCCAAACACTTCACTTTTCTTTTTCATAAAATACACCCACAGTTTTCTGCTGAAGTCATCAATAAATGTGACAAAATAGTGACAGCCTCCAATAGATGCAGCTTTTGTAGTCCACACATCAGAGTGGATTAATTCCAATGGCTTTTTACTCTCTTGAACATGCCTAGGAAAAGGTTTCCTTGCCTGTTTCCCAAATTGACAGGCTTCACAAACCTTGTGCATTTCTGCAACCTTGAATTTAGGCAATCCTGCAACAATATTTTGGGCTTGCATTGATTTAAGTCGCTGTATATTAACATGACCAATTCGTTTGTGCCAGATATCAATATCTGCAACTACACCGGTCCCATGTGCAAACATTGCTGCACTCAATTCAGGCATGTCTGCATCCAACGTAAACATCCTGCCCTTCTTCTTTCCTTTTGCTATCAAGCGACCATTATTTTTCATATCCTCAACAAAGCATCCATGAGGATTAAATCTGACCTGCAAGCCCTGCTCAACCATCTAACCAATAGAAACCAGGTTCTTAGTGATGTTCGGGACATGAAATACATCAGACAAGTATTTCTTTTTCCCATCCTGCATAGACAAAGGAACTTTGCCAATCTGCACAATAGGATGTGCAGTATCATCACCAGTCTCCACAAATCCTGGTTTTTCCATTTTTCTTGCATCCTGCATCCATTCAGCGTGACCTGTCATGTGGTTTGACGCACCTGAGTCAACATACCACACATCATTTTGTTCTTCTACACTTGTCACAGAATTGGTCATATGCTGCACCATAAATAGATGCTCATTTCTGTCATCACCTTGCCTGCTAGAAGATGCATAATTGCCTTGCTGCAATTTTCCATTCATAATGTCATTCTGCTTTTTATAGCAGTCCTTCGCCATATGACCCATTTTGCCACAATAGGAGCATTCAATATTGCTATTTGCATTTTGGCCTCTCTGCCATCCACCACGGCCTCTTTGGCTCCCCCTGCCTCTAGAGTTACCACGTCCTCCTGCATAGGACTGGTTTCCTTGCGTTTGCTGCATATTCTGATTTCTACCACGGCCTACAGATCGGCCTCCTCTACCTCTGCCTCTACCTCTGCCAGCATTTGAGTAGAAGACAGTTTCTTTTGAAGTTCCTGCTGAAGAAGATGCACCCCCATTTCTGTGCTCTTCGGAAATTAGAAGAGCAATCAACTCCTCAAAATCAGGAAATTTTTCACGGACGGCAATGGATGTCCGGAACTGTGCATAATCCTTTCCTAGACCATTCAAGGTCACAGAGACCAAATCGTCATCATCCATTGGCGACCCAATGGAAGCAAGTGCATCTGCAATTTTCTTCACTTTCATGTGGTAGTCATTTATGCTCAAATTTTCTCTCTGCACATTGTGCAACTCCTGTTTGAGTTGCATTTTCCTGGCTTGCGTATTTGCGTATTTGTGCTGTACATTTTTGCCAAAGTATCCCATGCCTCCTTTGGCGTATTTGCATCCTGAATATGCACAATCATGGAGTCCAAAATACTGATAGACAGCCAGTACATAACTTTCCTGGCTCTCTCATGCCATCCTTTAAATGCCTGCATTTCCTATTGACTGGGAACATTAGGAAGAACAGGTTCTTCTTCATTTCCTGTAATGAATTCCCAATAGCCTTTTCCCATCAAGAAATTCGTCATTCTAAACTTCCATGCCTGGAAGTTGTTCTTGTCAAGCTTTTCAGTGACAATCTGTGAAAGAGAATCAGATGCCATTAAGAACACTGCAAAATATTCTATCACTGCAAAAAACACAGCTTTTGCCTCACACGGGCAGATCTGCAAAACTGACGAAAGTGGTATTTCACCACACAGTCACTTCCTAGTGACGATTTTGCATCAACAGGCAACAGGCATGAATTTGCAACTCCCAATATAGAGGCACATAGGCATACGATGCAATTTTTGTGGCACCTTTCCACCGCCGACTAGCCGCGCAGTGGTCAGCAAAAAACATGGCCTTTTTCTGAGTGCCTGCGAAGAACTTCCGCCTTCAAAACGGGCCCCGAAACGGCCTCAAATCAAAAAAATAAAGTCACTAAGGGCTTTGCCCAATCCCGCAGCATATACTGCGCTCTCGCCACACCGCGAAGGGCGTCTCAATCTGAGACAGTGCACTCTTGCACTTCTGGCTGTGCTACCTACAGAGATTTGCTCCCAAACTCGAAATAGGAAAGCAACACTGGTCCTCTTACCAGGACACCACGAACTTGGCTTGCTTCCTTGAGCTCCTTACCACGAACAAGGCTCTGATACCATGTGAAGATAGTGAGAGAGAGGGAAGGAGTCTCACTTACGGCTTTCTCACATGCACAAATGGGGGAATACACACAAAGGTGGAGGCTGAAAATAGTTTTCCTCTTCTTAGTTGTGAAAGCCAAAAGAACTCAAGTACAAAGAAATAGAAGAACCCTATATGTGGGTCTCAAACCAAACTCAACTAACTAAGGTGGCATACTAACTGAGCCACGAACTAGTGTAGATAAGGATAGCTGTCATTATTCGTGGGCGGTGTACCAACCGCATCTCCAGCTAATAAGTCGGTGACATAAATGCACAACAGTCACCCTAGCATATCACGAGTGGAGCTCGATATCTCAACAAGGTGGTGGTGCAAGAAGATCCTGTAGAGACACTTCATGTGGAGGATGTGGAGCACACTAAACGACGCCAATGCAATGAAGAGCTTCTTGGTGATTCTCTATCAGGTAGTGAGAAGCTCGAGTACTTGGATATGCTAGATGATTTTCCATGTCTCTTTGCAACAAGCTATTCACAGGTTCGGCCAGTCTCTCTTGTCGAGCACAAGATTGAGTTGAAGCCAGAAAGCAAGCCAGTTGTGCAACGCTTAAGGCGATTGGGGGTGATCCAAGCTGAGGCACTAAAGAAAGAGGTAACACAACTACTTGAGGTGGGATTCATCTTTCCTGTTGATGATTCAGAATGGATATCTCCTGTAGTTGTCACACCAAAGAAAGGAAATAAGTGGCGAGTTTGTGTGGACTTTCGTCCTTTGAATGCATGCACTAAGAGGGATCATTTTCCTTTGCCATTCCAAGATGAAATACTAGACCAAGTAGCAGGGCATGAGATGTATTCTGTATGTGATGGGTATTTTGGGTACTTTCAAATTCGTATTCGGGAGGAAGATCAAAAGAAAACATCATTTGTCACACCTTGAGGAGTTTTTGCTTACAGAGTGATGCCTTTTGGGTTGACCAATGCACCAGCTACATTTCAAAGTTTCATGAGTCAAGTCCTGGAGCCTTACTTGGGAAAGTTCATACGGGTGTTTTTGGATGATTTTTGCATTTATTCTCGGTGCATAGATCACATGGAGAAGTTAAAGATGGCCTTAGCTAGGATTGATGAAGCAAAAGGGTGTCTAAATCCTAGCAAGTGTCATTTGGCTCAAACAAAAGTAGTCTTGTTGGGGCATATTGTGTCTCAAGAAGGCTTGCAAATGGATCCTGACAAGGTTCAAGCAATCATGGCATTGCCAAGTCCTAAGAGTATCACTGGTGTTCGTAGAATTCTAGGAAAGAGCAAGTATTATCAACGCTTTTGTGATGATTTCAGAGACATAGTGCATCCCATGAACTTGTTGACAAGAAAAGGAGTTTCTTTCCAATGGGGTGTGGAGCAACACGAGTCTTTCCAGCAACTTAAGGAGGCCATGAGTAAGGGCCCAATATTGAAGCCCCCTGATTGGTCTCAAGACTTTTATGTAAATCCAAGTGTATCTTTGCATTCAGTTGGTGCTATATTGCTACAAAAAGGAGAGGCAGATAGAATGCAACCCATCTATTATGCCAGCCGATAGCTTGCAGATGTGGAAACAAGGTATGAAGAAATGGAGCAGCAAAATCTCTCTTTGGTGTTTTCCATCAGAAAGTTTCGCTCCTATTTATTACCTCGACCATTTTTCTTCCTTACCTCTCAGTCTGTATTAGCATATCTAGTTCACAAGCCTAATCCTGGGGGGAGATTTGCAAAATGGTTGTCAGAGCTTCAAGAGTTCTCTTTCTCTTTTGTCACTGAAAATACCACTAGGTCCACTATGGCAGATTTGCTCACAGGATGGGAGGATCTAGGAGAAGAAAAGAAATGTAAGGAGAACATTAAAGATGAAAGGGATACACCAATTTTGATGGGGCTTTTAGTCCTTCATGCCAACAAGGAGCCGCGGGGATAGTCTTGATGAATCCTGAAGGTCAAGAGGTATGGGCAAGAGGACAAGAGCTTCCAGGTATCACAACTAACAATGCAGCTGAGTATAATGCTTTGATTCTTGGTTTGGAGGGTTGTCTTCAAAGTCAAGTTAAAGAATTGGAAGTAAGGGGAGATTCTCAGCTTATTATAAAGCAAATGCAAGGGCATTACAAGACAAGAAGTCCTCATTTGAAGGAGCTTAATCAAAAGGCTATGGCACTATGTAGTCAGTTTGATTTTTGCAAGTTTGTTCATATAAACAGAAAAGAAAATCAAAGGGTAGATCAGTTAGCTAAAGCCATTGTAGTGACAGACCGGGGGGTGGTTTTTTGGGTAGACACTGGATGTCCAAAACTACAAGATGTTCAGAAATATGTGGAAGAAGGCATGTTGCCTCGAGGGTTAACTCCACAACAGAAGCAGAGATTGGTTACTTTTGGCCACGCCTTCATAAGGATGTATATGAATGTCACGAATGGAACCTATCAGCTTGAGGATGTTGATGGCATGGTGATACCCGAATGCACCAATGAGTATCGCCTTAAATTCTTCTATGCTCGACCACCTTGAGGGCCAGCAGACCCTCTCTGTACTAGAGAGGATCTGCTGGGGGGGGAAAGATGTGACGCCAAAAATTGATATTTTTAACTTGGCATTGATATTGTTTTTCTCTATGTTTGATAAGGGTTTGAGTATCAAGTGATAGCCTAGCGGCTCTCACTTATTTCTATTTTGTATGATATTGTATGGGATGGATTGTAAATACCATAGGTATGAATTATAAATACCTTCGTATGGGGTGAGAGTTATTTGTGTATGGGATATTATGAGTTTTTTAGAAGATAGAAAGAGTGAGTCATATAAAGAGGTGGGCTCATGTCCATGTGTTCCAATAATATAAGAGAGGCCACATGCCAAGCGTGTGGAAGGCATGTGGAGGAGTGTGAAGTCAAGAGGAATCCTTCTAGAACTCCTATGTGGAATAAGAAGGATGTGGACATGTGGAAAAGAGAGGGTCCCTATGGGCTCCATGTGAGGAGACTCTTGACTTTCTCAATATTTTAAGAGTCTTGAGCATCTTTTTATGGGACACATGGCAAGAGTAGCCAAAAAGGACATGGATGGTGACATACGTGCTTATGTGATTGATGGGGAAAGGAATCTACAAGCAGCAATTGTAAATGGGTGAAGGAGGGTAACAATATCTCTATAAAAGGAGCCCTCCTCTCCCTTGTTCATCAGAATCTCTTCCACCATTGGGCCTTATGTTGCTGTAGTTCTAGTCTCCCCAAGCCTCTTCCATGAGCCTTCTCTTCCTCTTATAGATATTCTCTTATGTAGACTCTTGAGTCCTTCTCTCTCTAGTTTATTCTCTCTCTATGAGTAGTCTTGGAGCTTCCGCTCCCTCTTGTATGTATGAAACCTCTTCTTCTCGCTTGTGTTTGTAGTGTTGAGGTGGATTCTCACTCTATTTGTAATGAAGGTCACTTCAGGTTCTCTCTCTCTCTTGAGTGTCTCTTCCCTTTTCTTTCTTTCAAAGCCTTAAAAGTTCTTTCTATTCGGTTGCTCACTGTGCACACATGGTCCATTTGTTTCCCGAGCCACTATGCAAACTTCTTCCCCTCTTCTAGGCGAAATCTATGAAGGGTGGATCGTTGATGAAGGTGGAGTCTTGAGGGAGCATCCTGCTCAGGCGAAATTAGCCTGGGTGGAGGGTAGTTTTCATGATAGTTTGACCCCCTGTTAGTGTTTTGCTCATAACTTTCTGCTCGATAGTCCGATTGTAATGAAATTTATATCAGCGCAAAGCTCTCTTCAAGGGGCATGTTCTTATATAATCAGATCTTTAATCAGATACTGCTGCAAAAAGTTATTAGTCTCTGTGTTTGACAGTCTGTTTTCATGACAGTTTTTACCCCCTTCCAGTAAACTGTCCATATCTCTTCAACCATCTGTCTGTTTTCAATGAAACTTATATCAGCGCGAAGCAGCCGCATCTCTTTGTGTGCTTGAATCTCTGATATCATGTCTCTACTGAAAGGTATACGCCTCTGTGTCTAATGACAGTGTTCGTAGAGTGTTTTGAGCTAAGTGTAAAGGTGTCTATGAAGGAGGCGCAATGTTTCCTCGGAATCTACCCATCCGACCCAATCAGCCCCTTCAAACTCCTGGATATATATCAGTTCATGTCATGTTGAGTCGCAAGATCTTCTTTCAACAACGTATCACTCTTCTTTTCGGCACAGACCGGCTCGCTAAGATTATGGCCTCTGCTGATCCTTTCCTTCTCCCTATGCTTGATTACAACATCACTTGGGATGTTACCATCTTCATTCTCATCTGAGGGAGGAAAGTATGCTGTGGTATCTTGGCATAAAACCTTCTTTCTAATGTCTCATTCTCAATGATAAATATCTTTGGCTGTCAGTTCGAAAGCAGCAGGAAGTGAAGAGGTGCGTGAAGTTTATTACCCCCAACTTCATGTCACAAGAAAGATGTGACGCCAAAAATTGATATTTTTAATTTGGCATTGGTATGGTTTTTCTCTATGTTTGATAAGAGTTTGAGTATCAAGTGTTAGCCTAGCGGCTCTCACTTATTTCTATTTTCTATGATATTGTATGGGATGGAGAGGATGAGTGGAATGGCTCATTGTAAATACCATAGGTATGAATTATAAATTCCTTGGTATGGGGTGAGAGTTATTTGTGTATGGGATATTATGAGTCTTTAGAAAATAGGAAGAGTGAGTCATATAAAGAGGTGGGCTCATTCCATGTGTTCCAATAATATAAGAGAGGCCACATGCCAAGCGTGTGGAAGGCATGTGGAGGAGTGTGAAGTCAAGAGGAATCCTTCTAGAACTCCTATGTGGAACAAGAAGGATGTGGACATGTGGAAAAGAGAGGGTCCCTATGGGCTCCATGTGGGGAGACTCTTGACTTTCTCAATATTTTAAGAGTCTTGAGCATCTTTTGATGGGACACATGGCAAGAGTAGCCAAAAAGGACATGGATGGTGACATACGTGCTTATGTGATTGATGGGGAAAGGAATCTACAAGCAGCAATTGTAAATGGGTGAAGGAGGGTAACAAAATACTCTATAAAAGGAGCCCTCCTCTCCCTTGTTCATCAATCTCTTCCACCATTAGGCCTTATGTTACTGTAGCTCTAGTCTCCCCAAGCCTCTTCCATGAGCCTTCTCTCCCTCTTGTAGATATTCTCTTATGTAGACTCTTGAGTCCTTCTCTCTCTAGTTTATTCTCTCTCTATGAGTAGTCTTGGAGCTTCCGCTCCCTCTTGTATGTATGAAACCTCTTCTTCTCCCTTGTGTTTGTAGTGTTGAGGTGGATTCTCACTCTATTTGTAATGAAGGTCACTTCAGGTTCTTTCTCTCTCTTGAGTGTCTCTTCCCTTTTCTTTCTTTCAAAGCCTTAAAAGTTCTTTCTATTCGGCTGCTCACTGTGCACACGTGGTCCATTTGTTTCCCGAACCACTATGCAAACTTCTTCCCCTCTTCTAGGCAAAATCTGTGAGGGGTGGATCTTTGATGAAGGTGGAGTCTTGAGGGAGCATCCTGCTCAGGCGAGATTAGCCTGGGTGGAGGGTAGTTTTCATGACAGTTTGACCCCCTGTTAGTGTTTTGCTCATAACTTTCTACTCGATAGTCCGATTGTGATGAAATTTATATCAGCGCAAAGCTCTCTTTAAGACGCATGTTCTTATTTAATCAGATCTTGAATTAAATACTACTGCAAAAAGTTATGAGTCTTTGTGTTTGACAGTCTGTTTTCATGATAGTTTTTACCCCCTTTCAGTAAACTGTCCATATCTCTTCAACCGTCTGTCTGTTTTCAATGAAACTTATATCAACACGAAGCCCATCTCAAGCCGCATCTCTGTGTACTTGAATCTTTGATATTATGTCTCTATTGAAAGTTATACGCCTTTGTGTCTAATGACAGTTTGTAGAGTGTTTTGAGCTAAGTATAAAAGTGTCTATGAAGGAGGTGCAATGTTTCCTCGGAATCTACCCATCCGACCTAATCAGCCCCTTCAAACTCCTCGATATATATCAGTTCATGTCATGTTGAGCTGCAAGATCTTCTTTCAACAACGTATCACTCTTCTCTTTGGTGCAGACTGGCTCGCTGAGATTATGGCCTCTGCTGATCCTTTCCTTCTCCCTATGCTTGACTACAACATCACTTGGGATGTTACCATCTTCATTCTCATCTAAGGGAGGAAAGTATGGTGTGGTATCTTGGCATAAAAGCTTCTTTCTAATGTCTCATTCTCAATGATAAGTATCTTTGGCAGTCAGTTCGAATGCTGTAGGAAGTGAAGAGGTGCGTGAAGTTTATTACCCCCAACTTCATGTCACATCTTTTGGTCGAAACGCCGGGTACGTTTGGTATTGGATTCATCCCACCTTACTAAATGGTCTCGGGTGTACTTGATTGCATGTTATTTCTAGAAGAGGCATGTGTTTGTATGCAATAAAGAAGATGCCTAGAAGAACTCCGTTAGAAGAGATTGCAACCCATTTAAGAGAACTTGAAGATTGTGAAGGTGATGCTCAAGCTATTCGCACAGTCTTCATGATCATATCCTTTATGTTTGCATTGTTGAATATTTTGGCGAATCGACAACGCCGGCAGTAGGCACAATGATAGATTCGGGATTGTTCCATGCACTGGCAGCTTGGTGTGAAGAAGAGTTGAGTCTTTGGGTAGTTTTTGACTATAACAATGGATTGGTGATTCTCAATGCTTTCCACTTCTTTTGCTATGCAAATGATGAAGATTACAATATCTTGAAGCCTTTATGTGCACTTCCTATTGTGAGAAGGGTGATTCTAGAATGCATGTATACACGATGTTTTCATGGTGTTGGTTGGTCACTTATTTTTGAAGATTTTGTTGAGCATCACATTGTGGAGGGTTTTCAACAAGTGGTTATGCATAATCAGTTGGTCTTGGTATACTAAGGCTCTGTGGGATCTTGTTCGGATCTTGTTTGGGATATTATTTGGATCTTGGTGTTTCCTTTTTGTGTTTCATCATGGTGAAGATTCCAGTGTTTCGAGGGACCCAAGGGGAAGACCCGAAGTCTTATCTTTGGGATTTTGTTCGAGGATGCCGGCTTTCTGGATGGTCCATGAAGGATCGGGTGGAGATTTTGCCTGATTTTCTTGAAGGTGTAGCCTTGAGTTGGCATGAGACCTTGCTGGACTCTACCAAGGAGTACTAGGACCAAGTGGTGGTAGCAATGAAGCAGAGATTTGGGGCAGTGGAGTTGCCAAATGCTTTGATGTTGTAGTTGGACCGGTTCTATCAAGGAGAGGGTGAGTTGGTCTCTGCGTTGGCAATCCGATATGAAACTTTATGGACAAAGTATGAAAGGGCAGCTTTGCGAGCTGTGGCATCTGCATCATCGGCCCCTCAAAGTCTCTCAGGGATGGAGCACTTAAAGATGAGCAAATTTGTTATGGCTTTGGAGCCTCGTCTTCGCTCAAAGGTAATGAGTAAAGATCCAACAACATACGTGGAGGCACTTCACATTGCGACCAAGAAAGAAGCTTCTCTAAAGATCAAATCCTCTTTTGTGTCTTCAACAGCTTCAACTTCTAAGGTGGAGGTAATGGGCACTCCTCAGGTACCAAAGTCCTCTGAGTTAGATCATAATATCTCCCAATTGATGGCAGAGTTTGCTGATTTGAAATTGCATTTGGTTAATGCACGACAACCTAGAGCACCAATGAGTGAAGATAGGCCTCGAGATAGGAGTGGGGTCACTTGCTATGAATGTAATGAAAAAGGTCACTATCGCCCCGAGTGTCCTAGATTGAGAAAGAAAGAAGAAAAACAAGTATCCTTGTTAGAAGCTTCTTCAGGGGATGAGGAAAGAGAGGTAATGATGGCTAAACGGGGGTGTGGTAAAGCGAGAGAAGAAGAAGAACGCAAGGAAGAAGTAGATGAGGAACATCAGGAAGAGGAACACCGTAGTAAGAAAAAGAAGGCACCTAGAAGGAGAATTAGCCAGTTAGACTTTCCTTTAGGACAAGGAATTGGAAGCTATGACTTGTTGTCCGACCTTAAAGAAAAGGAAGCTCATATTACCTTTGGTCAATTACTTGCTTTGTCTCCAAAACTACGGAAGGAATGGGGAAAACTAGCAAGCACAAGGGTGCCAAAGAAGAAAAAGAAGAAAAGTGCCAATCCTGTTGTTCAAAAGGTAGATATAGATGTTGGTGATGATATACCTGTGGTTGATGTGATCATTGATGGTCAAGTGATTTCTAATGTGTACATTGATGGAGGTGCATCGATTAATGTCATGAGTGAGAAGACCATGATTGATGCTGATTTAAAATACTCTAGTACTACCTCTCCTTATCGCATCCAATTGGCTGACAACACTAGGGTTAAGACCTTGGGAGTTGTGAAGAATCTAGAAGTGGATGTATGTGGAATTTCTATGCCGACTACTTTTCAGGTGATCCCTACCAAGCCAGATGCACATGCCTATCCATTGATTTTGGGAAGGCCTTGGCTACGCAAGGTGAAGGCTGTTCAAAAGTGGGATACTGGAGAATTGATTTTGCAGGGAAATGATAAGAAGGTGCGCTACAACATCAGAAGCCGTAAAAAGGAAGTTGTCAAGGAGGAGTCTTCAACATCAGAGAGTTCAAGCTCTGACTTAACCGACGAAGAAGAAGAGACAGGGTGTAGCTCCGAGGAGTCCACCAACTCAGAGGGTGAGGTGGAAGGAGTGGCCTTTGGTCTTTGTCTTGGTGCTGATCAGGATGAGTCAGGAAGAAACAAGGTGGTGGTGCAAGAAGATCCTGTAGAGACACTTCATGGAGGATGTGGAGCACACTAAACGACGCCAACGCAATGAAGAGCTTCTTGGTGATTCTCTATCAGGTAGTGAGAAGCTCCAGTACTTAGATATGCTAGATGATTTTCCATGTCTCTTTGCAACAAGCTATTCACAGGTTCGGCCAGTCTCTCTTGTGGAGCACAAGATTGAGTTGAAGCCAGAAAGCAAGCCAGTTGTGCAACGCTTAAGGCGATTGGGGGTGATCCAAGCTGAGGCACTAAAGAAAGAGGTAACACAACTACTTGAGGTGGGATTCATCTTTCCTGTCGATGATTCAAAATGGATATCTCCTGTAGTTGTCACACCAAAGAAAGGAAATAAGTGGCGAGTTTGTGTGGACTTTCGTCCTTTGAATGCATGCACTAAGAGGGATCATTTTCCTTTGCCATTCCAAGATGAAATACTAGACCAAGTAGCAGGGCATGAGATGTATTCTGTATGTGATGGGTATTTTGGGTACTTTCAAATTCGTATTCGGGAGGAAGATCAAAAGAAAACATCATTTGTCACACCTTGGGGAGTTTTTGCTTATAGAGTGATGCCTTTTGGGTTGACCAATGCACTAGTTACATTTCAAAGGTTCATGAGTCAAGTCCTAGAGCCTTACTTGGGAAAGTTCATACGGGTGTTTTTAGATGATTTTTGCATTTATGCTCGGCGCATAGATCACATGGAGAAGTTAAAGATGGCCTTAGCTAGGATTGATGAAGCAAAAGGGTGTCTAAATCCTAGCAAGTGTCATTTGGCTCAAACAAAAGTAGTCTTGTTGGGGCATATTGTGTCTCAAGAAGGCTTGCAAATGGATCCTGACAAGGTTCAAGCAATCATGGCATTGCCAAGTCTTGAGAGTGTCACTGGTGTTCGCAGAATTCTAGGAAAGAGCAAGTATTATCAACGCTTTTGTGATGATTTCACAGAGATAGTGCATCCCATGAACTTGTTGATAAGAAAAGGAGTTTCTTTCCAATGGGGTATGGAGCAACAAGAGTCTTTCCAGCAACTTAAGGAGGCCATGAGTAAGGGCCCAATATTGAAGCCCCCTGATTATTCTCAAGACTTTTATGTAAATCCAAGTGTATCTTTGCATTCAATTGGTGCTGTATTGCTACAAAAAGGAGAGGCAGGTAGAATGCAACCCATCTATTATGCCAGCCGACAGCTTACAGATGTGGAAACAAGGTATGAAGAAATGGAGCAACAAGCTCTCTCTTTGGTGTTTTCCGTCAGAAAGTTTCGCTCCTATTTATTACCTCGACCATTTTTCTTCCTTACCTCTCAGTCTGTATTAGCATATCTAGTTTGCAAGCCTAATCCTGGGGGGAGATTTGCAAAATGGTTGTCAGAGCTTCAAGAGTTCTCTTTCTCTTTTGTCACTGAAAATACCACTAGGTCCACTATGGCAGATTTGCTCACAGGGCGGGAGGATCTAGGAGAAGAAAAGAAATGTAAGGAGAACATTCAAGATGAAAGGGATACACCACCAACAGCTTTTGTTTTGTATTTTGATGGGGCTTTTAGTCCTTCATGCCAACAAGGAGCCAGGGGGATAGTCTTGATGAATCCTGAAGGTCAAGAGGTATGGGCAAGAGGACAAGAGCTTCCAAGTATCACAACTAACAATGTAGCTGAGTATAATGCTTTGATTCTTGGTTTGGAGGGTTGGCTTCAAAGTCAAGTTAAAGAATTGGAGGTAAGGGGAGATTCTCAGCTTATTATAAAGCAAATGCAAGGGCATTACCAGACAAGAAGTCCTCATTTGAAGGAGCTTAATCAAAAGGCTATGGCACTATGTAGTCAGTTTGATTTTTGCAAGTTTGTTCATATAAACAGAAAAGAAAATCAAAGGGCAGATGAGTTAGCTACTCAAGCCATTGTAGTACAAGACCGGGGGGTGGTTTCTTTGGTAGACACTGGATGGCCAGAACTGCAAGATGTTCAGCAATATGTGGAAGAAGGCATGTTTCCTCAAGGGTTAACTCCACAACAGAAGCAGAGATTGGTAAGGAAGGCTTGTCCCTATACTATTGTTGATGACATTCTTTATAAATTGTGAAAGGATAAGGTGCTTCGTCGGGTGGTCCATCCCATGGAGACTAGGAGAATCCTAGAAATGTGTCATGAATGCTCTAGTCATTTTGCTTCAGCAAGCACAGCTAGGAGAATTCTTAATGCAGGATACTTTTGGCCACGCCTCCATAAGGATGTATATGAATGGTGTCGAAGTTGTAAAGTATGCCAAAAGTTTGGAAGGCGACAGTTGATTCCTGGGCCCTTGAAGCCTATTCCAGCATATGGACCATTTGAGAGGTGGGGGTTGGACTTTGTGGGACCACTCCCTCGCTCATCTCAAGGCAAGCATTATTTATTGGTGGCCACAGATTATGCGACTCGATGGGCAGAGGCCAAGGCCACAGTCAATAGCAAGGCAAGCACAGTTGCAAAATTTCTCTTTGATCAAATTTGTTCACGCTTTGGTTGTCCTTTGGAAATTCTCACTGATGGAGGAACCTCTTTTAGAAATGAACTAATTGAAGATGTGGTGCATAAGCTAAAGATAAATCATAGCATGTCCACGCCATACTATCCTCAATGTAATGGCTTGGTTGAGAAAACAAATGGATTGTTGTGCAATTCAATGGAAAAGCTTGTTGACACCAAGAAAAGGCAATGGGATAGGCACTTGGCAGAAGTTTTATGGGCTCACAGAACCACACACAAGCTAGCTATTGGGTTTACACCATTCCAACTAGTGTATGGAATAGAAGCCATTTTACCCATTGAATTGGAGATACATAGTCTTCGCACAGCTGTTGCAAGAATAGAAGGACAGGAGGATCTTCTCAAAGAAGGCGCAAGGCCCGTTTTGACACCAAATTACGCAAGAAGAAAGATATTGCAGAAGGAGATTTGGTAATGAGATTTGATAGCCGTCTGGACAAGTGGCTAGACAAAAAGTTTATCGGTCGATGGGAGGGACCATATCGAGTCAAAAAGAAGTTCACGAATGGAACCTTTCAGCTTGAGGATGTTGATGGCATGGTGATACCCGGACGCACTAATGAGTATCGCCTTAAATTCTTCTATGCTCGACCACCTTGAGGGCCAGCAGACCCTCTCTATACTAGAGAGGATTTGCTGGGGGGGAAAGATGTGACGCCAAAAATTGATATTTTTAATTTGGCATTGGTATTGTTTTTCTCTATGTTTGATAAGAGTTTGAGTATCAAGTGTTAGCCTAGCGGCTCTCACTTATTTCTATTTTCTATGATATTGTATGGGATGGAGAGGATGAGTGGAATGGCTCATTGTAAATACCATAGGTATGAATTATAAATACCTTGGTATGGGGTGAGAGTTATTTGTGTATGGGATATTATGAGTTTTTAGAAAATAGGAAGAGTGAGTCATATAAAGAGGTGGGCTCATGTCCATGTGTTCCGATAATAAAAGAGAGGCCACATGCCAAGCATGTGGAAGGCATGTGGAGGAGTGTGAAGTCAAGAGGAATCCTTCTAGAACTCCTATGTGGAATAAGAAGGATGTGGACATGTGGAAAAGAGAGGGTCCCTATGGGCTCCATGTGGGGAGACTCTTGACTTTCTCAATATTTTAAGAGTCTTGAGCATCTTTTGATGGGACACATGGCAAGAGTAGCCAAAAAGGACATGGATGGTGACATACGTGCTTATGTGATTGATGGGGAAAGGAATCTACAGGCAGCAATTGTAAATGGGTGAAGGAGGGTAACAAAATCTCTATAAAAGGAGCCCTCCTCTCCCTTGTTCATCAATCTCTTCCACCATTAGGCCTTATGTTACTGTAGCTCTAGTCTCCCCAAGCCTCTTCCATGAGCCTTCTCTCCCTCTTGTAGATATTCTCTTATGTAGACTCTTGAGTCCTTCTCTCTCTAGTTTATTCTCTCTCTATGAGTAGTCTTGGAGCTTTCGCTCCCTTTTGTATGTATGAAACCTCTTCTTCTCCCTTGTGTTTGTAGTGTTGAGGTGGATTCTCACTCTATTTGTAATGAAGGTCACTTCAGGTTCTTTCTCTCTCTTGAGTGTCTCTTCCCTTTTCTTTCTTTCAAAGCCTTAAAAGTTCTTTCTATTCGGCTGCTCACTGTGCACACATGGTCCATTTGTTTCCCGAGCCACTATGCAAACTTCTTCCCCTCTTCTAGGCAAAATCTGTGAGGGGCGGATCGTTGATGAAGGTGGAGTCTTGAGGGAGCATCCTGCTTAGGCGAAATTAGCCTGGGTGGAGGGTAGTTTTCATGACAGTTTGACCCCCTGTTAGTGTTTTGCTCATAACTTTCTGCTCGGCAGTCCGATTGTAATGAAATTTATATCAGCACAAAGCTCTCTTCAAGACGCATGTTCCTATATAATCAGATCTTGAATCAAATACTGCTACAAAAAGTTATGAGTCTCTGTGTTTGATAGTCTGTTTTCATGACAGTTTTTACCCCCTTCCAGTAAACTGTCCATATCTCTTCAACCGTTTGTCTGTTTTCAATGAAACTTATATCACCGCGACGCCCATCTCAAGGCGCATCTCTTTGTGTACTTGAATCTTTGATATCATGTCTCTACTGAAAGTTATAGGCCTTTGTGTCTAATGACAGTTTGTAGAGTGTTTTGAGCTAAGTATAAAGGTGTCTACGAAGGAGGTGCAATGTTTCCTCGGAATCTACCCATCCGACCTAATCAGCCCCTTCAAACTCCTCGATATTTATCAGTTCATGTCATGTTGAGCCGCAAGATCTTATTTCAACAACGTATCGCTCTTCTCTTCGGTGCAGACCGGCTCGCTGGAGATTATGGCCTCTGCTGATCTTTTCCTTCTCCCTATGCTTGACTACAACATCACTTGGGATGTTACCATCTTCATTCTGATGTAAGGGAGGAAAGTATGGTGTGGTATCTTGGCATAAAAGCTTCTTTCTAATGTCTCATTCTCAATGATAAGTATCTTTGGCAGTCAGTTCGAATGCTGCAGGAAGTGAAGAGGTGCGTGAAGTTTATTACCCCCAACTTCATGTCACAACATGCATCTCAGACAGAAATTGAATTGAGTGAGACACGACATGCATCAGATAAGACAGGACATGCAGACACATGTCTTGTTCATGGTATTACTCACTTAGATGGTGTAACTCATGAAGTTGATGGAATAACAGAACAAGTGAAGCCCTTAAGTATACCTGAAGTTAAGGCAATAGAAGAAGAAGTAGGGTGATCTAAAGCAATTCACATTGAGCCCCTAAAAAATAAACCTCGACGTCAAATGCAAAAGGCAAGTACTTCACGAGCTACAGTTCCAAGTCCTATAACTAGAAAAAGAGGTTGTTCATATACAAACAAAGGGCAAAGAAGAGAAGAGGAAGAACATGAAGAGGATGCGAAGGGTCTTGAAATGGAGTCAGATCTAGAAGCAGAAATGTTATCAATGAAAAACCTAAATCTTCGCTTGAATGAGGCTGTGACAGATGACGATCCAGGATATATATGGGGCCAAAAGACTCAAGTTATACATGCTTCAACAGTGGTCAAAGCAAGTGTCTTCACCAACAGCAGGACCTTAGATACAGCCTATGCTGAAAAGATTTTTCAGGCTTTGATTGATGGAAAAAAACCAGTTGTTTCTAATTTGGTAGTCCATCCAAGAACATTTTGGCCAGTCATGGGAGATTATAGTCAATCTATCAATTTCTCTCAGCCTATAGATTTTGAGATGCAATTCACTAAGTTCCTCAGAAAACAAGTTTCCTCACTTCAAGAAGGACAGAGTTCAATGAATGATCCAGAACGACATATAAGGGATGCTAAGAGAAATTTCTTAGCTCATTGTACATTTGAGGCAATAGATGGTCAGCACTATGCCTATGCTTGTAATGAGCACTCTAAAGATGCATACAAGAAAGGAGAAATTACTTATCAAACCTTCGCGAGTGTGCCTCAATTTCACTACTATTCTGCATGCATTTGTATCTTCAAGAACGAGAAAAAATATTTGATTGAGTCGGAAAGACTTAATCATGACATTTATGCACTACGAAAAATCACCTCCACTTCAGAGATGTTGCTCAAAGCTAGGACCATATGGAAAACTTTTAATTCTCCTTTGACCACTCTCAAAAGAACTGCAACTAAAGTGGAAGCGGATAATCTTGTTGACTTCTACACATGCTTGAGTGCCATTGTACCAAGGGGAAAGCAGGAAAGAGCAGAGGTGATTAAAAGCTTTAAGACAGTACGGGATAGGTATCAAGACTACACAAGCATACTTTTCCGTAGTGATGAAGTTTTTCATCAGATCAAAGACGTGTGTCTTGCATGTGAGAAAGGAGATGTCACATATGAGGCTCCATCATTGATTAAAGAGAAGGCAAAGAAGATTGAGAAAAAAGAGATGACAGCTCGGATGTGGAGGCCTTTAAGAAACTTACTAGACAAATACGCAAGTCTTGCTGCAGAGAAATTAATGTCCAAAGAATGGTTTTTTGGCAAAAAAGATAAAGATCATTGCATGGAAGATTGCATCATCCAACAGGTCAAGCATGATGCAGTAAAGAGTGCAATTGAATATTTATTGGCAGAAAAAAATATTCCAATTAGCCAATGTAAAACTGATCATAACATTGTGAGGCAGATGGCATCAGCTTTACCATCAGCTAAACAGAAGGCTTGGGCGCATAAATGGGTGAAGGTAGAAGATGATGGATCTGAAGTTACTCCTTCTATGAGAAGTGACATTCCGGAAAATGTGTATGCATATGCACAAAAAGTCATCAATAAGCACACTCTCAGAAAAGAAAAAACTTTGAACAAGGGATTTTTTTTCATAGATGAAATCATTTCAGAGTCTGGAAAGAGTGTTGAGTGCAAGGGAGTTTCATTGAATGATTTTTTGTTCGACGACACTGCTTGGGAGAGACCTCAGCTTTTCTTTGTCTATGAAATATCACCGGATGACATTCGTCAACTCCTTGATAGAATATTACATACCACCATTGGTAGAGTGGGACAATGTAACATAGTCATATTTGCTGATAAAGAAGACAAGGAACAAATGTCTGCTACCCTAGAAAAACAATATGGCAATGAGCTTAAGATTTACAATGGTATATACTCAAGAAAAAGGGACAAGAGAGAATGCGGTCTCAAGATACAGAGTCTAGAAATCTTTTTCTTGTGCATGAAGAGCCCTTACAATGATCACTCCTTACAAAACAATATAAGAGGGAATGCAAAGAGATTGCAACTACTGCTGAAAGAGCATGAAGCTCCAAGTCCCCTCCATCGCAATGCAAATCACTATGAAAGGCCAGCAAAAAGCGCTGATCTTTTAATTAGTATGATGGAATTTTTGCTACCATCCGGATGGGAAGTCCTATTGTGTCGAATGGGACATTTGTTTGAAGCTCTTATCAGAAAAGGACACAACGTAAATATTATTGAGAGCCCTGCTTGCTTGGAATACCTTGATACCGTGGCTTCTCTCACAATAAAGTTTGATAAGAAAGGTCTGATCTCACATGAAGAGGATGCTGACATAGAGATGATCATGTATGATGAGAGCAAGAAAGATGATGAAAATGATCAAAGCTCTGGATATGATAGTGAGGACACCGGCGATGGCAAGAAAGCAGAAGAAGATGGATACGACACTGACCTTGCCTCTGAAGGTTACATAAAAAGACCACGAAGATATGTAGAGGTATGAAAACTTATGTTTAATTTTCTTTATTCATTTAAAGGTCTTTTTAAATCTATAAATAATTTAAAATTTTGAATCTCATAATTATTTTATCCTTTTATAGGAGAAGGGAGAGGAGGAGATGAGGAGGACATAGCTGGAGTAGAGAATATAGAAAGCTTATCTCAAGAAAGCAAAGCTGCTCTGGCTACGGATGACTCTAGAAAATAATCATACCTTGCAGCAAATGGAGAAGTCATTTCAAGTTAGATTTCAAGTTCGAGAACAACCTCTTACTTTTCTATTCGATGAAGAGGGCATTTCAATCCTTATAAACTTCAAGAAAGAGGTTAATGACAAGGTCATAATAGCTATCCTTAGGTTTGACACAAAATTTTTATTGACTTTATGCTTTTGTATTTCCATTGGATCAAATGAACTAATATTCTTTTCTTTTTATTGCAGTATGGTTTTACAATAGCTTCCCCTATATATACAAAGATGTGCATATATGGTCGATCCTCTTGTTTCTAGTGTACTTAGCAATAAGCAGAAGACCATAGATGATGTTTTTAAGTGGTTGCAACCTATTGATTTGACTACGGCGTGAGTTATCTTTACTGCATATCACGAGGAGTGAGTATCAATCCCTACCTAGCTTATCTCTTACATTGTGGAGGATTATATCAAATAATAAGTATTCTTAATTGATAATGCAGCTTGCATTGGAGCTTGGTAATTGTGGACATCTTAGCCAAGCAATGCTTCTTTGTCAATTCATTAGCATCTATCCATGGCAGTGTGTTAGAGTAAGTATAACCTACTTGTTTCATAATTATGTCAATGAGATGCATCCTATGCAATGCGCACATTCATTTATGTTTTCTATTTTGATGTGTAGATCGGCTCAAAAGTTGGTAGGTGCTATAGATGCACTTATGCAAATGGAGGGTGACTTAGAAGATCAAATAGAGTATGTAACATGCCCTGCAGCGAAGCAAAATGATGACCACAGTTGTGGGTGGAGAGTCAGATATAACTGCTTTTTGCTCCTTGCTCAAATTTTTAATTTGAGAGGCGGTGAAACCTCATTGTCGACATATACAGACTTACATCTATATGCATTTATGTCATCTATCATTAAGGCATTTATTGATAACATGGTGGAGCATCCAGAGGAAACATTGGTTGCTACGCCCATAAGTTGTCCTAATGTAACCGTTGTATTGGACGAAATGGGGAGCTCTTTTGAGGTTAGGGTTATCATTAGCAAGCAACCTCGTGTTTTGACTTTTGGTAGCGAGGAAGTTACAATAATCCTCTCCGACCCTTTGAAAGAGGCTAATGACAAAGTCATGATGGCCATCCTCAGGTTTGATATGAACATCTCTTGGCCTGATACTTCAATCATTTGATTCAATCTGCTTCTAACATTTGTTTATTTATTGCTACAGTATGGTTATATCTCACTTTCCTAGATCAGTACAGAATCGCGTCTGTATGCTCGATTCTCTTCTTTCAGCTGTACTTAGTGATACCAAGAAGACAGTAGATGATGTTTGTTCAATGCTACAACCTTTAGACTTGGATGGCATGCTAGTTGTCTTTATGCCATATTATGAGAAGTAAGTATCATCTTAATCTTTCTTTTACTCTCTTATTTGTAATATTGTGTCAATTAATACTTAATATTGTGATAAATCTTATCGCTCTTTATTGGTGATGTAGTTCACATTGGAGCCTGATAGTATGGGATCTTGATGACAACCATTGTTGGTTTGTCAACTCATTTACAGGCTTTCACGAGGTGTTCAGGTAAGTGTTCTTTTATCATATCATTATGAACATGCATCTTACTATTTACTACACAAATTCACTTTGTCATATGTCATGATGGACAGGTCTGCAAACAAGTTAGTTTCTGCGATTATGAAAATCAGGGAGCATCAAGACCAACCAAATTTCCAGACATGCCTCGCAGTGGAGCAGAATGACATGTTTAGTAGTGGGTGGAGAATTGCCTACAACTTCATGTTGTATCTCAATGAAATTTTTGAACATGTCTCAATAGAAGCATATACAAAGCTCGAGCTACAAGATTTTGTGGCTAAGACTATTCACTACCTAACTGCTACCATTGGGAAACAACATGATGGACTCAATGAAGAACCTGAGGGAGCCAAAGAAAAACAAGAGACAATTCAGTCTCCTTCTGTATCACAGCCTCAAGTAAAAGCATTACAGTCTACACTTGAATTACAGTCTACACTTGAATTAGAGACTCAATGCATTCTTCCTACACAAGAAGTGGAGACTCAATGTGCATCTACAACATCACATCTTGTAAAGGAGGAAGAGATTAAGTCTATCCTGATTGCACCAGAAGTAGAATCTCAATGTACACCATCCACACAAGTAGAGACTCAATGTACTCTTAGAGAATCACAGCCTCAAGAGGACTCATCAGACTCTATTCAGTTGTAAAACATGTAGAAAGAAACATGAGTCCTTGAAGATTTTTATCTTATTTGTATTGATTAATGATAGTGTTTTTTAAACTTATGTTAAATGTTACAATACATTAGGATATTTTATGATATTTATTCATTATAATACATTAGGTTTTACTTTTTTGAAAGTCTAATTTATTATGTACAATAAATATCTTATGATGAGAATCTAATAATTATATCATTCTTATGTTCCATCACTTTATTTTATAGATTTCAATGTACTCAAAATCTATCATCTCACATGTCTCGCATTACGGTCTTGCATCAGCAAGTCTAACTTATATTATATTAAAAGAATATCTCATGATGAGATTCTAATAATTACTAACGTATATTATATTAAAAGAATATCTCATGATGAGATTCTAATAATTATATCATTCTTGTGTTCCATCATTTTATTTTATAGATTTCAATGTACTATCACTGTCTTACATGTCTCAAATGTCTCCCATTACGGTCTTGCATCCCATCATTTTATTTTATAGATTTCAATGTACTCACTATCTTACATGTCTCGCATTACGGTCTTGCATCTAGTCATCTCAGCCTCTACCAATTATTTATTCTAAATCTTTCATCCCACATTGTGAGTCTATAGTTCTATAAATCCCTTAGTAGTCGTTCATCTTCTATATCTCACCCGCAGCAAACACTTCTTCCACTTTGCTCTTCTTACCTTACTCCTCTCCTCAAGCTTGCTCCTTCCATCTTGCCTGCAGCCTTGCCTCCTCTTCTCAAGCATACTACTTTCATCTCGTTACCTTCCTCACTCTCGTTACCTTCCTCACCTCGTTCGTCTTCTATATCTTTCCTCACTCTCGTTACCTTCCTCACCTCTTTCGTCTTCTATATCTCACCCGCAGCAAACACTTCTTCCACTTTACTCTTCTTACCTTACTCCTCTCCACACTTCTTTCACTTTACTCTTCTTACCTTACTCCTCTCCTCAAGCTTGCTCTTTCCATCTTGCCTGCAGCCTTGCCTCCTCTTCTCAAGCATACTCCTTTCATTTTGCCTTACCTCCTCTAGTTACCTTGCTCACTCTTGTTACCTTCCTCCTCTCGTTTTTATTGATCTTTTTAAGGTAATCGATTCTGTCGAGCAAGCCATTAGCAGCATCAAAGAATGGATTGCCGAGAACCAAGGAAAGAGAGAGGAGAGAAAGCAAAATCCAGCTCCATTAACCCAGTATGAGAAGGATGACTTTGCTTGTCAGAAGGGCTTAGAGAAGGAAGAGGAAAGAAAAATAAGTATGGCTACTACTGAAATAGATAAATTGCAGTCATATAGGAGAGAGTTGATAGACTTTCAAAGTGAGATATCTTCGCGTGTGGTTCGTTATGGAAGATTTTCCCCCCAGGAAGCGCAATCCATTCGCAATCAACAAAGTGTTATGAAGGAGAAAATTCATCAATCCTTACTTCTCTTCTATAATTTTAACTACATTGATGAGGATGAGATGAGCTCAGCTCTTGAATGGGTTGAATTTAGGCTAAAGACTTGAAAATAGAAAATTCATCAAATTGAATGGTTGTAGTCTTGAAAATAAATTTGCCTTCCAATGAGAGTCTTATTGTAACTTTTGGTGTAATTTGCCTTCCAATGAGAGTCTTATTGTAACTTTTGGTGTTTTTTAACACCTAAATTATAAATATTGTGAGAGTTTGCTACTTCCACTTGTAACTTTTGAAAGTGTTTCCTAAACACTATTATAAATATGAAGAGAGTTTACAATTATTGAACCACTCTTTTTTGTGTAACTTATCTCAGGCTTAACTTTTGAAGGTGTTTATTAACACCATTAAATATTAAGAGAGTTTACAACAACCGACTCTTATTTTTTCATGTAACTTATCTACGCTGCGTTAAATTTTATAATTTTAGTTTCATGTCCTTAAAAAAAATATATAAAAATGCTTGTTTTTATGTTTTTATATGTGCTTTGAAGATTGGGTTTTTCTTAAATTTTATATGAAAACTAGTCCAAAAGTATATGTAAAAATGAATTTGTACATTGACAAGTCCAAAATTAATGAAATAAGTGTTCATAATGGAAACCAAAAGTGCCATATATTTTGCCATTTTTAAGTGCCATATATTTTGCCATTTTTACATATGAAATGGCAACTAAAGTGCCATATAGTTTTGCCATTTCCACATACAAAATGGCAACCAAGAGTGCCATATATTTTTGCCATTTTTGTGTCTAAAATGGCAACCAAAAGTACCATATATTTTGCCATTTTTACATATTAAATGACAACTAAAAGTGCCATATAGTTTTGCCATTTCCACATGCAAAATGGCAACCAAAAGTACCATATATTTTTACCATTTTACGTCTTAAATGGCAACCAAAAGTGCCATATATTTTGCCATTTTTATGTATGAAATGGCAATCAAAAGTGCCATATAGTATTGCCATTTCTACATACAGAATGACAACCAAAAGTGCCATATGTTTTTGCCATTTTAATGTCTTAAATAGCAACCAAAAGTGCCATATATTTTGCCATTTTTACGTATGAAATGACAACTAAAAGTGCCATATAGTTTTGTCATTTCCATAATCGAAATAGCAACCAAAAGTACCATATATTTTTACGATTTTTAATGCATGAAATGGTACTGCATTTGAGACCAACTGTGACGAAATGGCAAAAGGTGACATAAAAGTTATGTTTGAAATGACAAAAGGTGACATAAAAATGATCACTTATTATATTCGAAATGGCAAAAGATGACTTAAAATTTGCAAGATTTCATGTTGAAAATGGAAATAAAAAGACATACAAAATGCCGGTTCTTATGTTACAAATGGTGAGAAATGGAATCACAATTCCCATTTCTTATTTTATAAACAATAGCATTCAAAATGAGCCCCAAAAAAAAAAACTTCTACTAGCTTTTAAAATGGGCCAAAAAGTTACATGACATTGGAATCTTAAATCACTAAAATTTTACATTTGATACTTGGTGTCCATGAATGAAATTTATTGTCTAAGTGTGAAAGATTAATCAAAAGTCTTAAGTGCATCAGTACTCATAATACACAATGTGAAGAAGTCATCTAAAATTCCATGGAATAACTTTTACCTTTTATAACACACACATTTTACTTGATAACAAATATTATTCGATAGTTGATTACATAACAAAATAATATATAAAATTATAAAGACATTACATGAGTTTTCCAAGAGCCTACGGCTTGAAATTGATTCCTTTTGTTACCATTACTCACACTTGGGTTGGAAAAAATGCGACTCATGGTCACAAGAAGTTGATCTAGTGAGGATTCACCTCCTCTAGTTAGCTTAGTCTTTTACAGTTTTGCAGTTGAGGGTTTCAGCCCCTCCATACACTTGTATTCAGCTCTTTTTGCATTCATACATTTCAATTATATATTCCTCTTTGAAGGTCCACTATATTTCTCTCCCTCTGACTCTCTCACTCATGTACATAGCATCACTATTGTATTGAGTGCATCATTCGTCAGTTGCAGTTAGTGTTGTGTAGGAGAGAGAGTGAGGATAGTGTATCTCCCGCTACACCTCTCTTGTGCTGCTGCCGGGGCCCCTCCACCCACTCCATATAGGTGCCTCTTTCTAGGCCATTACCCTACCCACAGCCATCGCCATGGGTTCATATAGCATTCCATACTGCCTGTACTGCTATTGATGCCATCCGTACGTTGTTGATGTCAACCTGCCATGTGCAGATCTGCCACATGGCATTGCACCACAGTTTCTTCCTACCCTACTGCTCTACACAGCTAGGTATGCTCTAAGGTGTGTTGCCCATATGGTAGCCTGTTTGCTGCCCATGTGGCAGCCCCACAATTCTCTCTCTTGTTGTCTGAATGGTGCCCACATGCATCCATAACTCTGCCCATGTGGCATTCTCTCAAACCCTAGGTTCACCCCCCTAATGCTCTCCTCATATGGGGGCTTACAGACGGGGAGGTGACTTCTATATTTCCAACATCACAGACCACTAGATGATTCCATGCACGAAGCATGTCCATTGATCATTTCCCTCCATATCAATACTCCTTGGATGCACCTACTCTAGGACCGACACGATAGGAGATTCATTGGGTTATCAGGGATGATCTGTGCCAACTTTATATTCAGCAGACATGGGTCTATCCAATGTAGCTGCATGCCACTAAGATTGCCTTCTACAAAGATCATTTCCTCTATCTCACTAAGGATGGTTCAGCCAGCAGGAGACTTGCAAGTTTATCTATCATGTGCAATAGGGATAGCCATGGGCCAGCTTCACACATCATCTCACAGATTCCACATTGAGACTCGATGAGAGCTCGAGGATGCACGATACCACCGCAAGCTAAGATTATGCACCCTATGTAGCCTATAAGAAGGAGAGATCAAGGAACACATGCTCATGAGATGCCCTTGCTACTATGAGATATGTGGGAGATACCATTTCTTTGAGCATGGGTTTTAGGACATGCAACTGGTCATTGACTATCCTGATCAAAGATGTGCCACTCTATTCTTAGTTATAGTGAGGATAGAGGAGACCAGGAGCACTATCGTAGTCAACCAAAGTTGTCCATTATCACCTACCTTGTTTGGCCTCTATGAGCTCGAGACTTTCATTGGACACTATGGGGCAAGCTGCTCTCCCGCCAGCTCCTTGATTCAGATCCTTCTCTACCTAGACAATGTTTTCTTACTCTCCTCATCAACAAGGGCCTCCAATGACTCTTGGATGCAATTCATATCTTCTACGAGACACGACCTTATTTTCTTTTCAGAAAAAAGGACTTCTATTACGTATGAATAAAACCCGTGAAAGGTCAAGGCAAAAATACATCATACAAACATGAAAAAAAACCTTATAGGGGGCCAAGAAAAACTCCTCAGATCAAACAAGAAATAAGCCATGCCATCTCAACCTTGCTGTGGACTTCAAAAAAAAAGAAGAGCCTCTCTATTCCATAAGGAATATAGCCCAACTAGAAGAAGCTGCTCGTGAGTTAGCCATCAGCATATGAATAGTAGGTCTCAAATGCTTGTGCTATGCCTCCTTATTAATAGGCGGCCTCCTCCGATGTATTGGGTTGCTTGAATAATTGAGACTAGCTCTTGTTTTATTAACAAGGTCATTGGTGTAAGCACAATGGAAGTCAATCACGCTCGTTGAAGATCTCTCCTAGTGGGGTGTTTTGAAGTTATAGCTCAAATCACAATTAGTCTTAAAACAAGTTCTTTCAATAGAGGGAGACAAGGTCATTGGCACCTTTGGATACACAGATTCAAGAGGATTTGGAGGGAAAAATTGAGGAGTGTAATGCTGAATCGGTAGTCAAGGGACATAGTGAGATTGAAGTTAGTGAATCTTTTGAGACTTTGTGAGTTCTATAGCTGCACAAAAGGGAAATCCTTTCTCTTAGAAGGATGTTAAGAGCTAGTGCTTTCTTGATAGAGTTTTCAGTATCATAAAAGTTTGTTAAAAAATCACAAGAATTTATTTGTAGGTTGGAAAACGCATTGCATGGCTTGAAGCAAGTGAGGCCTACCCTGTTCTAGATGAGTTGACTTTAAAACTCAATACACTCAATTTGGAACGTGTCCGTAGACTCAAAAGCAAGCTTGTTTCTTTAACTAGAATGTGCAAAAGGTAATGTCTTGCAATATTGTTGAAATATTTGTAATGATGTTCTTGAGTAAAATGTCTAATTGATCTGCATAGATAAAACTTTACTCTCTTTGTCTGTATAGATTAAATTGCAGAAATCATGTAATTTACTTTTATTACAAGTAAGAGATGAAATTGAACAATTAATGGATGATGATGGAGATATGGCAGAGATGTATTTGGTATGAGAATGAGCACATGGAGTTTTCCTTTCAAAAGAAGCATCTTATGTCATTTGGGACTAAAGCATCTATTTCTGTCCCATATATGTTAGATTTCAGTATGAGTTGATGATGCAATCATTAAGGATGCTTGTATATTTAAAGAAAATGATGAGATTCAGACATTGGGTTTATTCTATAAGTTTCCTTAATTCATTTTCAATACAACATTCTATTTCCAATAGAAATACAATGATTTGTAGAATTATGCCAAGTCTATGTATCATGCTGCATTAAGTATCTGTCCCATTCATTAATAGGAAATAACAGTCAAAAGCTCCTAAATAGTCTTGTCTACTGCTCATAGATATTTATACATATTCCAAGAGTCAAACATCAAACACTCAGTCACTCCTCTAGAGGCTGAGGCACCATATTGTTCTATGGGGCTGAACTGAGGCCGTGATGCCCAACTTTGGGATGGAAAATGAAGGCCAAGGGGGCTGCCTTTTATAGCCCCCCCCTTGGGCCTAAAATTGATTGACCACTGCCACTGACCAGGCTGCTCTTTGTTCACTGACCTGCTGATGTGGCACCCGACACTGCCACGTGGCACTTGTTGATGTCATCACTGACATGGTGCCCTGCAGACGTGGTGCTTGCACTGTACGATTGCTGAGCTGGTGCTTACGGAAGGGCTGAGCCAGCTACAGTCCACGTGGTAGCCAACTGATGTGGCTGCCTGCGTGGGAGTCCACGTGGCTACTGCATGTTGATTGGGTAGCCCACGTGGCAGTCCAGGATGCCCACGTGGCAGTCCAGCGTGTCACGAGCTTTGGTATTGTATCTTGTCCATTTTGTGGACAGACGAAAATATAAGTGTTGCTTCTATATGTCTCTGAGCACAGTCTATTTGCTAGTCTGCACATACACATGAATGTTGTGAAGTACGCACACTTCATGAAGCTTGATTCCATTGTGAAACACTTCGTCGTGTAATTCTTGGGCTATCTATAAGTCTTACACTGTGGGATACTTTTGGTGGGATTTCAGTTTTCTAACATGGTATTAGAGTCCTAACCGAAGTTATCGGGAAGTGGAGCTTGAAGGCAAGGACCTTGTTGAATGAAGACCTTGATTCATTTACTCGGAGGAATTAGCTTTGGTGTTTGAAAGATTGCAACTAGGCGGGAGGCCTAGGTCCAGGTAGATGCTTGAAGGATTGTACCCAGGTGGGAGGCTTAGGCTCAGACCGGCGGTGTACAATACTCGAAAACCCTTTTCCTATTTCAGCTCATTATAATGGCCAATAGATACTAGATCCCAAATTTTGGTGAGACAAGCAAGCTCGACGAGACTGACTACTTGTTGTGGAAAATGAAGGTGCGGAACCATGTAGTCTTAAGGGAGTCGTGGGGAATTGTGACGGGGACGCAACTTATATTTTAGGCCACAATGACTACTCGAGCCACATCCTCCTCGACGGCGGTGACAATGCCAGTAGACACTATCTTAGTGAGAGCATGGCATATCAGGGGTGCGAAGCCTTGGCTATCATTGTGGGTACGGCGGTGGATATGGTGCTGCTTCATATTTAGATGACGAACACTTCTTTCGAGGCCTGGACTACATTGAGGGATATGTGTTTGATCAAAAGAGCAGTCAGGGTCCTTTATGAAGGTGATGGACAGTGACGAGTGCTTGTAGTCATCTGGGTGCTTGGCTGGTGTTGATGATCAAGAGGGGATTCTTCGATAAGATTTGAAGCTCAGGGTCAGATAGTGGCTGTGACTTAGAGGGGGACAACAATACAGAACCACAGTTGGAGCTTGACGGTCCAAGTTAACTAGATTTGTGCCTAGGATATGATGTCTGAGGTATGGTGACCTAGCCAGACAGAGGGCTGGTTGAAACAGACCCTAAAAGCTTGGTGCGTGGAGGACTTGAGGGTGTTCACCTATCTTGAGGGGGACAGTTGGAGAATGTTGGTACCTGGAGAGCTCAAGTTTAGAGGCGAGTTTGTGACTGAAGGTGGTGGTACCATTAGGTGCTGCGAAATATGGACTGTGTACCAGTCTAGTATGCGAAAGTGGAACCGAACCTGGTGGAGCACAAGCCACTGGTTGAAAAGCCATTAGAAGACTGACAACGCCAAATTGTTTCAGAGGGCTACGACATGGGAGCTATTGGAGACGTCTTGGTGTTGGGCCAAGACGGGTTGGTGAGAGGGGGTGTTGGAAATATAGAGGTCACCGCCCTGTTTGTAAGCCCCCATATGAGGAGAGAATTGGGGGGGTGAACCTAGGGTTTGAGAGAATGCCAAGTGGAAAGAGTTATGGCTGCCATGTGGGCTCAATTCAGACAACAAGAGAGAGAATTGTGGGGCTACCACATGGGTAGCAAACAGGCTACCATGTGGGCCTCGGAGCATACCTAGCTATGTAGAGCAGCAGGACAGCAAGAAACAGTGGCGCAATGCCACGTGGCAAATCTCCAGATTGTGGTCTAACATCAGCAACGTACGGATGGCATCAGTAGCAGTACGGGCAGTACGGATCCCACGTGATGGCTATGTACAAGGTAATGGCCTGGAAAGAGGCTCCTACATGGAGTTGGCGGAGGGGCCCTGGCAACGGCACAAGAGGGGCCGAGAGAGCAGCAAGGGGGGCTTGCCCCTTGCCCTTATATAGGGCTGGTTGAGTTGAGCCAACCAAGTCTGTTGGGCAAGCCAACCAACTTGGCCAGCAAGAGATAGAAAAGTCGACCCCTAGGGTTGGCCATTTGCCCTAGGGGGTTGGTCATTTTGGGGGCAGGTTTGCCTTGTAAAAGGAGGGCCTATTGGCCCATAAACACATCATCTGGAGCAGCCACTCAAGCAGATTGGAGCAGCTGGTCAAGCAACCTTTGGGCCTACTTCCAAGAGAACAAAGGCAGGCTGAGGAGTAGGAGACATAGCTCACAGGAAGCTGCCCACCTAGGCTGAGGTTCCGGACAGCAAGGTGGAGAGATCCTTTGGGTGGAGAGTCTACATACGCTTAGTCGAGCATGGGGGTTTAGAGATCTAGAGGTGCCAAGCATATTGTAGGAGAATATTTTGGTGAGTTTGGGAATGTTCTTGGATTCATCTAGGTATATATCTTGTCCAGTTGGTGGATGGCTGGAAATATAAAGTGTTACTTCTATATTTGTCTCTGAGCACAGTCTATTTGCTAGTCTGCACATACACATGAATGTTGTGAAGTACACACACTTGATGAATCTTGATACACTTCCGCATGTAATTCCTGGGCTAACTATGCGGGATACCCTCTGGTGGGATTTCAGTTTTCTAAGATGTGAATACCAACAACTCATATCTCCATCGGTTGCTAGTTGCATAGAGGAAGAGAGGGCTCTGCATTGTAGCCATTGTTTACTCATCTCTGTCTTGCCATAGCCTGGACCTTGTCCAAGTATGTGATGATCAATATCAAGAGGTCTGTATGCTATGCGGATCAGCCATTTGGGTTTTACTGCTTAGGTGGCATACTTGGTGGTGGACTTTGCCAGAGTGGCGACGAGCAAAAACAGGCCTCGGGAGCATGGTGCTTGGAATACTCTAGGTTTCTCACTGGTTATGAGGGGTGCAGCTGGATGATGGTTGCCACAGAAGTGCTCAAGATCACTAGATGGTTCGTGACTGAAGATGGTGGTGCCATGGACCTGTGGCATTGTCAGGATTGTACCTGTGTACAAGGTGGTCCGCTTGCACAAAACCGGACCTGGAGGAGCAAGAGGTGCGGGTTGAAAGACCAATGAAGAAGAATGACTCCGACTCATTGCTGAGGGCTTCACCATGGGAGCCGATGATGCTTCTACATCGTGTGGGATTGGCCTACAATGGGTCAGCATGACGGGGTGTTGGGAGTTATATAGGTCACCTTCTCATTTGTGAGCCCCAAACTGAGAAGAGCATGGGGGAGGTGCACCAAATAGGTATCAGAGATGCCACATGGGCAAAACTAAGAGGGTTTGCAGGGCTGCCAACTGGGCAGCATGTAGGCTGCCATGTGGGCAGCATATGGGGTATAACCAAGCTTCTGGACAAGCCTTGACCAATGGGCAGAAGGGCCCATCATGGGAAACCATATGTGACCAGGACCAGCAGCAAGGTCTGCTCAGAGATGGGTAGGTTGGGACCTGCAATAGAGGCTACAACCTACAGCAAAGTACTGCGCATCATCCAAGCAGTGATTGGGGCCGCGGAAGGTGGTCAGGGATGTGCACAGGTGTCCTGGCAATGAATGCAAGAAGGAGATGGCTGAGTAGTGGTCAGCTATAAAGGGTGACTGTTCCAGAGGTTGTTTTGAGTTGCAGTGGCTGATAGGGGTGGACCAGTTGGACGAGCAGTACAGAACCAAGGCGCTTGGAGGAGATTTGCCACACGGCACTATTGCACCTGTAATGGACTAGAAATAGGCTGCTCAACAGGGTCGGCCAGTCTGTGGTCGGGGTATTTGCCACGTCTACAGCCCTATAACACGACCCCCAAAGGGGGCATTCACTATTCTATTAATCAGGGTTCCTGGTTCATCAGTTTGGGTTGTCACCACTGGGTTGTCACCACTGCAGCAAGGAGGTCTAGAAGAGCAGCATAAGGCCTTCATCATTGGCTGCCTACACAGAAGCAAGGAAGGACGGAACCTTGTGCCTCACCATTGGGCTGCCTACACAGCAGCAAGAAGGTCAAGGACAAACGCTGCCTTACAATAAGCTGTCCAAGGAAGCAACAGGAAGGTGTGTTTGCAGGGTACCATTACAAAGCCCACACAAGCTCTAAAAAAGCAACACAAGCTGAGTGTTTTGGAAGGCGCCACGAGGAGGTAGGAGAACAAATATTTTTGGGTGTCACAGGGGTGAGAGAGGGTGGCACACTGTGCCACTATTTTGTATATGATTTGGTCAACATTGGACTTACATATATAATATATGTTGTTGTTTCTGCATTTATGTCTAACTGTCTGTCTCTACACTAGTGCACATTACGAAAAGACGGATTTGAAATTGACATTGAGTGATTCTTGGCTCTATCTTGTTTTATCTATCTTTCCTTGTGAGGAGCGTTGGCTGCCCCCGCCCCCCTTGCCCCTTCATAGAATTCATTGAGACACACCAGAGCCTCGAGAGAGCAGTACCCATAGTGGGGTACACATGGCCGTCAGATACTGAAATGAGGGACTAGTCTATAGACACTTGTGCAGTGTGTGCCTAGAGGGAACAATTGTATGCACACAGCTCCAAGTACACATTCAGTATATGATACAAATGGTTACCTAGCAGACAGTAGATGGACATACACAAGACAAAAGAGTGGTCTGACCATTCTTCTCTTGGTGGCATACCCACATCCAGAGCCGTTTGGTGTACTTCATCTGCAGCTGAGGAAGTCACAACTCTGCTCTCTCTCAAACTCCTCATGGTAGTGCACTTTCGTTGTGGAAGCAATCTTTGAGGTGTCATGGAGCCAAACTCCTTATGTCTTTGTGTGTCTACATGTCATATGTGGTGGTTCATACTTTGACTCGAGTTCTTGTAACATCTGTCATTTGTTGGGAAAAAAATTATCATGGATATATGGTTAATCTCAGTTTTGCATGGCTGCATTTTTTTCTATCATAGCATTGATGCTAGGCTTACATATACATGTGAAATATGGATTACAATCAGGCTGGTTTTTTTATCATAATGTTTTGAATGCTGCTAGGTATAATGCGTTGGGTCAGCCTGTTTGCAAGGTTTGCAATGTTGCAGTAAAGAGTGAATCACTATGGCCAGCTCACTTGGTGTCTCGACAACATAAGGAAGTGAGATTCTTAGACTCATGAGTGTTCTGTTTAATCATCTCCCAGAATGGCCTCATAGTCACGACTTTTCATGATCAGGAAGCAAGTCTCTTTGTGTGTGCAGTTTTTCTCTAACAAATCAAAGCTAACAAACTTTCGGCATTTGGGAATATTTTTAGTAGTTGTTCTCTTGGCATTTCTGTATTGTAGAACATTCCTTGTTTATTTCCTCACTTGCTTATCATGGCCATTGGTCCAGGATATCAGGTGTGCTTCAAACAGCTCCAATGTAATATGTGGTGTTTCATATTTGTATTCATTGAGTTTCAGAACTTAATTACTATTGGACTGTGATCTTGCTGCACATTAGTCATCTCTTTCATGTCTCCCACTTGTTCCAGATAGAGATGGGTTGGCATTCAGGGAGCACTGGATTTGCTGACGTTGCCACTGGCATACAGCCCCCTCTATTTGGCTATGTAGCAGTCTGTTAGAGGGCTGGAGGGGGTCGGCGGCCCTCTTGGAGCAGCTCTGTTAGGTATATGGTAGGGGTTCAACCCCTATAGACTACATGGCATCCCTCTTATAGGCAGGTTGCTGAGGCACCTAAGTTAGCCCACTTAGGGGCCGAGAGGTAGCCCTTTGTAGGGTTGTGTTGCAGCCCTTGTAGGCTAGAGGTGGGGTCGGCCCTAGAGGAGGTGGGTCAGCCCACCTTGCTGAGCTGGTTGGCCCCTAGAGTAGGGGGTCTAGCCCCCTTGTTGCAGCTGACTAGGGAAGGGGAGGCTGCCTATATATAGGCCCCCTTCCCTCACTGGTTTTCATCTCATTGTGGAGCATTGGTGCCTATCTATAGCAGAGGTTTTCCCCACCATTTTTGGGGGTTTTGTCCTGAGATCCCTTGCAGTCTTGTGTGCTTTCTCCTTTCCTTCTTAATTGTTTGTGTGAGAGGTTCTCTCTCTATCTCTCTCTCTCTCCCTCAATCCGCTGCACTTCTCACATGGTATCAGAGCTACAGTTGACTAGAGACCCGAGGAGTGGAGGGAGTGTGGAGCCAACACACTGAGAGGAGTGCAAGGCCTGCTATTAGAAGGTGTTTGTGAGGAGGACTGTGTGGAGGTGTGGACTCAATGAAGGCATGATTTTGAAGGGTGTTTTCAGATTCGAAAGGAGTAGTTCTTGAGGACCGAGATAGCAAAGGTGTGAAGGTACTTAGGCTCTCAGCCCCTTCATCATCTTCTTGAGCCCTCTCCTCTCCTTTCTTCCAACATTCCCATTCTCTACCTTCTTTCGGCATCCACTCTCTCTTCCAGTTCGATTTCCTCTTCACCTAGACATGTCTACTCTGCCGAGATGGCGGAGAGCAAGGCAAAATTTCCAGTTTTGCCGATGCGGAAATCCAGACACAATTGATTGATCCTTGTGAACTATTAGATGCCCAATGTTATTGGAGCATTGTAGAGAGAGAGGGCCTTGCTTGTGGGTGTGTCCCCTCCATGAGAGGCTAGTGTAGGTTGATTGAGGGCCTGTGTTGGGTTGTGGGTGTGCCCGCCCCCTATGAGGGTAGAGTAGGGTAGGGCAGATCTTCCACTGTGCCATGTGGATCCATCGTGGGTGCCCCTGCTGTGGTGCACTTTGCTGAGCAGTGTTTAGGGCTTGTGGCTACCCCTGGAGCTCCAGACCTGGCCCTGTTAGTTGGCCCATAGGCAAGGGGTTCAGCCCCTAGCCACCCAGAAACAAAGAGCTAGCCTCCATCCCTAGGAGCCGACTAGGCAGTCAACCTATTTCCAGGGCTGCCTACCCTATAAAAGCCACCCTTCCCCATCATTTCACTCATCCAAAGCTTGCTGCAGCCTTCCACTACAGGCAGCGCATCCAGAAGGAGTAGTAGAGAGAGTTCTCAGGCCGGTCTATATTAAGGAATGCAGTGGAAGGGTTGTGGAAACTGCTCCCTCCTCTACAGCACGACTGGAGGTGTTGTTGGTACTCATGGTGTCTGAGAAGTTTATGGCTGTCCAAAGGACCGAGTACAACTGTAATAAATGGAGAAAATAGTACTATATGAAAGGTGGTGATCCTTCCTAGAGAAAACTACAATAAGTAATGGAGAAAAGGGCTGCTCTTATGCTTCCCTATGGCTGCTATCAAGTGCTGGACCTGGACCTGTCTGAAGACCTATAGGTACCACAAGAGGGAAGCTAATTTGCTGTTGCCCTACCCCATCCTGATCCTGCAAGGAATGCTGCTGCAAGCTCAAGGATATCTACCCTAATCCATCTCCAAAACATGATCTTAAAGGAGCCTCTAGGAGCTGCCTTTGATAGCCCCCATGGAGTTGGAAAACTCAAAACCAGGTCAGCTTCCATAGATAGCATGCCATCAGCTGTATTTGCCCTTGACATCTGCTTCCTTTGTGTTTATTAGATGTTCAACATTGTAGCAACATTGTAGCCTGGTCCTCCTCCTATCAATGCTACAAACAGCTTGCTCAATCAAGCTGCTTATGATCCTACTATTGTAGGTCTCCCTCTTCCTTCTTAACACTTATTTGTGCATCTCATTTCTAGATTCGTGAGCTCTTTGCTACTCCATCCTTAGCTATGTACAGGCTCTCTAGGTTTGCTCGTTTGTGTTGAGCTACATTCCCACTTCTACTATAACCCATGGGCCTCTATTCATTGACTACATACACTCCCTTCGCATCCATAGGGATTGCATTCAAATCATCACAAGATGCTCCCAAAACTTTCTATGTTCAGCTCCTACAAACGGGAGAGCTCATTGGCAAAACCACAAACTAAAAGAGAAAAGAAATAGTGTGTATTGTTTCTAGAAGGATCTTGTTATGCTCTAGCCGAGATAGCATGACCTCGGAAAGATCGGTGGGCATTTCTCTTAGATGACCGACTTTTGTAATATTTAATGTGCGTAAATAAAATGGTCAAGAGAAGTAACTGCCAAGGTCCTAGGTGAGGGTGAAATGGCATTGACTAGGTGGTTCTGAGTGCTAAGGCCTAGGTGCACCTAAATGTGTAATAATGCCAAGGGGCAAAAGGTTTAAATGTGCCCCAAGAGAGGGGTAAATGGTGCACCAAGTGAAAAAGGCTAAAATGATGACATGTGGCAAGGGGGAACCATCTAGGGAGTTGTGGGTCTTGTGGATATGCATGAGGAAAAAGAAAAGATGTATCGGTTGCAAAACTGCGATCCATGAGAGTATGGCTGGGTGGAAATAACTAGTGCCATCGCCCGTCATCTGAGAGAGAGTTAGAATAGAGAATGTGTCAATTGGTATTAGAGCACAAGGTAAGGGAAGGGGTTTGTAGGCTGTGACGGACAGCAGGCGAAGAAAAAATTTTGCGGCTGCTCGTGACGTGCGACAGATTGCAAGGTCATTGCCCGTGACGATGATCTTCGTGGTGGTACGTGACGACGAGGAACTGGTTCCAGACAGAATAGCGCGCTGATTGAGTTGTTGTGAGGGAGGCCTTCGACGAGCGGAACACATGAGCTGCGATAGTGTGGTACGGACGGGCCTTGCGGGGTAGTGCTTATGCTGGAAACTAAGCCTACGGGGATTCGGTCAGTCAACGAATTCCAGGCCTAGACCTCCCTGGTGGAGCACCGACGGGCGACTGCGTGGAGTCAAGTGAAGGCGGAGCGGGGCGATGACCTGCGTATCATAATTGTCCTAACGAACTGAAATGGCCAGAACAAAGCCGCAGTTGCAGGCCATATATTTACCATTATAATTCTGTGTTGGGGTAAAGGCATTATGGCCACCCCAGTACAGTTAGTACACTTAAGTACAGTTAGTACTTTTATTGCTAAGTACACTAAGTACGGTGTACTTAGTGTTGTAACCTTATCCATTGATATAAAAGGTTGACTGTGTGCTTGGGGAGGTACACACACATACTTCATTATCCCCACACTCTCGTGTCTACTGTGTGTGTTGGTGTGCTCTCTCTTTCTCTCTCACTCCCACGTCTCAAGTGGTATCAGAGCTTGAGCTTGCACATTTCCCTCCCACTCGTCCTCTTAGCTGCAGCACGTTTTCTGTTTGCAACACTTGCCCAAATGTGGGTCTCAGCATTCGTCCAGCAACAGCAGTGATTTGAGGACTAGCAGCAGCATCATTGTGTTGTGGAGCTCGCCAGCAGCAGCGTCTTCAAGCAGCAGCAGTAGCAGCGCGAGCTGTTGCTTCAGCAGGGCCGACAGCAGCCAGCGCTGCCAGCGCCAATAGGCAACGAAGCCAGCCAGCGCCAGCAGCGCCATCGGCGTCGCCCATAGGCGACGCCAGCAAACGCCCCCAGCGTCGCCCAGCCAGGCGACGCCAGCTAGCAGCGCCGCCAGGTCGTCAACCAGGCGACGCCTGCAGTAGCCCGCCATCAGCTCGCCACACAGGCGAGCAACCCGCCAGTAGCCCGCCAGGCCTACGAGCTCCCGCCACGAGCTCGCCAATTGCTCCGGCAGCGATACAGGCACAGGTGCCCGTTGGGGGGTACCAGATCTGGTTTCAGTTGCTATTGCAGCGAAATCAGTTGCCCCCCCTCCCTCAGATTTCTTACGGTACGCTCCGTCTTCCTATAGCACTCGTGTACTTGCAGGTACAGCTGCAGTCTTCGAGCTCATTGTGAGCATTACTGGCCAAATGCAAGTACAGTAAGCGGATATACAGTCTATGCCTACTGTTTGAGGAAATCCTCAACATTGGATTGCAGAATCAAGGGGCTTTTGTAGCCAGTGCCAAGTATTGGCTTGTATACGCACGGATTGCGTTTATCCTCCTGTTTGGAGTTGATTCTTGCAGGATTCGTATGCATTTGTTGACCTACGGGATAGTGGAAGATGCATTGAGCAATACATTGTAGACTTGAGCACTGAATGTGCCAGTCAAATTGGGGGTTTTGCAATTGGATGCATATCAGTGCTGGGGGAAGCAATTAAATGCCTTACAGTGGTCAGTGAAGCGGTAAATGCACTCAAATTCTGAGAATTTTGCCTCTAGTCAAGGGGCTTTTGCCTAAATCCTACTCTAAACTGTGTTATACAGTTTTAGTGGTATCTGGAAGCTTGAAGTTGATAGGTTTGAACAGTCAAACAGTCATTTACTGATTCTGTACTTTCTGGTACAGTCAGGTACTGTTCTGTGTCAACTGTGGGGCTGATTACAGTCACTGTACAGAAGTACAGAGTGCAAAATACACTGCTGTTTTTCACTGTAATTGCAGGGCAGATGCTGTTTTAATATCAGAGTACTGCTGATTGTACAATAGTGCATTTAATGATGCAAACAGAGTTGCTGTTCGGAAACTGCAGCAAGCAGTAAACAGTTTAATTCTCTGTTTAAGTGGGAGAAACAGTTGCAGGTGCAGTTCTTGTTGTTCCGCTGCAGGAATTAAATTTTTGAGCACAGTTCAAGTGCCTGTGTGCACTTGGTTTGCAGGGAGTCAGGCACCCAAGTGTGGGTTATATTTCTTGCTGATTGTAATGGCTTCATCCTCGGAGTCCTCTCTTCTTAATATTAAGAAGTTGCAGGGTGCTGCTAACTACCCCATGTGGAAAAAGATGGTCCTGAATGTGCTAATCCTCAGGCAGTTTCATGCTCCTATTGTACACAAAGGTGTGAAGCCCACTGGCATATCTGATGATGCTTGGGCACTGGCCGATCTGTCGGCAAAGTCCATAATTGAATTGTCACTCCATGAGAGTGTTGTTTGGAATGTGGACGGTGAAACTACAGCCTGGGGTGTGTGGAAAAAGCTACAGGACACATATGAGCAGCAAAGTGCAGCCACAAAGATATATTGGTTGCGCAAGTTCTTCAATCTGAAGATGAAGGAAGGGACCTCCATGGATGCACATCTCAATGAGTTTAATTCAATTGTTACTCAGCTTGCGAATCAGAAGTACGTGGTGGATGAGGAAACCAAGGGTATGGCACTCTTGATCTCTCTTCCTGAGAGTTGGGATACGTTCACCACAGCTGTGACAAATGCAAACACTTTCATAAGTTTTGCAGATATCACAGGGTTGATTTTGCAAGAAGAGTAGAAGCTGAAAGCTCAAGATGCAGTAAAGCCTAACAATGCCTTGAATGCAAGGGGGAGAAGTCAGCAAAGAGGCAAATCCCAGGAAAGGGGAAAAGGCAGGAGCAAGTCCCGCTCCAACAAAGATGTTGAGTGCTACTACTGTGGCAAAAAGGGACATACCAAAAAGCAGTGCTTTAAACTGAAAAATGATAAGAGAGACAAGGCCAAGGACACTGATGCGTCAGATGCAAAGGCAATTGTACCAGTAAGCAAGGGCAAGAGCAGTGTGAAGATTGAAGAGCTTCATTCTACACATGGTTATGACAGTGAGGGAGAGGTTCTATTTCTCTCTACTTTGGATGCTCATGCTCTCCATGTAGGCGGTTTTGCAGACATGCACTCTTGGATCATTGACTCAGGTGCCTCATTCCATGTTACACCTTACAGAGAGTTGTTTGTCAGGTATGCAGGAGGCAGTAATGGAGTCGTGTTTCTAGGGGATAATCATGCATGCAGTATTGTCGGTGTTGGAGATGTCAGGCTTGTATTTGCTGATGGTACTCAGCTTATGCTTCACAATGTCAGGCACGTACCCGAAGTCAAGAAAAATTTGATTTCTACTGGCATGTTGGATGACGAAGGTTTTGTGACCAGCTTTGGTCATGGTTTCTGGAAGGTCACCAAAGGTGCCCTGGTTGTTGCCAGAGGTCCTAAGGTTGACACGATGTATACCCTTCATGCTAAAGTATGTAATCATACTGATATTCATGCCACCGAGCTGCCGAATATTTCTGTGGCATAGCCGGTTGGGACATATGAGCATAAGTGGAATGGAGCAATTAGCTCGCCTTGGCTACTTACCGTCTCTGAAATTTTCTGATTTAAAGTTTTGTGAGCACTGCATATATGGTAGACAATTACAGTGTCCTCATAAGAGGAGATTAGGACATAAAGATGCTCAACTTGAGCTTGTGCATACAGATGTGTGTGAGATGCCTAGTCCTTCACTTGGAGGTGCACGGTACTTTGTCACATTTATAGATGATTCCACACGGAAGGTGTGGGTGTATCCTCTTCGATTGAAGAGTGATGTCTTTCCAGTGTTCCAGAAATGGCTTGCTTTGGTTGAGAACCAAACAGGCAGAACACTGAAGGCTTTGCGGTCAGATAACGGTGGGGAGTATATATCTAATGCATTCAATGCATTTTGTGATGCTAGAGGTATTAAAAGGGAACTCCCTGCTCCTTACAGTCCACCGCAGAATGGCACTGCAGAGCGTATGAACAGAACCATACAGGAAAAGGTCCGCTCTATGATGTCACATGCTACTTTATCTTATGGATTTTGGGCTGAGGCTGTAAAAACAGCAGTACACCTCATCAATAGGTCACCAAATAAGAGACTGGATGGCAGAGTGCCAGAGGAGCTTTGGACAGGAAAACCTCCTTCCTATAAGCACTTGAGGGTCTTTGGCTGCACTGCGTACGTGCACATACGCAGAGAAGATCGCAGCGAGCTTGATCCTAAGTCTCTGAAATGCATTTTTCTTGGATATGGTGACAGTGGTGAGATGGGTTACCTCCTATGGGATCTTGTGAATAAGAAGCTTATACGCAGCAATGATGTCTTATTTGATAAGTCATGTATGTTTAAGGCAGTAGATAAGCCTTCTGATGCTTCAGAGGTTGACATTGATGACTCGGGACATCCTGTACAATTCAGGCAGGCTGCAAATCAGCCACAACAGCAGCGTAATCAGCCAATGCATGATGCTGCAGCAGGTCCAAATGGACAGCCCGCAGTGGCGGAAGATGTCCTACAGGATATACCACCTTTGGAAGATCTCCCAGGCATAATTCTGTAGCCTGATCTGCTGGAACAGCCACCTGTTTTAGGTGAACAGCAGGCTGGACAGCAAGACCAATGGGTCCGAAGGTCCACTCGACAAACGAGGCAGCCAGACAGATTTGTTCCAGGGGCAGATTTTATTATGCTTACAGACTGTGGAGAACCTTCCTGTTACAAGGAAGCCGTGCAAATGCATGATAAAAGGCTATGGGAACTAGCCATGAAGTCCGAAATGGACAGTCTCCATAAAAATGGTACTTGGGAATTGGTGTAGTTGCCTAAGGGCATGAAAGTACTGCCATGCAAGTGGGTGTATAGATTGAAAGTCACACTTGGAGCTAAGCCAAGGTATAAAGCACGGTTGGTTGCAAAGGGTTTCAAGCAAGAGAAGGGGATTGATTTTCATGAGATCTTCTCACCTGTGGTCAAAATGACTACATTGAGGACTGTTCTTGCTTTGGTTGCACATGATGATATGGAATTATTCCAGATGGACGTGAAGACAACTTTTCTTTACGGGGATCTCCATGAGGAGATTTATATGCAGCAGCCAGAGGGTTTTGCAGTCAAAGGGAAAGAGGGTCTTGTCTGTAAGCTCCGGAAGAGTCTCTATGACTTGAAGCAGGCACCCAGGGAATGGTATCATAAGTTTGATGCTTTCATGAACTCTCAGGGGTACAAAAGAAGTGAGGAGGATCACTGCCTATACACCAAGAAGGCTTCAGATGGGAGTCTTCTCATCCTCATTTTGTATGTGGATGACATGCTTATTGCAGGGAGTTGCACTCAGGAATTGGTTGCACTCAAGAAGGAGCTGCATAAGACTTTTGAGATGACAGATCTTGGTAATGCCAATCATATACTTGGCATGCGTATTCTTAGGGACAGGGGTAAGAGAACTCTCTACTTGTCTCAGAAAGAATACATTGGGAAAGTGTTAAAACGTTTCAGCATGGATGAGGGGAAGAGTCTCTTTACTCCTTTACCTCCATATGTGAAACTTTCACAGGATGACAGCCCTAAGTCAGATGACGAGCGGGCTGCCATGGCCAAGATCCCTTATGCCTCAGCAGTTGGTAGTCTTATGTATGCTATGGTTGCTACACGTCCAGATATTGCATTTGCAGTGGGAGTTGTTAGCAGGTTTATGGCCAACCCTGGCAAAAGGCATTGGAATGCAGTGAAGGGTGTAATGAGGTACTTGAAGGGTACTCAAGATGTGTGCATATGCTATGGCAAGTCAGATGCATCTATCCAAGGATTTGTGGATGCAGACTATGCAGGTTGTGCAGACAGCAGACAGTCTGCCACAGGTTATGTTTTTACTTTCACTGGTGGTGCAATCTCGTGGATTTCTCGTATGCAGAAATGCATTGCTTTGTCTACCACTGAGGCAGAATATGTTGTAGCCGCTGAGGCATGCAAGGAGGCTTTATGGCTTTCTCGTCTAGTGGGAGCTTTGGGTATTTCAGGAGGGATTCCAGTGTTGCATTGTGACAGTCAGAGTGCTATTCAGTTGGCACACAATCCTGTCTTTCATGCAAAGACGAAGCACATTGATGTGAAGTATCACTTCATCAGAGAGGTGATAGATGATAAGCTGATTCAGCTTGTCAAGATTCACACGGATGACAATCCAGCAGATTTGTTGACAAAAGGCTTGCCTGCAGAGCGGTTTGCACACTGCCGACAGTTGATGGGTATAGGTTGAGCCTCATTTGGCCATGTACTCCATTGTGTATATGCTGTATTTTTCTCATTTATTTTTACTTGAGGGCATATTGCCTTTAAGTGGGAGGTTGTTGGGGTAAAGGCATTATGGCCACCCAAGTACAGTTAGTACACTTAAGTACAGTTAGTACTTTTATTGCTAAGTACACTAAGTACGGTGTACTTAGTGTTGTAACCTTATCCATTGATATAAAAGGTTGACTATGTGCTTGGGGAGGTACACACACATACTTCATTATCCCCACACTCTCGTGTCTACTGTGTGTGTCGGTGTGCTCTCTCTTTCTCTGTCACTCCCACGTCTCATTCTGAGCGTAGTTAGCAGTAAATGCTTTTGACATGACAGATTTGCGCATAGAAAAAATAAGGCACGGGATCTTCTGAAGGAACGCCCATACTCAGTCTGCGTGGAGCTTCTAGGGAGCGCTTTTTTCTCTTTTATAAAAAAATTTTGAGTTGCAGTCGATTCGTTCTGTATAGCAGGGACTGCCGTTTATTTTTTCTGCATAACAAAAGGGAAATCTTTTCGTCTTTAAAAAAAAAAAACTATTTTCCCTTTTGAAACTATGGAGGCAGAAGGACAAGATTCCAGGGTGAATCCTAGTGAGTCTAGAGCACGGTCTACACAACAAATGTCACATCACACCACACCTACTTTGGTCGGTAGGATTTTGGTATTAGAAGATGCTTTACAGCAAATTATGAACCAGCAGCTTCAAGTGAACGCTGGTCAGAATGAGATTAGGGAGATGGTGCAAGCCTTGTCGGCTAGGCCATCTAGAATTGATAAGGGCAAAGCTCCAGCGCCAGAGCCCAGTATACATTCATCAGAGCGTGTGAGGGTCAAGGTGCCTAATATTGCTAACTATAGACCGGAGAAGTACGCTGGTCGGATGACCGAGCGCAGTTCTGAGATGCAATCGAGGTTTGGTTACACAAGTGGGAAGAAGCCTTCGCCATTTGTGAAATCAGATCTGATCTAAAGAAAATCCGTGAGGCCACTCACCTGTTTATTGAGGTAGCGGATAGATGGTGGATAAAGCAACAGAAGGATCAAGTTGCTCCTACCACCTGGGAAGGGTTTAAAGCTGAATTTAAGAAACACTTTCTTCCACCTGATGAAGAGTCCCGAGCTTGGGATGCTTATAGGAATCTTCGTCAGAGGAGTCTGTCGGTGGCAGAGTACACTGACAAATTCAGAGAATGTGTCATGAAAATAACAGACCCTCTCCCTATGTCGGTTCAGTTAAAAGACTATATCTATGGACTGAACGACAAAATTAAAATGGAAGTTCGGGCTAAATATGTGACTATATTAGATGAATCTATTGCAGTAGCCCTGAACTATGAGGATGCCAGAGGCAGATCTAGTGGATTTGTGCAGGCAAGGACTCAGTATGAGTACCCGAGAAAAGGGGGATTTCAGAGGAAATGGACTTCAAAGACAAGTGTCTCGCAGCCAAGTGGCCAAACCAAGCTGGTGAAGCCGGTTGAGGGACCAACAAAAACAAGTACCACCGTTGGGGTGAAAAGGAAAATAACTCCAATGGCAGCCCGGGCTTGGTCAAAGTCCTCGTTGACCCCGGAACATAAAGAGAAAGCTAGAAAAGAAGGATTGTGCTTCGGTTGCCTTCAGCGACATCAGTGGAAAGATTGTCCACTGAATAAAGACCGTCGCACAGCCAACATGATAATATCTGAATGCGACGCGGAAATGCAGGAGAGTCCCAATGCGGAACATATGCAGATGCAATTGGCGGGACCTTCTCAGAGGTTAGTACCTGTGTTGTTAAGTGTGTCTGTTACTAAGTTAGTAAGCAGTGCACCTGATAACATCCTTTCAAAGCCCGCAGCAACGGGATATACAGTTTTCGATGAGCCCGAGTTGATTAAAATGAAAGGGCAAGTAGCCAGTCATGATGTGATTGTGTTGTTTGACTCAACGTCAACACACAATGTAATCAACTCCAAGCTGATTAAGAGGCTCAAGTTGAAAACTAGTGCATCTGACTATGCTTATACGGTCAGGATGGCGGACGGAAATTCAACTGAAGTATGGGACTAAAGGGTTACCCAATTGGAACTTCGAATTCAGGACTATGTTGAGAAGCTGGACTTTGAATTGACCAGACTTGCTCACGCAGATATAGCCCTAGGCATGGCTTGGCATTTTCGAAAAAATCCAGCCATTGATTGAGGACTCCGAAAGAGTTTCTGTGTCTGTGTATAGCATCGGTAGAGTCGATCGATGATGCATCGACTAGCACTGAGGCTACCCAAGATGGGAAGATGGCCGAGTTGGCTAAAGAGATATCAGAGAAGTTCTCTGAATGTTTTAGGGATGAACTAGCTTATGGGTTACCTCCAGAGCGGAAAGTTCAGCATAAGATTGAAGTGATCCCGGGGGCAGAACCTGTAAATAGACCTCCCTATAGAATGAGTTTTACTGAAGAGGCGGAGGTGCGTAGACAACTGGAAGAATACCTCAAGTTGGGGCAGATTCAACCAAGTTTCTCACCTTTTGCTTCGCCAGTGATATTAAAGAAGAAAAAGGATGATACGTTTTGCCTCTGTACAGATTACAGAGCATTGAATAATATCACTGCTAAGCACAGGTATCCAATGGCTCGGATTGATGATTTGCTAGATGCATTACATGGAGCCGTGATTTTCAGCAAGATAGATCTTAAGTGTGGCTACCATCAGATCCGGATTAGAGCCGAGGATGTGCATAAAACCGCTTTCAGAAGCAGGTTTGGTCATTATGAGTTTTTGGTAATGCCCTTCGGACTTACCAATGCTCCAGCGACATTCGTCATGCTTATGAACGATTTACTACGTCGGTATATCGAAAAGTTCGTAGTACATTTTATTGACGATATCCTGATATTCAGTAAAAGTATTACTGAGCATTGTGAACACTTAAGAGTAGTGTTTAGTACTTTGAGGAAAGCCAGTCTTTATGTGAATAAAAAGAAAACTATACTGTGTATGGTTAGGCTTGAATATTTAGGATTCATAATTACTCCACAGGGGGTAGAAATGGATCCGAAGAAAGTGGCTGTGATACTAAGTATCGCCATTGACTGATCTGACCTCGGATAAAGTACCTTTTATTTGGGGACAGAATCAACAAGAAAGTTTTAACACCATAAAACAAGCTGTGGTCACAGGACCGGTGTTAAAAATAGTTGATCCCCAAAAACTGTTGTTTCTAGAAACCGATGCAAGTGGCATTGCGGTAGGAGCAATTCTCCTCCAAGAGGGAAGGCCAGTAGCCTTTGAAAGCAAGAAGCTTTCTCCCTCTCAAAGGAATTGGCCAACTCATGAATTGGAGTTGTATGCAGTGATCCATGCTTTGAAAACATGGAGGCATTATTTGTATGGTTCAGAGTTTTATGTGGATGTGGATCATGATACTCTGAAACATTTTAGTAAACAGCCTGACTTGAGGGGCCGCCAAGCTAGGTGGGCAGAGCTCATGTAGGAGTTTAATCTAACGATTCGGTACCGAAGAGGAAAAGATAATAAGGTGGCTGATGCGTTGTCTCGCATTATGCACAACCTGAGTTTCACGGTATTAGAGAGTGCTCTAATGACCGAGATCAGAGAAACTCAAAAGGTGGATGAGTTTGTCCAGAGCTTATGGCCTAAGGCTCATGTGTTAAAACCCGACGAAAATGAAAAGGATGACCTGGCATCCAGAAAAGGCCAAACATATGCAAGATATACCATAAGGGATGGTATGCTAGAAAGAAATGGCAAGGTTGTAGTACCTAGTCAGAATGATCTCAGGCAGAGAGTCGACAGTGCCATGATAGCCTGTGTGCGGGACATCTAGGAGTCAAGAAGACATATGATCTCATGAAGCGAGATTTCTTTTGGCCAAAGATGAAAAAGCATATTCATGAATATGTGACACGGTGTTTCTCGTGTCAGGTAAGCAAGGCCGAGCGGGTAAAGTCACCCGGACTTTTACAGCCCTTGGAAATACCACTAAGTAAGTGGGAGAGCATTTCCATGGACTTTATTGTAGGGCTGCCTACAACACAAGGAGGGTATGATTCTATCCTTGTGGTGGTTGATCATCTAACCAAGATGGCTCACTTCATTCTGACTAGAGAGTCTGTTAGTGCCCCGCAAGTGGCGGATTTGTTCATTAGACATATCTTTCGTCTGCATGGATTGCCTAGATCCATAGTGTCAGACAGAGATGTCAGATTTACTGGTCAATTTTGGACAGCGGTATTTGAGACACTAAGGACTGAGTTGGGGATGAGTAGTGGGGATCATCTTGAGACGGATGGTCAGACAGAGAGAGTCAACCAGACTTTAGAGGATATGCTGAGAGCATATGTGTCATTGAGGCAACATACATGGGGCAAGTGGTTGCCATTGTTGGAGTTTGCCTACAATGATAGAAAACATTCCTCTACCGGGTTCAGTCCGTTTAAGTTGAACTATGGTTATAGACCAGCCAATCCAACTATAGTTGGAGTACCTCAGAAAGTGCCTAGTGCCGCGAACTTTGTAGTTCAGATGCGAGAGATGCTAGCACTTGCGAGAGCTAATATCCGCCAAGCTATGGATAGAGCCAAGGTGTATGCGGATGAAAATCGGTCTATAAGAGTATTTTTAGGAAGGAGAAAAAGTTTTTCTCAGAGTTCCTTCGCACTCGAAGTTGTTGACTTCAGGAGAGTGTGCTAAGTTATCACCTCGATACTGTGGGCCGTGGTTAATTCTGAAAAGAATAGGCAAGGTAGCCTATAAATTAGAATTGCCACCGGGGTGTAAGGTGCACCCAGTGTTTCATGTTTCTCGTTTGAAGAAATTTTTGCATATTGGTGACTCACTAATCGAAGGTGTGGTTTTGTTTCAGGAGATAGAGGATAATGCAAGACGCAAACCAGCAAAAATCCTGGACTGAGGAACAATGCAAATACGAAATCGGAAGATACCCACGGTGTTGGTTGCATGGCATGGTCAGCCTCTATCGGAAGCTACCTGGGAATCCATATACCAGTTACGGAGAGTGTTTCTAGATTTCATCATCGAGGACGTTGATGCTTGAAGAGGGAAGGAATGTTATGCTCTAGCCGAGATAGCATGACCTCGGAAAGATCGATGGGCATTTTCTCTTAGATGACTGACTTTTGTAATATTTAATGTGCGTAAATAAAATGGTCAAGAGAAGTAACTGCCAAGGTCCTAGGTGAGGGTGAAATGGCATTGACTAGGTGGTTCTGAGTGCTAAGGCCTAGGTGCACCTAAATGTGCAATAATGCCAAGGGGCAAAAGGTTTAAATGTGCCCCAAGAGAGAGGTAAATGGTGCACCAAGTGAAAAAGGCTAAAATGATGACATGTGGCAAGGGGGAACCATCTAGGGAGTTGTGGGTCTTGTGGATATGCATGAGGAAAAAGAAAAGATGTATCGGTTGCAAAACTGCGATCCATGAGAGTATGGCTGGGTGGAAATAACTAGTGCCATCGCCCGTGATCTGAGAGAGAGTTAGAATAAAGAATGTGTCAGATCTTGTCCAATTACATTACGTGGAAAAACAACAGGATAGCTTGAGGAGGGATTGTAGCCCCAAAGTGCATGAGAACAGCCCCCAATTTAATGTGTGCCCACCTCCATTGAGCTCTCTCAAGGTTTCCTCACATAGACACTTTATTTCTCTATGTGTCAGTGTGCTTTCTTTCCATGTCCAAAATGATATGGCTAGGCTTCCCATAATCTTTGTTTAAAGGCTGCTCAGTTGTAGGTTGTCTCTTCAGCTACATGTGGTTCAAGGCTTGAGCTTTATGCCTCCCATGGCTTGGTCTCTAGCTACGTAGGCTAGATCTACCCACAAGCCTTGTCTCAGCTTATATCCACTCATAGACTTCCCTCTTTGTCTCCATTATGGTTGCTCCTAGAGCATATAACATCTCACAAGCTATCTCATGAGACTTGCCAAACCTTTTGAAGGTTATGCACTCTCTTGTTTAATGCCCACAAGCTTGAGCCATGAGCTTCAGTCCGCAAGGTTCTACATCTTGCCTTCCTTGCTGTCCATAGAAGTGTTTAATCTTGAGATCTAAATGCCTGGCATCTAGCGCTTAAGATAAAGAAAGAAATGTGGCTTAAAAAATAGTTGCAAACAAACGTTTGCCATGGTTCAAACATTTAAAAATGTTTGCATCAGAAGTGTGGTTGAAATAAACACAATATGTTCTCTAATGGAATACTTGTTATTTTCCTAACTACTGATATTCTCCTGTTGTTGAATACTTCATAAATAAATCAGAATTTTTCAGGGGTTTTGAACAAAAGCAACAAATTTGCAGGCTCTAGAAAATTGAAGGTTTGCAAACCCATTTTTTACAAACGTTTGCCTCAGCATGCAAACGAGTATGTTGGCAACATGTGAAGCATTCCCAATCACAAGATGTACAACTCTCTACAATATGTGAAGCATTACCGATTCACAATATGTACAAAGCTCTTGGTTTCCTTTCTTATTGGCAAAATGAGACATTAAACTCCTGCAAATGGATCTGAACCCAGCTCGATGGCAGTAGTCAAGTGCTAGAAAAAATTTTGTTTCTTCAATTGAAATGCGGAATCATAGCCCAAGGGGGTTCAGGCGAAAGAGGCCAATACCAGAGCTGCCATTCATTGCAGGCAGGTTGTAGGGAAACCAACACATCCAAGCACATCTTCTCAACAAAATATATTATTGTACATCCATCCAAGCGTAACTCATAATTTGAACACTTATATAAAGAAATATTAAAAAACAGTGACTTTCAAATTATTTGTATCTTGCTAAAAGAAACATGTGTGTCTCAAGGCTACCTGGGTGGACTGGGCCTAAGAACCAACCTGTGAAGCGTGCGATGCCATCTTGCGAGGAATGAGTACTTTGGAAGACGTGGCACAAGCTAGACATTAGCGGGAATTTGTTGCAATAGGACACAGCCATGGAGAATTGATCATCAACTAGAGTGAAGCATGAACCATCTGTAGGCGAGTGGATAGCTGGGCGCACAGGAGAAACCGATGACAGGAGATTGGAAGGAATCAAAAGTAGGGCTCATATAGGTGGATTGCTAGCTGGGCAGGATGAAATGTACGATAGAGGGAAGGGCTTCAATGGATGGACGGAAAAGGAAGAGTCGAAGGAGCAGGGAGTCTTCCTTTGGCGGGGAAACTTCTGCCTTTCAAAATTGACCTACTAATGTTCTTATGGATCTACTAATGTTTAAAATTCACGTTCTCCCAATCTACTCATCAATTTGACCTTGAATTTTTTGCATTAACAGTCTAATTTTGTAATCTAAATGTCTAACGACTTTAAATTTAAATTGAACTTCAATACAAGATGAAAAATTCAAAACTAGTTTTTTAAAAAAAGACTTCCATTTGATATAGCATTATCTGTTAAGTAAGGTCTTTCAAGATAGTGTCTACATAAGCCAGAATGGCTCAAAATGACAGATATAATAACTACATATGCTCACAAGATATGGATTCCCCTACATGTAGCATCAACGCGAGGCAAAAAAGGTGGTAGCCTTGGAATAGTAGAGCTTGTAGAAAGGCTTTCATCAGGCGTATTAACAGATTCCTTCCCTGGGCAATGCTTCAGAGTATGTGGAGAACTCTTCACAATAATAGGATTAGTAACTTCGTTAAGACCCTCTTGAGGCTCATTTTCTTTGTCCGCGAATAGAGCTTTTGAGTCGATCCAAAACTCTCGACATTTTTTTCGATGGAGCTTTTGCTACACAGCAGAAAATCACTATCAAGCGCTTTATTTTTGTTCACTGTAACATTGAAATACCTTGGTCTGGCCTCAAGGTCTGGCATCAAACACACCTTTGATATGCGAATCAAGATTCGACTGGTTGACTTTAGTATCGCTACATAAGAAAATGTTGCTCACGTCGCTAGGTGTGATCGTGTACGGGGAGACCATGGCCTTCCACAGGCACTTAGCTCTGCTGCAATCCATCCCCTTCCCTTGATAGGGGATAACCCACAATGCTGACAGATAGTAGGTCGCACTTTGTAACATTTTTAGAAGGAACTTAATGAGTGTCACAGGGTATCTACAATGCATCTTAAATTTCCAAAACATGAATGAATGATCGAATATATTCGTGCTTGTTGTCAAACAAACACGGTTCTTCACATCATTAGCACCATACCTGACGTATAACTCAATTCCTGCTTTCATATCATCCTAGGAGATGGCTTTGCACACGCTCTTAAAATGTGGCTACCCAAGGTCCTTCATGCAGTATCCGATCATACCTTGATTGGATACTGTGGGTGCTTTCATAGCTACTCTCAAGTGGTCAAGCTTGATTTACAAACATGTGGGGTAAAGATGGCAAGGTTTTTGCTTCTCAATACATGTTGTCGATGGCGTTCTCTTCTTTGCTTGATGTAGATTGATGCATGATGCTTTGTTCTACCATGTGCCCTAATGCTTTATGTGTGGATACCATGTTCTGTGCTATGGTCATCTCATGCACTTGTGCTTTTTGCATTCATACGTTGCTTTACCATTTGATGCAAAGGTCTTACCATGAGCTTTGTTTTGCTTCAATGGCAGTGTCTAATTGCATACAATGATTCTGACTTGACAGACGTGTAGAGCTTCAAAAGACGATCACTTTTTCTTTTTGGAGCATGTCCAAATTCTTCTTGGATTGCAAGTTATGGCTTGTCAAAGTTTTGATCAAGAAGAGGGGCAATCGATGATGTGGCAGAGGCTATTCACATGCAGCTTGCAGGACTATGCTTGGGTGGCACTATGTGCTAGCTTGCTGCATGTCACTTTGTAGACTAACCCAAGTGTAGTTGACTAATCCAACCTTATATGAGTTAACCTCCTATCTGCCACGTGTTAATTGTAGGAAACCTTACAGTTTGGATTTCTAAGGTAAGGTATGGCGACGCCTCTTCTCAACTAAGGCATGTAAGGTCGGAGGCTGAATCGCACACGAAGTCGGCTTCTATGTGCTGGGTTACCAGTGGAGAGCAACCGCTTACTGCTGTTGGTGATCGTGAGGCTAGGTTGAGTGGGTCGTTGAAGGAGCTGATGCTCGTGAGTACGTGGTGGTCGTCTTGCACTATTGTAGGAGCTGTCATTGCTGAGCATCGCTGAGAGCTACACATGTGTTGAGACTTGTGGTGCCATGAGCACATGTAGAGCAAAGGTATGAGCAAAGGGAAAGCTGCCACATGGCATGGAGGAGAAATCCCACATGTGAGCAAGCAAATGGATGTAAGTACCCTCACCTATAAAAGGGAGGTTCATTTGAAGTAATATCAATCCAGCACTTTGCACTATCTCAAGATTCTTTTTATGAGTCCAAGCTAATCTATCTTGGAACCTAATTGACTTGAGGTACATGTCATGAGCACTCTCTTCATCATGTTTCCACACAGGTTTCATCCACCTTAGAGCGCTCCATAGATCCATCTACAGCCAGCCGAGGCAACGCTTGAGCTTCTACCTCGACTACTAAGTTGGCTCTCCTACACTTACATGGGTAGAGTTTTAGTGCTACAACCGGGTCCTAGTATCCAACTACCTAACCATCAAAAGCCCACTTGACCTCCAAGCCTCCTAAGCTATAGCAACGAGGAAACTATATGATCCTACAGGCTGATGGCTCCTGCATCGACTTTTGCTGCCATGCCATCTCCAACAAGGGCCTTAAAAAACGAGCCTCGACCATGCTTCATCAACGCCTCCAAACGGCCAACCAAAGCTTCCTACAGCTAGGCAACGCTATCTACCTTGCAAGCAAGGCAATGAGTTCCCGACTCTCCAAATGCCCAGTGCACCAACTGTGAGCAAAACGGCAACTCTTCCCAGCCATACGAGCTTCCATCATCGACCACTCCAATGCCATCTCAGCCGACTTTACAGCTCCCAACGCTCAAGCTTCTCTAGCCTTTCTGTCGACCTACAATGAACCACAGTTATAACAAACTCCATGTTGACAAAACATGTGTGCCTCAGGATCTATGGAGCGCTCTAAGGTGGATGAAACCTGTGTGGAAACATGATGAAGAGCGCTCATGACATGTACCTCAAGTCAATTAGGTTCCAAGATAGATTAGCTTGGACTCATAAAAAGAATCTTGAGATAGTGCAAAGTGCTTGATTAAGTTTACTTCAAATGAACCTCCCTTTTATAGGTGAGGGTACTTACATCCATTTGCTTGCTCACATGTGGGATTTCTCCTCCATGCCATGTGGCAGCTTTCCCTTTGCTCATACCTTTGCTCTACATGGGCTCATGGCACCACAACTCTCAACACCTCCCCTTGGTGCCATGATCCTTTGGCTACTACAAGGTGGATAGATGTGAGTTATATTCCATCACCTCCCCTTAGTGCATGCATTGCTACTTAAGGTGGTAAAGTGTGGTTTACATGTCAATACCTCCCTTGGGTGCTTTCATAGCTACTCTCAGGTGGTTAGGCTTGATTTACAAAAGATAGGCAAGGTTGGCAAGGTTTTTGTTTCACAATACATGTTGTTCCTGTCATTCTACTCATGGCTTGATGATGACTCCACGTAGTTCAATTGCTGGTTCTTCAATCTGCAATCTTCTTCCTTGTGTAGCTTCCTGCATGATGCTTTGTTCTTCCATGTGCCTTGATGCTTTGTGTGTGGATGCCATGCTTTCTGCTATGGTCATCTCATGCACTTGTGCTTTTGGCATGCTTTCTGCATTCATGCGTTGCTTTTTCATTTGTTGCACAGGTCTTACCAATTGATTTCTTTCAACATTGGCAGTGTCTAATTGCATACAATGATTTTGACATGACAAGCGTGTGGATCTCGAAAAGATGATCACTTTTCCTTTTTGGAGCGTGTCCAAATTCTTCTTGGATTGCAAGTTATGGCTAGTCAGGGATTCTGTGAAGAAGAGGGCCTTTGATGATGTGGCACAGGGATTCACATGCTAAATTCCATAGTGTGCTTAGCAAGGGACTTTGTGCCTAGGTGGCACTGTGCCATGTGGCAATCTTTAAACCCAAATAGATTTACCCATGGTTACACAAATTTAACCATGGTCCAGCTGAACCTAACCATTAGCTTAACCAAGGTTCAACTTAACCCCATACAAATCCTACCTTATCTGCCACGTGTCATTTTTCTGTGAGACTTTGGAGAAGGAAGGTTTGAGGTGACGACGACGACGATGCGGCTTGCTGATTGGAGAAGAGACAAGCTACGATGTGGAGATTTGCTGCGTAGCTCATTTTTTGATTTCTCGCAGCTGTATAGCTAGGCAAGGCTTGCTGGGTCGGCGGTCACGGAGCTGTAGATGCGCTATTGCATAGACGAAAGCACTCCGTGAGCTCATGGCTGGCCTAGGAGCTTTGGAGTTTCTGTTGCAAGGAGAGAGCTCTTAGTGGTAGTGAAGGTCGTTAGAAGGAGTTGTTTAATAGAAGCTTCGAGCTAGTCGGCATAGGCTTTGTGAAGCAGAGAAAAGATGGCCATTGAGTTATGTGGAGGCTTGGCCAGCTGGACGAATTGGTCGAAGGGCGCTTGGGACTGAAGCAGCTTGGTCGAGGTAGCAAAGCTCTCAACAAACTGAACAAACAGAGACTCTCTTTCTCACAAGCTCTCTCTAAGAAGAAGAAGAAGAAGAACTCCTCACAAATCTATCTCACAAAATAGATCTCTAAAAGGAACTCTCTCTCTCTCTCTCTCATAAGGAATGATAGAAATATCTCAAAGCAATGAATGGAATCTTCATTCAATGGACGGAATTCTCTTATAAAAACTAAAATTAACCTAGGAGAAAAAACATGAGCTCCTAAGACATGCCTACAACTAATCTAGGAATGGGAGCAATCCTAGTGAACTACTAATGAGCTAAACTAGGAGAGCTAATCCTATGCTCTGATACCACCCTTTAAGATATCCTGCAACCAAAATATCGCATCAAAACTCAAAGATTATATAAATTAATAAAACATCAATTTTCAGGAATTAATAAGAATAAGGGTTTTTCACAGATGCAAAATAATATCTTTAAAAAATCATATGAATCAGGCTCTCACCAAATCTTTAAGGCATGAATGAAAATCTCTTCTTCCTCTCAGCAAAAAACTCTCAAAGAATGCTCTCAAATATGAATGAACACTCAACTCATGAAGCAGAAGTTCTCTCAACAGAAGAGAGCACTCGATGTCTCGATCTCTCAATCACTCTATCTCACTCTCTCATACGGATCACAATGCCCTAGCGGAAGGCAAGGGAGCTTTGATACCATGACAAAACGTGCCACTCTATCTCACTCTCTCATACGTATGTCAATGCTCATGCATGATGCATCGTGAAAAACTATGAAAAATCCATTCCAAGCCATGCAAATGATATCCAATGGTCATGAAACTTTGCATAGGCCTTAAAATTCCCTACTTTAAGTCTTGTGAAAAGTATCATGCCCATAAAATACCATTTTCATGGCTAGAAACATACCGATGCATGTTTTTCAATGCTTATTCATGATGCATGGTGAAAAACTAGGAACTATCCATTCCAAGCAATGTAAATGACATCAAATGGCCATGATACTTTGTACAGGACTTCAAATCTCCTATTTTAAGACTTCTAAAAAGTATCATGCCCATATAATACCATTTTCATGGCTAGATACACACTAATATAATACACACTGATGCATGTTTCTCAAGGCTGATGCATGAGAAATATCCATGCCAAGACAAGCCATTTTAACTATGAGTGCTAGTCCATTTCTTGTTGAGGCAACGTTTGATGCCAATGACTACTCGTGTTTATCCAATGGGCATGATACTTTGCAAAGGCTTGAACTTGCTAGTTTAAGGCTTGTACAAAGTGTCATGACCTTTGGATGTCATTTTCATGGCTAGAAGCTAACAAATGCATATTTTGAATGGGCATGCATAATGCATGGTGTAAAACTAGGAAATATCTGATCCAAGCCATGCAAATCACATTTGATAGCCATGATACTTTGAATAGGACTTAAAATACACCATTTTAAACTAGTAGAAAGTATCATGTCTTTTGAATACCATTTTCATGGCTAGAAGCACACCGATGCATGTATTTCAATGCTCATGCATGATGCATGGTGAACAACTAGGAAATATCCATTCCAAGCCATGCAATTGACATTAGATGGGCATGACACTTTGCATAGGCATTGAAATTGCCTTGTTTAAGGCTTGTGCAAAGTATCATTCCCAGAAAATACAGTTTTTATGGTTAAAAGCACACCGATGCATGTTTTTCAATGCTCTTGCATGATGCATGGTGAAAAACTAGGAAATATCCATTCCAAGCCATGAAAATGACATGACATGGTCATGATACTTTGCACAGGTCATGAAATCACCTATTTTAAGGCTTTTACAAAGTATCATGTCCATAAAATACCATTTGCATGACTAGAAGCACATCAATGCATGTTTTTCAACACTCATGCATGATGCATGGTGAAAAACTAGGAAATATCCATTCCAAGCCATGCAAATGACATCCGATGGCTATGATACTTTGTGCAAGAATTAAAATTACCGAGTTCAAGGCTTGATCAAAGTAATTTGTCCATAAAATACCATTTTCAAGGCTACAAGCACACCGATGCATGTTTTTGAATACTGATGCATGATGCATGGTGAAAAACTAGGAAATATCTATTCCATGCCATGAAAATGACACCAAATGGCCATGATACTTTGCACAAGCCTTGAACTCACCCATTTTACTACTTGCACAAAGTATGATGCTTATCAAATGTCATTTGCATGCCTAGAAGTTGACAGATGCATGTTTTTCAATGACCATTCATGATGCATGGTGCAAAACTAGGAAATATTCAATCCAATCCATGAAAATGCCATCGAATGGCCATGATTCTTTGCATAGGACTTGAAATCACCTGGTTTGAGGCTTTTGAAAAATATCATGCACATCTAATACCATATGCATGGCTAGAAGTACAACGATGTATGTTTCCAAAGGTGCAAGGTGTGGTAAAAAAGAAGATATGATAATAAAAAGTCAACACGCAACCTAAAACAGGGCCTCCCAAACTACAAGATTTTGTAATCCAATACAAGTCATCATTTATTAAACCTAGTAAGAAACTAGAAGTGAGAGAAGTACTAAAAGTTTTAGGAAATGCAAAAACAAAGGAAAACTATGTTTTTGTTGGTATAGGTGCCTGTATATACTGATGCCTATACTGACTCAGATAAACTTTCAAAAAGCAAACCCAAATGCCTCTTTTTTTGCCACACCTCTCTTGTTTGAGATCTTTCCAACTTTTTGTCTCTTCTTCATGACCTTTCCACCATCTCCCTACCCTCCCCTGCCATCCCTACACCACCCACGCCACTGTTGGCCCCCTCCACTCCAAGCTTGAAGAAGAAGATTTCTATTTTGGGAACTAAAGAAGTGGATGATATTTTGAGTGGTTTGTCTTCAAATTTCTTCTTCTAGGTAAGCTTCCCAAACCCTTTCATCTGCATTAGAATAATCTTCGGCATCTACATTGTGTGTTTACACATTTCTTATGTCTTTGTGGTTGCACAAAAGGAAAATATGAGATTTTTCTACAGCCCACGGGAGATGCTGCAAAATTTTTCCAATTACTTGCTTGCTTGATATGATTGCATCTTGTTGCTTGCTTGCTTGCTTGAGTTCGTTTCTTTCTTGGTATCTTGCTGTCTTATTTGTGTTCTTTCATTTCTCTTGTTTGTTTTCATTACTTTGTTGCTTGACATTGTTTCTTTTTACTCATTGCTTGATTTGTAGCATAATTTTTAGCACTGATGCACAATGCATGGTAAGAAATTTGAAAATACACATGCCCAACCATGAAATTGATGCTTGATCCCCATCAAACTCTGAAAGCACAAGGTTTTTTATCTCGTTGAAGCTATGTAAAGTATCATTCCTATCAGACAAACATAGATATGCTAGAAGCACTCATGCATGATGCATGTTTAAGAATTGTGAAAATACGCCTTCCCATCCATGCAAATGATATCTTATCAACTAAAAAATTTGCAAGGATAAGGGTGTTATTGGTATTAAGACTTGTATAAAGTATCATATCCATCAAACCCACACACAAATGCTAGAAGCACACCCATGCATATTTTCAACACTCATCCACGTTGCATGGTAAGAATTGTGGAAATACACATTCCCAACCATGAAAAAGATACCCTATCCACATAAAACTTTTGCAAGAACAATTCTATTACTTTCATTAAGGCCTATACAAAGTATTGTGACATGAAGTTGGGGGTAATAAACTTCACGCACCTCTTCACTTCCTGCTGCTTTCGAACTGACTGCCAAATATATTTATCATTGAGAATGGGACATTAGAAAGAAGCTTTTATGCCAAGATACCACACCATACTTTCCTCCCTTAGATGAGAATAAAGATGGTAACATCCCAAGTGATGTTGTAATCAAGCATAGGGAGAAGGAAAGGATCAGCAGAGGCCATAATCTCGGCAAGCCGATCTGCGCCAAAGAGAAGAGTGATACGTTGTTGAAAGAAGATCTTGCGGCTCAACATAACACGAATGATATATATCGAGGAGTTTGAAGGGGCTGATTAGGTCGGATGGGTAGATTTTGAGGAAACATTGCACCTCCTTCATAGACACATTCATACTTAGCTCAAAACACTCTACAAACTATCATTAGACACAGAGGCCTATAACTTTCAGTAGAGATACGATATCAGAGATTCAAGTACAGAAACAGATGCGCCTTGATATGGGCTTCACGCTGATATAAGTTTTATTGAAAACAGACAGACGGTTGAAGAGATATGGACAGTTTACTAGAAGGGGGTAAAAACTGTCATGAAAACAGACTATCAAACACAGAGACTCATAACATTTTGCAGCAGTATCTGATTCAAGATCTAAGTACATAAAGACATGCAGCCTAAAGAGAGATTTGCACTGATATATGTTTTGTAAGAAACAGAGAAGCGACCAAAAAGTTATGGACAGTTTACTAGACAGGGGTAAAAACTGTCATGAAAACAGACTGTCAAACACAGAGACTCATAACTTTGTGCAGCAATATTTGATTCAAGATCTGATCACATAGAAACATGCGCCTTGAAGAGAGCTTCGCGCTGATATATATTTCATTACAGTCGGACTACTGAGCAGAAAGTTATGAGCAAAGCACTAACAGAGGGTCAAACTGTCATAAAAACTACCTTCCACCCAGGCTAATTTCGCCTGAGCAGGATGCTCCCTCAAGACTCCACCTTCATCAACGATCCACCCCTCATAGATTTTTCCTAGCAGAGGGGAAGAAGTTTGCATGGTGGCTCGGGAAACAGAGGGACCATGTGTGCACAGTGAGCAGTCGAATAGAAAGAACTTTTAAGGCTTTGAAAGAAAGAAAAGGGAAGAGACACTCAAGAGAGAGAGAGAGTGAGAATCCACTTCAACACTACAAACACAAGGGAGAAGAAGAGGTTTCATACATACAAGAGGGAGCAGAAGCTCCAAGACTACTCATAGAGAGAGAATAAACTAGAGAGAGAAGGACTCAAGAGTCTACATAAGAGAATATCTACAAGAGGGAGAGAAGGCTCATGGAAGAGGCTTGGGGAGACTAGAGCTACAGCAACATGAGGCCTAATGGTGGAAGAGATTGATGAACAAGGAAGAGGAGGGCTCCTTTTATAGAGATTTTGTCACCCTCCTTCACCAATTTACAATTGGTACCTATAGATTCCTTTCCCCATCAATCACATAAGCACGTATGTCACCATCCATGTCCTTTTTGGCTACTCTTGCCATGTGTCCCATCAAAAGATGCTCAAGACTCTTAAAATATTGAGAAAGTCAAGAGTCTCCTCACATGGAGCCCATAGGGACCCTCTCTTTTCCACATGTCCACATCCTCCTTATTCCACATAGGAGTTCTAGAAGGATTCCTCTTGACTTCACACTCCTCCACATGCCTTCCACACGCTTGGCATGTGGCCTCTCTTATATTATTGGAACACATGGACATGAGCCCATCTCTTTATATGACTCACTCTTCCTATTTTCTGAAAACTCATAATATCCCATACACAAATAACTCTCACCCCATACCAAGGTATTTATAATTCATACGTATGGTATTTACAATGAGCCATTCCACTCATCCTCTCAATCCCATACAATATCATAGAAAATAGAAATAAGTGAGAGCCGTGTGGGATTAAAGGTCACTGTGCCTTAACCCCAGTTATGTACAATACTCAAACACATATATAAATGAATGAAAAAGAAGATTAGGGTGGTTCTGCACCCACCAAAACTTGTGTGGCTCTCTGTCTCTCTCTCTCCTTCTTCCGTTCTTGCTTCCGTTGAGAGCACTCTCAACTGGTATCAGAGCCCGAGTGATCTAGCTGAGTGTGCGTGAATGCTTGGAAGCTCAGCAGCTCTGTGGGAGGAAGGAGAAGCTCTGTGGGAAGCTTTGTGGGTGACTTTACTTACATCCGAGTGTGCAGAGACCTTGGAGGAACCTTTGGAAAAGTCACTTTGGCTTTGCGAAGTGGTTTTGAGAGCCTGTTAAGAGCTTTCAAAGAAAAAGTATGTCACAAAAGTATTGCAGTGTTTCAATATGGAGGGGGGGAAGGCAGTGAGTACTCCATTGCCTCCATATGTGAAACTGAGTCATACAGATAGTCCCAAATCAGATGAGGAGAGGGCCATGATGGCCAAGGTTCCTTATGCATCAGCAGTTGGGAGTCTTATGTATGCTATGATAGCTACTAGACCAGACATTGCATTTGCAATGGGAGTTGTTAGCCGGTATATGGCTAATCCAGGAAAGAGGCATTGGGAGGCAGTTAAGTGCATCATGAGGTACATGAAGGGTACCAAGGAGATGTGCATTTGCTTTGGTAAAGGAGACATGCGTGTACTTGGGTACACAGATTCAGACTATGCAGGGCATGTGGATAGTAGGAGATCCACTTCTGGTTATGTGTTCACCTTTGCAGGTGGTGCAGTGTCGTGGATGTCTCGTGCACAGAAGTGCGTTGCTTTGTCTACCACAGAGGCTGAGTATGTTGCAGCCACAGAGGGTTGCAAGGAGGCTATATGGCTTGATCGGCTAGTGGGAGATTTGGGGATTCATACAGGTGTACCGACATTGCATAGTGATTCCATGAGTGCTATTCAGCTAGCATGGAATCCGGTCTTTCATGCAAAGACCAAACACATTGAGGTCAGGTACCATTTCATCAGGGAGGTACTTGAGGACAAGCACATAGAGCTTGTCAAGGTTCATACAGATGATAACCCTGCAGATATGCTAACGAAGAGTCTACCTAGTCAGCGGTTTGAGTATTGTCGTGTATTGATGGGCATTGGATAGTATGCTCACTGGTTGTTCTCCCTTAAAGGCACATTGTCCTTTAAGTGGGAGGTTGTGGGATTAAAGGTCACTGTGCCTTAACCCCAGTTATGTACAATACTCAAACACATATATAAATGAATGAAAAAGAAGATTAGGGTGGTTCTGCACCCACCAAAACTTGTGTGGCTCTCTGTCTCTCTCTCTCCTTCTTCCGTTCTTGCTTCCGTTGAGAGCACTCTCAAGCCGCTAGGCTATCACTTGATACTCAAACTCTTATCAAACATAGAGAAAAAAAAATACCAATGCCAAATTAAAAATATCAATTTTTGGCATCACATCTTTCCCCCCCCAGTAGATCCTCTCTAGTATAGAGAGGGTCTGCTGGCCCTCAAGGTGGTCAAGCATAGAAGAATTTAAGGCGATATTCATTGGTGCGTCTGGGTATCACCATGCCATCAACATCCTCAAGCTGAAAGGCTCCATTCATGAACTTCTTTTTGACTCGATATGGTCCCTCCCATCGGCCGATAAACTTTTTGTCTAGCCGCTTGTCCAGACGGCTATCAAATCTCATTACCAAATCTCGTTCTGCAATATCTTTCTTCTTGCGTAATTTGGTGTCAAAACGGGCCTTGCGTCTTCTTTGAGAAGATTCCAAGTTTTGTAAGGCCTGTAATCTGCATTCATCCAAGGCTTCTAGCTGTACCAAGCATTGAGCATAGGCATCCTCCTGTCCTCCTATTCTTGCAACAGCTGTGCGAAGACTATGTATCTCCAATTCAATGGGTAAAATGGCTTCTATTCCATACACTAGTTGGAATGGTGTAAACCCAATAGCTAGCTTGTGTGTGGTTCTGTAAGCCCATAAAACTTCTGCCAAGTGCCTATCCCAATGCCTTTTCTTGGTGTCAACAAGCTTTCCCATTGAATTGCACAACAATCCATTTGTTTTCTCAACCAAGCCATTACATTGGGGATAGTATGGCGTGGACATGCTATGATTTATCTTTAGCTTATGCACCACATCTTCAATTAGTTCATTTCTAAAAGAGGTTCCTCCATTAGTGAGAATTTCCAAAGGACAACCAAAGCGTGAACAAATTTGATCAAAGAGAAATTTTGCAACTGTGCTTGCCTTGCTATTGACTGTGGCCTTGGCCTCTGCCCATCGAGTCACATAATCTGTGGCCACCAATAAATAATGCTTGCCCTGAGATGAGCGAGGGAGTGGTCCCACAAAGACCAACCCCCACCTCTCAAATGGTCCATATGCTGGAATAGGCTTCAAGGGCCCAGGAATCAACTGTCGCCTTCCAAACTTTTGGCATACTTTACAACTTCGATACCATTCATATACATCCTTATGGAGGCGTGGCCAAAAGTATCCTGCATTAAGAATTCTCCTAGCTGTGCTTGTTGAAGCAAAATGACCAGAGCATTCATGACACATTTCTAGTATTCTCCTAGTCTCCATGGGATGGACCACCCGATGGAGCACCTTATCTTTTCCCAATTTATAAAGAATGTCATCAACAATAGTATAGGGACAAGCCTTCCTTACCAATCTCTGCTTCTGTTGTGGAGTTAACCCTTGAGGAAACATGCCTTCTTCCACATATTGCTGAACATCTTGCAGTTCTGGCCATCCAGTGTCTATCAAAGAAACCACCCCAACATCTCTGCTCACTTGCATTTTGCGGGTGGAAGGGTTATAACAGCGATACCCTTTCTGGTGTAGAGCATATCCAATAAAGATGCATTTTTCTGCCTTTGGATCCAGCTTTGTTCTCTTCTCATCAGGAACATGAACATAAGCTATGAAACCAAATACCTTCAAGTGAGAAATATCTGGTTTTTGGCCTGTATACATTTCTTCAGGCGTCATGCCATGGACAACTGCAGTGGGGGTTCTGTTCATAATATAAACAGCAGTTGCTACTGCTTCAGCCCAAAAATAATCAGGCATATTTTTCTCATTTAGGATCGCCTGTCCTACTTCTGCAATATGCCTGTTCTTCCTTTCTGCAACCCCATTCTGCTGAGGGGTAGACCTGCATGAGTACTTCCTTTGAATTCCCTATTCTTTCAGATATTCACAAAATTCTTCTGAAAAGTACTCTCCCCCTCCATTAGATCTTAGCACTTTAATATGCACACCTTTCTCTTTTTCAACCATGGCCTTAAAAGCCTTGAAATGGCTGAACACTTCACTTTTGTGCTTCATAAAATAAATCCACACCTTCCTAGTGTAGTCATCAATAAACGTCACATAATAGTGGCATCCACCAATAGAAGCAGCTTTGGTTGTCCAAACATCTGAATGGATCACTTCCAAAGGTCTTCTTCTCACCTTAGCATTTTTGGGAAATGCATGTCTGGCTTGCTTACCCATTTGGCATGCTTCACATACCTTTTGCATTCCCTCAACTCTGAATTTAGGCAAACCTGCAACAATGTTTTTCGTTTGCATAGATTTCAGCCTTTGTATATTCACGTGCCCAATGCGCTTGTGCCATATCTCAATATCTACAATGACACCTCTCCCATGCGCAAACATAGCAGCTTTCACCTCAGGCATATCAACATCCAAGGTGAACATTCTGCCATTTTTATTGCCTTTCGCAACCAAGCGGCACTTATTTTTCAGGTCCTCAACAAAGCATCCATCAGGATTAAATCTAACCTGCAGACCTTGCTCAACCATCTGGCCAACTGAAACCAGGTTCTTAGTGATTTTTGGAACATGAAGTACATCTGCCAAGTACTTCGTTTTGCCATCCTGCATAGCCAATGGCACTTTACCAACCTGCGTAATTGGGTGCACAGTATCATCACCTGTTTCAACATAACCTGGCTTATCCAAATTTCTAACATCATGAAACCACTCACCATGACTGGTCATGTGGTTAGAGGCACCTGAATCAACATACCAAACATCATTGCAAGCTGCAGTATCTCTTGACATGGAGTTAACCATATGCTGCATCACAAAAAGGTGCTCATTTCTGTCGTCACCATGCCCACTTGATGATGCATAGTTGCTTTGCTGCAACTTCCCACTTTTGATGTCATTCTGCTTTTTATAGCATGTATTCTCCTTGTGTCCAAGCTTTCCACAATAATAGCATTCTGTGCTGCTATTTACTTGCTGGTTCCTTTGCCATGAACCACGGCCTCTTTGGCTCCCCCTGCCTCTAGAACTACCACGTCCTCCTCCATAGGACTGGTTTTCCTGTTGTTGCTGTTGGTTCTGATTTCCTGCACGGCCACCAAAACGGCCTCTTCCTCTACCCTTGCCTCTACCTGTATTCGAGTAGAAAGCAGTCTCTTGAGAAGTTGAGGTGGCTGAACCACCATTCCTTTGCTCTTCACTCAGCACGAGAGCAATAAGTTCCTGAAAATCAGGAAATGTTTCACGGACTCCAATGGATGTCTGAAACTGTGCATAATCTTTCCCAAGACCATTCAAGGTCACGGACACTAAGTCCTCATCATCAACAGGTGCTCCAATGGAGGCAAGAGAATCTGCAAGGCCTTTCACCTTCAAGGAATACTCATTTATATTCAGATTTTTCCTTTGCACATTGTGCAACTCCTGCTTTAGCTGCATCTTTCGTGCTTTGGTATTTGTGCTATACAGCTTCACCAATGTATCCCATGCCTCCTTAGGCGTCTCTACATCCTGTATATGCACAATCATAGAATCTGAAATGCTAACAGACAGCCAATATAGGCATTTTTTGGCTTTTTCATGCCATTCTTTAAAGGCCTTCAATTCAGCAGGAGTGGGAGCAGCACCCAAAACTGGTTCTGCAGTTTCACCACTGATGTACTCCCAAACTCCCTTTCCCATAAGGAAGTTTGTCATCCTGAACTTCCATGCTTGGAAGTTGTTCTTGTCAAGCTTCTCACTGACAATGGTAGACAGATTCTCAGACATTTTACAAATCACGAATTACAACAGCAACCTGTAAACACAGCAAATGCCTCACAAGGGCAAATAGCAAAACTTCTGCAAAAAGCCTCACAGGGGCAGATCTGCAACACTGACGAAAGTGGTATTTCACCACACAGTCACTTCCTAGTGACGATTTTGCATCAACAGGCAACAGGCATGAATCTGCAACTCCCAATATCTCTGCACATAGGCATACGATGCAATTTCTATGGCACCTTTCCACCGACTAGCCGCGCAGTGGTCGCACAGCGAAAAACAGGGCCTTTTTCTGAGTGCTTGCGAAGAACTTCCGCCTTCAAAACGGGCCCCGAAACGGCCTCAAATCAAAAAAATAAAGTCACCACGGGCCTCGCCCTCTCCCACAGCATATACTGCGCTCTCGCCACACCGCGAAGGGCCTCTCAATCTGAAACAGTGCACTCCTGCACTTCTGGCTGTGCTACCTATAGAGATTTGCTCCCAAACTCAAAATAGGAAAGCAACACTGGTCCTCTTACCAGGACACCACAAACTTGGCTTGCTTTCTTGAGCTCCTTACCACGAACAAGGCTCTGATACCATGTAAACAATAAGGGAGAGAGATAGGAGACTCAAGTTCAGCTTTCTTCACAACACACAAAAGAGAGAGGACACAAGGTCGGAGGGTGAAGCCTTTCTTCACTTTTGCACACAACAACAATACAATAGAAGAGGGAAATACCCTATATGTCAAATCCTAGAATACATGGTTCATATGTGAACCCAAACCAAAAACATACGTGGTAGTCTAACTACACCACGAGTACAACTAACATAGGCGATGACATAAATGATAGTCATCCAGGAGATATATCGGGGGTAGAGCTTGATATCTCAACACATACGCCCTTGGGGTTTGCCCGTGTAGTTGTACTGGAATATAATTTTGGTGCTAACCATGGAAATTCCTTTGGAGGAGCATAAGACAGGTCTTATAGATATCTACTTTGGTCCAGTGGAGGCTTCTTCCCCAATAAATAATCCAAACTCAGACTGGCTTGTCATCCCTTGGGAATTCCAACATGTAGTTGGTTGCGTGCAGATCGGTGTGCACATATCTTTGTTTGTGAATTGCTTTCAAACCACGGGCAATAGCAACAGCAATGGACAATCCATGGTGACAAAACAACCTTGCTCGCAACTTAGAGAACGGAGAGTTCCAATCAAAGCGAGGTTCTTCTTTGGGATGTGTGGTCATCTCACATATGTCCCGCAACATTGTGGGAGACACATCAACATATCATGCGCACTTCTACCATTGAAAAACGGAAATGACCCAGAGCTTTTGGGTGTGTGAGTACCCTAATACTTGACAGATAGTTCTATGGACAACTGTCATTGCTAGCTCATTCTTTAGTGCCGATGAGCATGGGCATATTCTCTATCACTCTTCTTGCCAGCATACCATGATGTTGGCCTAAGACCTGGGACAATTGTTACCTTTTTAAAGATACATGTCATAGTAATTTTTAAATCCACGTGTACAATTCAAGGACATTACAAATTTGGCAATCAAAATTGCGATCATATGGATCAAGCTCAAAAAAGATGTAGCTTATGTTCAACAACATGTCTTCATTTCCTCAATGGGTCACATTGCCACATCCTCATTTGCATTGAAAGTATGCATTTTTGTCAAAATTGCTCCCATGGTAGGTCAATCCTTTGGATCAGTCTTGCATAGTGAGTTTCCACAATCAACTAAGAGCATCGTTGCAATGTCTCCCTTCATCGAGTTGTCACTAAGAGCTTTTGCAGCATCTATGAGAAAGTTGCATTGGCAATTTCCCTAAACAGCCAACCAATGGTAAAACAATCTAACTCTAGTGTCCATACGCCCTTGGGGTTTGCCCGTGTAGTTGTACTGGAATATAATTTTGGTGCTAACCATGGAAATTCCTTTGGAGGAGCATAAGACAGGTCTTATAGATATCTACTTTGGTCCAGTGGAGGCTTCTTCCCCAATAAATAATCCAAACTCAGACTGGCTTGTCATCCCTTAGGAATTCCAACATGTAGTTGGTTGCGTGCAGATCGGTGTGCACATATCTTTGTTTGTGAATTGCTTTCAAACCACAGGCAATAGCAACAGCAATGGACAATCCATGGTGACAAAACAACCTTGCTCGCAACTTAGAGAACGGAGAGTTCCAATCAAAGCGAGGTTCTTCTTTGGGATGTGTGGTCTTAGCCCATCTCACATATGTCCCGCAACATTGTGGGAGACACATCAACATATCATGCGCACTTCTACCATTGAAAAACGGAAATGACCCAGAGCTTTTGGGTGTGTGAGTACCCTAATACTTGACAGATAGTTCTATGGACAACTGTCATTGCTAGCTCATTCTTTAGTGCCGATGAGCATGGGCATATTCTCTATCACTCTTCTTGCCAGCATACCATGATGTTGGCCTAAGACCTGGGACAATTGTTACATTTTTAAAGATACATGTCATAGTAATTTTTAAATCCACGTGTACAATTCAAGGACATTACAAATTTGGCAATCAAAATTGCGATCATATGGATCAAGCTCAAAAAAGATGTAGCTTATGTTCAACAACATGTCTTCATTTCCTCAATGGGTCACATTGCCACATCCTCATTTGCATTGAAAGTATGCATTTTTGTCAAAATTGCTCCCATGGTAGGTCAATCCTTTGGATCAGTCTTGCATAGTGAGTTTCCACAATCAACTAAGAGCATCGTTGCAATGTCTCCCTTCATCGAGTTGTCACTAAGAGCTTTTGCAGCATCTATGAGAAAGTTGCATTGGCAATTTCCCTAAACAGCCAACCAATGGTAAAACAATCTAACTCTAGTGTCCATACGCCCTTGGGGTTTGCCCGTGTAGTTGTACTGGAATATAATTTTGGTGCTAACCATGGAAATTCCTTTGGAGGAGCATAAGACAGGTCTTATAGATATCTGCTTTGGTCCAGTGGAGGCTTCTTCCCCAATAAATAATCCAAACTCAGACTGGCTTGTCATCCCTTGGGAATTCCAACATGTAGTTGGTTGCGTGCAGATCGGTGTGCACATATCTTTGTTTGTGAATTGCTTTCAAACCACGGGCAATAGCAACAGCAATGGACAATCCATGGTGACAAAACAACCTTGCTCGCAACTTAGAGAACGGAGAGTTCCAATCAAAGCGAGGTTCTTCTTTGGGATGTGTGGTCTTAGCCCATCTCACATATGTCCCGCAACATTGTGGGAGACACATCAACATATCATGCACACTTCTACCATTGAAAAACGGAAATGACCCAGAGCTTTTGGGTGTGTGAGTACCCTAATACTTGACAGATAGTTCTATGGACAACTGTCATTGCTAGCTCATTCTTTAGTGCCGATGAGCATGGGCATATTCTCTATCACTCTTCTTGCTAGCATACCATGATGTTGGCCTAAGACCTGGGACACCCACAACCTATATCGTAAATACCTTCTCTTCTCCTCCCTTGCCCATCGGTTCGTAAAAGGTCAACGCTCGCAATAGAAAGTGTACTGTGTGGGAGCACTTGTCGGCAAATGCAGTACATAGTTCTATATGTGCTTTCCCTTTGGGTTGGGTTGGATTGGCATTTTCTTGTAACCCAATAGCCATCTTGGTCATATGGACCAGGGAACTAGCTGTTTCCCTTCCAACATACCCTTTATTCTTTGCATTTTTTCTACAAATGGAAATTTGCGATGCCTTCCATTCATTCATCCAGAGTGCAAGCTTATTCTCTCCATTGACAGGCAAGGCTACATTTCTCACCTTTGCATATAATTCACATTGTCTTACTGGTTCTCCCAATACTCGAGGGACAAATTGATCACCTATCACTCTAACATCCAACCGTGCCATTCGACCACGATTGGGCAAGCTCATGTACATAAGGTCAAATATTCAGGGTACCATTTGATCATGTAAAAGTTTTGAGCTCACATGGGAATGGATTTCTTCATCACTCAATCCTATCAAGTGTTTGATCGTTGTCTTATGGACAAGCATTAGAATCTCAATCTTCAACTGATCTTGTGTTTCCATCAAGGATGGGTGTGTAGTGATCTAGTGCATCCAACAATCATTTTGTAAGTGCTCAAACTTCAAAATAAAGAACACCCAAAATACACATGCAAATTTGCAATGCTAGTGTAGACTTAACCACTCAAAAGCAACATGCAACATGCAACATCATTAACATTTCTAAATAACTTTCACATGACTTCCGATCCTTAGAATAAACTACTAACTTTTCAAGGAATGGTATGTTACATCAAGTAATTTGTAGCTCAGGACATAATGCATTACTATAGCAATCACTATGTGATGTACTATTATAGAGCAAAATTTATAAAGTCACTATCAAGTGTCAATCTATCAACTAGTGGAGGCAAGAACATGAAATATATAACAGCATCACTTAACCAAGATGATCTAGATTAGCTTTTTCAATCACTCTTCCGGTTGGGAAAAATTTTATTGGGATGAACCGACCGACAAAAGCGGGCCATCATCGAGATAAAACCCGACTCTACTGATAGCTATGTACATAGATAGATACGATATATAAGAAGATGGAAGAGGGGGGAACTGAATGGAAGATGCGAGCCACCACCCGGCTTCACAATCTTTACTATTACAAAGATCAATGAAGATGAGCTGGCGAATTTGATCGACTGAAGCGAATCATCTCTTGGCCTGACTAATACATAAATAGGCACCTCTCCCTCTCTCTCTTTTCCTCTCTCTCTTTTACTCTCCCTCTCTCTAGTTTCATCTCTGTCTTTTACTCTTCCTCCCTCTCTTTTCCTCTCTCTCCCTCCCCACATCTCTCTCTCTCTCTCTCTCTCTTTCCCTCTCTCAAACAGCCTACTAACAGTCATCTAGGGCGAGGTGAATTTGATCGGCCAAGGTGGGTCATTACCTAGCCCGACTGACCAACACCACAATCTATAGAAGAACTCATCCAAAGACTCAGGAGGAACTATGGGAGAAAGAGATAGGTATGCGTAGGGTGGTAGTGGTGGGGGTGGGGTCTTTTTATAAGATTTTGTAGCTATACCGCAGGGTACCTACCCTCACCATGCAGTGTGTCAATGGTCGTCATTGCATATCCTTCTGAAACGGATGATCCATGATGAAACAAGTGCCGATATGACATACACCACATGGTATTGGTGGGTTACCATGGATCTCTTGTAATCCTAAAAAACCCATGTGGTATTGATGCGGGACGGTGCGAGTTATCTCATACTGCTTGGTATTGTTGAGAGGAAGAGAAAGAGGAGAGAGACGGACACAAGAGTTGTGTTCAGAAGAAGAGAAAGAGGAGAGAGACTGACACAAGAGTTGCTTCCAAGGAAGTGATTCTATTCATAGATCATAGGCATATATATAGTTGAGGACTAGGCTAAGTTAGGACAAGCTATATATAGCTCTAACACCCCCACTCAAACTAGGCCCTCTAGCTACGGATGAAAAAACCCTTGGGGAGTACAAGGGAAAAACCCGAGACACTATATATATCTATGTGAAAATATATATACAAAGAATGGCCATATGCCAATTTGAATGATACAGTGTAATGCTGGATGATACAATGCAAATTGCATGTGGATAGTACAAGGACACAAGACAAGCACTTGTCCATAGTATAGTGCAAAGTATAGGCACTATGTTTGGTGCATGATACAGTGCAAAGTATGTGTGAAAAATAGAAAAATCTTCTTGGAAATCTGAACTTGTTTGACAAAGTGATGATAAATTATCAGGGCTTGAGATCGGCTTGAGATCTTCAAGTTTGATGTTTGAGCTCTTCATTTTGAATAGTAGAGCTTGTTGTCTCCAAGTTCAATCTAGTCAAAACTCCTCAAACCTTTATAATCATGCCTTCATGTTTTGCACAATTAATCCACATAAAATGACCGATTTCATGTAGTGTATATGAACACACCAAATATTCAAGTGTCTATTTCTATTGTACCAAGGATGAATGTATGATGAAATTGCTTCGGTCCAAAGATGATTATGGAGGGGCTATTTGAGATGTCCACAAAGCCATGGCTGAAATTTCTCTTGGGTAGTGTAAGAAAGCCATAGTTTTGGCTTGCCCATGTGGGCATGAGCACCATTCATTGACCGATAACATGCGCACTAGCGTGTTTAAACAAACGGGATAGATTGGACTAGATGGAATGACATCTTCTTATTGAGGATGCTACACGAGCAAGGTGACTCGGAGACACTAGACTTATCAGAACGATAGTAGACTTATTTAGGAACATCAATGACTCGGAGGGCAAAGTGAGTTTGTGGAAGGTGGAGATGCAGAGCATCAGACTTGAGGGCATTTTTGAAATTGGCCTTCCAAAACTTGTCGTTGCCCCATCACTTTAATGCTACCTTGTCTTTGGCCCCGAGGACTGTCACTTCCTCAAACATGCAATCCTTGTTTGTCCAATCCAACTTGCTTGCAGACACACTCATGTATACCTTCTCGTTGCTCGTGTTGCACTATTCCTCAAACTCTTGTTTGTAGCCTCCGAACGATAAAAATTTCATGGTGGCCTGGCAAAATAAACCACATTCATATGCTACATAATGTGCGATGCCACAATCTACTTATTTTACTACACATTGTGCTTGCAACCAACCATGGGAAACTGGTGCAAGATCTCAGCTGGTAGCAGTCGGTAGCCCACATCTTGTCTTTTTAACCTCATTAGTTTATTATTTTTTGTTTAATATTGCAAATGGACATCTTTGATAAGGTACATATTTCTTTGAATGAAAAAACATATAAAATTATTTTATTACCTTGAGTGTAAATTTTATGTGCAAAAATGTTCCATACCTTGTGACCATACTTTTCTTTCGTTAAATTCCTTGCGAAACTGCATGGATAAACATTTAGTCAAGCTAGTGTCTCTAGTGGACCAATTGAATTATTATTGGTTTTTTGTTCACATTTGAGCTTCAAATTTTTTATACCTTATACTCCATTGACCATAACACAATTAAAATTTAAAATTAAAAGCATCTTGTTTTTTTAATTGACAAAAATGACAATTTTGCAAATTCGAATTCTAATAATGGTGTTATATAGTATTCTATCAATGAATTGGCGAATATCATTGGAAGAAACTGTTAGAGTTAGCTCAAATGTCCACCTCTCATGTAACCCACCAATATTCTGTGTACCCAATGTTGTAAGGCCCCCATATGAGGAGAAGCCATGATGGGTATCGGATATTGGGAGGGATCCCCAGTTTAGACACTGGAAGGGGTCTTAGAGTAGACCAGATGGTTATGAGACGGCTTAGGAGCCAAGAGTAGATACCCGTCTGCAAAAAGGGGGGGTTCGGGGGGGCGATAGCCCCCCCGATAGCAGGGGGTCTGGGGGGCGCAGGCCCCCGGTGGGGGTCTGGGGGCAAAGCCCCCAGCGGCAGGGTCCGGGGGCTGTCGGTAGCCCCAGGCCCGACGGTATGACCTATGCGCGATCCTTCATCTGCCCGACGGTTTTCTGAAGGGTCGGGTGGTCTTCCAGGCCGACTGTCTATTAGGCCGACTGCCTATTACAGGGCCGACCGTCAACCACTTACACTATATAAGTGGCCACCCCCTATCATCATATCACCAGTTCTTCACGCTCATAGTCCTCCGTCCACCATCTGTCTAGATCACCATCGAAGCTCTGTCTGTAGAGCGCACGGGTGGACAGCCAACCATCAGTTGTATCGGCAGTTTGGTATATCAGAATTTTTTGTATTCTCTCCAGCTTTCCATCGTGTACTTGCGTTTTGTTGTTATCTTCCGCTGCGTACTATTTTCTTACAGAAACCTCATCAATAAAAAATACTTCGGGCTTATCCCAACTTGATTCATCAAGTAAAAAGCCTCATCTGAAACACCCCTATACGCTACAACCTTTCTAGATTTTGAAGTGATGTTCAAATTGAATTGAAAGACGTGGTTGATATCCCTTGATATTCTCATTTGATGCTCACCCATGAGCAACAGGGTCAATATTGCACTGACCAACAGGGATATCTTTTTCTATGAGCAAATATCTAATCGCAATATCCACTGCATCATGTTTCACCTATACATTGATGCACTCCTTAATGCAATTCTATTTTTCCTAGTTGCCAAAAAACCATTCTTTCTTTAGGAGTTTATTTGCTTGCTATGGTTACACAGCTATGCGACAAATATTTTACAGGCCTCCACATTCCTACTATCACCACGTTTTTCTCAACCTTTGAATTTCGTGATAGTAACAAAGGAGCTACATAGGTGACGTCACCCTTCTCGTATGCACGGAAAACTACCACAACTTGCTCAAACACCGCATCAAGTAAAAAAATTATACTTGTGTAGTCTGCATACCTATCTCTTACTACCTTGAAGCTTGTGAGAGATTCTTCCCATTCTTGATTTCCCCTTGATACAACTTCACTTAAACATGTATAAAAATTGAGAAATGTGTCTACATCTTCTTTTGTAGCAACTCATTTTAGATGTGTTGCTAGAGAACCAAGTGTCATCCATAGACACCTCCCTTTCATTAGGATTTCCGATGTCATTAAGGATATCTTACGCTTTGCAAAAATATCATGATTCAACATTTGAGACTCTATCAAATATTTTGCTAGGTGCTTGAAAATACATATAGTGGTCATATAAAAATTGAAGCGAAGAACCTTTGAAATTTGCTCTGGAGTCAGTCTTCTGAGTCCCTTTCTTATCTAGTGGGTTCATTGCAAGCATAAGCATACTGCTGACCATCAATCGGCTCAAATTTACAATGCAACAAGAAATTTCTCTCAGCCTCTTTCGAAATTCTCTCAAAATTTGTCTCTTCACTTTGTTCATGCAAAATTTATTGAAGGTATTGTGCGAATAATTGGGTGAATGTCTCCTCAAAATGCATAGGTCCTTCAAACATAATTCCATTTTCATGGCTACCTATATTTGGACAGAATATGATTGAATGTAAGACTACATTATAGACCATGGGTTTCATGAATAATTGGGTGAACGTCTCCTCAAAATGTGTAGGTCCTTCAAACATAATTCCATTATCACGGCTACCTATAATTGGGAAGAACATGATTGGACGTAAGACTACATCAGAGACCACGGGTTTTGTGCCATCCACCAAAGCCAGCTTGAATATCTGCATGGCATAAGATATATCAAGATTCTTTTTGTTGGTAAAATTAGTTGCTGACTCCACATCTCAAGCATTCACAGCATAGGGATTTCATCCCCATATATATCTGACATCATCTTCAGTGATTGTCTCATTAAGACATAGATTGAGGTTCTTTATTGACATGAGATCATCTCTATCTTCCTCAACATCTTGAACTAACTTTTCTTCCTCTTTCTCTTCTTTGTCATAGTCCTCTTTTACCTGTAGTTTCTGAACGAAGGAATGCTATCTTTTTTTGAAGGTAGCCTTTGGAAATGTGGCCCTTGCAGTATTAATCTTTTCTATTTTGTGTCTTTCTTAGCCTACGATAGGTTGCACGAACATGGATGTGTCTCTACTTCCTCTTCTTCTATTTTGTTTACTTCTTTCGCATGCAACAGTTGTGTTGCTTCTTTGTTTTTCTATTCAAATGTAGCATTTGCTTTAGTTTCTATCTCAAAGCTCATTTGCATGCAGACCCTTGATGTGGGGCTCCTTGTCTAGGTTGTTTGTGAGCCAAACTAGCATCCCTCTGATCTCGCCATGTGACCTCTTTGTTTATGAACCAAACTAGCATCCCTCTGATCCTTCTCATGCCCTCTCTATTTTTGAACCAATTTAGCATCCCTCTGATCCTGCTTGCGCCCTCTTTGCTCTTGACCAAATTCATGGTCTATCTCCTATAAATTTGCTCTATTGAGCTTAAGGTAGACTCATAGGACTATTAACTAAAAATATAAGTAGCACAAACGAAATATTACACGTGATTACAAAATGCTCACAAATGTATGGTAACAAAGTCTTTCACCAAGACAGTACTCATATTTGAAACTTTATCTAGCATGCTTGAAAATAAATTTGATTTCAAGGAGCTATCATTTTTTATGTTGACTACACACTGCTTTTCACTGCGCTCGGTCATCATGTGGTCCTCTCAGAATCGAATCATGCCTTTTTGAAGCTGTTGCCAATGGTGCCTATTTGCTAATAATTAGATGAAGGGTTGCTATAAAGCCACCATGAGCATGTAAAAAAGTACAACAATTATACCCTTAGATCAATTTTTAAATTTTAGGGAGCTTTTGATTGGTGACAAGTGTCCCCTATCTCTTGTCCATGGACCTAAACTATTTATACCATCATGTATTATTCTAAAATGTATGATTGCTAAATGTAAATTGTAGATTCTATTAGCTAAATGCTAAACCCGAATCCATTATTGGAAAGCCATAAATTTGTATCACCATCATTATTTTTAAAAAAAAGTAAAAGTAAATTAAAAGAGACTAATTTAATAAAAAGTTACAACTAATATGTAAAATATTGAAAAGAGACTAATGTTTTTTATAATTGTTCCACACCTTGCTTGCTTGCAAATAAGATGGCTATAGATTTTGTTCCTGGTCTTGCCTGATGAAGGTGATATTATGCTACAAAAGAGATGTAGTTGCATTTTCTATAGTCCATGATAGTGATCCAAATTCTCTTTGTCACTTTAAAAGACTTGGCAAAGATAAAGTGGCAGTTATTGTATCAAAAATTCTTAGTGCACATGTTGAGCTAAAGCATAAGTGTGGAGATATGGAAATACTTGGAGATGTTATGCGCTATAATGCTTTCCACAAATCATTTATTGCATGGGATAGAGGTGAGACTTATCCAACACATATAATTGGGAATACAAAGTGCATTACTTTGGATTTGAGTTTGAGATATATTTTGCAAATGATATCATTTGCAAATAAGAACTTAGAGGAAGGTCGAGTTCCCTTTCTATTCCTTCCCCTTCCCTTACCCTCCTTTCCCCCTCCCCTTCCCTACCCCCTTTATTTCCCTCTCTGTCTTCCCCCCCTTGACCCTTTCCCTCTCTTTTTCCCTCTCTCCCCTCCCTCAAAAGTCGCATCGTGAGTCCCACACCGACACGGATGAAGTAAAATCCTCACATGCATGTTCGTGCCATGTGGGTAAGTGCAACATTACCCATCCCACCATATGTACCAATAGCCTTTGAACGATGAACCAAGGGCATAGTCATGCGAGATTATAGAGTTTTGAAACTCTCAAAAGGTGTAATAATACTATCATGATATCTTGGAGATTTTAGAGGACTCTTATGGTAAAAGAATTCATGGGTCATACGTACATACATACATATATATATTTAATGTAGCTAAATTACTATTTTTAATTTAAATTGTCAATAAGTTAAGGAAAAGTTAAGTTTTGAAAGGAAGATTCTTTAAAATAAAAAATTATACTAGAGTAAGATATGAATTATATTTCTTATTTTTTCCATTATTAGTGTAAAATAATTATGTGAAAGGATAGTTGCCATAAAGTAAAATGATATTTTTTATGTGAAAGGATAGCTGCCATAAAGTAAACCTTTGATTTGGGAGGGATCATTTTATAAAGTAAACTTATCATGAGAAAAGTCCAAATACATCAAAATAGTCCAAAATTAATAAAATATGTGTTCTTGTTGGCCATACACATGAGGACATACACCAAATTTTTGTTGAGAGAGAAGAAGAAGAGACGATAGACACACCAAATAGATTACCAAAGACTGATTCATATTGATCACAAGCTACACATATATAGGTGAGACCTAGTTGAGTGAGCTATATATAGCTCTAATACCCCCACTCAAATAAATGTCTCTAGCTACAGATGAAAAAACCCTTGGGGAGCACAAGGGAAAAACCCGAGCTCCTATATATAAGTATACAAGTTGATCATAGAGTTAAAGTGATGCATTTGTACAATTATGTACAAGTATGTAATGTTGATCATAAATTGCCAGCAATGCAAATATGCATCTATATACAAATGTTAAAAGTCACCCATAGGTGTGCTAATCTTTGAAGAGAGAGGCTGCAAGAACTCCAAGTTCTAATCATATCACTGTGAAGCATGCCTCACTACGATCAAAACTCCAAGTTTTGATCGTAGCACTATGAAGCATGCCTCCTTTAGTGAGAATGCTCGCAATCATCTGAGAAGTGGGACAATGTTCAATCATTATCATCCCTTTCTTCACTTCATGTCTGACATAATGATAATGAATAGAAATATGCTTGGATTTGTTATGATGAACATAGTCTTAGCTAGACTAATGGCACTTTGATTATCACATTTGAGAGGAGTATTGGATGAGGGAGGATGTCCAATATTTGTGTAAGCAATTGGCGCAGCCAAACCAATTCTTGAGCTGCTAGAGAGGCTGCTTCATACTCGAATTTTGTGGTAGAAACAGCAACATAATGCTACTTCTTACTTGCCCAAGAGACCAAGCAACCATTGATAAAGAGGCAATTACTGCTAGACTACATAAAGAAGTGAGAGCTTGCCCAATCTGCCTCTGTATATCCCAAAAGATCAAGAGACATTGTAGAAGATGATTCTGTATGACGTTGATAAGCTAATCCAAATTCGGAACTGCCTTTCAAATACTTTAGAACATGTTTTGCCTGCAGACCAATGTTGCATCGAGGAAGCCGCCTAATATTGACTAGGAAAATTGGCAATGAAAAGAATATCTGGTCAAGTGTTATTAACCAAAAAAGAATCTGAGACAAGAGGCTAGACGCGAGGCATGGCGACGCTTGAGGCCCATAGAGGAAAGGGGAACGTGAGGGGAGAAGCGTTAACATGGGTGGGAAAAAGGGATTAAGAGGGGTGGGAATGAAGAGGGAGACTATGGCACAAGGGAAGAGGGAGAGGGGAAAGAGGAGCATGTACATAATGGGACGAGGAATGTAGAGATGGAGACATCAAGGGAGGAGGGTCATGCTTTATTTGAAAGGAAGGATGGGGGGAAGAAATCAAAGTACTAGCTAGGTGGCTTTTTAAGAATGAACGTGTTCCATCAAGGGATAGCCCCCTCATTTTATAGCCAAGAGAGGGGGTCTCTCCCAATAAATGCATCCTCCCACATGCATGGTGTGTGTGGAAGAGTGTCCCATGTGGGCTAGGTGGTTACACACTCTCAATTGTGTGTGACAACCCTTTGCCTCATTTTTCCACATACATCAACCCCCATATCCCAAGTCTAAGATACTCCCTTGGTCTCTTCCCAATTTTATAATACATTCAAACATCTAGGAGGACAAGTGGAGGGTTGGCACAAGGAATCTTGCCACCTCATCCTACTTTCCCATTATTTAACTTTCATTCTTGGACTTTCTACAGCCCCCCCACATGGGCCTATTGTACATGGAGGGAATAATCCAATATAATATCCATCTCCACCTATTTTATATTACTTCTCCCATGGTCCTTGGGCCCGGTGCTTCCACTCGCTTCATGCATGATTGAAGTACAAGCTTCACGTGCCAAGAAATCAGCGACTATATTTTGAGCTCGAGGGATATGCTGAATTCTTACCTCTTCAAATTATTGGCAAAGTTCCAATGCTTGTTGATGTTATGGAACCATGCCTTCGCTTTGCACCTTCCACCTTCCACTAACTTGTTCACACATGAGTTGAGAATCTCCTTGCACCTCAAGTTGCTTGATGCGATGTTCTTGCGCCTTTTGTAGCCCAAAAATGAGTGCTGAGTACTCAGCTTGGTTGCAAGTACATGTTGGTGCAAACTTGCTATAACAATACACCTCAACCCCTGGTAAAGTGAGCTTCACACCCACACTAGTAGCCTTGGTCGAAGGTTTGTATGCACCGTCAAATTGGAGGAGCCAAGATGTCATCACACCAAGACTAAAATCCAGAAATCCCAAGTTTCTCGGTAGTCCAAGATAAGTAGAAGGAGAGGGTGGGGAGAATTCAATACTTGAGCAAGACGTTCAGCACCAAATAAACTTGCAATCCTTTGTTAATAGTTTATCTTTAGACCAAAAAGAATTACAACTTGAAGCTCAAAATGAGGCACAAAAGGTTGATTAGGTACAAAGGGACTCCTTGGTCAAAACATTACCCGAAGCCCTAGAAACCTTTGTAGTGAGATCGAGAAGAAATCATTCAAGATGAGCTTATCCACAGGAATTAATAAGAAGATGCACCAAATCTCCCCCCAAGCTTGGGGAGCATCCCACCCTTCGAAGAATGTCACCCTTTTAATTACCTCTGATGCAGTAAGTAGTCGATCACTGCACAATGAGTAGAATTGAAATCAAAGTCCTCCCAGTGTATCACTAGTTCTTCACCTTGAATCATCCACGGTGTATCATCCCACCCATCGTCTCCTTGAACAATGCATTGTACAATCAGTTGTTGAAGATTGACATGAAGATCAAGAAAGAGATCTCGCCAATTGGTAGCGGTACTGAGTGGAGGACCGAGCACCAAATCCTTGAACTCATCGAGAAGTGACATAAATATCCACCCTCGTGTGGAGTGCATCCAAGGAGTGAACTTGAAAAAGTTCAGAATCTATGATCTAGTATCAGATATGAATAGAGCACATGAAATGAAGTACTTTTGCTTTTTACAACAAGAGGAAACTCCCTATGGTTAGAGAGTTACAGTTCATGAGATTTCACCATATAAGCAATATCATTACACTTTCATCACTTCCTATTTGTTGGCCCATTGGTAAGCCTTCCTTTTGTGAATGGGGAGGTCTTGGGTTCAATTCTCACTCCTTAATAAAAAGAGAGGAGAGGAGAGCAGAAGAGAAGAGAAGAAGAAGAAGAGGATAGGGGCACGAGATCTTTTGCAGGAGCATGAAAATCTGTCCACGACACGTAGGTGCGCCAGGAGGATTACCAAAAAGCGAGCAAAGAAAAGCGAGCAACCCCAAATAAGCGAGCAAGATTAAATAGGTTTCAAGCGAGCGAGAACCTCATCCAGCATCTTATTCCTCTCAATATCATTGGAACAATTGATGTGATCATAAGCAAATTAAACATATTCCAAAAATGAAGGCATGCCTGAAACTCACAATTAACTTCTCTTTCATCCCCATACTATCAATTTGAGTCGTTGTGGAGACGTAGAGACACAACAATACATAAAATTTGTGATAAAAAAAGCAAACACTACTCAGATTGAACATCCACACAACAAGAAAATGATAGATCACAATGTAGAATATATGACTGAAAATATGTAAACATGATCATGTGCTACATATACATATCATGTCTTTTATGCTTGCAGAAGATCATCCATACATTCGATCCAAAAACATGGAAACAGAACTAACTATGTCAAAAGAAAAAAAACACATTTTCATCATAAGGATTAATTTTGCTTAGTGAAAATACCAATGTAATCTGGACAATACCATGCTTTAAAAAACTTAGGGAGCCCAAAAAGGATTTTAGCCCTCCATATTTCTATTATGATAGTTCTATTGGAACTAGAAATGAATGCATCTAACCAATATGTTGAGTGCTCATCCACCAGTATCCTATAGACTATTATGTTAAAGTCAATACGTGACCACAAACTCAAGCATAAGAGGAGCATGATTCAAGTGAAATAATTGGCAAAGACACTCGGTAACTAGTATCCTACTGCATCTAACGAAAAATATGCACCAGGCATTAACAAGCTTTTATTTCCACCTGTATAAGCAAACGCGTATCTTGTAGTATGAAAAACTTTAAGGAAAACATTTCACTTAATGCATCAGTTAAGCCAGTGACTACTCATCATGCACAATCAAACAATCATCAAGGAAAGTCTAGTCAAGCAAGTTGAAGCAAAAAACCAAATATCTATTCGGATCTATGCCGTGGTGTATCCGCCAACCATGAGTAGCAAAAGAACCTATGAAAAAAGCAAAATAGGGATTATGCCACTCTACCATGATCACTTCCATGCTACAAATAAGGGAATACATAGTCATTTTAGGGTACTTTTAGGGTTCATTCCCAACCACTAAAAAGAGAGCCAATGCTATCTATTTGTATTCATAAAATCTTTATGAACATTATCATGTTCAATATAAGGATAGGAGCCAGCTCAATGGGTAGTCTTAAACAAATATAAATACTATTCAAATTTTAACCTTATGCAAAAGCTTTTTTTTTAACACAAAGTAAAACTTGATTATACATATAGATGGGAATCAGGTCACCATTGTAAGTATGTATTTAGTAATTAAGTTGAAAATATTCCCTTAGAAAAATAGCTCAATCAACATAGTACCCATATTATATATCCAAAATTTACAAGATCTCATTCATACCATTAGATTGTTTTCATCACTTGTCATTAGTACTAACCTCAATTGGCATTATGTATTTGGGTCAAAATAGTTTTTAGTATAGGATATAATGGAGCAATACATTTATGTAATATCTAGTGATCATAGTTTCTAATATAGGATAAAATGGAGCATAGAGTAATGTTGTCATTCAAAAATGATAATATACCTTCCTTGACCATATACAAGTATCATGCATTCATAAAAAAAGTTAGTCATAAACTGCAATATAATGTGCCCATAATGCATGTACATTAAATCTTCACATGTTAGAATGTGAGAAAGGGAATAATTTAACTATGAGATCAGGGATCAATGTAGGAAATGGTCTTCTATGCACACATATATGCTAAGGGTCCATCTAATACAATATTGGAAATTGATGTGAGTATAAGTGTATGCATCCATCAGTGATGTATATGAGTGTATGCATCCATTTGTGATGTATATTGTTGTACTAATCCATGGTGCTTTACGGCTTGAGTCGTTTCTAGCGCAATTAATCACAACAATTTTGTATTTTTTAAAAGAAAAATGCCATAAACATTTCATGCTGCAAAATACACACAAAAAAATGGCATTTGTAGCATTAATCCAAGCATTTCCTACAAGCAATCTCCATCCCTCCCTTTCTTGCTTACTCTTTCGGCCACCTCCACCATCTTGTTGCCCTTCAAGACTGCCTCTTGCCTCCTCGCCTCCTTGCTTCCTCACCTCCTCACCTCCTTGCTTCTTTGCCTTCTCACCTCCTTGCATCATGCTTGTTGCTGGCAATTCCAAGGCTGTCCCTCCCCTCATTGGCCAGCTCTCCAACACTTGAGGCATATAGTGGCTTTGCCCACACAATGTTTCCAGCTGTAATCCAAGCCTCAAGCAATCTCATATTCTGTATCCAAAGACATCATGAGGGGTAGAGCCTCTTTTTGGTAGTCTCACTAGCAATATGTATTGAAAAAAAAATGTATTCAATTATTATATTCTTCCTTGCTATATGAATGCTCTTAATGCATCCAAATTGTAGAACTACTTTAATACTACTTCTTAGTTATATTGTATAATAACCTCCATATGTATGCTCGTGAGACAACAAAAAAGAGACCTGGCAACCCAAAAATGATAGTGCATTGATGCACTGCCATTTTTGGGCTACTAGGCCTCTTTTTTAATGTTTCCTGAACATAAGAACAAGCACTTGTGTTCCTTACCTTTCTTTCCAATGGGGGTTTTGATTTTGGGGGTGTATGCCAAAATTTGATAAACAACATTATTTGATGCATATAGTTTTATTAAATCGATAAAATGGGCATGAAAACATCTAAATTGGCTCTTGCCATTTGATTTGATGTATGACATGACCCCATTTGGATTTGTAATTCCAAAGATATGGGGTCTTACTTTTAGGGCTTGAATGCCTAAAATAGGCAGTGCGCCAATGCACTGCCTATTTCATACATTTAGGCCTCAAAAGTAGGACCCCATATAGGACCAAATGAGGTCCTACTTTTGAGGCCTAAATGCATGAAATAGGCAGCACATTGACAAGCTACCTATTTCAGGAATTTAGGTCCTAAAAGTAGGACCCCGTATCTTTGGACTTACAAATCCCAATGGGATCATGTCCTATATCAAATCGAATGGCAAGAGTCAATTTAGATGGTTTTCATGCCTGATTTCTCCATCAATCAAAACTGTATGCATAAATATATACATCAAGATATGCATCAATATATGCATCAATATATACATATGTATGTATGTATATATATATATATATATATACATACATACATACATACATACATACATGTGTGTACACACACACACACACACACACACACACACATATATATACACATATAGATATATATGTATGTATATACATACATATATACATACATACATACAACAAAATGGGGGTCTTGATTTTGGGGGGGGTATGCCAAAAATTGATAAACAACATTATTTGATGAATATAGTTTTAGTTGATGGAGAAAATGGACATGAAAACCATCTAAATTGGATCTTGCCATTCAATTTGATATATGACATGAACCCATTCGGATATGCTAGTCCAAAGATACGGGGTGCTACTTTTAGGGTCTGAATGCCTAAAATAGGCAACGCGTTAACGCGCTGCCTATTTCATGCATTTAGGCCTCAAAAGTAGGACCCCATTGGCAACACAATGGGGTGCTACTTTTGAGGCCTAAATGCATGAAATAGGCAGCACGTTTGTTGCCAATGGGGTCCTACTTTTGATGCCTAAATGCATGAAATAGGCAGCGCGTTAACGCGCTCCCTATTTCAGGCATTCAGGCCTTAAAAGTAGGACCCCGTATCTTTGGACTTACAAATCCAAATGGGGTCATGTCATATATCAAATCAAATGGCAAGAGCCAATTTAGATGATTTTCATGTCCATTTTCTCCATATATCAAAATTGTATGCATCAATATATACATCAATATATACAAATATGCATCAACATATACATACATACATACATATATATATATATATATATATATATATATATATATATGTATGTATGTATGTATGTATGTATGTATGTATGTACATGCATATATATACATACATACATACATACAAACATCAAAAGTAAGACCCCATTGGTTTCCCATGTCATGCATTTTGTTGTCTCTTGAGCATAACAACAAGCACTTGTGTTCTTTACCTTTCTTTGCAATGGGGGTCTTGATTTTGGGAGGGGTATGCCAAAAATTGATCAACAACATTATTTGATGAATATAGTTTTAGTTGATGGAGAAAATGGACATGAAAACCATCTAAATTGGATCTTGCCGTTTGATTGGATATATGACATGACCCCATTTGGATATGCAAGTCCAAAGATACGGGGTCCTACTTTTAGGGCCTGGATGCCTAAAATAGGCAACGCGCTGCCTATTTTAGGCATCCAGGCCCTAAAAGTAGGACCCCGTATCTTTGGACTTACAAACCAAATGGGATCATGTTATATATCAAATCGAACGACAAGAACCAATTTAGATGGTTTTCATGTCCATTTTCTCCATATATCAAAATTGTATGCATCAATATATACATATATGCATCAACATATACATATACATACATATATATGTATATATATATATATACATACATACATACATACATACATACATACACACACACACACACACATATATACACATATAGATATATATGTATGTATATACATACATATATACATACTTACATACATATAGCAAAATTAGGACCCCGTTGGTTACCTATTTCATGCATTTTGTTGTCTCATGAGCATAAGAACAAGCACTTGTGTTCCTTACCTTTCTTTGCAATGGGGGTCTTGATTTTGGGGGGGGTATGCCAAAAATTGATAAACAACATTATTTGATGAATATAGTTTTAGTTGATGGAGAAAATGGACATGAAAACCATCTAAATTGGATCTTGCCATTCGATTTGATATATGACATGACCCCATTCGGATATGCAAGTCCAAAGATATGGGGTGCTACTTTTAGGGCCTGAATGCCTAAAATAGGGAGCGCGTCAACGCGCTGCCTATTTCATGCATTTAGGCCTCAAAAGTAGGACCCCATTGGCAACCCCATGGGGTCCTACTTTTGAGGCCTAAATGCATGAAATAGGCAGCGCGTTGACGCGCTCCCTATTTTAGGCATTCAGGCCCTAAAAGTAGGACCCCGTATCTTTGGACTTACAAATCCAAATGGGGTCATGTCATATATCAAATCAAACGGCAAGAGCCAATTTAGATGATTTTCATGTCCATTTCTCCATATATCAAAATTGTATGCATCAACATATACATCAATATATACATATATGCATCAACATATACATACATACATACATACATATATATATATATATGTATGTATGTATGTATGTACATGAATATATATACATACATACATACATACAAACATTAAAAGTAAGACCCCATTGGTTTCCCATGTCATGCATTTTGTTGTCTCTTGAGCATAACAACAAGCACTTGTGTTCTTTACCTTTCTTTGCAATGGGGGTCTTGATTTTGGGGGGGTATGCCAAAAATTGATCAACAACATTATTTGATGAATATAGTTTTAGTTGATGGAGAAAATGGACATGAAAACCATCTAAATTGGATCTTGCCATTCGATTTGATATATGACATGACCCCATTCGGATATGCAAGTCCAAAGATATGGGGTGCTACTTTTAGGGCCTGAATGCCTAAAATAGGGAGCGCGTCAACGCGCTGCCTATTTCATGCATTTAGGCCTCAAAAGTAGGACCCCATTGGCAACCCCATGGGGTCCTACTTTTGAGGCCTAAATGCATGAAATAGGCAGCGCGTTGACGCGCTCCCTATTTTAGGCATTCAGGCCCTAAAAGTAGGACCCCGTATCTTTGGACTTACAAATCCAAATGGGGTCATGTCATATATCAAATCAAACGGCAAGAGCCAATTTAGATGATTTTCATGTCCATTTCTCCATATATCAAAATTGTATGCATCAACATATACATACATACATACATACATATATATATATATATATATATGTATGTATGTATGTATGTACATGCATATATATACATACATACATACATACAAACATTAAAAGTAAGACCCCATTGGTTTCCCATGTCATGCATTTTGTTGTCTCTTGAGCATAACAACAAGCACTTGTGTTCTTTACCTTTCTTTGCAATGGGGGTCTTGATTTTGGGGGGGTATTCCAAAAATTGATCAACAACATTATTTGATGAATATAGTTTTAGTTGATGGAGAAAATGGACATGAAAACCATCTAAATTGGATCTTGCCATTCGATTTGATATATGACATGACCCCATTCGGATATGCAAGTCCAAAGATATGGGGTGCTACTTTTAGGGCCTGAATGCCTAAAATAGGGAGCGCGTCAACGCGCTGCCTATTTCATGCATTTAGACCTCAAAAGTAGGACCCCATTGGCAACCCCATGGGGTCCTACTTTTGAGGCCTAAATGCATGAAATAGGCAGCGCGTTGATGCGCTCCCTATTTTAGGCATTCAGGCCCTAAAAGTAGGACCCCGTATCTTTGGACTTACAAATCCAAATGGGGTCATGTCATATATCAAATCAAACAGCAAGAGCCAATTTAGATGATTTTCATGTCCATTTCTCCATATATCAAAATTGTATGCATCAACATATACATCAATATATACATATATGCATCAACATATACATACATACATACATACATATATATATATATATATATATATATGTATGTATGTATGTATGTACATGCATATATATACATACATACATACATACAAAAATTAAAAGTAAGACCCCATTGGTTTCCCATGTCATGCATTTTGTTGTCTTTTGAGCATAACAACAAACACTTGTGTTCTTTACCTTTCTTTGCAATGGGGGTCTTGATTTTGGGGGGGTATGCCAAAAATTGATCAACAACATTATTTGATGAATATAGTTTTAGTTGATGGAGAGAATGGACATGAAAACCATCTAAATTGGATCTTGCCATTTGATTTGATATATGACATGACCCCATTTGGATATGCAAGTCCAAAGATACGGGGTCCTACTTTTAGGGCCTGGATGCCTAAAATAGGCAGCGCGTTAACGCGCTGCCTATTTGAGGCATCCAGGCCCTAAAAGTAGGACCCCGTATCTTTGGACTTACAAACCAAATGGGATCATGTCATATATCAAATCGAACGACAAGAACCAATTTAGATGGTTTTCATGTCCATTTTCTCCATATATCAAAATTGTATACATCAATATATACATGTATGCATCAACATATACATATACATATATACATATATATATATATATATATACATACATACATACACACACACACACACACACACACACACACACATATATACACATATAGATATATATGTATGTATATACATACATATATACATACTTACATACATACAGCAAAATTAGGACCCCGTTGGTTACCTATTTCATGCATTTTGTTGTCTCATGAGCATAAGAATAAGCACTTGTGTTCCTTACCTTTCTTTGCAATGGGGGTCTTGATTTTGGGGGGGGTATGCCAAAAATTGATAAACAACATTATTTGATGAATATAGTTTTAGTTGATGGAGAAAATGGACATGAAAACCATCTA